>NC_052150.1:169956250-170587821 GCF_902713615.1 Scyliorhinus canicula
CAATGATGCAAGATGTTACTTTGAATGCAAATCTTTGCAGATAATTAAGTCTTTACAGGTCCAGACGGAGCGACTGGAGAGAGGGATAATCACAGGTTAAAGAGGTGTGAGTTTTCTCACGCCAGGACAGTCGGTAGGATTTCACAAGCCCAGGCCAGATGGTGGGGATGAATGTAATGTGACATGAATCCAAGGTTCCGGTTGAGGCCGTACTCATGTGTGCAGAACTTGGCTATCAGTTTCTGCTCGGTGATTCTGCGTTGTCGCACGTCCTGAAGGGACGCTTCGCTTACCCAAAGATCAGAGGCTGTATGCCCTTGACTGCTGAAGTGTTTCCCGACTGGAAGGGAACATTCCTGCCTGATGATTGTTGCGCCATGTCCGTTCATCCTTTGTCGCAGCATCTGCATGGTCAATGTAGAGAAAGGAAGACAGAGATGAACGAGACATAAGGATTGAGAAATAAATAGTGGAAGCACTGAAAAAAAATGGTGAATTAGAGTGGGTGAATTTAATATCGGCTATTAGTAATTAGGCTAATTTTCTGTTGCTAGCTTAACGAGAAAATGCAAGTACAGCAATTTCTTGCAAATCATGGTTAAGTGAGATGCCAATTTATAAAGCGAACAGCAGAATGGCACAAATCGACCAGTTACTTGTGGTGATTTGCATTTGACAGGGTGTCTCTTGCTGCAAGCATTAGGCCAAAATGTACACACTGACAAAGGCATGCATCAGTCGCATGCGGAGGCGGTGGCACAGTGGTATTGTCACTGAACAAATAATCTAGAAATCCAGGGTAATGTTCTGGGGCCTCCACCATCTGGAATCTGGAAAAATCTGGATTTACATAATCATAGAATCCCTACAGTGCAGGAGGAGGCTATTCGACCCATTGAGTCCTCACCGACCCTCCGAAAGACACTCCACCTAAACCAATACCTCCACCCCATCCCCATAATCCAGCAACCCCACCAAACCTTTTTGGACAATAAGGGGCATTTGATCATGGCCAATCCACCTAACCTGCACATCTTTGGACTGCGGAAGGAAACCGGAGCACGCAGAAGAAACCCACACAGATACAGGGAGAACGGGCAAACTCCACATAGAAAACCTCCTAAGGCTGGAATTGAATCTAGGTCGTTGGCGCTGTGAGGCAGCAGCGCTAACCACCGTGCCACCCACGAAAACTAGGAAACCATTGTTGACTGTCGTTAAAACCCTCCAGTCCTTTAAGGCGAAAATCGACCGTCCTTACTCAGTCAGGCCTACATGTGACTCCCCGCCCACAGCAATGTGGCTCCCCGCCCACAGCAATGTGGCTGATACTTCAAATACCCGTAGTTCAATGGCAATTGGGGATGGGCAATAAAGGATGAACGAATAAAACAGTGAATGGATTTTTGAAAATTAAATTCAGCAAAATTTGGATCATTGATGCATTTTGGAATTTTTGCTATTTGGCTTGATCCTCGAAGAAAGTCATTCTTCTTTAGGCACTGTATAACCATCCTCTTGTGGAGCATGTTGGCTCTCACTGTGGTGGCGACAGCCTCACAGACAGGTGTGGTAACCTTACTTGCTGGAAGTCTGCCCGATTGCAAGTACAGGATATCACATCTCTGCTCGAAACCATTGCGACGTTTGCTGAACGCTCCCTCAATGAAACATGTTGCTGTCTTTCATAGAATTCATAGAATTTACAGTGCAGAAGGAGGCCATTCGGCCCATTGAGTCTGCACCGGCTCTTGGAAAGAGCACCCTACCCAAGCCCATACCTCCACTCTATCCCCATAAACCAGTAACCCCACCTAACACTAAGGGCAATTTGGACCCTGAGGGCAATTTAGCCTGACCAATTCACCTAACCTGCACATCTTTCGACTGTGGGAGGAAACCGGAGCACCCGGAGGAAACCCACGCACACACGGGGAGAACGTGCAGACTCCACATAGACAGTGACCCAAGCGGGGATTCGAACCTGGGACCCTGGAGCTGTGAAGCATTTGTGCTAACCACTATGCTACCATGCTGCCAGATGGTTCCTGGCAACCATTCCCCCTGAATGGACTTTGAACAGGCTCGGGGAAGGCATTTAAAATGAGCACCCCACTTACTGCAGAGATCACCAATGTGAGCGAATCCGAGGCAAGCTTTCACGAGTGCCATGCCAAGCGTGTGGAAAAAATAATCATTTTCATTAAGGAGACTGAGTATACAGCGACTTTTCCCGCTGATGGTGCTGGGGAGATTCGCTCTGGCTTTCTTGCCGAGGCCGACACTTTGAAAAAAATATTGGAAAATTCCGCCCGTAATCTCTTTATGGACAAAAGAGCTGCAGCCTTTTCGCACCCTTTCCTGATAGATATCACCCTCTCAGCTCTAATACTATCCTTGTGAATCTTTAATGGACCTTCCCTTCGAGTCCCCTACTGTTCACATCATTCAGAATTAATTTGGAGGAGAGTATTTGTAGTAATATAAAGTGTAGTAAAGATGAATGTGATGAACAATGTTCAAAAGATCTGGACCAGTGGACAGATGGGCTGAGAAAAGGACAAGAAGCTTATCTGATGAATGGAAGCGTGAATATTGGTTATGTTTGCTGTTGAACATGTTCCAATACAGTATTATTAGATTTGATTAGTATCTCTCTCTTGTAGTAAATCGGGTGGAAATTCATCTTCTAGTTTAGGTGACGTGGCACCTAGTTCCAGGCGATCCACTCCTCCCTCTTCTGGTAAGTGGATTAACAAATTCTGTCAAAATACATGTACGTAATTACCATTACAAGTTAATGACTGGATGTTGCTTGAATTGCATAGTTGGATCTGAATGTCGTTTTGTTAGTTATCTGCATGTAAAAGCAATGAGTGTTTTACCTTCGTGCCAGTGACTAGGATTCAAGTGATAAACAACTTTGGGAAAACAGACATTCGGGCAGGATAATCCTTGGCCTTACACCAAAATAATTATTCCATGACTCTCCCATTAGCTTCGGGATATCTAATGCTAGGGTCCCAGCTGCTATCCAGTCTTTGCTGCTCGACTATATCCATGTGAATGCATGTGTCAGGATGGGCGTTGGAGGAGAATAAGATCAAAATCTGCTATGTAGCCTTCCTTCAGCCAGTATTGCTGTTGGGTTGTGCGGTTAACCCTTCCTTTTTTTTTTGCTCTGGGTTATATTTTTACAAAGCCACACACAATTTATTTCTGGCCAGGATTTACTGATGTTGATGGGAGGAGGAGAAATCAGATTGTTTTTGAAGAACTGAAATATTGATCACCTTATCTTGGTCGATTAATCCTGCCTCTGGCTGAGAGTGAAATGAAATGAAAACTCTCAATTTCTCTATGAACCTTAAAGTAAAGTTGCCGAGCATTTTACCGAGATGGGCAGTGTGATCCTAACACTCAACTTTTTGCCATCAAAATTAATTTTCAGGAGCTTATTATTTTCAAGTAAAAAGTGAAGATTGTGACGCCACGCAGGTTGAAGTTTATGATTGTGAATGAAGATTTTTCTGGTGTCTTTTATCTGCGAGCGGTGAATGGACTATAAAATGTAGAAGAAAATGGCACTGCTGGAGCAACCTGGGTGATGTTTCCATCATGTGTCACTATTAAATTTATCAGGATTTAGCACTGTTTTTATGGCCCAATCTGTCAATCCTTTCCTGAACTAAGCTGCAAAGTGTTTAGTTATTATGTAGCATCCTTCTTGTTTTGACCAATATTGTTTTCCCGCCACATTTGTTCTGCTCTTTATTTATTGCATTAAGTGTACATCTCCATTCACTTTCAAAACCAAGGTGATCCCTGTGCTATAACTCTAGTGCATAGCGAGTGCTTCATACATCTCCTGGAGGCGGTGACAAGCTTTGGCTGTTCAGAGCTTTACTGAAAATGACAGTGGGAGCTAAAATTCAGTGACCTTTCCCAGTTCAAGATAACATCCAACTCCTCTGAGAGTAACGAACCAACTATCCATATTTCCTGCTTAGAGGATTTAAGAAATTTTAGAATATTCAAATTTTAAAATGGTGCAATCATGCCTTAAATACAAATGAAAGGTTGAGAAGCAATCCATTCTAATCCATCCACGTTTGTTGATTTCTAGAATCTGCAGAAAAACATTTATAACTCAATCAGCTGTCTTGTAAACAGTAACAGTGGTGTCCAGAATGCTGCTTTATTCCCCTCTCTTTCTTCACGCCACATAAAAACATAGAAAATAGAAGCAGGTGGAAGGAAGCCATTCAGCCCTTCAAGCCATTAATTATCATCATGGCTGATCATCAAATTCAATACCCTGATCCCGCCTTCCCCCATATTCCTTGATCCTTTAGCCCCAAGAGCAATATCTAATTCCTTTTTGAAATTACACACTGTTTTTGCCTCAACTGCTTTTTATGGTAACAAATTCCACAGATTCACCACTCTCTGGGTGAAGATGTTTCTCCTTACCTCAGTCCCAAAAATTCTCCTGCCACTTGGATGAGGAAGTGGAAGGGTGGGTTAGTAAGTTTGCCGATGATACAAAGGTTGGGGGAGTTGTAGATAGTGTTGAGGGCTGTTGCAGGTTACAACAAGACATTGATAGGATGCAGAGCTGGACTGAGAAGTGGCAGATGGAGTTCAACCTAGATAAATGTGAAGTGCTTCATTTTGGAAGGTTGAATCTGAATGCTGAATACAGAGTTAAAGGCAGGATTCCTGGAAGTGTGGAGGAACAGAGGGAACTTGGGGTCCACGTACATAGATCCCTCAAAGTTGCCACCCCGGTTGATAGGGTTGTTAAGAAGGCATATGGTGTGTTGGCTTTCATTAACAGGGGGAGTAAGTTTAAGAGCCGCGGGATTTTGCTGCAACTTTATAAAACCCTAGTTAGACCACACTTGGGATATTGTGTCCAGTTCTGGTCGCCTCATTATAGAAAGGATATGGAGGCTTTGGAGAGGGTGAAAAGGAGTTTTACCAGAATGCTGCCTGGACTGGAGGGCATGTCTTATGTAGAAAGTTTGAGGGAGCTAGGGCTTTTCTCACTGGAGCGAAGAAGGAAGAGAGGTGACTTGATAGAGGTGTTCAAGGTGATGAGAGGCATGGATAAAGTGAATAGCCAGAGACTTTTCCCCAGGGCGGAAATGGCTGTCACGAGGGGGCATAGTTTTAAGATGATTGGAGGAAGGTATAGGGGAGATGTCAGAGGTAGGTTCTTTACGCAGAGAGTGGTGGGTGTGTGGAATGCACTGCCAGCAGAGGTGGTGGTGTCTGAGTCATTAGGGACATTTAAGCTACTCTTGGACAGGCACATGGACAGCAGTAAATTGAAGGGGTGTAGGTTAGGTTGACCTTAGATTTGATTTGATTTGATTTATTATTGTCACATGTATTAATATACAGTGAAAAGTATTATTTCTTGCATGCTGTACAAACAATGCATACCGTACATAGGAAGGAAGGAGAGACTGCAGAATATAATGTTACAGTTATAGCAAGGTGTGGATAAAAAATAATCTTAATACGAGGTAGGTCCATTCAAAAGTCTGATGGCAGTAGGTAAGAAGCTGTTCTTGAGTTGGTTGGTACATGACCTCAAACTTTGGTATATTTTTCCTGACGGAAGAAGGTGGAAGAGAGTATGTCTGGGGTGCGCGAGGTCCTTAATTATGCTGGCTGCCTTTCCGAGGCAGCGGGAATTATAGATAGAGTCAATGGATGGGAGGCTGGTTTGCGCGATGGACTGGGCTACATTGACAACCTTTTGTAGTTTCCTGCGGTCTTGGGCAGAGCAGGCTCCATACCAAGCTGTGATACAACCAGAAAGAATGCTTTCTATGGTGCATCTGTAGAAGTTGGTGAGGATCGTAGCTGACATGCCAAATTTCCTTAGTCTTCTGAGAAAGTAGAGTCATTGGTGTCGGCATGGGGGGACCAGGACAGGCAGTTGGTGGTCTGTACACCTAAAAACTTGAAGTTCTCGACCCTTTCTACTTCGCTCCTATTGATGTAGACAGGGGCATGCTCTCCACTACGCTTTCTGAAGTCGATGACAATCTCCTTCGTTTTGTTGACATTGAGGGAGAGATTATTGTCGTCGCACCAGTTCACCAGATTCTCTGTCTCATGTTTGAAATCCGACCCACTACGGTGGTGTCATCAGCAAATTTGAAAATCGAGTTGGAGGGGAATTTGGCCACACAGTCATAGGTGTATAAGGAGTATAGTAGTGGGCTGAGGGCACAGCCTTGTGGGGCACCAGTATTGAGGATGATCGTGGAGGAGGTGTTGTTGCCTATCTTTACTGATTGTGGCCTGTGGGTTAGAAAGTTCAGGATACAGTCGAAAAGGGAGGTGCCGAGGCCAAGGCCACGGAGTTTGGAGATGAGTTTTGTTGGAATGATGGTGTTGAAGGCTGAGCTGTAGTCGATAAATAGGAGTGTTACGTAGGTGTCTTTGTTATTTAGGTGTTCCAGGGTAGAGTGCAGGACCATGGAGATGGTGTCTGCTGTGGACCTGTTGCAGCGGTAGGCAATCTGTAGTGGATCAAGGCAATCCCGGAGGCTGGAGTTGATTCGTGCCATGACTAATCTTTCAAAGCACTCCATGATGATGGAAGTCAGAGCCACTGGACGATAGTCATTAAGGCTAGCTGCTAGATTAGGATAAATAGTTGGCACTACATTGTGGGCCTGTACTGTTCTATGTTGGAATTCCCTATTCCTGTCTGGGACTCACCCCCACCCATGGTTTCCTGGCGTCTTTGGCTGGCTTCAATGGGAAATCCTATTGGCATGTGGTGGGAGTAGAGAATCACACCGCCAGCGTACGGCGCGCCGCCGAGAAACACACGGCTGGGGGACGGTAGAATCCAGCCCTAAGATGATTTTAGGTGGGAAAACCAGTTAGAATCCTGCTGGCTGTTTCAGCATGATGCCCATTGCAATACACCCACCTTTAAGGTGGGATTCTCTGGGATCCAAGCTACATGTTTCTCTGCAGTGGGAAGCGGCGCACCTTTCACTGGTGGCTGGATTCCCTACTCCCGCTGCCAATGGAAATTTCTAATGAAGCCACTCCCCGTCACCAGGAAGCCCACGGGTGCGGGTGCATTGCCAGGGGGACCAGGGAATCTCTCTGCCAGTGAATGGCAGAGAATTCCGACCTGAGTCATTTTTGGAGCTCGGGAGATTCTAACCAAAATATCCCACACTTCAAATTTTTTTCTGGAGTGGGGATCTGAATTGCACAGATTCACCACTCTCTGGGTGAAGAAAGTTCTCCTCACCTCAGTCCTAAAAGATTTACCCCATATCCACAAACTATGACCCCTAGTTCTGGACTTCCCCGCCACCATCGGGAACATTCTTTCTGAATCTACCCTGTCTAATCCTGTTAGAATTTTGTAAGTTTCCATGAGATGCCCTCTCACTCATCTAAACCCCAATGAATATAATCCTAACTGATTTTGTGTCTCCTCATATGATAGTACTGTCATTCCAGGAGTCAGCATGGCAAACCTTCCCTGTACTCCCTTCATAGCAAGAACACTCTTCCTCAGATAAAGACACCAAAACTGTACACAGGACTCCAGGTGTGGCCTCACCAATGCTCTATGCACCTTGCTCCATGCCCTAGTCCTCCCTCTCTCCACATGTATTCATGCATTAAAGAACTACAATATATTGTGCATACATAAAACAGATCAATCAACTGTAATATGCCAGTGGACTTCACTCATAAGAAGATAAGAACATAAGAACTAGGAGCAGGAGTAGGCCATCAGGCCCCTCGAGCCTGCTCCGCCATACAAGGAGATCATGGCTGATCTTTTGTGGACTCAGCTCCACTTTCTGGCCCGAACACCATAACCCTTAATCCCTTTATTCTTCAAAAAACTATCTATCTTTATCTTTATCAACTGCTTAACTGGGCAAGGAATTCCATAGATTTACAACCCTTTGGGTGAAGAAGTTCCTCCTAAACTCAGTCCTAAATCTACTTCCCCTTATTTTGAGGCTATGTCCCCTAGTTCTGCTTTCACTCACCAGTGGAAACAACCTGCCCGCATCTATCCTATCTATTCCCTTCATAATTTTATATGTTTCTATAAGATCCCCCGCATCCTTCTAAATTCCAACGAGTACAGTCCCAGTCTACTCAACCTCTCCTCGTAATCCAACCCCTTCAGCTCTGGGATTAATCTAGTGAATCTCCTCTCCAGCGCCAGTACGTCCTTTATTAGGTAAGGAGACCAAAACTGAATACAATACTCCAGGTGTGACCTCACTAACACCTTATACATTTGCAGCATAACCTCCCTGGTCTTAAACACCATCCCTCTAGCAATGAAGGACAAAACTCCATTTGCCTTCTTAATCACCTGTTGCATCGGTAAACCAACTTTTTGCGACTCATGCACGAGCACACCCAGGTCTTTTGCACAGCAGCATGTTTTAATATTTTATAATTTAAATAATAATCCCTTTTGTGATTATTCCAACCAAAATGGATAACCTCACATTTGTCAACATTGTACTTCATCTTCCAGACCCTAGCCCATTCACTTAGCCTATCCAAATCCCTCTGCAGACTTCCGGTATCCTCTGCACTTTTTGTTTTACCCCTCATCTTAGTGTCGTCTGCAAACTTGGACAAATTCACTTGGTCCCCAACTCCAAATCATCTATGTAAATTGTGAACAATTGTGGGCCCAACACTGATCCCTGAGGGACACCACTCGCTACTGATTGTCAACCAGAGAAACACCCATTAATCCCCACTCTTTGCTTTCTATTAATTAACCAATCCTCTATCCATGCTACTACTTTACCCTTAATGCCATGCATCTTCATCTTATGCAGCAACCTTCTGTATGGCACCTTGTCAAAGGCTTTCTAGAAATCAGATATACCACATCCATTGGCTCCCCGTTTTATGGACGATAAGGGAATAGTGTAGAGAGACTTTAGAAGGGTTTCACAGGACGGTGCAACATCGTGGGCCGAAGGGCTTGTACTGCGCTGTAATGTTCTATGTTCTATGTACTGCACTGGTAATGTCCTCCCACTAAATTAGTTGGGCACGACCTGCCCTTTATGAACCCATGCTGCGTCTGACCAATGGGACAATTTCCATCCAGATGTCTCGATATTTCTTCCTTGATGATAGATTCCAGCATCTTCCCTACTACCGAAGTTAAGCTAACTGGCCTATAATTACCCGTTTTCTGCCTACCTCCTTTTTTAAACAGTGATGTCACGTTTGCTAATTTCCAAATCCGCTGGGACCACCCCAGAGTCTAGTGAATTTTGGTAAATCATCACTAGTGCATTTGTAGTTTCCCTAGCCATCTCTTTTAGCACTCTGGGATGCATTCCATCAGGGCCAGGAGACTTGTCTACCTTTAGCCCCATTAGCTTGCCCATCACTACCTCCTTAGTGATAACAATCATCTCAAGGTCCTCACCTGTCATAGCCTCATTTCCATCAGTCGCTGACATGTTATTTGTGTCTTCCACTGTGAAGACCGACCCAAAAAACCTGTTCAGTTCCTCAGCCATTTCCTCATTTCCCATTATTAAATCTCCCTTTTCATCCTCTAAAGGACCAATATTTACCTTAGCCAATCTTTTTTTTGTTTTATATATTTGTAGAAACTTTTACTGTCTTTTTATATTCTGAGCAAGTTTACTCTCATCTTACTCTTCTTTCTAGCTTTTTTAGTAGCGTTCTGTTGCCCCCTAAAGATTTCCAAGTGCTCTAGTCTCCCACTAATATTTGCCACTATGTATGCTTTTCCCTTCAATTTGATACTCTCCCTTATTTCCTTAGATATCCACGGTCGATTTTCCCTCTTTCTTCCGCCCTTCCTTTTTGTTGGTATAAACCTTTGCTGAGCACTGTGAAAAATCGCATGGAAGGTTCTCCACTGTTCCTCAACTGTTCCACCATAAAGTCTTTGCTCCCAGTCTACCTTAGCTAGCTCTTCTCTGATCCCATTGTAATCTCCTTTGTTTAAGCACAAAACACTAGTGTTTGACTCCGATGCACTGTGATGCTGGCATACCTGTTGGATGTGGATGATACTTTTTCATGTTACAAATGGTCCTCCCTTCTTTTGTGGTAACGTTTGAAGATCAATATTTAGTCAGCACGTTGGCACAGTGGTTAGCACTGCTGCATCACAGCTTCAGGGTCTCGGGTTCAATTGTGACCCCAGGTGACTGTCTGTGTGGAGTTAGCACTTTCTCTCTGTGTCTGCGTGGGTTCCCTCCAGGTGTTCCAGTCTCCTCCCAAAGTCCAAAGATATGCAGGTTAGGTTGATTGGCCATACAAAATTGCCCTTAGAGTCCAAAAAGTTAAGTGGGATTACTGGGTTATGGGGATAGGGTGGAGGCGTGGGCTTAAATAGGGCACTCTTTCCAAGGGCCGGTGCAGGCGCGATGGGCTGAATGGCCTCCTTCTGCACTGTAAATTTAATGAATCTATGATTTCCACTGATCTGTTACGTTTGCATGAATGTGGCTATTCAAGGCTATTCATCCATGCAAGGCATCATAGCTGGGACCCTACCCAGTCACTATTTAAACACCCATGTGTACACCTTTCAGCAAGCTGACATTCCAGTGCCCTGCATTTCTCTATCGCTTGTTCTGAAGCTGCTCCTGCAATAAAATTACAGAAAGTTGTTGAGTAACCTCTGAGCACCATTTGACGATGGAAACACTTGCATCTGTGGGCAGCACGATAGCACAGTGGGTAGCACTGTTGCTTCACAGCTCCAGGGTCCCAGGTTCGATTCTCTGCTTGGGTCACTGTCTGTGTCGAGTCTACACGTTCTCCCCGTGTCTGCGTGGGTTTCCTTCGGGTGCTCCAGTTTCCTCCGACAAGTCCCGAAAGACGTGCTGTTAGGTAATTTAGAGATTCTGAATTCTCCCTCTGTGTACCCGAACAGGCGCCAGAATGTGGCGATGAGAGGCTTTTGACAGTAACTTCATTGCAGTGTTAATGTATTCCTACTTGTGACAACAAAGATTATTATCTGGCGAGAATGCACAAAGATATGGAAGGAGAAAAGCGACTCCTTTTCTTGCAATCGAACATTTGCCATTTGCACTGCTGCTCTCTCCACCCCCCCCCCCCTCCCTTCCATTTTATTTTAGCTAAAAAGAACCTTATTAGTTCCAAAATAAATGTGTTTTATTGGGAAACGGAGAGAGTTAAAAATCTGGGCAATTCGGAGCTTTCTTATGATTGTACTTTTAAAATTAATTTTAATTAATTCTCTTTGATCCATAATACATGCAAATTGAAACATGCCAAGAGACTTCCCAAAATGAAGCAGAGCAGAGATTGAGAAAGTGGTCCACCTGTAACAAATAGCAAATGATGAAGGTGGCTATGGATCCCTGAAGCCCCTGTGGCTTAGGATGAAAAGAAATGTTCACTTTCTAACATTCGGTTCCATTGGGTATTGGAATTTGCTTTGAATCCAGTGATTTTTAGGGTCCATGGAAGTGAATGGGTTCTGAGTATATAAAAACCGACCCCTTAATCTCTGTAGGAATCCTATGGGATCTTGCCAAAAAAACGCAAAGTGTCAGTTCTAGCAAGAAAACCTGATTTCTCATAGAATTTGACACCACTTTAAGAAAGGTTTTTCTCCCCACGAGAATCACACTGCGCTCCGTGTGCCAGCCCGTTGATTCACTTGCCTCAGAAAAACTTAATCAGAGCAATCTTTGGAGACTCCCAGATAAATGTTTCTGCAGCACATGTTTCAGATCCATTTGAGGGGGATGGCAGCACGGAGACCAGCACCATGTTGCTCTGAGGGAGCCCTGACCAGACTCTTGGATGGTGTACGGTAGAGGCGGGGTGTACTATACCCGCAATCCGGGGAGGAGTCCCACCAGCAGGGTCACCACCTCCGCCTTAGTGACTGCCAGCAATCTGTAGAAAAGGATGGGAAAGCAGGGCAGATACAAGATGAATGACTTTCTTCATGTGGCCAGGGTAGGTCTACCGCCTTCAGTCTCTCACTGGACCCCCTCACCCACCCCTTGCACCTCCATGGTGATCTTTCACCCATTGACCTCATGGGTTGCCCACCTGCCACAAAGCCCTCTTTCCCCCATCCCATTTCACGGTGCACCCCCCACCCTCCTCATATTCCTGTCCCACTCATGCAACTCCCTAACCATCTGACCTGGCAGGTATGCTACCTACAGCCTCCCCATCTGTGCCGCGCAGGACAAACTGGAGCACAACCAGCGTGAGATGGCGCAGCCCCCTGGAGTCATGCGGGGGCTTAGAAACCTGACCACGCATGAGAAGAGAGTTCTTGACTTGCCGTGAGGAGCCTAAATGTGCCTGTGCTAATGATGAAGTGGGGTCAGCGAGGAAAGATGAGAACCCTTGTGATACACAGCCACTCCTCATGCCTCACATGAGCAAAAACGTTGTACCATTAATCTCCCATGATGCATAAGTGTCATCGCCCTTCCCTCCCAGGGCAAACAGTCAACCAGTCTGGACCATCTTCACACGCCAGGAAGATCCAGAGCATCTCAGGGGGAGACTTCCCCAGTCTCACCCTTGAATGGGCATCACATCTATCACCCAACCCCTCCACCAGTGCCAATACTCACACCTCGAAGGGAATTACTAGTGAAAGGCCACTCATTGGTGAGCATCTCACAGATGATGATTCTGAGCAGACGGAGGCAGGTACTTCCCAGGGATCCACCATTCGGAGCGATGCCAGAGCCCAGGACTTTGCTGAGCCCCTGGTCGATGGCCTGTCCCTGGGTTCGGTCATTCCCGAGCTGATGGAAATGAAAAGACGAGGGGCTGGATTCTCCGATTTTCAGGCTATGTCCTGACACCCGCAAGGGAATGGTGGTGTTCTGAGAAAGAAAAAATAGCGCAAAACGGCCACCTATCCTCCGTCTGGTGGGGGGCCGGCAGGCACACAATGTAGATCGACCGGCTCTAGCTGCGGATATGGCCAGAGAATTGCCGGGTGCATGGCTCCCGGCCACATGTGGACCCGGCTTGCCAAATAGTGACCCCCTGTTGCCAGGCTGGCCACCCCCGGACCACTGCCCACCAGTGCCCCTGGCCCCCCCAACGCCTCCCCCCACCCGTGGATCGGCTCACCCCTGAATGTAGCAGTGCTGTACTTAGTCTGCAGCCGCCATGCCGAGTTCTTGAAAATAAGTTGGTTTAGCTCACTCGGCTAAATCGCTGGCTTTTAAAGCAGACCAAGCAGGCCAGCAGCACGGTTCGATTCCCGTACCAGCCTCCCCAGACAGGCGCCGGAATGTGGCGACTACGGGCTTTTCACAGTAACTTCATTGAAGCCTACTCCTGACAATAAGTGATTTTCATTTCATTTTTCATTTCAATAAGTACTGAGTGACTGATACCGTCGGGAACTCAGCCCAATGGGGGCGGAGCATTCAGGGGTGGGCCTCAAGCAACGTCCTGAGGCCGTCCCGACGGCGTGCTCCTAGAGTACGCTGTTTTGGAGGGGCAGGGCATTGCCAATATGGCACTGCCCTGATTTCGGCGCCAACGTGTATTCTCCGACCGATCGCCGAAAGCGATTTCAGCGTCGGAGACCGGAGAATCCCGCCTCAAAAGTCGAGGGAGTTAGGAACGGATGACAGCATCCCTTCTCAGACTGCAAGACCGACTGTAGGAGTTTGATCATCTTCTTTCTGAGGCAATGGTGCCATCACTCAAATGCACCGAAGCCAACACTGCGAGGGTGGTGTCCCCAGTGGATACCTTGGTGCAGGACGTGCACTTCTTGGCGGGACATGGCCGCTCCATGGCTGAGGCACGACCTCCATGGCTGAGGCACGACCTCCATGGCTGAGGGCTTCAACCACATGGTGCAGGCACTGGTGGGAATTCACAAGTGTCAGCGCCAGAGGACGTCGAGGTTTATGGGTCTCACTCCAGATGCCCCGCTATCCCATGGAGGAGCACAGCGGCCCCATGGCTCCTGAAGGGAAGAGGATCGGCAGGAGAGTGTCCCAAGGTCCTCTACCGGGGTGCCCAGCCCATTTTACACCCTCCTCCCTGTAAATGACACACCTGCAGGCTCAAACACCGAGGAGGGCAGCACTGCAACACCCGTGCTGATCAAAGGTACGCTCGGACCATCAAGGTCCAGGCCCTCCAGGGTATCCTTGATGAAGTCTTCTCAGGCAACCAGGTGTGGAAGGCAGCTGACTGCCTCAACCTCAGCTATGGATTCTGGGCATTCAGCTAGATATCGTGTGTGAGTGAAGAAGAGGAGGAAACTGTGGCACCTAGTAGGCATGGATGATCACAGGCACTAGTTAAGATAGGGCACCACTGTAATATAGCACTTGTAATAAATTTCACTTTATTCACCACCAGATTCTCCATCCTGTCATTTGAATGGGCCCATGATCCGCAAACGTCCACGCACACTCGACACTTCATCCTTCAGCGGTGTGAGAGTGGCAGCGCTATGTCGCTTTCACCTCCAACTCATTAATGACTCATTGAAAATGCGCTACTGTTGGCATCCCCACTCCCACCCCCTCCGGCATCAACGCTCGGGCCTCTCAAAGCAGCCACTCGTCTCCAGTGATGAGAATGTCATGGACTGACCTGACAAAGTGCTGAGAGGCTGCCCACCACGGGGGTTTGTTGGAGGAACACAGCAGGACCCCTGACATCGAAGTAGGTGGAAACAGATGAGAGCGTATTTCATGTTTCTGAATCCCCAGATAAGCCAAATCCTTGGCAGGATGCGCTCAGCTCTCTTTCAGGCAGGAGTCAGACATATCTCTGAGGTAAGAGGAGCATCACTCTGTCCTTAATTCAAGTCATCATCAGTCTCCTGCAGAGTCTGGCCAATGGCTTTAGCGCCCTACCCATGGACTCTGGCTCTGCACTGGTGCTGAGATAGTAGTCTCCTCTTTTGGAGATTTCCTCACCCCGAGTCCTGGCCTTCCTGAAACCTAGAGGCTATGAGTGCGTCACTGGCCTCATGGCCCAAGCGGGCCTGGCCTTGACCTGAAGTCCTCCTCCTCCTCCACGGGTTGCCCCTCGCTGCCTTTCTCTACCTCCTCCACATCTGAGGAAATGTGGTGCTCCTCCATTTCCACTGGGTCCAGGTGGTCTCCCCTCTGTAGCGCCTAGTTGCGGAGAGCACAGCAGACCACAGTAATGCTGGACACTCTGTGGCGGCTATACTGCAGGGCACCCCCTGACCGGTCAAGGCACCGGAACTGCCTGATCGCCTGCTCCACCAGCCTCATTGCAGCGATTCCCAGCCTCAGTTTGTGACCTTTGTACTGGCATCATCAGTCACCTCCCTATCGGATATCCCTTGACCCCGATGAATCATCCCTCCAGACGGTGACAGGGCTATTGAGTGTATGCATGGGACCCACATCTGCATCCTCATGGACACCTCAAATAAGACACACTGTCATGACATGTGACGGGGTTAGTGATTATAGACTTTAAAAAAAAAAAAAAATTTAGAGTACTCAATATATTTTTTCCAATTAAGGGGCAATTTAGCATGGCCAATCCACCTAACCTGCATATCTTTTGGGTTGTGGGAGCGTAACCCACGCAAACACGGAAAGAATGTGCAAACTCCACACGGACAGTGACCCAGAGCCGGGATTAAACCTGGGACCTCGGCGACGTGAGGCAGCAGTGCTAACAACTGCTTCACCATGCTGTCCTGAGTGATTATAGTCTTAACCATGAATCCTTGCCAGTGTAATATAAACACTTGATTGATCATTGCGGTTCATTGGTTGGAACTGAACTATTTTGTGTGAAACCAATTAAACTAAATCAGATGAACTGAGGAACAAAGTAAAAGGGACAACACCTTAAGGGATATTGCCATAAACAAAAACAAACCACAAATGAAACTTAAAACATCAAACTGATATGCGATTAAAGGTGTCAATAAGGCACCAGTCCCCACAGTGCCCAAAGGGCACAGAAGGACTCAAAGGTGCCAGTGGATGGTTGGGACTGAATTCAATGGCATTTCTTTTAGCTGAGCATATTTCATTGGCACTGTTGGGTTGCCAATGAAGAGTGAAATTTAATTTCACTCAATTGATTGCCTGCTTTGGCAGACGAGGCATGACTGATTAGAGTAAAGCCTGCAATGAGCATGACATTCACACATCTAGAGGGCACCCATATTCTCCCATTGCTCCCCTGACACGCTTAATCCTGAGAGACAAACTTGCCAAACAAGTGCAATTGGTAGTCAATAGACCTCAACCCCTTGGTAAGCCGAGTTGTGCCTAAGTGCGATGTTGCAATCACATTGAGTTTTGCTTCCCCAAGTGAGAGGGCCTTAAAGCATGCCATTTGTAAGTCGCCTACGCGGCCCTTATAGCCTAACTTCTCATGGGACCCCACCCAGTTTCCTCACAGTCACCCCCAGGGCTGAAGATCAGTATTTACCTCCTGCCACCCACATCCCAGCTCCCAGTAAGGACGGGCACCCCTCAACAGTGATTGGGCCACAAGTCTAGCAAGGAGGACACAGGAAGCCAGACCTCCTTAAAGCAAGGAGAGCCCCAAAGTGAATGGATGGTAAGGTCTGTTAGCGACTCCTCCCCTCAAGAATGAGTGACTGACCCCCAGGTCTGAGTTATCTGTGTGCCCCGCGTTTCCGATGCACCCTGAGCAGCAAAGAGCTGGAGAGTCGTGGCTGCCTGAATGCTCACCTCCGATAGCCCCCTCAGAAGTGAAACCGGCAGTTCACATTTATGTAAACCGGTTGTGAATGACGTCAGCATGATGTCTCACCAGCAGCCGGTGAATATTTAGTGAGGGGTAATTTCTGGAGAGGCTGCTCACTAACGACATGCTAATGTTTGAAAATAAGGTTCCCAAGCTCACGGCACCATTCACACTGGGGGGGGGGAGGGGTGTGGGGGGGAGGGGTGCGGGGGGGGCGGGGGGGGGGGGGGGGGGGGGATATGAAATTTCAAAAGTCAATCATGCCAGAGAGAATCTCGTTTTTTGTTTCTCTCTAGATTTAGAGCCCGTGTCAACTTTCTCACAGAGGGAACGGGCTGAAAATCACTCCCACTATTTTACAGGATTGCCATTTGGATTATGCCTGTAGTATGATTGGTACAGAGAGCCCAATGTTGATTAGAGCATTGCTACGTGCAGGATTTCTGGTTATGATGAAACTGAATTATTTGTCTGGATTTGATACTTGCAACCTGAAGCGGAAATGTGAACCGTGTGTTGTAAGGATGGGCTTGGTAATTGGATGCACAGATATACAAATGCTTGGCTTGACATTATTTCTTGAAGATTAAATTGCAATTACATGTGAAATGAAAATCACTTATTGTCACAAGTAGGCTTCAAATGAAGTTACCGTGAAAAGCCCCTCGTCGCCACATTCCAGCGCCTGTTTGGGGAGGCTGGTACGGGAAATGAACCGTGCTGCTGGCCTACCTTGGTCCGCTTTCAAAACCAGTGATTTAGCCCTAGCAAGAACCAAATCTTCAGCTGTGTGTGAACAGATGGCATTGGAACTGAATTGGAATAAATTTTCTGGAGCCTCTCTTTAACGTCCTCCCATTAGTAGCACTGCAGCTTTACAGCGTCAGGGACCCGGGTTTGATTCCCAGCTAGGGTCACTGACTGTGCAAAGTCTGCACGTTCTCCCCATGTCTGCATGGATTTCCTCCAGGTGCTCCGGTTTCCTCCCACAAAAGTCTTGGAAGACGTGCTTGTTAGGTGAATTGGACATTCTGAATTCTTCCTCTGTGTACCCGAACAGCTGCCGGAATGTGGCGACTAGGGGATTTTCAGAGTAACTTCATTACAGTGTTAATGTAAGTCTACTCGTGGCACTAATAAAGGTTATTACTTTATGCTATATATTTTCCTTACATTTAATTACAAAGAATAATTTCAAATTGAATATTCTTTCCCTTTGTTTGATTTTCTCCTCCTCCTTTGTCTGAAGCTTCAGGTCATGAAGGAGTGCAGGCTGCCATGTTCTCCCTCTGCCCGACCACACCTATGAGAGAGCCATGATCACCTAGCCTGGCAATACATACTGAAAGGGTACTTAGCATATGAATCAAAACCTTGAGAGAAGAGAAACAGAAGAGCATAGTAACAGCCCAAATAAATTAAATGCACCTTCTTCCCATTCAAACATAAGTGATTTCAAGAAAAGAATTGAATGAATATTTTCTGGTTAATGTAATTACTTTTCTTTAGTGTGTATGCACAGTTCAGTTACCCTCTCCACCGGGGCATGTTTGGTGTTGAGGGCTGGTGGGGGGGATGGGGGGGGGGGGGGGGTGCATTTAATAAGGCAGGAGGATGGCATGCAGGGAACCTGCCCTTGGTTAGTTTTGCTTCACAGCTCCAGGATCCCAGGTTCGATTCCCGGCTGGGTCACTGTCTGTGCGGAGCCTGCACGTTCTCCTTGTGTCTGCGTGGGTTTCCTCCGAGTGCTCCAGTTTCCTCCCAGAGTCAAAAGATGTGCAGATTAGGTGGATTGGCCATGCTAAATTGCCCTTAGTGTCCTAAAAGGTTAAGTGGGGGTTGCTGGGTTACGGGTATAGGGGAGATATGTGGGCTTGAGTAGGGTGATCTTTGTAAGACTGGTGCAGACTCGATGGGCTGAATGGCCTCCTTCTGCACTGTAAATTCTGTTATAGCCTATGGGTCTGCCCCGCAGCCAATTGGGGCCCTTAATTGGGCAATTAATGTTCATAGACTGAACAATCTGTACAGTCTGTTTCTACACATATAGGGCATTGGGTGATAATGGAAGTCTCCCAGATAATTCCTTATTTCAACTCTGCCACCATTAACAAAACTGCCAATAGAATTTCAATCTGATGGTTGCAAGTGAATTTGATGTGTGTTTATCGTTGTAATGATTAAGTGAGCTATGTTCTTTTCGCAGAGAATTCATTTACCTTTTTTTTGCAGAAGCTCCAGTTTAAAGTTCTCGGCATTTATGACTTAATTCAATGTTTGTCTCTTGTTTTATATTTGACATACATAGGTATGTTGTCTTTGGGTCCTTTTTTTGGTTCCTCTTTTTTACTGTTTGCTCATTGCTATATTTTACTTTATATGTGCCTTTGTTTATTTTTTCTTTGGATTATTCTCATTCATTCAACTCCTGTTTTCCTTCCTTCCCTTCCTTCCCCTCCACCCTGGACCTATCTGCCTGTATAGCTTTTGATTTAGATGCCAGTGGCTTAGATGCAGAAGACAATGATTCCCCAGCAAATCACCGCTCCCCTATAGCCAGTGTAAACAATCTAACGTCTCCCCAGTCTAAAGAGAAACGAATGCCCTTCTTTAAGAAGGTAACCATACTTCCTAAACTGCAGTCTGTCGCACGTGCTAACCAGCAGTATGTCACTCAACAAGTCTTGTATTTGTTTGCATCCTGTGAAAAGTCAATAACATGCATGCTCTGCTATTCTTGTTTTTTTTTCTCAATGCTTCTATAGCTAAACAGAAGCAGAAATCGGTAAGTCAATATTATTATACATTGGTTCTGCCCATTGCATAATTAGTATTGAAACCTTCAATGCAATCAGCATGAACAAATTTCTTCCTTGCAAAATGAGTAAATGCTGGGGCCACATAATTGCCAAACATGATGATTTGTGGAAATTCAGATGTGATTGGTTCGAAAGCCTGCACTAAAGACTCATCACAGAGCTAGCTGAATGCATAAGCTTTCAAGAATCATGCTAATTATGCCACTGGGACATTCCCTGCTACCTAGCAACTGGACAACAGGACTATCAGTATTGTATTAGATTGTTCTGTGTAAATATTGCATTCATTTGGGAAAAATAAGAGTAAAAAAATCTTTACTTTCTGGCTCTGGTCACTGTGCTTTGATCTTCTGTGTGTTAAGTTCAGTTGTAATGATGCTTTGTCTTTCTGCTTTGATGTTTGGCATGTTTTGTTATTTTAAGATATGATCTGAAAATTGAGTCATTTACTGGCTTGTTGGTCATCTACATTTGGATATTTTGTACCTATTTGGAAATAAATTTAACGCGGGAAATGAGACTGTAGATGAAAAGAAAAACATGCTACAAATCTGAAATAAATGGGAGAAAATATGTTGCCCGAAAAATAGTATTATTGGCAATTGAAAAGAAAATAGATGTGTGAATGCTTTGGACAAAGACCATTAGGTGCTATTGTATCTGTTTCCCTTGAAAGCAACTTGCTTAATTAAACTGCATATCCCTAGTGCACACGTCTGCTTTTGATGTGAAATTACATATGGTAATAAACATATGCTGGTATTAGTTACACTGGATATATTTGTAACCATTAGTTTGTACTGTGTTCTGTTGCATTCTATTCATATTTCAGTAATAGTTAGATTTCTAATCAAATCAGGGAATTGCCACAACATAGAAGGACATTTGGCCCATCATGTCTGTGCTAGAATCGACAAACAAATGTTCATGAAAATTGAACCAATAGTCATTTTATTTGAGGTACCTTTTTCACATTGATCTTTTCAATGTGAAAAATCATGGCAAGAGCATTGAATTTGTATATTCACAGTTAAAATAATTAGAGATAGTAATCTAGCTCCACGAGCCATGTTGACTAAACCTGGGGTCTTGACAGGCACTGCAGACATCGTTAACAATGAAAAGACTTTCTTTTTACCTAAATTAAAGAATAATTGTCACCTCATGCTAAATGTATAGCAGGTTACAGGTGTCTTTGCCTACATACTTTCACATCAGAGTACTATTAACCATAGCTTTCTGGCGAAGAATTACAAAAATGAGACTGTTATGGTGACCACGAAGGTCACAGAGGATCGTCAATAGAACTCCCCATGTTCATGGAATATCAATTTGCCTATTAGTGGGCCCCCAATAGGAAATGTAAGGTGGAAGTTTAAGACCCACTGCTGCAACCGGATCGGTATCTTATAAGATCCTGGGCTGCATCCTCCCAATCGCCTCCTTCACCTCCTGCTTCCCCACTGGCTCCTCCAGGCCTGCCCTATCTTCCTCTCCCGCCCTCGGATACTCTAACCCATCCAGAAACTCCCCATCCCCCACTCCTCCTCTGGTGGCTCTGACTGAGATAGGTCCCTATAAAATTCCCCAAATACTTTATTAATTTGCTCTGGAGCCACCGCCAACTTCCCTGTCCTATCTCGTACCAGAATGGGGCCGCACGGTAGCATGGTGGTTAGCATAAATGCTTCACAGCTCCAGGGTCCCAGGTTCGATTCCCGGCTGGGTCACTGTCTGTGCGGAGTCTGCACATCCTCCCCGTGTGTGTGTGGGTTTCCTCCGGGTGCTCCGGTTTCCTCCCACAGTCCAAAGATGTGCGGGTTAGGTGGATTGGCCATGCTAAATTGCCCATAGTGTCCTAAAAAGTAAGGTTAAGGGAGGAGAGGGGGGGGGTGGGGTTGTTGGGTTACGGGTATAGGGTGGATATGTGGGTTTGAGTAGGGTGATCATGGCCCGGCACAACATCGAGAGCCGAAGGGCCTGTTCTGTGCTGTAACGTTCTATAAGAACGATCTCCTTCGTCGCTGCCTCCCTCCGGAGCAGACCGGCCAGCATACACCTTGCCTTCTACCTATGCTCGTAGACACCCCCTTCATTCTTCGCAACTGATGCACCACTTTCCACGTGAACAATTGGTCGAACTTCTCCTGCAACTCTCAGCCAGGATACCGGGTTCGGGTCCCCCACATCCCTCCTTTCCAACTCCACAATCTTCTCTATCACTCTTTGCCGTTCCTCACTCTCCTCCCTAACCACCTTAGCCTTGAACAAGATCACCTTTTCCCCTCAGTACTGCCTTCAGAGCCTCCCAGACCACTGACCATGAGACCTCCCCTGTGCAATTAAACCCTACATATTCCTGCATCACCTTCTCAATCTTGTCACAGAATCTCTGGTCCGCTAACAATCCCACGTCCATTCTCCACCCCGGCCTCTGGGCTACCCTCCACTCCAAAACCACATCCATCCAATGCAGAGTGTGATCCAAAATCACAGTAGCTGAGTTCTCCCACCTCCTAACCCCAGCCAATAGCCCCTTTCCCACCATGAAAAAGACAATCCTCCAATACACCTTGTGTAATAGAGAGCAAAACAAATGCTCCCATTCCCCTGGATGTAAGAACCTCCATGGGTCCATGTGGTAGTATGACTAGGGAGATTATGGTACCTTAGAACCATGCTGCCATTGGTGCAGAAGACTTGCTGCCCATTGGCTCAGGCAAATCATGTACCTCTCTGCCAATTGGCTGAGGCTAGTCATGTGACTACTCGCCGATTGGCTGAGAGGTTGGTAGCTCCGCCTATGAGGTGGGGTATAAGAACCCGTACCGGCTGGCAGTCGGCCTTTCTCTGTACCTCTACTGCCGGGCACACAACTAGTGTATTAAAGCCTGTTGTTTGGAACTACTTCACGACTCGAGTCCAATTGATGGTGCATCAGTCCACTGCTCCCAACTCCCTCATGAGCTCACCAACTCCTTCGCTGTGATAGGATGGGCTCTTTCTCGTCCAGCGATAGGACTATCTAAGTCTGTTGGTTAGCTCGTTCGCAGAAGGCCTGTTGTAATTCCTCCACCTCTACGTCTATAAACTGTTTGAGATTTCCACAAACTACACAGACTGAAGCCCAGTAGAAGAAAGGTCCACACAGAGGATGTGAATGTAGAAGGACTGCAGAGCCCCTTCTCATCCTGTATTTTTCCATCATTTAAGAGTTGAAAAAAGTTTCTTCTGCTGCCGCACTGAAACAATCGCATTGCGCTGATAAATGCAAATGTTGAGCTTTCCTTTTAATGTATGGCTGGGAATTTTTCTTCATCCCAGTTTGGGAGTTGGTGGGGCTGTAGCTCCTCAGTAAGCATGTTCGTGCTTCCTTCAGGGACAGTTTTGCATATTAACCAATGTTAATTTGATTCATTCTGCAATGCAGCACCAAAGCCACCCAAATACTTCAAACAATTTAGGAGACCCACTTTGGTGTGTACATCCAAGATGATGGAAAATATTCATACGTCCTGTGCAAGTATTTCTTCAGCATGTGTGACTCCTGAGGACTCCCCTGTCGCCTCCTTGTGTCAAAGCTGAGGGAACTAAAGGGTAAAGAGTCGATGTGCAGATGTTCAAATTTCATTAAATGGCGACAACAAATCAGTAATAGTGGTAGTTGTGTGCTGAGTGGCAGTGTGATTTCTAATTCTATTCCTCCAGCATGCGGGAGACTTCCATCTCTCCACCCTGTTTTACACCACCACCCTGTTAATCTCCATCACTGCTACCTCAGCGGTGGTCAGGGTGGCTTAACTGGAGGGCCACCTCTGGTTCTTTTTCTCTCCTGGGAACTCTGTGCTTTCTTCTGCAGGGGGAGAAAGCAGAGAGTTAGAACTGTGAGCAATGGATTGTGTGGAGAGGATGGAATGAGAACTTTTGAGGAGAATAGAAACATAGTAAATAGGAGCAGGAGGAGGCAATTCGTCCCTTTGAGCCTGCCCCACCATTCATTGTGATCATGGCTGATATTCTAACTCAATTGCCTAATCCTGATTTCCCTCTATATCCTTTGATTCCCTTCGTCCTAAGTGCTATATCTAACTGCTTCTTGAAAACATACAATGTTTCGACCTCAACTACTTCTTGTGGTAATGAATTCCACAGGCTCACCACTCTCTGGGTGAAGAAACTTCTCCTCACCTCTGTCCTAAATGGTCTACCCCATATCCTCAGACTGTGTCACCTGGTTCTGGACATATCTGCCATTGGGAATATCCTTCCTGCACCTACCCTGTCTAGTCCTGTTAGAATTTTATAGGTTTCTATGAGGTCTCCCCTCATTGTCCTGAACTCCAGCAGATACAGATTAATGGGTGTTTCTCTGGTTGGCAATTAGTAGCTAGTGGTGTCCCTCAGAGATCCGTGTTTGGCCCACAATTGTTCACAATTTGCATAGATGATTTGGAGTTGGGGGACCAAGGGCAATGTGTCCAAGTTTGCAGATGACACTAAGTTGAGTGGTAAAGCAAAAAGTGCAGAGGATACCGGAAGTCTGCAGAATTCTGACCCACTGCCCGTCCCCCTGCACCGGCCATTTTGCTTGCGTTTACATTCTGCCTGTATTACAGAGGTACGTTCCCTTAGGGACTGTTCCTGGCTGAATTCTGAATATGTTTCACGTGCACAGGTACTATGGTCCCAAATTTCCATAAGCTTTCCAGAACACGGCAGCTGTAAGTCATTCTCAGGACTCGGCTGTTCTCTGGATAGATTAAATCTTGGCCTTCTCTACTAGTTTCCCTAAGAGACCTTGTTTGAGATAGAACCTCCATGCAACCCAAAGGTGGGGGCTTCCAGGCTCTGGAAAGCTTATGGAAATTTGGGATCATAATATCTGAGCATATGCCACTTATTCGGAACTCAGCGTCATGTGTTCCATTTGTCCTAATCCGAGGACTGCCTGGAACGAAGGGATCTCTATCATTCTCGTAGACAGAGAAGGGCCCAGGCTAGGGGCTTGGCCTGAATCTCAGTCGTTTTCATGAAATCTTTTGTTTAGGTCCTGCATGTAGAAATTAATGCATCTCTGCCTTTATCACTCTCATTGTTGTGCTGCTGGCCATTGTCGAGTTCCAGGCCTTGTCTGGCTGATATCTATCATTTGAGGAAATCTCTCCTGCTGACCATTCCTGTGTTCAGGTAGCAAGCTGTTCCTGGCACTTACATTGGAATCAAAAACAAGGCACAAGAAGATCTGCCAGCGGCCAATGGCAAGCTGCCTCCACCACCAAAAATCATGCGGAGGGTATCGTCTAACACAAAATCACATCTTGTGTCTTTGAACCTCTAAAACTTCAATCTCTTGCTGTACTGCCTGCAAAAGTAGTGCAATGTGGAAGTAAAATAAATCCTGAGTATACTTGTATACTCTGCGTCGACCTGTGCCTGAACAGACAATTAACTAGCAAAAAATTAAGAGCCAGAATTTTCCGTCCGTTCCCGCCTGGCGGGATCTTTCGGTCCTACCAACAGTGAAACCTGCCATGGGTTGCCTGGCAACAGAGGGGTGTGAACAACAGGAGGAGCTGTTGACAGAAATGGCGCTAAAAGATCCCACTGCCAGCCAACTGAAGGAAGTACAAACTAGCATGCCATCGTTAGTTTTTTTGCCCAAGGTTTTCTCACTAATTAAGCTAACCTTGGGTTACTTGGGACCAGAAGAGTTACATTAGTCAATGCAAATGATAGATTATAGAGAATGCAATGATATTAAATGAGAAATAATCAGTATATATAATCAATTTTTGCAGGTACAATAATATTGGATGCAATTTTCTGGACCTTCTGCAGCATGCTTTCTGGTGATGGAGACAGCTTGCTATTGGTAGTCAGCAGATCTTCTGACCCCCACTGAAGTCTATGGCATTTTGCATGGCTCGCCCACTCTGCTGCTGTGGAACCAATCACGGGGCCACCTTCAGCAGAACTGGAAGATCCCACCGGTGGGAAAGGCCAGAAAATCCAAAGATGTGCAGGTTAGGGGATTGGCCATGCTAAATTGTAGGGATTCTATGATCCCGCCCATTATGTTTTTAGAAAATTTAAGATTTTTCCCCAATTTTGCAAGGGGAGTATGGGGTGGGGGGGGGGGACAAAAGTATGGAATAGAGATTCTTTGCTCCTGCCTCTGTTGCACTCATGAACTTTTGTGATTGGCATTCTTGTCAGCCAAATTAGCAGTGGTATCTTTCAGAACTTAGCAGTTTAATGTGACTCAGAAGCTGAAATGTCCTGCGTTTATAAGCTTTTGAAATATTTACTTTGTCAGAATGTGTCTCTACCACCCCTGGGGACCAAACGCACCCAGTTCTTGTTTACTCCATGACTTGTTGTCTTTTAATGAGTGGTGAACACTTGAAATCCCGCAGTGCATTTTGCGTTACTTGTTCCACACACCAGATTTCTTACAACAAGGTTCTTGTCTGCCAGGCATTAGTATGGCGACCATTACTGTGCACAGGTGCTGACGCTATGCATCAGTCCCCAAAGCAATCAGTCTCGCAGCACCATAGCACATCAGGATGGCTTGTCCTTTTGCCTGCTGTTAAATATAATAATGGAAAGGAAAATTGCTGCTAAAATACATAAATATTCATTTTAATATATCTAGTAAAAATTGTGTTTTCAATTAGGCTTTTAGTTGGAAAGTTAGTTTAGACATTTTCTTTGTGTAACTAAGCTGTTAATTAGGACTGGTATCCATTTGGTCCACTGGGAAATCAAAACAATCCGGCTGAAATTATTGACTCATTCAGTGTCTGTCAGCACAAGTTTTAGGATATATTAGTCTGACAGCAACTTTAGACACAAAACGATTTGATGGGGTTAAAATAAAAGCAACTACAGATGCTGGAATATGAAACAAAAACAAAAAATTCTGGACAATCTCAGCAGGTCTGACAGCGTTTTGAGTCTCGATGATTCTTTGTCAAAGCTGGAGAGGACGGGAAATAGGGTCAGTTTTATACAAGATTTTATTGAAATTGGAGCTGAAAGGGGTAAAAATAGGGCAGCACGGTGGCGCAGTGCGTAGCACTGTTCTCTCACGGCGCCGAGGTCCCAGGTTCGATCACGGCTCTGGGTCACTGTCCGTGTGGAGTTTGCACATTCTCCTTGTGTTTGCATGGGTTTTGCCCCATCACCCGAAGATGTGCAGGCTAGGTGGATTGACCATGCTAAATTTCCCCTTTAGTTGGAAAAAAATAATTGGGTACTCTAAATTTTGGGGGCAAAAAAGAAAGGGGTAAAAATTGGACATTTTTTTTTCATGACATTCTAAGAATCTATTTTCTTCACACAGACTGAACACATCCCTCCTTATGATGTAGTGCCTTCTATGCGACCAGTAGTTTTAGTGGGGCCTTCTCTGAAAGGATATGAGGTAAGTAGGTGAAGTAGATCAATAGACCTTAACTGCTTTGTTCGACTTCTGTGGCATACTCTACACTTTACAGGGAACATTTTTAAAAACATTGCTGTGTAAGGTCGATCACAGCATTGACACTTGGGAGGGAAAGTGCCAGAGTGTCATGATATTTGGAATGGGTAATGGAGAAGCAGCGCTCTTCAATTCCTAGAGGCAAACAAGAACTCCTTTTCCCTGACTAGAGAATAGTGCAGGTTTGGAGTCTGATGGTGCAGCTGGCTACATGTTGCTGTGGACAGTCACTTTTAACAATACTTTTGTAAGTGAGTTGCATAAGAAGGCACACATTTCTTAAGATAGAGTTTGGAGGTGGGGGCTTTTATACTTTCACACTGAAATATGGGTCCAAATGTAAAGGGTAAAACGTTTTCTCTCTGTGCATTGTGCATTTAATTTGCTTCAGCTTTAGTAAGATGGTTTTTGCTGGTATTTAAAGAAAATAATTGCTTCAGGAGTTTCCAGTTTCGTTCATGTGCAGAGGTTGGAAGCTTAGCTCAAATCTAGTGTACCAGAGTATCGGTTTTATGACATTTTGAATAGCCTTGCTGCTAAACACCTTTATTGTTTCCGAATAAAGCTCTTGGAGCAGACTCATGTGTAGTCACTACATTCAGTTGAAATTGTTTGTTTGAATTTTGTGACCAGTTTTGAATGTGGAAATGTACGCATCAATGCCTCTCCCATCCAGCAAAAAGAATGTTCTCTTAAATACCTTTATTTTGAGCAGCAAATTTAGAATAAATAGATTGATAATGTGGGCTCCAGGTTTGGCACACCTATAAAATGCCATTGAATTTAAAATGCAACTAAATGCTGGATGCTTGATGGGTCTGATCGTTTCCTGTTGACTTTAGCATTCATAATTGTGACTTTGCAACCCTAATCCGTGGGGTGGTGACATGTGAGTGTGATAATGGCAGATAAGAGCAAAGGTTGGTCAACCTATGCAATGAATTTACTTGATGCAATGAGACATGGAGAATATATTACGGGAGAATTGGATCAATATTTCATGGAGTGAGCAATTGACAGATATTAGTATTAATCAAACAGACTTTTCTGGTCCGTACTCTCCTGTGTTCCAGAAATAGCATCAAACTGAAACGGTCAGATCCAGGCATCATGCTCATGATGTCCAGCTCCTTAGTTGATTTTAAAATCCTAGAAATGCCTCTGAATAAAATATGTATATTCAGTTTGAAACTGTAAGTTAAATATTTTATTATTAAAACATGAATTAAACTTTCATTTTATAATATTCCTTTCTTTAGGTGACAGACATGATGCAAAAAGCATTATTTGACTTTCTGAAACACAGATTTGAAGGACGGTACGTACAGTTCTATAGGATTCTTGGGAAGTGGTGAATGAAGTCGGACAATGTGTAGGTTGAATCCTCAATGTTTCATCACCATCCATTAATATTTTAATATGAAAGGAAATTTCCAAAACCTGGCACTCCCTGCAGAGAATGGTATGGCAAAAAGTTTATGTTTGTTGATCAGATTGGGCTGCAGAATCCTCATGAGTTATTAAACCGCACCTCCTCCTGTGCTGAACTGCACTCACCTTTTCTAAATTAGTTTGTGACAATCATATTCAAGTGCATTTCAAATTTAGTTTTAAATAGGGTGGAAGAGTGTTTTGGCACTTCAGGCGCTTCCTTCTCTGACTAAGTGACTGTGATTGAATCATAGAAAGATATGTAGCTAAATTGTTGAAGCCTTGGAAAAATATTTAAGTCTCCTCTTCGTCCTCTGAGTCATTTAGTCACATCTTTAATTTGGTCTGCATAACTCAATATCGGAAGTTGAAAACATTCAACATCATTGGGTTGAATTACCATTCTCCTTGTGTATTACTAATCCAATTCCATTTATGTCCTGTAACTCAATCAATAAACCTTTGTGATATACCTCCATGTGCATGTCTTCCTTTTAATTTAGGAGGAATATCAAGCAAAATATTAGTTAATAATTACAAGGCATTCAGAAATTCTTTTTATGCAATTTCCCCTTTTATAAAGACGTTGATTCGTCTAGATAGAGTCCTGTGAGTTCTGATATCCTCCATTTCCCCATTCAAGTGATGGTTCATGGCTGAGTCTCGATGGTGATTGCAGGCTGTTCCCCACAGGTCTTTTGCTGTGCTTGCTCAATATGTATGTCCGAAGACTCATTCACTTTTAGGTTTACAGTAATAGGAATCCTGCCTGATTTTTACCTTTTGAGGTTGAATAGGCTTGCCAAAGTCACTGTCAGGGCCCCCACCAAGATGGCTTCTTGTCTGAGATACCAGAGGAGAATTGCTGCCCATGGAAAAGCACAATAAACCTTGTGGAAAGGAGATTAGAAAATGGTTTTAAATAATTAGAAAAGTGAAGAATTGCCTTTGGTCGTGGAGTTAACATAGACCATAGAACATACAGTGCAGAAGGAGGACATTCGAGTTGAAGCTTGTTCAGTACAACTTCATGTCTGCCAGCTTCTGGGTATTGCATTCTGATGAGAATCAGCACATTTTTTATATCAGTCAATCTACCCAATTTTTAAATTTTAATTATATAAGCAATATACAATTTTCAGTTAGTTACCCAATTGAAAAACTAACTCTTAGGCTATTATAAACTGCAGTCAAGCACATGATGTGCTAGTTGCACTTCTGTTTAATAGAACATGTCAGACTTAATAACATTATGAACTTCCTTTAGTTAACACTTTTCTGTTTATTTATAGGATATCAATCACACGGGTCACAGCTGATATCTCCCTTGCCAAACGCTCAGTGTTAAATAATCCCAGTAAGCATGCAATAATTGAACGTTCTAACACCAGATCCAGCTTGGGTAAGTGAGGTGCATAATGTGCCATGTGGTTTGGTTTTATTTTCAATCCAATGCAAAAAGGGGTGACTGGTCATATAGTTGATAAACAAAGTTAAAACGTACCTGAGCTTATGTTTGTATTGGCATGCCCAAACACTGTGGAATATGTGCTTTAGAAAGTGGAGTAAGTCTGTTTGTTACAATACAGTGAATTCCTGTTCACCAAAATAAACTGGTTGTTCTAAAACCTTATTTTCCGATCTGACTATGCACAATGCTTTAAATAATTTTAGTTTGAATGGAAGAATGGAATGGTATTAACTTATAGAATAGATCATATAATTTACAGTGCAGAAGGAGGCCATTCGGCCCATCGAGTCTGCGCTGGCTCTTTTGAAAGAGCACCCTACCCAAGCCCACACCTTCACCCCATCCCCATAACCCAGTAACCCCACCCAAAACTAAGGGCAATTTTGGACACTAAGGGCAATTTAGCATGGCCAATCCACCTAACCTGCACATCTTTGGACTGTGGGAGGAAACCAGAGCACCCGGAGGAAACCCACGCACACACAGGGAGAACATGCAGACTCCGCACAGACAGTGACCCAAGCCGCGAATCGAACCTGGGACCCTGGAGCTAAGAAGCAATTGTGCTAACCACCATGCTACCGTGCTGCCCAACTTCATTCCAGACTTTGCCGGTGCGCTTCTGGTATTTTGAAGTCTCAATTGGAGACACATGGTGATCATGCCAGCCTCTATAAGAAACCTGGGGCTGGATTCTCCCGTACCCGGTGGGGGAATCCTCCGCACCTTAAGAGGCTAGGCCCGCCCTGAAGTGGTTTGCGCCCTGCCGGCTGGCGGGATAGGGGCCTAGCCCCACGCCAACCAACGCCAAAGGGCCTCCACCAGCCGGCACATGTGCGGGGGCACCAGCGCGTGCAGACGTCATCCTCGCGCATGGGCGGGAGGGTTCGTCTCTGCATCGGCCATCACGGAGGACCACAACGGCCAATGCGGAGTAATAGAGTGCCCCCACGGCACAGGCTCCCCCGCGGATCGGTGGGCCCTGACCGCGGGCCAAGCCATCGTGGGGGCACCTCCCGGAGCCAGATGCCCCCGCAACCCTCCAGGAACTCCGGAGCACGCCCACGCCGCCAGGTCCCGCCGGTAAGGGACCTACTATGATTTACGCCGGCGGTACCGGCTACAGGCGGGCAGGACTTCGGCCCATCATGGGCCGGAGAATTCGGGCGGCCCCGGCGCCCATTGAGTCGAGCTGGACCCCGTCATTCTCCTAGGCGGGCAGCGCGACTCACGCCGGTCCGGTTTTTGGAGGGGGGGGCGGGAGAATTGGGAGGTCGGCAGGAGTGGGATTCAAGCCAACCACCGGCGATTCTCCCACCCGGCGGGGGGTCGGAGAATCCCACCCCTGGTTTCTGTGAGTTACCGTTGAGCTGGTTAAAAATGGTAAGTAGATATATCCAGATGAATTATCTTTTTAAACTATTTATTCTGAATTTCTGGCATGCGCTGTGTGCAAACCCCAACACAGGAGATGCTGAAAATGAAAGTATCCTGTCATGAAGCCACTTTGCATAAACATAGATTCTTAATTTGGCCTGCCTGCAGGCATTTTTGTCCATATTATACATTTATTGGTCAACCCTAATTGCTCTTGCTAAGGTGAAGGTGAATTGACTTCATGGCTTGCTAGGCCATTTCACAGAGCAGTTATGAATGAGCCACACTTATAGGCTGAGTAAGGATGGCAGATTTCCTTCCCTGGAGGACATTATAAAAAGTTTGAGTTTTTACCAAAGTCCCGATATATTCCTGGTCACTATTACTGTTTTATTTCAAATTTAGCTCATTAGCTGAAATCTGTTGACAAACTTCCATGGTGGGATTTCAGATTATTCAGTGAGGCTTCTGGAGAACAAATACAGTAACACAACCACTTTGCCAGAGTATTTGTGCTCCTGACAAAAATAACCCAGAACTCCCAACTTAAAAGATTCATTCTAGAATAGTACATTAGAGATGAAATACTTTCAATATTCAACTTCTGTTCATTTAAGAATCTCAGATCTGTTGGTTTGCATACTTTTATATGAGTTTTATGCTGGACACTTGAACACTTTGCTTTTTTTCGTTTGGTTCCGGTGTCTGTCTTGAGTAAAGGTAAAGTCGCCGTAGTCTCAGATGACCATTGGCTGTTTTCCCCTTTGACGGGGAGAGCTGACAGGTGGTGATTTAACCTGAGGATCACCACACCTCAGATGAGGGGCAAGGTTGAGAAGGTGGGCCTTCATGAATAACCCCTTGAGTGCTTGTCTTGAGTAAAGCCATGTCAGTTACACATGGGAAGCTGCAGGTTAAAGCTGTTTCTATTCAGACCCAGGAATATAGTTTAACCCAGTAAAGTACTCCTGCTGAACCAGAGTGGCACTTTCCATTTCTTACACTGGCCTCACTGTGAAATTTACCGTACTACTTGTGTCTGTGGTATTACTTTATATAAATAGCAACTGGTTCCGTGTTTGTGCATTCCATTGTGTATACTTTAACTTTGCACCACACATTTTCTGTGCTCTGTACAAACTTGAATTGTCTTGGCTTTTTTTATTCTTTTGCTTTATTAATGCCCTCCCTTTGCAGATGCTTTGGGTATGTATACTAGAAAGTTGGCAACAAATTCTTTCAGGTGTTTTTTCGTCTGTGTATTTGTTTTTTGGTTGTGTGCTTTTTTTTTGGCTTGTCATCAGTAAGATTGCTACTTTAGAAGAATAGGTATGGCTCAATGAGTCACTCTCACATGCAGGTTCTCCACCTGGCGTACACTTTGACATGTTTGGATTGTGATATTTCTGGGTTGTTCACCTTTTTGTCTCATTGTGTCAATATTTCAGTAGTTCAAGGAAGAAGGGACCAGGAAAGGGCAATAGACGTGGCCTTGTTGATTTTGCTTGCATCTTGGAAACAAAGAATTATTATTTGAATACATCTGCTTTTCTTTTTGTATTCATCAGCAATATATCATAGAACAGATTTTCAGAATCCTCACCTGCCAAGCCGAGGAGTGGCTAATTGTAGGCAGAAAGTTCACACTTTTAATTTGCACTTGCTGCAGGGCACTTGGTTTGCCATGGACAAGGATACAGAACATTCATCCAAAAGTGGTAACCCACATTTATTCAATTATTCATGATCTCCAGTTCAACTTCACAATTTTGAATTGTGTTTGTCTCTGCTGTAACATAGGAAAAAACAGTGGAGGCTCGCAGAAAATGTCATCCCATGACACAAATCCCATTCCTTCTTTCCATAATAATGGCCAATAATGATGCTATGGGAAACTACAAAATGTATGCTTAAAACATTCATCTGATAATTGTTTTGGCATTTTATCATGGGCATTAAGCCATTTATTTTAAACGAGTCAACTTATCTGATAAAGCAGAGAGTAAGCTCTCAGGCCAATGACTTCATGTTCAATCCCACAGTAAGATTTTGGAGTTTTGGAAATTAATGCATGCAAAGTCTATCTAATAGTATTCAGCAGTCAAAGTGGTGCAAATTCAGTAAAATTATAACTGGCATTGATTTTGATTGATGCTGCTATTGACTGTTTTTCAAAGGTCTCGACAGATATACATAAAAGTCCCAGGGATGAGCGTGGGGTGAGCAATATCATAAGTCACTCTCAATTTACATGCATTTCTATGCCAGAATGAAGGGACACTGGAGATACACTCTTACTGTGGTGCAAAAGTTCTGGAAAATCCATCCAAGGGTTGTAATGAGCAAAAATCATGAATAATAGACTGACGTTATCAAATCCCATGGCATTTAAATTCTAGTTGATTGGCAAATGATTAAGTTATTATTGAAGATGCATGAAAATGCAGCAGCTTTTTCACTTTCCAGCAGTATAAATTTTAAATTTTCATTGTTACATTTCCCGAACCCTCCCTCACCCCATTATCTGAAGAATTTGATTGATATTGTTGTTGTTCCTGCCAAAGGCATGACATCATTAGAGTCCCAAAATGGCCGCTGTCCAAGCATGCACCAGTGTGCCACTGAAACCAGGGAAAACTACGAGCAACCTTCAACTTCCTATCTCTTTTCCCATTCTCCACCAAAATCAATCAGCGAAGTTATCTGCCAACCAGAACGGATTTGTTTTCTTCTTTGTAAAGTACGAGGAAGGGCAAAAAGAGAGCCAAGCTTGTCTTATACAGCCTAAACTCCGGCTTATAGTCAGCAGTGCTTTTGGCCCAAAGCTTGAGTTTGTCTTTGGCACAAAAACACAAAAAGCAGCAGCAAAGCATCTCTTCCACTCAGCGCTTTTCTTGGCCAGAAATTGTGTCTAGCTAGTGACAGAACTTGAGCATCAATATGAAGCTTTGAGTTTGTGTCCTACTTGCCACTAATATGGAAATTTCATGACTGTGAAGGAGTCAAAGAGTTTGGTGGCACAATCTCAAAAATGGAACATTTGGATGTTTTGAGTGTGCGTCCATTGTTTTTGTCATAAGTATTAAAGTATTAAAAATGCCAGACTTGCCAATTTAATACGTAAGATTGCAAACAAACATGTATTTTCCCTCCCCAATTGTTAGGAAATTTCCGCTGGCGTTCCCCATATTAAACTAATTGATTTGCTGTTTTAATATGATGTATAGTTTCACCAGTTTAATTAGTGCTAAAGGATGGAAATTACTGTGGAATGAATTGCATTAAATATTCAGCTGGTTATTGAAGGAGTAAAAAGATATTGACATCCCTACTGGGTAAAAGGTGTGCAGATTTTTAATGCTGCCCTGCTGCCTTTTAAACTCTCTTGATCTAGTTGTTCATTGTTGTCATGACAGCAACACTGAATACTATCCGTCACAGAATCTAGGAATTGTTACAGCACAAGAGGAAGCCATTTTATCGTCATATCTGCCCTGGCTAGTTAGTGGTTTCATAGGAAATTCATAGGCATCTGGAAGTATTCTTGATGCTGTAAGAAGGAAGGAATCAGATAAAATAGGTACTGCTACAAACTGCTACTCCTCCTCCTAATTTAGATGTCTAGGTATTGTGTGTTAGAAATCTCCCGGGGTCTACCCGGCTCGCAACGTCTCACGAGATCGAATGTGATCTCGTGATATGTTTGTTTTATAAGTCCCACCCATTGTGGGCAGGATCACGTTTTAGCAAATCTGCATATTAGAGTGAGACAGCGAGTCTCACTTTAATGTGCAGGCTCAGTCCGCAGTTAGGGAGGCAAATGCAATGTTAGTATTCATGTCGAGAGGGCTAGAATACAAGACCAGGGATGTACTTCTGAGGCTGTACAAGGCTCTGGTAAGACCCCATTTGGAGTATTGTGCGCAGTTTTGGGCCCCGTATATAAGGAAGGATGTGCTGGCCTGTGAAAGGGTCCACGGAAGTTCACAAGAATGACCCCTGGAATGAAAAGCTTGTCGAATGAGGAACGGTTGAGGATTCTGGGTCTGTACTCATTGGAGTTTAGAAGGGTGAGGGGGGATCTTATTGAAACTTACAGGATACTGCGTGGCGGGATAGAGTGGACGTGGAGAGAATGTTTCCACTTGTAGGAAAAACTAGAAGCAGAGGACACAGCCTCAGTCTAAAGGGACAATCTTTTAAAATAGAGATGAGGAGGAATTTCTTTAGCCAGAGGGTGGTGAATCTGTGGAACTCTTTGCCGCAGAAGGCTGTGGAGGCCAAATCACTGAGATAGATAGGTTTTTGATCAATAAGGGGATCAGGGGTTATGGGGAGAAGGCAGGAGAATGGGGCTGAGAAAAATATCAGCCATGATTGAATGGCGGAGCAGACTCGATGGGCCGAGTGGCCTATTTCTGCTCCTGAGTGGGATTCTCTCAGCCCAGGCCGGGCCGGAGAATTGACGGGACGGGCGCGAATTGCGCCATGCTGCTCTGACGCTGGTCCGCCGATTCCCCAGAGAGCAGACAATCGGCGCCGGTGTGCGGTCGGTGCGCGGCACCGGTCGGGGGCCGCTCTATGCAGCCCCCCCCCCCATAATTCTCCGCCCGGCTGGGCCGAGCGGCCACTTAACAAAAGCCGAGTCCCGCCTGCCATTCACACCTGCTCTTACCTGGCGGGACCTCAGCGTGCATGCATCCGAGGGCGGCCTGGTGGGGGGTGAGGGGGTCCGACCCCGGGGGGCCTCCGCTGTGGCTTGGCCTGCGATTGGGGCCTACCGATCGGTGGGCCGGCCTCTCGGGCTGGGGGCCCCTTTTGTTCTGCTCCGGCCCCTGTAGCCCTTTGCATCGGGGCCGGTGCGGAGAAGGGAGCCACTGCGTATGCGCGCATTGGCGCCGGTCCCACTGCGCATGCGCACATTGGCGCCGGTCCCACTGCGTATGCGCAGACCTGTGGTGCCCATCTGACGCCGGGGACCAGCAGCTGGAGCGGTGTGGGTCGCTCCAGTGCCCTGCTGGCCCCCTGTAGGGGTCTGAATCGCTGCTCCTGAAGCCATGTTGACGCCGTCGAGAAACGTGACGGCGTTTACGACAGCGTCAACACTTCACCTCAGGATCAGAGAATCCCACCCCCTATGTCTTATGGTCGAAGATGGCCACCATAATGGCGGTCATGCCTGGGCACCGTCTCACTCCTTTGGGGTGGGGTCACCTCGGCCGCTCGGTCTGTTTTCCCTTCCCCGACCCAGCCTGCACGGTCAGTGTCCGGGCCCGCAGCCCGCAGCTGCTCCTCTCCATGTCCTACCTCTTCTCTCTCTCTAACTCTCTCTCTCAGCAGTACCATGCCAGGTTCACGATTTTTGAGAGCACAAGTGAAATGCACGGTCGGGAACACGGCTCACCGGAGACGGAGAGTCGCGGGTGGGCCCACTAATGATATGCAAACATCGTGTGTAGATTTACGGCATTTTTGGGGTGCCGGAGATTCAGGAGGCTATTCTCCGCCCAATCGCGCCTCCTGATTTCGGCGTCGGCCGACGGAGAACCTTGCCTGGGGTTTCTTGTACAATGGCCATATTCTCCAATATTCCAGGAGAGTTCTCCATGAGGATGTGAGTCTGAGGTGCAGACCCTCCGACAGTAGTGGACATGAGAGTCCTTAAAGATTATCTCAGGAAGTTGGGGAAAAGTGTTAATTTCCCTTTTGTAATATTGTACACATATCGGGTGCAGGGGAGATTAGTATCTTTCCAGGAGAAGGAAGATAGGCAAATACTTCATAAATATTAGCTATTTCCGGTGTGTGACTTGATACTGTCTGAACTGTTTTAAAACACTTTCAGCCGTTTCAAAGAAGTCCATGAAACCGAAGAGTGGGAAAGAATGGGGACAGCCATCAGTGGAGGATTTCAGCTTCTGTTGTACTTCTTCTTCCAACTAGCCAACATTGGGTGGGATTCTCGGATTCTCCTGTCCCCCAGTGTTTCTCGTTGGTGCGCTGTTTACCGGTGACGGGATTCTCTCTTCCCGCCGCTTGTCAATGGGAGTTCCCATTGAAGCCACTCCATTCTGCCAGGAGGACCCGTGGGCGGGAAAAGAGAATCCCAAGACTGGAGAATTCCTCCCAACGTTTACTGAACACGTTTACCATTCCATTTATTTTGAACACTTCTGTTTCGTCAGCATATATTAATATTTATCTTCCCTTTCTTAGAGATATTGTGGAAGGCAGCAAGCCAGGGCCAGTGCCTCTAGTCACTCCAGTAAATCACAGCATCATTCACGCACTCACTCTTCACCTTGCATTTTCAGTCTGGTGTGTCATGTTGTAATTCGCTAGGATAACAAGCACCATTATGCTCATTGGAAAAAAATAGGATTGCTGTTGTGCAACATATTAACAATGGTGAGCGGCATGGCTGTAATGTGTACAGGTCACAGTGATGTGTTTTGAGACACCTGCATGTCAGGAGTCTTTTCTAATGTTCACTGATGTCGATACAGATGGTGGAAATCCAGCAGAGCTATGCTGTTGCAAAGTGTTGTAGCATGTTAATTTCACGGCTTGGCTATGATAAAGTAAAATCTACGTTTCCTATTGAGAAACTGCGATCAGCCACATTCTGCATGTGTGCCGTAGAGCCGGTGCTTCTTCCAGGTGCGATAATGATAGCACCAGTGTTATTTATTTTCAGGTGAGTTCAGTGGTAGCAAAGACAAGGTAGAAATGTACAGCTACTTATTTAAAAATATGATGAAAATAAAAACACTAAAGTAACTGTCTGATGCAAACTGCGCTCCACATGCTAACCGTGTGCTAAGTATTATTTGAAGGATATACCTTGAATTTTTGTAACACACAAAGGACAGGAAAGAAATTTATAATGCAACAGAAACTCTCTAAAATTAGTTTTAGAATTTTGCAGCTTTGACTTCACAATGAATATGTATTGGGTGTTAAGCACTTCATCCAGAAAATATTCTTCTGCTAGCTCATTCATTATTCAGTTCATTAATATAATTGGTACGACTGAAGTGTTTTATAACTGTTTCCTTAACTGCTGTTCTTCAGAATATAAATAAGGACAATTGCCTTCAGCAAGCAGAGGATGGTTGAATTAATGCAGATTTTCCAATCAGTTATGCCCAGTCTGAGAGTTCAAATGGTTGTGAGGTCTTTCAGAGACTTGTAATGCCCAAACTCTGCCTGTTTTTGAAATAAAACAAAAAATGCAGGAATAAAATAGGTATAGTTGGCAGCACCAGTGGAGAGAGAACTAGTTAATATTTTGAGTCCAATGGTTCTTTGGAGAATTACTATAAATAAATGCCTATAAACATGTGCCTCGGCCATATTGGGGAATGTAAAATATGTATGCTGGCTAAAGGGGGCGGCCACAATTGTTGTTATGAAGATGCTTACCTGTAAATATTCATGTTAAATTTTTGTGTTTTCCTTTTTTTTTCTCTCTCTCTAATAATTTGTAATTTGTCATATATAAAATATGAAAACTCAATAAAAAACATTTATAAAAAAAAACTTTGTTTCTCTCTCGCAGATAGTTTTTCCAGCACTTTCTGTTTTTACTTCAGATTTTCAGCATCTGCAGCATTTTATTTTTATTCTGTCTATTTTTGCCCCAACTCGTTTGTTTTAATTACCTGATGTTTATTGAGTCACAGTAACAGGATTGCAGAAACATTGTTTTTATTGCTCTCCAAAATCCGCTTAATTCTTTAACATTAGTTTTGATAGTGCACACTATTTTCTTAGCAACAGAATGGTTGTCCTTCTTATAGCTCTTCACGACAGTTGAATGAATGGCTTGTGCTGACTTGCTTGTTGGTGTTTTCCTTCCTTTGCATGGGGTAGGTTTCTATTTTGACACTACCCCTTGATGTTATGTTAGGACTAGGATGAGAATCTCTTCTAATACTCTGTACACCTACTTCCTAGTGAATTAGGACACTTATTGAAGTCTCTGGAAGTCTCTGTGTGCTGCCTTTCTTTGTTTCTCTTCTTTCATTTCTCTCTATCAACTGCTAAAGACAATCGGCACAATTTTGCTTCCCCCCCCCCGTCCCCACTTTGCTGGGCATGATCCAGACGCGTATATTCTCCCAGTGAGCCAGAGTGAGACACAGCTGAGAGTGAGTTTGGGAATTTGAAGCTAGGTGGGAATTCGAAGCTTGGGGGGAGGAGATGCTGTATATCCCTGGTAATTGACTGGTAAGTAGTTTTTCTTTTTCCTTTTTCTTTTCATTGGTATATTTATTATTTCCTTCTTTTATTTTTTTGGAATTGTAGTTGTATAAGTTAACCAAAGGTTGAAGACATGGCAGGAGAACCCTGACCCGTGTCATGCTCCTCATGTGCGACGTGGGAGCTTAGGGACACGTCCACTGTCCCTGGCTCCTTCACGTTCAAGAAGTGTGTCCAGTTGTAGCTCCTGTTAAACCGCTTGATGGCTCTGGAGTTGCGGATGGACTCTCTTTGGAGCATCCGCGATGCTTAGGACATCGTGGATAGCACGTTTAGCGAGTTGGTAACACCGCAGGTGTAAGTTACTGAGGGAGATAGAAAATGGGTGACCAAAAGACAGAGCAAGAGTAGGAAGGCAGTGCGGGTGTCCCCTGTGGTCATCTCCCTGCAAAACAGATATACTGCTTTGGATACTGTTGAGGGAGATGGCTCACCAGGGGCAGGTAGCAGCAGCCAGGTTCATGGCACAGTGGCTGGTCCTGCTGCGCAGCAGGGCAGGAAGAAGAATGGCAGGGCTATAGTGATAAGGGACTCAATCATCAGGGAAATAGACAGGCGGTTCTGCGGATGCAATCGAGGCTCCAGGGATGGTATGTTGCCTCCCTGGTGCAAGGGTCAAGGATGTCTCGGAGTGGCTGCAGGACATTCTGGGGGGTGGGGGAGGGTGAACAGCCAGCTGTCGTGGTGCACATACGCACCAACAATATAGGTAAAAAACGGGACAAGGTCCTACAAGCTGAATTCAGGGAGTTAGGAGTTAAATTAAAAAGTAGGACCTCAAAGGTAGTAATCTCAGGATTGCTACCTGCGCCATGAGCTAGTCAGAGTAGGAATGTCAGGACAGATAGGATAAATGCGTCGCTCGAGAGTTGGTTCAAGAGGGAGATTTTCAAATTCTTCGGGCATTGGAACCGGTTCTGGGGGAGGTGGAACCAGTACAAACCGGATGGTCTGCACCTGGGCAGTACTGGCACCAATGTCCATGGGGAGGTGTTTGCTAGAGCTGTTGGGGAGGATTTAAACTAATGTGGCAGGGGGATGGGAACCAATGCACGGAGTCGGAAGGTAGTAAGACAGGGACAGAAACAAAAGGCAGTAAGGAGGAAAGTGTAAGGCAGAGAAGCAATTGTCAAAAGGGGCGACAGTACAAGGTATAGTGACTGAGGGGAGCTCAGTGAATAGGCCCAGTAATACTAAAAGGAATAAAACGGGAAGTAAAAACGTAAATGGTAAGCGAAGCGGAAGTATCTTACATGAAGATATGGGTTCAATTACAAGGAAAATTAGGAGAAAAGTTAAGAGGAAATATAACTTAAGAGAAGTTACTGATCGAGGTGTTAAGATTCAAAACAGAGGTATAAAAGCCAACATAAGCCAACATGAATGCTCGTAGTATTCGGAATAAGGTAAATGAGTTGATGGCACGAATCACCGTGAATGACTATGATTTAGTGGCCATTATTGAGACATGGTCAAGACTGGGAGTTAAATATCCGAGGGTATCAAACTATTCGGAAGGACAGAGTGGATGGTAAAGGAGGTGGTGTAGCTCTGTTATTTAAGGATGTCATCCAGGCAATAGTAAGGGATGATATCCATTTGGGTGGAAATCAGGAATAGTAAGGCGAAAAAGTCATTGATAGGAGCAGTCTACAGGCCACCAAATAGTAATATTATGGTGGGGCAGGCAATAAACAAAGGAATAACTGATGTATGTAGAAATTATACAGCAGTTATCAGGGGGAATTTTAATCTACATGTCGATTGGTTTAACCAGGTCGGTCAAGGCAGCCTTGACGAGGAGTTTATAGAATGTATCCGCGATCGATTCCCAGAACAGTATGAAATGGAACCTACGAGGGAACAAGCGGTCCTAGATCTGGTCCTGTGTAATGAGACAGGATTGATTCATGATCTCATAGTTAGGGATCCTCTTGGAAGGAGCGATCACAAGATGGTGGAATTTATAATACAGATGGAGGGTGAGAAGGTAAAATCAAACACTGTTTTGTGCTTAAACAAAAGAGTTTACAATGGGATGAGAGAAGAGCTGGCTGAGGTAGACTGGAAGCAAAGACTTTATGGTAAAACAGTTGAGGAACAGTGGAGAACCTTCCATGCGATTTTTTTACAGTGCTCAGCAACGGTTTATACCAACAAAAAGGAAGGACGGTAGAAAGAGGGAAAATTGACCGTGGATATCTAAAGAAATAAGGGAGAGTATTAAATTGAAGGAAAAAGCATACAAAGTCAAAGATTAGTGGGAGACTGGAGGACTGGGAAATCTTTAGGGGGCAACAGAAAGCTACTAAAAAACCTATAAAGAAGAGTAAGATAGATTATGAGAGTAAACTTGCTCAGAATATAAAAACACACAGTAAAATTTTATACAAATATATAAAACAAAAAAGAGTGGCTAAGGTAAATATTGGTCCTTTAGCGGATGAGAAGGGAGATTTAATAATGGGAGATGAGGAAATGGCTGAGGAACTGGACAGGTTTTTTGGGTCGGTCTTCACAGTGGAAGACACAAATAACATGTCAGTGACTGATGGAAATGAGGCTATGACAGGTGAGGACCTTGAGATGATTGTTATCACTAAGGAGGTAGTGATGGGCAATCTAATGGGGCTAAAGGAAGACAAGTCTCCTGGCCCTGATGGAATGCATCCCAGAGTGCTGAAAGAGATGGCTAGGGAAATTGCAAATGCACTAGTGATAATTTACCAAAATTCACTAGACTCTGGGGTGGCCCTGGTGGATTGGAAATTCGCAAACGTGACACCACTGTTTAAAAAAGGAGGTAGGCAGAAAACGGGTAATTATAGGCCAGTGAGCTTAACTTTGGTAGCAGGGAAGATGCTTAAATCTATCATCAAGGAAGAAATAGCGAGGCATCTGGATGGAAATTGTCCCATTGGGCAGATGCAGCATGGGGTCATAAAGGGCAGGTCGTGCCTAACTAATTTAGTGGAATTTTTTGAGGACATTACCAGTGCGGGAGATAATGGGGAGCCAATGGATGTGGTATATCTGGATTTCCAGAAAGTCTTTGACAAGGTGCCACACAAAAGATTGCTGCATGAGATAAAGATGCATGGCATTAAGGGTAAAGTAGTAGCATGGATAGAGGATGGTTAATTAATAGAAAGCAAAGAGTGTGGATTAATGGGTGTGAGGGACCTGGGGCTGGTCCCGAAAGGAGGCCCCAAGGACGCGAGTTAGGGCCCGAGGATTTCTGTGGGAAGGAACGCCGAATGTGCCTGGACTGCTGCTCAACGGTTTGCTGGGCCAAAGGGGCCAAGCGGAGCATTTGAGACTCTTTCCTTTGTTCATGGACATTGGTTTGGAGGGTTAACCCCCCCCCTTTTTTCCCCCCTTTTTTTGTGGTCTCTCTTGTTTCTTATGGGGGGGGGGGTTTGGGTACACATTTTTATGCTTTTTCTCTTTTTTCTGTGTTTTTTTTTCCTGTTTGGGCTGGTTTGTGCTTTTTGTGCAGCTCGCGGAAGACACTGGAGCCGGCTTGCCCCAGTGGGTGGGAGAGGGGGATGGGGCGCCGGGGAGTGGGGATGAGGACGGGGAAACAATGGGAATGAGACAGGAAGGCGCCGGAGTGTTGAGTCACCGGGCTAGCAGATTGGCTAGTCAAGGGAGTCAGATGGGGGGGGAAGTTACAGCCAGTAGATGGCAGGGGTGGGGGTATCGGGGGATGGGGTTAGGGGAGGGGGGGTTGTTCTGCTGACGGGAGAGGGACTTGAAATAGGCACTGGAAAGGAGGTCGAGGGTGGAGGCAGCCAAAGGGCGGGCCAGGAATGGCGCGACGCACGGGTCAGGGACCGGCCCGAGAAAGGCTATGGCTGACCGGCGGGGTGGGGGGGGTGGGGTGCGCCCCCCGACCAGGCTGATCACTTGGAACGTCAAGGGACTGAATGGGCCGGTTAAGAGGGCGCGGGTGTTCGCGCACTTGTGGGCCCTGAGGGCGCACGTAATTATGTTGCAGGAGACACATCTGAAAGTGTCGGACCAGACCAGGCTAAGGAAGGGCTGGATTAGCCAGGTCTTCCACTCGGACTTGGACTCGAAGTCCAGAGGGGTGGCAATGATGATCAACAAGTGCGTGCAATTTGAGGCAGAGGGCATATCCGCTGACGGGGGGGGCAGATACCTGATGGTATGGGGCAGACTGGAGGGGAGAAGAGTGGTGCTGGTGAATATATATGCCCCGAACTGGGATGACGTGGACTTAATTAAAAGAGTGCTGGGGAAGATCCCGGACCTGGATTCTCGCAGGCTAAGAATGGGAGGGGACTTTACATGGTCCTTGACCAGACTTTGGATCGGTCGTGTCCCAGAACGGGTAGACTCTCAGCAATGGCAAGGGAGCTGAAAGGGTTTATGGAGCAAATGGGGGCAGTGGACCCCTGGAGAGATAGACGGCCAACAGGAAGGGGCTACTCGTTTTACTCGCACGTCCATAAAGTATATTCCAGGATAGATTTCTTTGTACTAAGCAGGGACTGTATGGAGGAGGTAAAGAACACGGAATACTCAGCAATTACCATTTCAGACCATGCCCCGCATTGGGTGGACCTGCAGTTCGGGGGAGCGAGCTATCAACGCCCGCAATGGAGGCTAGATGTGGGACTGCTGTCGGAGGAGGGGATCTGCAAGAGGCTTCGGAAATGTATAAAAAATTACCTGCAGGTGAATGACACGGGGGAGGTCTCAGCGGCGACCCTGTGGGAGGAGCTAAAGGCAGTAGTGCGGGGGGGAGCTGATTTCAATTGGGGCCCACAGAGCCAAGGCAGACCGGGCAGAGATGGATAGATTGGTCAGGGAAATGGGTCGGATAGATGAAGAGCATGCGGAGTCCCCGGGGGAGGTTTTACTCAGGGAGAGGCAGAGACTACAGGCAGAACTGGGGGCACTATCCACGAGCAGGGCCGTGGAACAGCTTAGGAAGGCGAGGGGAGTGGTGTACGAGCATGGGGAAAAGGCTAGCAGACTGTTAGAGCAGCAACTCAGGAGGAGGGAGGCGGCCAGAGAAATAGGTAGAGTGAGGGATGAGGGGGGGCGCAAAGTGGAGGACCCGGCAGAATTGAATAGGGTATTCCGGGACTTCTATCGTAAGCTGTATACTTCGGAGCCGCCGGAAGAACCGGAGGGGATGAAAAGGTTTCTGGACGGGTTAACATTCCCAACAGTTGGGGGGGGGGGGGGGGCGAGTGGAAGAGCTGGGGGCCCCGATTAGAGTAGAGGAGTTATTGGGGGGCCTAAAGGCGATGCAGTCGGGGAAGTCCCCGGGCCGGATGGATACCCAGTAGAGTTTTATAGGAAGTTCTCTGAGCTGGTGGGCCCGGTCTTGGTGAGGGTTTTCAATGAGGCAAGGGACAGAGGGACCCTGCCGCCGACAATGTCACAAGCCACCATATCTCTGATATTGAAGCGGGGTAAAGACCCGGAGGCGTGCGGGTCCCACAGGCCAATCTCCCTGATTAATGTAGACGCCAAGCTCCTGGCAAAGGTACTGGCGGGTAGAATGGAGGACTGTGTACCGGAGGTGATTGAGGAGGATCAAACGGGGTTCGTGAAAGGTAGGCAGCTGGCGGCCAATCTGAGGAGATTACTCAATGTGATAATGATGCCCCCGGCGGGTAGGGAGGTGGAGGTAGTGGTATCCGAGAAGGCCTTTGACCGGGTGGAGTGGGACTATCTATGGGAGGTGCTCGGACGGTTTGCGTTCGGGGAGGGATTGGTGGATTGGATCAAATTATTATATCAGGCCCCGAGGGCCAGCGTCAGGACCAACAGAGAAGTGTTGGAGTACTTTAGGTTGTACCGAGGGACCAGACAGGGTTGCCCGCTCTCCCCGCTGCTGTTTGCGCTGGCCATAGAGCCGCTGGCGATTGCGCTGAGAGCCGCAGAGGGTTGGAAGGGGATGGTGAGGGGCGGGGTTGAACACAGGGTTTCTCTTTATGCAGACGACCTGCTCCTGTACGTGTCTGACCCAGTGGCCGGGATGGGAACTATACTGGGAATGCTGAGGAAGTTCGGCCAGTTCTCAGGATACAAATTAAATACGGTCAAGAGTGAAATGTTTGTGGTCCAGGCAAGGGGCCAGGAGAACAGATTGAGAGGGCTACCGTTTAGGCTGGTTGAGGAAAATTTCCGGTATTTGGAAATCCAGGTGGCACGAGACTGGGGCAGGCTGCATAAGTTAAATTTGGCCAGGGTGGTGGAGCAAATGAAGGGAGAGTTTCGGAGATGGGATGCACTCCCGCTGTCGCTGGCAGGGAGGGTGCAGACTGTAAAGATGACAATCCTCCCTCGATCTTTGTTTATTTTTCAGTGCCTCCCACAGTCCTTCTTCAAAAGAGTTAACGGGCTGATCATGAGCTTTGTCTGGGCGGGAAAATCCCCGCGGGTGAAGAAGGCGACGTTGGAGAGGAACCGCAGCGAGGGAGGGCTGGCTTTGCCGAGTCTGATCAATTATTACTGGGCGGCCAACATCGCTATGATAAGGAAGTGGATGGTGGGTACGGGGTCTATTTGGGAGCGGGTGGAGGCGGCTTCGTGCAGGGGCTCCAGCTTGGAAGCCCTGGTCACGGCTCCTCTACCGCTGCCGCCGGCCAAGTACACCACCAGCCCGGTAGTGGTGGCGACCCTGCGGATATGGGGCCAGTGGAGGAGGCATGTGGGGGAGATGGGGGTGTCTGTCTGGGTGCCAATCTGCGACAACCATCGGTTTGCCCCCGGCAGTATGGATGGGGGGTTCCGAGTATGGCGGCGAGCGGGGGCGGGAAGGGTGGGTGATATGTTCCTGGAAGGGAGCTTCGCGAGTTTGAGGAGCTTGGAGGAGAAATTTGGGTTGGTAAGGGGAAATTATTTTAGATACCTACAGTTGTGGGACTTTGTTCATAGACAGGTCCCATCTTTCCCACGCCTCCCGCCAATGGGGATCCTCGACAGAATAGTCTCTAGGAGGGAAGAAGGGGAGGGCAGAGTCTCGGGTATATATAAGGTGCTCATGAGGGAGGAAGGGTCCCAGACAGAGGAACTGAAACTTAAATGGGAGGAGGAGATAGGCGGGGAAATGGAGGATGGGCTGTGGGCAGAGGCCCTGAGTAGGGTACATTCGACCGCGACATGTGCTAGGCTCGGTCTGATCCAATTTAAGGTCGTTCACCGGGCCCATATGACGGTGGCTCGGATGAGCAGATTTTTCGGGATAGAGGACAAATGCGCTAGGTGCGCGGGAGGACCAGCGAACCATGTTCACATGTTTTGGGCATGCCCTAAGCTGAGGGGGGTACTGGGAGGGATTTGCGGGGGTCATGTCCCAGGTGCTAAAAACAAGGGTGGTGATGAGTCCAGGGGTGGCAATTTTTGGGGTTTCGGAAGACCCGGGCGTCCAGGGGGAGAAAGAGGCCGATGTGTTGGCCTTTGCTTCCCTGATAGCCCAGCGACGAATATTATTGGCGTGGAGGGACTCAAAGCCCCCGAAGACTGAGTGGTGGCTTGCGGACATCTCGAGTTTCCTGGGGATGGAAAAAATTAAGTTCGCCTTGAGGGGATCTGTGCAGGGGTTCACTTGGAGGTGGCAACCATTTATTGACTTCTTTGCGGGAGAGTGAGCGTCAGCAGGGGGGGTGGCCGGGGGGGGGGGGGGGGGGGGGGGGGGGGGTAGGTAGAGTAGAGTAGGAGGGAAAATATGGCGGGTAGTACCGGTGGGAGGGGAGCGGGCTTGTGCAATATGTTACGATGGAAGTATTGAAAGTACGTGGATGTTTGCACATTTTTGGCTTTTTTGCTTTCTTTCTGATGATGTCTGTAACTGTTTATAAAGCCAAAAACTAGCTCAATAAAATTGTTTATTTAAAAAAAAACAATCGCGGAGGCTGACACGATCGACGCAAAGGAAAAGAGTGCCCCGGCGGCACAGGCCCGCCCACAGATCGGTGGGCCCTGATCGCGGGCCGGGGCACCCCCGGGGCCAGATCCCGCCGCGCCCACCCCAGGACCCCGGAGCCCATCTGCGGCGCGAGGTCCCGCCGGGAAGGGACCTAGTTTAATTTACGCCAGCAGGACCTGCATAGAATGGGCGGGACTTCGGCCCATCGCGGGTCGGAGAATCGCCGGGGGGGCCGCTGTGAGTGGCCACCAACTGGCGCAGTGCGATTCTCGCCCCCGCTAATTCTCCAGAGAGATTCTCCGGGATTCACGCCACCCCCCGGCGATTCTCCGTCCCGGCGAGGGGGGTCGGAGTATCCCGCCTCCGTTATAAGAAGGGTGCAGTCACAATGTTGTGGGTTTACTGCAGGCCACCCAACAGCCAGCAGGAGTAAAAGCAACAGGGTTGCTGAGATGGGAGACTTTAACTTCTCCAATATTAATTGGGACTCACTCAGTGCTATCTTGGACGGGGCAGAGTTTGTAAGGAGCATCCAGGCAGGCTTCTTAAAACAATATGTAGATTGTCCAATTAGGGAAGGGGCTTTACTGGACCTGGTATTGGGGAATGAGCCCGGCCAGGTGGTAGACGTTTCAGTTGGGGAGCATTTCGGGAACAGTGACCACAATTCAGTAAGTTTTATAGTGCTGGTGGACAAGGATAAGAGTGGTCCTAGGGTGAATGTGCTAAATTGAGGGAAGGCTAATTATAACAATATTAGGCGGGAACTGAAGAACCTAGATTGGGGGTGGATTTTTGATGGTACATCAACATCTGACAAATGGGAGGCTTTCAAATGTCAGTTTTAAGGAATTCAGGACCGGCATGTTCCTGTACGGAAGAAAGATAAATACAGCAAATTTCGGGAACCTTGGATAACGAGATATATTGTCGGCCTCGTTAGAAAGAAAAAGAAGGCATTTGTCGGGGTTAGAAGGCTGGGAACAGATGAAACCTGTGTGGAATATAAGGAATGTAGGAAGGAACGTAAGCAAGGAGTCAGGAGGGCTAGGAGGGGTCACGAAAAGTTATTGGCAAATAGGGTTAAGGAAAATCCCAAGGCTTTTTACACGTACATAAAAAACAAGAGGGTAGATAGGGAAAGGGTGGGCCCACTGAAGGACAGGCGAGGGAATCTATGTGTGGAGCCAGAGGAAATGGGCAAGGTACTAAATGAATACTTTGCATCAGTATTCACCAAGGAGAAGGAATTGGTAGATGTTGAGTCTGGAGAAGGGTGCGTAGATAGCCTGGGTCACATTGAGATCCAAAAAGACGAGGTGTTGGGAGTAGATAAGTCCCCAGGGCCTGATGGTATCTACCCCATAATACTGAAGGAGGCTAGAGAGGAAATTGCTGAGGCCTTGACGGAAATCTCTGGATCCTTACTGTCTTCAGGTGATGTCCCGAAGGACTGGAGTATTGCCAATGTTGTTCCTTTGTTTAAGAAAGGTAGCAAGGATAACCCAGGGAAATACAGGTCGGTGAGCCTTACGTCAATGGTAGGGAAATTACTGGAGAGAATTCTTCAAGACAGGATCTACTCCCATTTGGAAGCAAATGGACGTATTAGCCAGAGGTAGCACAGTTTTGTGAAGGGGGGGTCGTGTCTCACTAACTTGATGGAGTTTTTCAAGGAGGTCACAAAGATGATTGATTCAGGTAGGGCAGTGGATATTGTCTATATGGACTTCAGTAAGGCCTTGGACAAGGTTCCTCATGGCAGACTGGTACAAAAGGTGAAGTCACACGGGATCAGAGGTGAGCTGGCAAGATGGATACAGAACTGGCTAGGTCATAGAAGGCAGAGAGTAGCAATGGAAGGGTTGGAGGGCTGTGACTAGTGGTGTTCCGCAGGGATCAGTGCTGGGACCTTTGCTGTTCGTAGTATATATAAATGATTTGGAGGAAAATCTAACTGACACAAAGGTTGGTGGCATTGCGGATAGTGATGAGGGCTGTCAGAGGATACAGCAAGATTTAGATAGTTTGGAGACTTGGGTGGAGAGATGGCAGATGGAGTTTAATCCGGACAAATGTGAGGTAATGCATTTTGGAAGATCTAATGCAGATAGGGAATGTACAGTGAATGGTCGAACTCTCAGGAGTATTGACAGTCAGAGAGATCCAGGTGTACAGGTCCGCAGGTCACTGAAAGGGGCAACACAGGTGGAGAAGGTAGTCAAGAAGGCATACTGTATGCTTGCCTTCATTGGCCGGCGCATTGAGTATAAATATTGGCAAGTCATGTTGCAGCTGTTATTAGTTATAGTTATACCTTAGAACCTTTGGGTATAGTGTTCAATTCTGGTCGCCACACTACCAGAAGTATGTGGAGGCTTTAGAGAGGGTGCAGAAGAGATTTACCAGGATGTTGCCTGGTATGGAGGGCATTAGCTATGAGGAGAGTCTGAATAAACTTGGTTTGTTCTCAGTGGAATGAAGGCGATTGTGGGGCGACCTGATAGAGGTCTACAAAATTATGAGGGGATAGACAGAGTGGATAGTGAGAGGCTTTTTCCCAGGTTAGAGGGGTCAATTACTAGGGGACATAGGTTTAAGGTGTGAGGGGCAAAGTTTAGAGGAGATGTACGAGGCAAGGTTTTTTTATACAGAGGGCAGTGGGTGCCTGGAACGCGCTGCCGGAGGAGGTGGTGAAGCAGGGACGATAGTGATATTTAAGGGGCATCTTGACAAATACATGAATAGGATGGGAATAGAGGGAAACGGACCCAGGAAGTGCAGAAGATTTTAGTTCAGACGGGCAGCATGGTCGGCACAGGCTTGGAGGACCGAAGGGCCTGTTCCTGTGTTGTACTTTTCTTTGTTCTTTGATGACCATGCCAGAGGACTGAGGCCATTGGAGCCCCCGGGTGGTCAGGGACAGGACATTGGCTGATGGATGGGGCGGGGTGAGGGGGGAGGGCCTCATGCATGCGTGTTTTTGGGTGGGTGGGGGCCGACATGGACATTTAGTGATCTTGAGGGGAGGTTGCCTCTGGGGTCAAGAGTTGGGGATGTTGCCCATGTCTTTGGGTGGGGCGGGGCGGGGGGGGGGGGGGGTGGCGTCACAATGACGATGTCTGTGAGTGAGGGTATGTGGGACCTTCAACTTAACTTTGAGATCAGGGCACACTTTAAAAATCTACAGCTGATATGAAGTTGGGTAGGAGGGTGAGCAGTGAGAAGGTTGCAGAGATGCTTCAACAGGATTTGGACAAGCTGAGTGACTGGGCATATGCATGGCAAATGCAGTATAATGTGGATAAATGTGCTTTGGTAGCAAAAATAGGAAGGCACAGTATTATTTGAATGGGTGTAAATTGAGAGAGGTGGATACTCGGCGAGATCTTGGTGTCCTCATACGTCAGTCGCTGAAAGTAAGCAGGCAGTAATGACAAATGGTATGTTGGCCTTCATAGAGGATTTGAGTATAGGAATAAGGATGTTTTACTGCAATTGTATAGGGAAATGAGGCCACACCTGGAGTATTGTGTACAGCTTTAGCATCCTTATCTGAGGAAGGATGTTTTTGCTATGGAGGGCGTGCAGCGATGGTTTACCAAGCTGATTGCTGGAATGGCAGGACTGTCATATGAGGAGAGATTAAGTCAGTTAGGATTATATTATTGGAGTTCAGAAGATTGAGAGGGATCTCATAGAAACTTATAGGGTTGGAATTTCCGATCGTCGACGGCAAAATCAAGTTCGTCTGGAGAATCCACGTTTACGGATTCGGGAGCGTTTTTGTAATGCTCCGCCCCCTTTAAAAAGTCGTATTCCTACCCCGTACACTGTATGGACGGCCTCAGGACGTCATCTGAGGCCCTCTCCCGATGCGCTGAGTCCCCGACGGTGTCGCTTGCGTATGCTCACACCGTTCGGAGACCTCGCGTGGCGATTGCGGACTGTGTCCAGCACCACCACAGTTGGGCGGGAGCCATTCCATTGGCAGTGGGGGGCTTTAGTGGGGGCTGGTCTGGGGGTGGTGAGGCTGCTTACATGGGGCGAGTTTTTGGTCAGCAGGGACTGCGCGCGGCCGGCGGCATGCGCAGTCATGGACCTGGCCATTGTGCGGCTGCATCCGCAGGTAAACCCAGGGGCTTTACGCTGCGTGGCAGCTAGCCCCCCTCCAGGCGGAGTATTGGTGCGGGGGCGGTGTCGGCACCAGATGGATCCTGCGGACATAGCCGCAAAATCGGATGATCCAGCCCATAAAATTTTAACAGGATTAGACAGGGTAGATTCAGAAAGAATGTTCTCGATGGTGGGGGTGTCCAGAATTAGGGGTGATCGTTTGAGGATAAGGGGTAAACCTTTTAGAACTGAGGCGAAGAGAAGTGTCTTCACCTAGAGTGGTGAATTGTGGCATTCACTACCATGGAAAGTAGTTGCCACCAAAACGTTTTGCGATTTCAAAAAGGTTTTAGATACACTCTTGGGGCAAAAGGGGATATGGAAGGGAAGGCGGGATCACGTTATTGAACTTGATGATCAGCCGTGATCATAATGAATAGTGGAGCAGGCTTGAAGGGCTGAATGGCCTCCTCCTGCTTTTATTTTCCATGTGTGTGTCTATGTGTGAGCCGGTCTTGCTGGCGTCTGAAGGTCCTCACTGCAGAAAAAAATTTGATGTGTGGGATATTTCAGTTAGAATCTCCCTAGCTCCAAAAATGACTAAGGCTAAAATTCTCCAGCCAATCGTGGGCAGCGGGATTCCCTGATCCCACTGGCAATGCACCCCCACCTGTGGGTTTCCCGGCGACAAGGAGTGGCTACAATGGAAATTCCCATTGGCAGCAGCGGGAGCAGAGAATCCAACAGGAAGCGAACGGTGCGGCACCTCCCACTGCCGAAAAACACATGACTGGGAGGCCAGAGACTCCCACCTTGAGTATGGGTGGACTGAGACGGATATCACTCTGAAACAGCTGGCGAGATGCTTTTTAAAAAACAGCAAACAAACACCCTGGGAAATATGCTTCTCTACAATCAACTGTACAGTCTGGACAGATTTTTCCTCTTTTTCACCCGCCCCTCAAACACGGTCACAAACATTCCCCACCTTTCCTCAAACACCCCTGAAGAACCCCTTAACTCACTTTATCTTCTCTAATCGCAGGAAGTCGTACAGGTCACCCAACCAAGCCACCACCCACCCCGGTGGCAGCCGGCGGGATTCTAACTGTTTTCCTACCCGAAATGACACTTGGGGCTGGATTCCCAGCCGCATGTTTGTTGGCGGTGCGCCATTAGAATGTGGCGGGATTCTCTACTCCCACCGCTTGTCAATTGAAGCCACCCCATGTCGCCGGGAATCCCATGGGCGAAGGTGTTCTGCCGGCAGGAACAGAGAATTCTAACCGCAGCAGAATTCTCGCCTAATTCGTTTTCTGGGAGAAACGCCCCCAATAGGTTAAGTTAGGGGGCACGGTAGCACAGTGGTTAGCACTGTTGCTTCACAGCTCCAGGGTCCCAGGTTCGATTCCCGGCTTGGGTCACTGACTGTATGGAATCTGCACGCTGTATCCTGTGTCTGCATGGGTTTCCTCCGGGTACTCCGGTTTCCTCCCACAAGTCCCAAAAGACATGCTGTTAAGTAATTTGGAAATTCTGAATTCTCCCTCAGTGTACCTGAACAGGCGCCGGAATGTGGCGACTAGGGGCTTTTGACAGTAGCTTTATTGCAGTGTTAATATAAGCCTACTTGTGACAATAAAGATTGTTTATTATATTATTATTACAGATACAGTTCTCAAATATATTGCCTACTTGCTAACATTGCCTACCTCTGCCATTCCTTCGTTCCTCGACTGCTGAGACCCTCATTCATTCCTCTGATTTACCTCTAGACCTGACTATTCTAATGCTCTCCTGGCCGTAATCGCAACTTTTACCCCCCTCTGTCATCTTTAACCCATTCAGACTCTACAGCCCATATCCTAATTCATGTCAAGTCTATTCATCCGTCACCCTTGTCTTTGGTGAAGTACATAGTCTCCTGGCCTGGCAATGTCTTGATTTAAAAACATTTTTTTCAAATGTTCCAGTCCAAAACTATCCAAGATTTCTGCACTCTTAATTCTAGCCTCTTGTGAATCCATGACTGTAATGACTCCAATTAACTATTGCCATCTGTTCCTTCTTCTGTCTCGGCTGTAAGCTCTGGAATTCTCTTCCTAAACCTTTCCAGCTCTCTCTGCTTCTTTAAGACACTCCTCAGAACTCACCTTTTTGACCAAGCTTTTGGTCACCTGACCTAATATCTCTTCGTGGCTCAGGGTCAAATTATGTTTGTTAATTCTCCTGTGAAGCATTTTGGAATGGCAGAACGGTGGCACAGTGGTTAGCACTTCTGCCTCACAGCGTCAGGATCCCAGATTCAATTTTGGCCTTGGGTGACTGTATGGAGTTCACACTTCTCCCCGTGCCCGCTGTGGTTTCCTCTCACAGTCCAAAGATGTGCAGGTTAAGTGGATTAGCCATGCTAAATTGCTCCTTAATGTTCAAAGATGTGCAGGTTATGTGGGGTTACGGGGATGGGGTAAAGAGGAGTGGGCCGAGTTAAGGTGCTCTTTCGGAAGATCGGTGCAGACTCAATGGGTTGAATGGTCTCCTTCTGCACTGTCAGGATTCTATGGAAATGCTGCTTGGGGTGGAGTTCTCTGACCCTGCTTGCTGATAGGATCATCCGGTACTGCCAAAAGATTTTTGGCACTACCTGCCGCAACTCCTACAGCAGAAATCCAGCTTTGGTGATGCTCAAATTGCCTGGATTCAGATTGTCATAGTAAGAAGTCTTACTACACCAGATTAAAGTCCAACAGGTTTGTTTCAAACACTAGCTTTCGGAGCACTGCTCCGTCCTCAGATTCACCTGAGAAGGAGCAGTGCTCCGAAAGCTCGTGTTTGAAACAAACCTGTTGGACTTTAACCTGGTGTTGTAAGACTTCTTACTGTGCTCACCCCAGTCCAATGCCGGCATCTCCACATCAGATTGTCACGTGAGAGTACCTTTAAGAAATCTATGAAAAGTTGTGGGTCAGGTGAATTCCATGATACACTTTGGGGTTCTCTAAACCCTGGCCCGTAACAAGATGAAGAATGCCTGTGGATGGTAACCGATTGACAATGAAGGAGACACTGAACCCACCCAGGGCTTTATGTTTTAAATGGCTCCGTACAATAGCGTACATTTACCCAGAATTTTCTAGGGAACATCTTTTAGGTACTTTTAATAAAATGTTATTTTTATTATGAGACCAGAGCTTAGGATAGAGAGAAATATCTGAATGGGACAAATCACTGTCCAAGTTTACACAAAGTGTACCTATAAATAAATGAATGTGGAACACCAAAAGGTTCTGAAGCTGCAATAGTCTGTTAATGCAGTACTTTCAGCAATGATGTTATTAAGAACGATTCTAACTGAATTCAAAACCCTAGTACGTAAACGTCAAAAGTAGAATAACTAGTCCGACACTCCTTGACCTGTTTTTGCCTCTTGACCTGCAGCTGAAGTCCAGTGTGAAATTGAGCGGATTTTTGAACTAGCAAGAACACTGCAGTTAGTGGTCCTTGATGCAGATACAATTAACCATCCAACTCAACTGGGTAAAACCTCTTTAGCCCCTGTGATAGTCTACGTGAAGATTTCCTCTCCAAAGGTAAAGTGCCTGCTGCTGTTTGGTTTCAACTCTGATTTTTCTTTTGCATTTTTCCCTTGGTGCTTCTAATATCACCGACATAGTCCTACAAGGCCTATCAGCTTAAGAGGGGTTTAAGGTATTTAAACATGATTTCCGAGGTGGTGATTAAATTTTCAAGTGTAAAGGTTGAGATCCCTGCATTTACTAGAAAATGACACTAAATACCCTGGGCGGTATCCCCCCCCCCCGGGTGGGAGAATCGCCGGGGCGCCACACGAATCGCGCCACACCGCCCCGATCCTCGATTCTCCTACCTCCCCGAAACCAGCGCCATGCGAATCGCGCCAGGCCGCTTGGAGAATTGCCGCAAACGGCGAGCGGCGATTCTCCGGTCCAGATGGGCCGAGCGGCCGCTCTGACACGACAGTGCCCCGCCGGCGCTGTCCACCCCTGGTCGCTGCCGGCGGCCACTTGTCAACCAATCAGTACTCTTTTTCTCATGAGGTATGAATTCTTGTTCCCTTAGAAATTTGGTATTCTTGTGCCTGCCCTGATGAGTGCAAGACGAAAAGCTTCAGCAGCATGTTTCTATTTTCAGCAATACTCTAGCTAAATTCCATTCTACTGTAATGGTTCGATCTCTATATCAGTTTGGACAGGTACTTGACTATTTTCTACATACTAACTTCCTAATCCTCCCATTTTACCATGCTTGTAGGTTTTGCAGAGATTAATAAAATCCAGAGGAAAATCCCAGGCTAAACACCTGAATGTCCAGATGGTTGCAGCAGACAAACTGGCTCAGTGCCCTCCCGTGAGTAATTCTTCCTTCATAGATTGTGCACAATTATTTATTGTATTTAATTCTTGAAAGCTAATTAATCAATTTCTTAACATCACTTCCTGAGCATGAGAATGCCGTGTAGGAAAAATAAATGCTGGAAATATTCTAGATGGTCTGGCAATGTCTGGGGAGAAGCAAACAGCGAAATATTCTTGTGTGACGATAGGTGGCCTGCTGCCATGGTTGAAAGTGGGAGGTCATCCAGCTTCGGTGGATGGCAGGACCAGGGGCTGCATTTTGCCAGCCATGGCTCATTAACTGGCTGTCACCAGTGCTGCCATTCAATTAAGGATGGTGGCTCAGTAGGAGGGCTGGTACTTCAGCCTCAGCAGTACCGTTGCTAGCAGTGTCATTTGCGGAAACTGTAGCCGCAGGGAAAGACTGCCTGAGCAAAATACATGGGGTTGGGGGGTGCTGGGGTGGCAATGATCGGAGAGAGGAATGGCGTGGGATAGTCGCAATGCACCAATGATACCGTTGCCAAGGGGCTGCCATTGCTGATGGGGTGGGGCCAAGGAGTGCCCACAAAGAGGGCTCCCATGCTCTGGAGCCCACTTGGGAGGTCATCATGTTTCACTGGCAGTCTCTCCAGGGGATGGAAGGCACACCTGCAGCGGGCAAGATGCCTGTAGGGGTGAGAAATGGCCATTAATTGTGTCATTTAAATGGCTGACTTGGTCTCTCGGTGGGCAGCCAATCTTCCAACTTAGCTGTCATTGGCAAAAGGCATGGCAGCATCCCTCACAACAACTTCCCACGCCATTTTCATAGAATAGAATTCCGGCAGTGCAGAAGGAGGCTATTTGGCCAATCAAGTCTGCACTGACACTCTGAAAGAGCTCACTACCCAGGCCCACTCCCCTGCCCTATCCCCTGTACTACACCTAACCTTTGGACACAAAGGGACAATTTAGCATGGCCAATCCAGTTAACTTGCACATCTTTGAACTGTGGAAAGAAACCGGAGCACCCGGAGGAAACCCACACAGACACGAGGAGAATTTGAAAACTTCACATAGACAGTCATCCAGGGTTGAAATTGAACCCGGGTCCCTGGCGCTGAGGTAGCCGTGCTAATCACTGCCACCGTGCTGCTGAGTGAACCTGGGTATTTAAATTAGCGCAATAAGCTCATTTAAATATGCAGATCTGGATCGTGCCCACTGAGGGTAAGTTCCAGATCTCACAAGGCGGAGCAAGTCGAGTGACTCGCAATCGCCTGAGCGTGGACCCCGATTTGTAGCTCTCGCGTGATTCACAGGTTGCACCCGTGGGGTCACTGAATCACGCACATCAATGACATCTAATGGGCTGGATATTGCTGGAAAAATAACAGCACACAATATTATTAATGTGCAGATTGGCCATAAATTCAAGAGATTAACAAATAGAAATCTGCAGAATGTTGAATCCTGACACTTTGTTGCTTGCTTTGCACAAACAGCATTTCTTCAATAGCCTCCGCATTGATCTTAAAAAAAACCTTGTTGTATTTGCATTTAATTGCACGTTGAACTCCGCAGAAATTTAAATCTGCTAATTAAAAGCATAAGCACCCTTTTAATGAGAGGATAATTATGAATAGAATGCCAATCAATCTCTGCTCCAGAAAGGAACAATTTGAAGTGATAATTCTCATTCTTGCATGTAATAAATTTGTTCTTCGAAATTGAATTTTTTTTTTCAAATCCCTTTCCTTTTTTCTTTTAATCAAATCTTTCTTTCCTTTTCTTTTTTTTCTCTCTCGCTCGCTGATTTGACTCCAATTCACTCAGTCCATCCTTTGTATCTTTGGACGAAATTCTCTAACCTCCCTGTGGCGCGTTTCTTGGCAGTGGGAGGCAGCCGCCATTGGCTGGCAGCAGGCTCTTCTGATCCCGCACTGTGAATGGGATTTCCCATTGGATCCATCCCACGCCGCCGGGAATCCAATGGCGGAGGTCCACCATCGGCAGGAACAGCCAGAAGACCTCACCCTTTGTAAATAATATAATACCCTTTATTAGTGTCACAAGTTACATTAACACTGCAATGAAGTTACTGTAAAATTCCCTTGCCGCCACACAACGACGCCTGTTGGGATACACAGAGAGAATTCAGAATGTCCAATTCACCTAACAAGTTCATCTTTCGGGACTTGTGGGAGGAAACCGGAGCACCCGGACAAAACCCATGCAGACACGGGGAGAACATGGAGACTCCGCACAGAAAGTGACCCAAGCCGGGAATTGAACCAGGTTCCTAGGCACTGTGAAGCAACAGTGCTAATCACTGTGCTACCATGCCGCCCTAATATCATTGTTTAAGGATACTGTTGGTCTCACCATTCAATAAGTTGACAGATGCCCCCAAAGAAGAACAAAGAAAAGTACAGCACAGTAACAGGCCCTTCGGCCCTCCAAGCCTGCGCTGACCATGCTGCCCATCCAAACTAAAATCTTCTGCACTTCCGGGGTCCGTATCCCTCTATTCCCATCCTATTCATGTATTTGTCAAGATGCCCTTAAATGTCACTATCGTCCCTGCTTCCACCACCTCCTCTGGCAGCGAGTTCCAAGCACCCACTACCCTCTGTGTAAAAAAACTTGCCTCATACATCTGCTCTAAACCTTGCCCCTCACGCCTTAAACCTATGCCTCCTAGTAATTGACCCCTCTACCCTGGGAAAAAGTCTCTAACTGTGCACTCTGTCTATGCCCCTCATACTTTTGCAGACCTCTATCAGGTCGCCCCTCAACCTCCATCGTTCCAGTGAGAACAAACCGATTGCCTTTGCCACATGTATACCAGTTTGCTACTCCAGCAGGTTATGGCACAGGATAGGGGAAAAAGGTTATAAGTAACAGTGTACACAGTGAGATTTCCCACTTCAGCAAGATCAAGCTCAATGTTATGGATGGAATCTGTCATCATATTTGCTGAAACAAAACGCAAATTTCCTTTCCACTCTAGTGCCATATTTTTGCCAAAAGTAGCTCTGAAATTGTAGAAAATAATGAAAGAACACCAGGAGATAGCAATGAGATGATTCCAAGATTGTGTCAGGACGTGCATTCGTGAATAGACCTGAGGTCGGCATCAATTGCAGCCTTGTTCACACATTTGGAACAAATTGCCACACGCTCACGAGAAAAATTAATTTGAAGTTATTGGCAATGGTCCTTGGACTGGTTTCGGGGCAGGTTTGGGCAGTCTGTAACACTGAAGATGGGAGAGGACTCCTGCTCCTCCATCTTCATACAAAGTTTGGGGAGGAATTCTCTTCCACCCACGCCGGGTGGGAGAACCGCCGGAGCACCGCGCGAATCCCGCCACGCCGCCCCGGCATCCGCAAGCGATTCTCCCACCCCCCCCAAACCAGCGCGTTAAATGATCGGTGGGCCCTATCATGGGCCAGACCCCATCGGAGACCCCCCCGGTGCAGGAACCCCCCCCCCCCCCCCAGCGTTCCCGTGCAGTTCCCGCCAGACATGAAACAGTCGAGAAGATCTTTCCGGAAGTACAGAGGTAAGTTTAGCCCCCGGACAGGTAGAGGGACATTGGGCACTGAACCAGGTACAGGTTGGCACTGTCAGCCAACCTGGCTGTGCTAAGCTGTGCCAGAGAATAGTGCCAGAAGCAGATCCTAGTGGGAGTACCATGGTGGGGGTACGTATATGTGTGGTGGGCGAGGGGAGAGACTGGACATTGAAAGGTGGGGGCGGGGGAATGCTGCCCATGAATGTCTGTAGCGCTTATTGGGGCGCCCTTTAAAATTGGCACCCCCATCTGTTTGACGCCAGTTCCTGGCTCTAAGAGACCCCGCCCTGCCAGAGTGATGTTGTAAACCACGTGCACACTTTCTGACACAGGAGCTCAAAATTCTTTACACAATGTTTCTCACTGGAACTGATACTATGCTATTTTCTGGTTAGATTCTGCCCAACGTGTCACAAAATAATGTTGGTAACAGTAATTTATAATGTACCAAGTACATCAAACAATTGAAGATAAAATATTTTTGCCTCAAAAAGACATAGCATGCATTCAAATGTTTTCTTGTGGAAAGAAATATAACTTAAATATTCTGCCATTTCTGTAGGAATTGTTTGATGTGATTCTTGATGAAAATCAGCTGGAAGATGCCTGTGAGCACCTGTCTGATTACCTGGAAGCTTACTGGAGAGCGACCCACCCTCCCAGCAGCAATCCCCCCAATCCTCTCCTCAGCCGTACTATGGCCACTGCAGCTCTTCCGACAAGCCCGGCACCAGTCTCCAATCTCCAGGTACAAGTTCTTGCTTCTCTCCAACCTAACCTTCATTTCTGGGATACAGAGGAAGATGGAAAAAGCAAAGAGATTTGTGACAATCACATTTCACTAGAGATGAAGACATTTAATTACCTTCCAGCTTCAGGGTAGAATCTAAACAAAGCTTTCTTGAAAAACGGTGTTTCTTTGCCGGCATCTCCTGATGGGCAACGGCTTTGCATTTGAAAATCATTTAACCCTGGTTGCGGTAGTAGTTGGGATGAATCAAAGTAAAACTTAACAAAGGAGTATTGAGCGGTTTAAGCATAATTCCATTGGTCTGTATTCTCACAGGGGATTTCTTGACTCCGATGTGAACTATCGTAAACTTATATTTTTGAGGCTGCATGCTTATTAAAAAAGCCTTCATAACTAACAGGCTAATGTGGGTTCAATAATTTGATGTTTTAAGAAGGGTGTAGAATTAAGCTCATGCTGAATAGTACCCTCAAGACCATTACATTTAATTTACTTTAACAATTATCATTATTAGTTTCAGAATATTAAATTAACAATTGGATTGTTTTATTTGAATATGCTTCGACAGTAATTGCTTTGCTCCAGTAACCAAGTGAAAATGCTTAATATTGTTAGTGTTACTAAAAGCAGGCATTAACTTTATTACATTTAAGTGAAAGCTTGGTTGTTTGTAGTGCATGCCTCTTCAGCTTGTAAATTAATCAGACTAAGGAAGTATTTCTTGAATTGTGAAATTCTCACTAACTGGATTGTTGCATGGTGTGGTACTAACCAGGGTGAACAAAAACAGGGAGAGCCCCATTCAGGACCTGAGAGAACTGCTTCCCTAGAGGAAGAGAAGCCACCGGAGCCAGTGAAAAAGTCGCACCATCGAACTTCTTCCTCTGCAAAACATCACAATCACCGGAGCACTGCGAGCCGAGGCCTGGAGAGACAAGAAACATTTGACTCTGATACCAAAGGCAGCAGGGATTCTGTGTATATTGAACCAAAGGATGATTATACGGATAGTCCTGGCGATCATTATAGCTCACACCAGGTCCACAATCATACAGAGGAATCCCAAGGTGATGGCACCCACAGGCACAGAGAGTCACGGCATCGTTCTAAGGAACGAGACCGAGAACAGGATCATAATGAACGCAATAAACAGCGCAGTCGGCATAAATCAAAGGATCGATATTGTGAAAAAGATGGGGATGTTGCGTCTAAAAAAAGGAATGATGTTGGAGAGTGGAACCAGGAAGTGTACATCCGCCAATAACTCTGCCTACACAGTTCCCTCCATGTCCTTTTAGTTTATGTGTGTAAAAGAAAAAGTATATGTTTACCTGATCCTTCTGTAAAGGTTATTGTAAACTTAAGATTTCATACAGTGGTTGCTGAGGCAGCACGGAAATAGATTCAAAATGATTCATTTTAAAACCTGGTACAATTACAGGTCTGCTCGTGTGGTACTGTGCTCTTAGTATTTCTGGTTTGGTTTTGATTGCTACTGGTTGAACAATAGCTGTTTACTATCAAACTGCCGTTAATGTTCGTGAGCAACACGTGTGGGAGAATTTTTTTTTCTGGGTATTCAGGAAAGGTTGGATCAGCATATACTGTGGTTTACTTTGCTTTCCTCAAAAATTTTTAATTTCTGCATGCGTAACTTCTGTTTTTAAAAGAAATCTTTATATGTTTAAAGACCACTTTGGCTTATATCAGTAGTTGGGGTGGGATTGGGGAATCTAGTCTTGCCTTACACGTCAGAGTTAATAGAGAAAAACGTATTTTCTAAGTACAGGTACTATGTACTGTATATATAGTATCATTCTATTTGTATGCAAGATTTGGAAATCATTTAAAAAAAACATAGTTTTAGCCACGATATCTGCTCCAGAGTCCAAATGATGATGCATTTCCTCTTTAATCATGCCAACTACATTTGGCCTATTTTGGAAAATTTGTAGTTAATACAGTTTTAATTTTTTCCCCTACCCAGCTTTTAAAATCCAGAACACAGATACATGTATCATCGATCATTGGGGTGGGAAATTAAATATATAATATATAATAAATATATATATATACAGACATATATTGGTTAGGTTTTTTGTAAAATGAATAGTTTTAACAGACGAGACAGTGAGCAATTTACTTGATAAGTCTAAGTTATATACCAAATAGTGAATATTATGTAAGTTACATGATATTTTTTGTTTAGGAATTGCCTGAGGGTTGTTATTTTATTTTCCTTTGTTAAAAATTATCCAATGTTCCCAAATGGCTTTGTCTTATTGCTTAATGGGCATAAAGATAAAGTTCTGGTTACTGTATATGCACATTTGTGAAATTTATTTTCAAAATTCAGTTTGTAAGCACTTGTTTTGTGTGTGTGTATATATATATATATATAATTCATAATTGCCTTTGTAGATATTGACAGTAGGTAATCTTGTTGCACTGTTTAATGGAGTTATTTATTTAACTGTACAAATGATGGCTGTCCATGTTAACTTAACATATAAGAAGGCCATTTCATGAATTGGAACAATGTTCCATTGCTTCTGTTATGTAATGAAGAGATACATACACACACCCACATATATATACATACATATGCCCACATACTTCCAGTCATTTTGCCTGCTTTTCCTTCCAGTTCCAGCACCACAAAAAATGATGAATGTTCTGGCACATTAACTGTTCATTCTCTGCTTCAATTATTGATTTTCGTCCAAGTAACATAATGGATTTTCAGATCTGTCGCTGCATTTTCTGCACTTTTCCCCACTCCTCGAATTTCCTACTTTTGTTGTAGGAGGCCTGATTTAGATGCAGCTATTGACCGAATGTGCATTGGGCTTTTGTGTAAAAATAAACATTTGCAGAACAAAGAGGTAAACCTGAACTCTGATGTTTGGAGATTTTGGATTTTGCATTTTTAAAACTTTCAATGGCAAACATGTGGTAAAAGTTTGTATTAATCGGTACTTTGTAGGAGGATGTTTTGTAGTCGGAAACTTTAGTCTGAGTGTGAGCATATATTATGAAAATTTGCCATAATTGCCCGTGCACCTTGGGAACACTCCAGCTCTTCTAATGATTAGTGGGTAAGTAAGTGAGATATCCGAGGGGCATCAGAGAACCATATCCTAGCATGAGTCAGTGCCTGCTGAAGAGGAAAGGTTAAACTGAGAACAATTTGGATCTGAATCACTCCAGTCTTATTAATTACAGGTGCACTGTTTTAGAGGTGCTCTGTGGGCACACAAACCAATCATAACTAAGCACTTGAGTCAATACAGCGCTGAATCATGCATTCGTTTTTAGTCCAAGGTGAACTCATTTTGGAATCTGTTTTGCTGAGTTTACATTTTTTTTCATGTGAAGAAAATTTTATGCGTCTGTGTTCCAAGGACAGTTACTCGCTTAACAGGAGAGCAACACAAATAACTGGAGATATCTGGAGCAGAAAATGCTGGAAATACTCAGCAGGTCTGTGTGCATCTATGGACAGAGAAACAGAGTTAACATTTCAGGTCAGTGTTCTAGGGTTTTGATGAAAGGTCATCAATCTGAAACATTAACACTGCTGTTCTTTCTCCACAGCTGCCTGTCTAGTATTTACTGTTTTTACTTTAAATAACTAGACATGGAGATTGCAGTGCGCCTGATTTGTGCAGTTTAACTTTTCTATCTATTGTCATCAAGCAGACATGCTGACCTCGATTGTCCAATCTGTCCTGTCAATAAGGCACAGCCACCAAATAACATCTACCCCCTTAGTGGTTTTCCTCACCTGACAACTGAAATTGTGTCAGATCTTCAATCATTCAGAATGAACTTGTTCTGAGGAGATAAAATGTAGTTACGTCATCTACAGTAGAGGGAACAAAAGTGGATCAGTTTGTAAAAGGGGCCTCGTTTAAAACTGTATTGCATGTTTTTAGACACACTAATTTGGCACTGTTCTATCCTGGGTATAGGTGACATTTTAAACATCATCAAATGGAATTACAGGGTAACATTATCAGCCAGTCATAATTTATAATAATTAAAACCTCAAATGGTGCTTGAAGTTCTTCACAACAATGTTATGTTGGTCACCGAATAACTGAAGTTTGAAAACGAAACTTGTGAAATGTATAAATTATAAGAAAATGCAAATTAAAGATTACCAATTCATGGTCCTGCAATTTATTATCTGGAACAATATCATGCCCATTTTAATGTGATATTTTCTTTCTTTTGATGGTGGTATTAAGTTTCCCTTTTTCTTCAGGAAGCAGCACCTATAACAACGGCAGAACAATCTGCCCACGACCCTCTGTCCATCCCACGTTGGTAACTGTTAGGAGACAGGTGAGTGAGATTAGGGGCCAACTCACTCCCCCCGGAAAGAGACTGTTCAGCTTCTCCACACACTGATGCAGTTGGGAGTGGCATGAGGACATCACCCGCCATTTTCTGACTGTGGTGCTTCAACCTAACACTTGTTGTGACACAATCACTTACTACATACCACCTAATAATGGGTTAGTTGTAACAGAAGAACAAAGCCCTCTCCGGACCAGTGGCGGACCTACATTTTTGGGGCCCTGAAGGTTGAACTGTTATCGTCTTCAATGGGGTTGTTCCGCGACAGATCACCACAAATCTTTTAAAAATTTAACCACTACATCTCCGATTTTGATTAAAATTGCTGTACTGGATTATCTCACATGTCAAAGTCACTGGTGTGAATAACAATTTCCTGAGTCAAGACTGAGCTTTAATCTGCAATACATCAGCAAATGTGTTGCTCAACATTCGCCATGAATTTGTGACCAAAATACATCACAGACCTCTATTCATCTGAAATATCTTGCAATTGTCATCTTGTGGCATAGCTCCCAAACATTACTTTAACTTTTGGACCATTCAATTTTTCAATTACTGTAAAGTAAAGGATTCTAATTGTAGTACAAGGTGGGTGGCACTGTGGCGCAATGGTTAGCACTGTTGCCTCATGGCACTGAGGACCCAGGTTTGATCCCGGTTCCTGGTCACTGTCTGTGTGGAGTTTGCACATTCTCCCCGTGTCTGCATGGGTCTCACCCCCACAACCCAAAGATGTGCAGAGTAGGTGGATTGGCCAAGCTAAATTGTCCCTTAATTGGAAAAATAGACTAATTGTAGTGTAATGAGTCATTTGCAATAAACCACTCCTCCACTTTAATTGGCAAAAGGGTTTTCTACATTGCCACATAAGACATTTGGCAGAGGGCTTGATGTATAAAATCACCTAACTATTTAAATAGAATTTTTATGCTTGCTTTACAAAAACATAAGAGGGAGCTGAACAGGAACATCAGTCAACCTTGATTGTATATGCAAATATGAATACCGCTGAACATGAATTTGTGACCAAAACACCATTTTGTTTCATATAAATGTGTTCAATCTACTTTCTCCTTCTAATACAAAAACTGTATCAAAGTATGTCAGGCTTCAAATGCATGTTATTTTGTTTCAAAATCTGAGAGCTAGTTCATGGAGCCTTGCTGATTGCTTTAACTGGACCAGGAAGAACCCTGTTTGATCACTGATCTGTCATCAGTTGATAAATAATGGTGGAGCTTCTTCAGCTGGATGAGTGAGGGTAAAATCATTGAGGCTACAGAGATAGAGCGGGGAATGGGTTTGCGAGTGTCACACAGGATGGTTTAACTAGTATGGCGGGGCAGGGGGGGGGGGGGGGGGGGGGGGGTACCGGAGCAATGGGTCTGAAGGTGAAAAGATTGAGGGAGAACTAGGAAATAGGGCCAGTATGGCTCTGAGGAAGAGCAGACAGGGAGATGTTGCTGAAAATGGCAGGACTGGTGGGTTGAAGTGCATATGTCTTAATGCAAGAGGTACAACAGGTAAGGCAGATGAATTTAAGAGCTTAGATTAGTACTTGGAACTATGATGTTGCTGCGATTACAGAGACCTGGTTGAGGGAAGGACAGGATTGGCAGCCAAACGTTCAAGGATTTAGATGTTTCAGGCGGGAGAGAGTGGGATGCAAAAGGGTGGAGGAGTTGCGCCACTGGTTAGGGAGAATATCACAGCTGTACTGCGGGAGGAAACCTCAGAGGGCAGCAAGGCTATATGGGTAGAGATCAGGAATAAGAAGGGTGCAGTCACAATGTTGGGGGGATTTACTACAGGCCTCCCAACAGTCAGCGGGAGATAGAGGAACAGATAGGTAGACAGATTTTGGAAAGGAGTAAAAGCAACAGAGTTGTGATGGGAGACTTTAACTTCCCCAATATTGACTGGGACTCACTTAGTGCTAGGAGCTTGGACGGGACAGAGTTTGTAAGGAGCATCCAGGCATGCTTCTTAAAACAATATGTAGATAGTCCAACTAGAGAAGGGGCTGTACTGGACCAGGTATTGGGGAATGAACCAGGCCAGGTGGTAGAAGTTTCAGTTGGGAAGCATTTCGGGAACAGTGACCACAATTCAGTAAGTTTTAAAGTGCTGGTGGACAAGGATAAGAGTGGTCCAAGGGTGAATGTGCTAAATTGGGGGAAAGCTAATTATAACAATATTATGCGGGAACTGAAGAACCTAAATTGGGGGTGTATGTTTGAGGGTAAATCAACATCTGACATGTGTGAGGCTTTCAAATGTCAGTTTTAAGGAATTCAGGACCGGCATGTTCCTGTAAGGAAGAACGATAAATATGGCAAAATTTCAGGAACCTTGGATAACGAGAGATATTGTAGGCCTCATCAAAAAGACAAAGGAGGCATTTGTCAGGGCTAGAAAGCTGGGAACAGAAAAAGCCTGTGTGGAATATAAAGAAAGTAGGAAGGAACTTAAGCAAGGAATCAGGAGGGCTAAAAGGGGTCACGGAAAGTCATTTTACACGGTACATAAAAAGCATGAGGGTAGCCAGGGAAAGGGTTGGCCTACTGAAAGACAGGGGAGGGAATCTTTGTGTGGAGCCAGACGAAATGGGCGAGGTACTAAATGAATACTTTGCATCAATATTCACCAAAGAGAAGGAATTGGTAGATGTTGAGTCTGGAGAAGAGTGTGTAGATAGCCTGGGTCACATTGAGATCCAAAAAGATGAGGTGTTGGGCGTCTTGAAAAGTATTAAGGAGGATACATCCCCAGGGCCTGATGGGATCTACCCCAGAATACTGACGGAGGCAAGAGAGGAAATTGCTAAGGCCTTGACAGAAATCTTTGGATCCTCACTGTCTTCAGGTGATGTCCCGGAGGACTGGCGAATAGCCAATTTTGTTTTTTTTAGGAAGGATAGCAAGGATAATCCAGGGAACTACAGGTCAGTGAGCCTTACATCAGTGGTAGGGAAATTACTGGAGAGAATTCTTCGAGACAGGATCTACCCCTATTTGGAAGCAAGTGGATGTATTAGCGAGAGGCAGCATAGTTTTGTGAAGGGGAGGTCGTGTCTCACTAACTTGATAGAGTTTTTCGAGGCGGTCACAAAGATGATTGATGCAGATAGGGCAGTGGATGTTGTCTATATGGACTTCAGTAAGGCCTTTGACAAGGTCCCTCGTGGTAGACTGGTACAAAAGGTGAAGTAACACAGGATTAGAGGTGAGTTGGCAAGATGGATACAGAACTGGATAGGTCATAGAAGGCAGAGAGTAGCAATGAAAGGGTGCTTTTCTGATTGGAGGGCTGTGACTAGTGGTGTTCCGCAGGGATCAGTGCTGGGACCTTTGCTGTTGTATATATAAATGATTTGGAGGAAAATGTAACCGTTCTGATTAGTAAGTTTGTGGACGACACAAAGGTTGGTGGAATTACGGATAGCGATGGGGCCTGTCAGATGATACAGCAGGATTTAGATCGTTTGGAGACGTGGGCGGAGAGATGACCGATGGAATTTAATCCGGACAATGGCGAGGTAATGAATTTTGGAAGGTCTAATACAGGTAGGGAATATACAGTGAATGGTAGAACCCTCGAGTTTTGACTGTTAGGCGTACAGATCCACAGATCACTGAAAGGGGCAACACGGGTAAAGGTAGTCAAGAAGGCATAAGGCATGCTTGCCTTCATTGGCCGGGGCATTGAGTATATAAATTGGCAAGTCACGTTGCACCTATATAGAACCTTAGTTAGGCCGCACTTGGAGTATAGTGTTCAATTCTGGTCACCACACTACTGGAAGGATGTGGAGGCTTTAGAGAGGGTGCAGAAGAGATTTACCAGGATGTTGCCTGATATGGAGGGCATAAGCTATGAGGAGAGTCTGAATAAACTTGGTTTATTCTCAGTGGAATGAAGGCGATTGTGGGGCGACCTGATAGAGGTCTATAAAATTATGAGGGGCATAGACAGAGTGGATAGTCAGAGACATTTTCCCAGGGTAGAGGGGTTAATTACTAGGGGGCATAGGTTTATGGTGCGAGGGGCAAGGTTTAGAGGAGATGTACGAGGCAAGTTTTTTTTTAAACAGAGGAACTTGCTGCCGGAGGTGGTAGAAGCAGTGATGATAGTGATGTTTAAGGGGCATCTTGACAAATACATGAATAGGGTGGGAATAGAGGTATACGGAACCCGGAAGTGTAGAAGATTTTAGTTTAGACGGGCAGCATGGTCGGCGCAGGCTTGGAGGGCAGCATGGGCCTGTTCCTGTGCTGTACTTTTCTTTGTTCTTTAGATTGTTCTACAGAGAACTGGCAGGGACTCGAAAGGGGTGAACAGCCGCTATAATGACTGATGCTTGATTGATCAGTATCATTCAGTGAGTCGTGCAGGAAAGACACTTATGAATATCAGTTTTTAAAAAATTTTTGAATACCCAATTATTTTTTATTCAATTAAGGGGCAATTTAGCGTGGCCAATCCACCTAACCTGCACATCTTTGGGTTGTGGGGACGAAACCCACGCAGACACGGGGAGAACGTGCAAACTCCACACAGTGACCCTGGGCCAGGATTCGAACCCGGGTCCTCAGTGCTGTAGGCAGCAATGCTAACCACTGTGCCACCGTGCTGCCCCTTTATGAATATCAGTTAAAGACATCATCAAACTATGCTTCAATTTCCTCTTCTTCTATCTGATTAACTCTATCTGGGCTCAATCGACTTCCTCCAACATTCACTCCCTCGATCACTGTCGCAGCAGTGTGTTCCATTTACAAGATGCACTGCAGCAGCTCACCAAGGCTCCTTTGACAGCATCCAAAGTTGTAACCTCTGCCACCTAGAAGGACATGGTGCAGGTAAACACCACCACCTGCAACTTCCCCTCCAAGCCACACACCATCCTGACATAGAACTGTATCATAGAATTAAGAGTGCACAGAGGCCATTCGGCCCATTGGGTCTACACCAGCCCTTGGAAAAGGCACCCTACCTAAGCCCGCACCTCCACCCTATCCCAGTAACCCCACCTAACCCTTTTTTTGGACACTAAGGGCAATTTAGCATAGTCAATCCACCTAACCTGCACATCTTTGGACTGTGGGAGGAAACCGGAGCACCCGGAGGAATTTCACGCAGACATGGGGAGAACCTGCGCACTTTGCACAGTGACCAAAGTGGGAATCGAACCTGGGATCCTGGTGCTGTGAAACAACAGTACTAACTACTGTGCCACCATGCTGCCCATATCACTTTGAACTGTCGCTGGGTCAAAATACCTGCACTCTTTCCAAAAAGCATTGTGGGTGTACCTACATCACATTGACTGCAGCAGTTAAAGAAGGCGGCTCACCACCAATTTCTCAAGGGCAATAAAAAGATGGGCAGTAAAAATGTTGGCCGAGCCAGCAAGACCCACGTCCTGTGAAAGAATTAAAAAATTTCTATCGCTCCCTTCCAGTTTCCATTAATATTGGATTGATGGCTAATAAGTCTCTTTCTGTGCTGTAATTTTTCTATGTTTCTACCTCTTCTGGCAGTATCTGGAGTGACAATGAGGTAATGTCACTGCTGGTAGGAAAGGAGGAGGATGTGGACCTATCGACTCCTTGTTAACTATCTTTCTCAAAGGTGTTTATAAATGGTCATAGATCCAAGCCTGGACTGTTCAAGTCCCAAGTCATCAAGGGTGTCGGCAGGGGCAAGAGCTGAGGAGGTTCATGGAGTGCATTTTGGGGGGGGGGGGGGGGGGGTGGATGAGACCTCTGGTGGCCAAGGGCAAAGGAGTTCACATACTTCTCCCATGTGGACCAGGTTTGCTTTTGGATTGTCTTTATATTTTTATAAATTTAGAGTACCCGATTCATTTTTTCCAATTAAGGGGCAATTTAGCATGGCCAATCCACCCAGCTTGCAATTTTTTTTTGGGTTGTGGGGGCAAACCCCACGCAGACACGGGGAGAATGTGCAAGCTCCACACAGACAGTGGCCCAGAGCCGGGATCGAAACTGGGACCTCGGCGCCTTGAGGCCGCAGTGCTAACCTACTACACCACCGTGCTGCCCCCAGATTGACTTTTTGTGTTGGACAATTCGCTGCTGGAGGGGGTGGCAGACTCGGCAACTGTGGTTTTTGACCACACACCACATTGGGTAGATTTAGCTCAGGGGGGGCTCAACGGCCGCAGTGGAGGTTAGATGTGGTGCTGTTGGCCGATGAGGTGGTGTGTGAGTGGGTGAGGGCTACAATTCGAGACTACGTGGAGTTGAACGACATGGGGAACGTGACAGCCAGCAAGTTGTAGGAGGCACTCAAGGCTGTAGTGGGGAGGAGTTTTTAATCGATTCAGGCACACAGGTAGAAGGCGGAGCGGGAGGAGAAGGCAAGGCTGGTGGATAAGATTTTGAGGGTGGATAGGAGATATTCAGAGTACCGGAAACGGGATTGTTGAAGGAAAGGCTGAGGCTCAAGATGGAGTTTAGGCTAATTTCTGCAGGAAAGGCGGTGAGAGGGTTGCAGTGGTTCAGAGGGGCTGTGCATGAGTGCGGGGAAAAAGCGAGTAGAATGTTGGCCCATCGGTTGAGGAAGAGAGGGTGATTGGTAAATCGTAGAATTTACAGTGCAGAAGGAGGCCATTCGGTCCATTGAGTCTGCACCGGCCCTTGGAAAGAGCACCACATTTAAAAACCCATACCTCCACCCTATCCCCGTAACCCAGTAACACCACCTCACCTTTTTGGACACTAACGGCAATTTATTGTGGCCAATCCAGCTAACCCACACATCTTTGGACTGTGGGAGGAAACCGGAACACCCAGTGGAAACCCACGCAGACACGGGGAGAACGTGCAGACTCTGCACAGCGACCCAAGCCAGGAATCAAACCTGGGACCCTAGTGCTGTTAAGCAACAGTGCTAACCACTGTGCTATCGTGCAGCCCACATTTGTCAGCTGTAAAACCAGTTGGCCCAAGCACGAGGTTCAAGGCCAAACCACACAATCTAGGCAGAGTAGATAGATAGATAGCGATAGATAGAGAAATACAGCACAGAACAGGCCCTTCGGCCCACGATGTTGCGCCGAACTTTTGTCCTAGGTTAATCATAGAATTTTGGACAATTTTTCATGGCCAATCCACCCAACCTGCACATCTTTGGACTGTGGGAGAAACCAGAGTACCCGGAGGAAACCCACGCAGTCACGGGGAGGATGTGCAGACTCCACACAGACAGTGACCCAAGTCGAAATTGAACTTGGGACCCTGGAGCTGTGAAGCAATTGTGCTATCCACAATGCTACCGTGCGGCCCTTAAGAAGTTAACCTACACTCCCTTATTCTACCCTAATCCATGTACCTATCCAATAGCCACTTGAAGGTCCCTAACGTTTCCGACTCAACTACTTCCACAGGCAGTGCATTCCAAGCCCCCACTACTCTCTGGGTAAAGAACCTACCTCTGACATCCCCTCTATATCGTCCACCATTTATCTTAAATTTATGTCCCCTTGTAATGGTGTTTTCCACCCGGGGAAAAAGTCTCTGACTGTCTACTCTATCTATTCCCCTAATCATCTTATAAACCTCTATCAAGTCGCCCCTCATCCTTCTCCGTTCTAATGAGAAAAGGCCTAGCACCCTCAACCTTTCCTCGTATGACCTACTCTCCATTCCAGGCAACATCCTGGTAAATGTCCTTTGCACCTTTTCCAAAGCTTCCACATCCTTCCTAAAATGAGGCGACCAGAACTGCACACAGTACTCCAAATGTGGCCTGACCAAGGTTTTGTACAGCTGCATCATCACCTCACGGCTCTTAAATTCAATCCCTCTGCTAATGAACGCCAGCACATCATAGGCCTTCTTCACAGCTCTATCCACTTGAGTGGCAACTTTCAAAGATCTATGAACATAGACCCCAAGATCTCTCTGCTCCTCCACATTGCCAAGAACCCTACCATTAACCCTGTATTCCGCATTCATATTTGTCCTTCCAAAATGGACAACCTCACACTTGTCAGGGTTAAACTCCATCTGCCACTTCTCAGCCCAGCTCTGCATTCTATGTATCTTTGAAGCCGACAACAGCCCTCCTCACTATCCACAACTCCACCAATCTTCGTATCATCTGCAAATTTACTGACCCACCCTTCAACTCCCTCATCCAAGTCGTTAATGAAAATCACAAACAACAGAGGACCCAGAACTGATCCCTGCGGTAGGCCACTGATAACTGGGCTCCAGGCTGAATATTTGCCATCCACCACCACTCTCTGTCTTCTATCAGTTAGCCAGTTTGTTATCCAACTGGCCAAATTTCCCACTATCCCATGCCTCCTTACTTTCTACACAAGCCTACAATGGGGAACCTTATCAAATGCCTTACTAAAATCCATGTACACTACATCCACTGCTTTACCTTCATCCACATGCTTGGTCACCTCCTCAAAGAAGTCAATAAGACTTGTAAGGCAAGACCTACCCCTCACAAATCCATGCTATCCCTAATCAAGCAGTGCCTTTCCAGATGCTCAGAAATCCTATCCCTCAGTACCCTTTCCAGTACTTTGCCTACCGCCGAAGTAAGACTAACTGGCCTGTAATTCCCAGTGTTATCCCTATTCCCTTTTTTGAACAGGGGCACGACATTCGCCACTCTCCAATCCTCTGGTACCAACCCTGTTGACAGCGAGGACGAAAAGATCATTGCCAACGGCTCTGCAATTTCAATTCTTGCTTCCCATAGAATCCTTGGATATATCCCGTCAGGCCCGGGGGACTTGTCTATCCTCAAGTTTTTCAAAACGCGCAACACATCTTCCTTCCTGACAAGTATCTCCTCGAGCTTATCAGTCTGCTTCACTCTGTCCTCTCCAACAATATGGCCCCTCTCGTTTGTAAATACTGAAGAAAAATACTTGTTCAAGACCTCTCCTATCTCTTCAGACTCAATACACAATCTCCCGCCACTGTCCTTGATCGGACCTACCCTCGCTCTAGTCATTCTCATATTTCTCACATATGTGTAAAAGGCCTTGAGATTTTCCTTGATCCTACCTGCCAAAGATTTTTCATGCCCTCTCTTAGCTCTCCTAATCCCTTTCTTCAGTTCCCTCCTGGCTATCTTGTATCCCTCCAGCGCCCTGTCTGAACTTTGTTTCTTCAGCCTTACATAAGTCTCCTTCTTCCTCTTAACAAGACATTCAACCTCTCTTGTCAACCATGGTTCCCTCACTCGACCATCTCTTCCCTGCCTGACAGGGACATACATATCAAAGACACGCAGTGCCTGTTCCTTGACAAGTTCCACATTTCACTTGTGTCCTTCCCTGACAGCCTATGTTCCCAACTTCTGCACTTCAATTCTTGTCTGACAACATTGTATTTACCCTTCCCCCAATTATAAACCTTGCCCTGTGGCACGCACCTATCCCTCTCCATAACTAAAGTGAAAGTCACAGAATTGTGGTCACTACCTCCAAAATGCTCCCCCACTAACAAATCTATCACCTGCCCTGGTTCATTACCAAGTACTAAATCCAATATGGCCTCCCCTCTGGTCGGACAATCTACATACTGTGTTAGAAAAGCTTCCTGGACACACTGCACAAACACTACCCCATCCAAACTATTTGATCTAAAGAGTTTCCACTCAATGTTTGGGAAGTTGAAGTCACCCATGACTACTACCCTGTGACTTCTGCACCTTTCCAAAATCTGTTTCCCAATCTGTTCCTCCACATCTCTGCTGCTATTGGGGGGCCTATAGAAAACTCCCAACAAGGTGACTGCTCCTTTCTTATTTCTGACTTCAACCCATATTACCTCAGTAGGCAGATCCCCCTCGAACTGCCTTTCTGCAGCTGTTATACTATCTCTAATTAACAATGCCACCCCCCACCTCTTTTACCATCCTCCCTAATCTTGTTGAAACATCTATAACCAGGGACCTCGAACAACCATTTCTGCCCCTCTTCTATCCAAGTTTCCGTGATGGCCACCACATCGTAGTCCCAAGTACCGATCCATGCCTTAAGTTCACCCACCTTATTCCTGATGCTTCTTGCATTAAAGTATACACACTTCAACCCATCTCCTTGCCTGCAAGTACTCTCCTTTGTCAGTGTTACCTTCCCCACTGCATCACTACGTGCTTTGGCGTCCTGACTATCGGCTTCCTTAGTTGCTGGACTACAGATCCGGTTCCCAGTCCCCTGGTCAAACTTGGGCAACTTGAACAGTCCAGGTGAGTAGATGGTGATTAATTTCCAATTGAGTGTTAAAAAACAAAATGACAAACAGACCTAAGAACATGCAATGCTAATTAGTGACAGGAGGCCTGGCCCTACAGTATGACGGTAAACATTAACATATAGGTTTTATCATAGGTTTTTAAATGTTGATATAAAAGTTGTGACTCAAAACTAGAGATTGTAAATTAGCTTACTGTAAATAATGCACAAAATTAATAAGTAAATACATAATAATACATTGGTTGTTCAGTCCTTTATTAGAGAAATGTTTCATATAAAACATTAATACATGATTTGACACCATCAATAATAAAATATAAAAATGACAAAGTTTCACAATTTTTTTTGTAATTTAAAAATAGAAATGTTACGCTTAAATGTAATGAAATCCCAAAATTTGACATCAAGTATATACTCCATGTACTCCAATAACTTCATGTGAGACGCAAGTTGCATTTCTGTTTCTATAGGCAAAAGATTAGAAAAATATGACCAAATATTGCAATCTGGGTTCTATGTGAAATGCAAAAGCTCCTAATGACCTTTTTCAGCACATTGTTTATGATCTCATTGCACAGCTATCAACATTTATTGCTACCATAGCAACAATGCCTTTGGCTTGCTGTCATAGGAACAACAAACTACTGGCGTTCACAGTTGAGCTTCAGGTGTAGCCAGTTTACAAAGAACATACAAACTATTAAACTATTAATGAATGGGTACACATATGATACATCAATAACCTGTCTTTATTTCTTATCGATGGTAACTGACCTTTTTTATTTCCAGAATCTTTAGTTTTTATTTTGGATTTCCAGTATTTGGAGTTTAAAAAAATATTTTATGACACATCCTGCACCTTCACAAATTTAGCAATGAAAAAGCCTATTGTGTCCCTATTGGCAGACTTGATTAAATGTGCGATCTGACTGCTGTTCAGATCTGAAGGAAAAACACTAGCGCCCCCTTCAGTCACATTGGATGGATCAAATCTCTGTAACAATTTCCGCTGATCGTCCGACAGTCCAGCACCCATCATTCCTTCTTCACCCAGGTGAGGTTCCTATGGGAGAAGATGAATGTTAAAAACATACTGATCTAATCCTGTAAAAATCCAGAGTGCTTTTGAAGCAGGAGGACAGTTGATGAACTTCTAAAGAAATTCATCACCTTGAGGAAATTACATTTAAATCAACCTTCGTGGCCAGAGTTCTCCAGCTGTTTGCTGATGGCAGGATTTTCTGGTCCGGCCGGCAGGCCGCAGACACCTCCTGCGGTTTCCCAGTGGCGTGGGGTGGCTTCAATGGGAAATCACATTGACAGTGGCGGGAGCAGAGAATCCTGCCGCCAGCGAATCGCACGCCGCCAAGGGAAACACCCATCTGGGAGGCCAGAGAATCCCACCACATGATATTATTAAAACATAAGAAGATACAAGTGAAAATGCAAATTAGGTTAAAAACATAAATCCAAGAGCAGCAATTGGGAGAATGGGGTAGTGCGGATCTACCAGGACTGGAGTGCGGAGGTGGCTAAGCGGCGGTCCGGATTTAATCGGACGAAAGAGGTGCTTTATAGAAAAAAGATAAAGTTCGGAATGTTGCAGCCCGCGCGCCTGTGGGTAACTTATTCGGAATCGCACCATTATTTCGATTCCCCGGAGGAGGCGTGGGCCTTCGTGCGGACGGAGAAACTGGACTTGAACTAGGGGTTGGGGGTTGCGAGGTCGGCTGTAAGATATTAGTGCTGGATTCGGCTGTTGCTGTGTTTTCTTTTTCTTTGGTTTTTTTCGTCTTGTTTTAGTACTTTTGCAATTTTGAAAAGGTTATTTACGGAGGGGTTGTTCTGCTATGTTTTTGTTTTTGTGCTTGGGGCATTGTTTGGGCTGTGTATCTTGCGGGGAGGGTCGGGGGGGTATGTTGTATTCTATGTCGGAGTGGGGGTATGGAGGGGGGCTGATATTTGGGAGCTGCGTCAGAAGGGTGTGGTGGGGCAGTGCAAAAGCACGGGCTTTCCTCTGGTTTCCCGCACTGCGGGGCTGGGGGGCGGAGATGGTGACGGGGGAGGTGGGGCCTTGACTGGTTCTTCCCCGCGCTGGAGCGGTGCCAGGAGGAGGGATAGGATGGGGGATGATCCCACTTCGGGAGGGGTCGGGCTATTGGCGGGAGTTTCCGGGGTCAGCAGAAGTTAGCTGACCCACGGAAGTACAATGGAGGACGGTTCGCGGCTGGGAGGGTTCCTAGCCTGGGGGGGAAGGGAGGGGGGGAAAGGGGAATACCGGGTTGCTGCTGGTAGGGGCAAGAAGGAGCTGGTGGGGGTTGGGGGGACAGAGGTGAGGGGTTGTCGCTATGGGGACGGGGTCGAGCAGGGGATGCTGGCCTGGGACGGGCCGCCCTCTGATCCGGTTGGTCACCTGGAATGTGAGAGGGTTGAATGGGCCGGTGAAGCGGTCAAGGGTACTGGCTCACCTGAAGGGGCTAAAGGCGGATGTGGCAATGCTGCAGGAGACCCGACCTGAGGGTGGCGGACCAGGTCCGTCTGAGGAAGGGATGGGTGGGGCAGGTTTTCCACTCGGGGTTGGATGTGAGGAACCGGGGAGTGGCGATTCTGGTGGGGAAAAATGTGTTGTTTGAGGCATCGGAGGTGGTGGCGGATAAGGGGGGTAGGTATGTCATGGTTAGGGGCAGGCTGCAAGGAGAGAAGGTGGTACTGGCTAGTGTGTATGCCCCAAATTGGGACGATGCGGGCTTTATGAGGCGTATGTTGGGACAGATCCCGGATCTGGAGGCGGGAGGTCTGATCATAGGGGGAGACTTTAATACGGTGTTGGATCCTTCACTGGATCGGTCCAGCTCTAGGACGGGTAGGAGGCCGGCGGCGGCCAAGGTACTGAGAGGGTTTATGGATCAGATGGGTGGAGTGGATCCATGGAGGTTTGTGAGGCCGAGGGCACGTGAGTACTCTTTCTTCTCCCACGTACATAGGGTCTACTCTCGGATAGATTTCTTCGTGGTGAGTAGGGGACTGATTCCGAGAGTGGAGGAGGCCAAGTATTCGGCCATTGCAATCTCCGACCACGCTCCGCATTGGATAGAGTTGGAGATGGGGGAGGTGCGAGACCAACGTCCATTGTGGCGGTTGGATGTGGGGTTGTTGGCGGAGGAGGAGGTGTGTAGGAGGGTCCGGGCAAGTATTGAGGGGTACCTTGAGGTGAATGATATGGGGGAGGTTCAGGTGGGGATGGTCTGGGAAGCCCTGAAGGCAGTAATTCGTGGGGAGCTGATATCCATCCGGGCACACAGGGAGAGGAGCGAGAGGAGTGAGAGGGATAGACTGGTGGGAAAGATGCTGGAGGTGGACAGGAGGTATGCAGAGGCACCAGAGGAGGGACTGTTGGGGGAGAGGCGCAGCCTGCAGGCTAAATTTGATTTGCTGACCACTAGAAAGGTGAAGGCACAGTGGAGGAAGGCACAAGGGGCAGTGTACGAACATGGTGAAAAGGCGAGTAGGATGCTGGCTCGTCAGCTCCGTAAGCGGGATGCGGCTAAGGAGATTACTGGAGTGAGAGACAAGAGTGGGAATGTGGTGCGGAAGGGGGTAGAGGTGAATGAGGTCTTCAAGGACTTTTACGGGGAACTGTACCGGTCGGAGCCAACGGGGGAGGAGGGGAATGAAGAGGTTCCTCGACGGGCTTTCTTTCCCGAAGGTGCAGGAGGAGAAGATGGAGGGGCTGGGTGCGCCGATTGAGCTGGAGGAGCTAGTTAAGGGGATTGGGCAGATGCAGTCAGGGAAGGCACCGGGGCCGGATGGGTTCCCGGTGGAATTTTATAAAGAGTTCGTGGACCTAGTAGGCCCCTTCCTGGTGCGGACACTCAACGAAGCGTGGGAAGGGGGGACTTTGCCCCCGACGATGTCACGGGCACTGATCGCGTTAATTTTAAAGAAGGACAAGGACCCCCAGCAGTGTGGTTCATACAGGCCCATATCTCTCCTCAACGTGGATGCTAAGGTGCTGGCAAAAATCCTGGCCACCAGGATTGAGGACTGTGTGCCAGGGGTTGTACATGAGGACCAGACAGGTTTTGTGAAGGGAAGGCAGCTGAACACGAATGTGCGGAGATTGCTGAATGTCATTATGATGCCGGCGATTGAGGGGGAGGCAGAGATAGTGGTGGCGCTGGATGCGGAGAAGGCCTTCGATAGAGTGGAGTGGGGGTACCTATGGGAGGTGTTGGGGAGGTTTGGATTTGGTGAAGGGTTCATTAGATGGGTAAGGCTGCTATATGAGGCCCCGATGGCGTGCGTGGCCACGAATAGGAGGAGGTCGGAGTACTTCCGGCTTTACCGAGGGACCAGGCAGGGTTGCCCCTTGTCCCCCTTGTTGTTTGCACTGGCAATCGAGCCGCTGGCATTGAGAGATTCAGAGAGGTGGAGAGGCTTGGTGCGAGGTGGAGAGGAACATAGGGTGTCGTTGTATGCCGACGACCTGTTACTGTATGTGGCGGACCCGGTGGGAGGGATGCCGGGAGTGATGGAGTTACTAGCCGAGTTTGGGACCTTCTCAGGTTATAAATTAAACTTAGGCAAGAGCGAGGTGTTTGTAGTGCACCCTGGAGACCAGGAGGAAGGAATTGGTAGGCTCCCGCTTAGGAGGGCAGGGGAGAGCTTTAGGTACCTGGGGGTGCAAGTGGCCAGGGACTGGGGGACTCTCCACAAGCATAACTTTACCAGACTGGTAGATCAGATGGAGGAGGAGTTCAGGAGGTGGGACATGCTGCCATTGTCATTGGCGGGGAGGGTGCAGTCCGTCAAAATGACAGTGCTTCCGAGGTTCTTGTTCCTTTTTCAGTGCCTGCCCATATTTATCCCCAGGGCCTTCTTTAGGAGAGTGACCGGCAGTATTCTGAGCTTTGTGTGGGCACATGGGACTCCGAGAGTGAGGAGGGTGTTCCTGGAGCGAGGAAGGGATAGAGGCGGGCTGGCGCTGCCCAACCTTCTGGGGTACTATTGGGCAGCCAATGTGTCAATGGTGCGTAAATGGGTGATGGAGGGGGGAGGGGCGGCGTGGAAAAGAATGGAGATGGCGTCATGTAGAGGTACGAGCCTGGGTGCCATGGTAACGGCACCGTTGCCGCTCTCCCCCAAGAGGGTTACCACGAGCCCGGTGGTGGCGGCGACCCTAAGAATCTGGGGACAGTGGAGACGGCATCGGGGGGAAACAGGGGGCTCGATGGAGGCTCCACTGGGTGGCAACCATCGGTTCATCAACACGGATGGGGGATTCAGGGGATGGCAAAGGGCGGGCATCAGCAAATTGAGGGACCTGTTTATTGGCGGGAGGTTTGCGGGCCTGGGGGAACTGGAAGATAAATTTGGCCTTCCCCAGGGGAACATGTTCAGATACCTGCAGGTAAAGGTGTTTGCTAGGCGACAGGTAGAGGGATTCCCTTTGCTGCCCTCGCAGGGGACGATGGACAGAGTGCTTTCGGGGGTGTGGGTAGGAGAGGGGAAGGTGTCTGACATCTATAAGGTAATGCAGGAGGTGGAGGAGTCGTCAGTGGAGGAGCTGAAGGCTAAATGGGAGGAGGAACTCGGGGAGCAGATAGAGGACGGGACTTAGGCGGAGGCCTTGGAGAGAGTCAACTCTTCCTCCTCATGTGCGAGGCTTAGTCTCATCCAATTTAAGGTGCTGCACCGGGCCCACATGTCCGGGACTAGGATGAGTAGGTTCTTTGGGGGTGAGGACAGGTGCACCAGATGTTCGGGGAGTCCTGCGAACCACGCCCATATGTTCTGGGCATGCCCAGCACTGGAAGAATTCTGGAAGGGGCTGGCGGGGACGGTGTCGAGGGTGGTTGGATCCAGGGTCAAGCCAGGGTGGGGACTCGCGATTTTTGGGGTTGGGGTGGAGCCGGGAGTGCAGGAGGCGAAAGAGGCCGGGGTCCTGGCCTTTGCGTCCCTAGTAGCCCGTCGAAGGATTCTGCTACAGTGGAAGGATGCGAGGCCCCCAAGCGTGGAGACCTGGATCAGTGACATGGCTGGATTTATAAAATTGGAAAAGGTCAAATTTGCCCTGAGAGGATCAACACAAGGGTTCTATAAACGATGGCAGCCTTTTCTGGACTTCCTGGCTCAGAGATAGGTAACTGGGTCAATAGCAGCAGCAACCCGGGAAGGGGGGGGGGGGGGGGGGGGGGGGGTTGCATTATTGTAGTGTTTATTCTGTAACTTTATAGTGTGTTAATTTGCGTTGTTGTTAAAATGCTGGGTTGTTCATGGGGATGGGGCGAATGTATATGATTGTTAATATTATTGTTATTTTCGGTATTTTACCAAGGTGCGTTATTGTTGTATAAAATCAAAATTTCTCAATAAAAATTATTTTAAAAAAAACATAAATCCAGCAGATATTATGAATCACCATTTAAAAGTAAGAAGTTTTATCAACAAATTAATTATCAAAGTTCAGCTAAAATCGCTGAGCTACAGTTGAAAAACCTTTGAACTGTAGCTCAAAGTTTTAATTGAACTTTGATAATGAACCTTTGAACTGTCTGGGTTCTTGACACACAGGCTAAGACTAAATCCCAGAATGGAGAATTAATTATCCCTGTTAACTCACAAAAATCATTCTTTTTTGAGGTAGGCCACAGTAATATAAACAGCCATATTACCAAAAACTAAAGTCACAACTGGATGATGGAGAAATTATAATTGTAGCCAAGAATAAAATTGGTAGGTACTCAAATTCTGTAGTTTCTCAAGGCAGTGTACCCATTCAGAGCAACGAAGAGTAAATGTCCGTGATTGCACAGCAGTCAACGTTCTGGTTTTAATAGGCTGCACAGGGGAAGGATATTTTAAATTTGGCAAGCAGGAGGAATGGTCAGCAGACAATATCAAGCCAATCTCTCTCCAGCTATTGGAGACAGTGTCCACCCAAGCTTGGAATAGTATACTACTAAGAAAAGCTGTCTGGGTAGAACTAATTTGTTCCAGGAATGGGAATCTACAGAAGCAATCCTGGTTCTATTTTTTCCCCAAATGTCTCAAGCTCTATCCAACCTCACATTCTTCCATCTCCATCAAAACCATCCTTTACACTGGGGTCATTCTGAAGAGCAAAGGCTTCTTTAATGTCTTTGTGCATCTCTCTCTCTCTTACACTGCCCATCCACCCTGAGCATTTATATATCATGTCTGACCTGGTAAAGCAGCCCAAAATGTTTCAGAGAAACATTTTCAAACAAAACTTTTGAGACCATGCCACATAAGAAAATATTAGAGAAGGCATCACAAGAGGTAGGTTTTAAGAAATATCTTAAAGGAGTAAAGATAGTGAGGTGGCGATATTTAGGGATGGAATTCCCTAGGGAACCTTATGTCCGAGGAAGCTCAAGGCACAATAGCCAATGGTGGACGGACTAAAATCAGTACTGCTCAAGTGGCCAGAATTAGAGAAGTGCAGACATCTGAAAGAGTTGTAAGCCTGGAGGAGTAGAGAGAGGGAGAGGTCAGGTCATGGAAGGTCATTGAAAATAAGGGTGAAAATTATAAAATCAAGATGTTGCTTACGTGAGAGTTAATGCAGGCTAATGAATAAGTGGGTGATGGGTGAACAGTAATTTTTGCAAGTAAGAACATGGGCAGCAGAGATTTAGTTGATTTACAGTGTGCAGTGAGTGTAAGACTAGCCAGAAGCATATTAAAACGCAAAGGCATGGATGAGGGTTTCTGTAACAGATGAGCTGAATAGCAAATGCAAGGAACTCGTGGACCATTGTGTTGTGAAGGTAGCTGCATCTCCTCCATGGCCGCCAATCCAAACTTCCCCACCGCTCCCACAAACTAGCACTGCCCCTATGTGTCTTCAGTTTCTCTCCCACTGTAACTGTACCCGTCACAATTTCTTTCTGTGCTCATTTGCTCCAAGTAACCCACTCCATGGTCGTTTATTTCATTTTCATTGAACTGCTGACCAACCAACTTCCCACTGTCAGGGCCCATGTCACATTATCCCTCCTCCTCTCTGCCACCTTTGACACGGCTAAACGCATCAACCTTCTCCAATGCCTCTCTATTGTCTAGCTCACCAACACTGTCTTCGTATCTGTTGCCAAATTATCACCAGTAATGACTTCTCATTAAGCCCTTACACAATTGCCTTAGGAGCCCCAACATCAATTCTAGAACTCCTCATATGTGCCAGACATCCAGTGTTGAATTAACTGGCATTTCCTCCAGTTAAAAAAAATAAAAAACAAATCCAGAGTTAAATAGGAGAAGTGTGAAAGAAAGCAAGAGGAGGAAAGTGCGTGTGAAAATAGATTAACAGGTAATGTAAAAGGCAATGCAAAGTCTTTAAAAACATATGAAGGGTGGTTAAAGGAAGGGTAAGGACAATTAGGGGCCAAATGGGGGATCTTGTGAAGGCAGACACAGCATGCTGAAGTATTAAATCAGTACTTTGTATCTGTCTTCAATAAAGACAAATATGTTGCCAATGTCACAGCAGGAGGATGTAGTAGAGAAATTAGACAGGATAAAAATAAAGAGGAGGTACTTAAAAGACTGGCAGTGCTCATAGTCACTGAGTTCAGATGGGAAGCTTCCAAGATTGCTGAGGGAGCAAGGCTGGAAATAGCAGACACTTTGGCCACAACCTTCCATTTCTCCTTAGCTCTGGGAGTAGTGCCAGAGGATTTTTGTTGTTTGTGTTCTTTGTTCAAGGATAAAGGCGGCAACCACAGATCAGTCAGTTTGACTTCAGTGGTCGGGAAATTTCTGGAAGCCATAGTTTGGGACATATCAACGGTCACTTAGACAAATGCAGGATAATCAAGGAAGGCCAGCATGGACTCATTAAGGGAAAATCATTTTAACTAACTTGCATCAGTTTTTTGAGGAGATAACGGAGAAGGTTAATAAGGGCAACATTGTTGATGTGGTGTAAGCGGATTTTCACAACAGGCTTGAGAGCAAAATTCTAGCTCGTGGGATAAAAGGGAAAGTAGGCACTTGGAGAAGAAATCGGCTGAGTGACAGGAAACAGAGAGTAAGGATAAATAGTTGTTTTTCAGATTGGAGGAAGGTTTGTAGTGGAGTTCCCCAGGGGTCAGTGTTGGGACCCTTGCTTTGATGTATATCAATGCCTTAGATTGTGTTGTTCAGGGCATGATTTCAAAACCTGTGGGTGATACAAAGATTGGAAACGTCAACTATGAAGAAGATCATCTTGAACTTCAAAAGGATATAGACATGCTGGTGGATTGGGCAGACAGGTGACAGATGACGTTCAATGCAGAGAGGTGTGAAGTGAATCATTTTGGCAGAAAGAATATGGGGTGATAGCATAAACGAAAGAGATAAACTTTAAAGGAGGTGTTGGGACAAAGGGACCTCAGAATATATGTCAGACCATCGAAGATGGCAGGGCATGGTAAGAGAGCAGTTAATAACGTGTATGGTATCTTAGGTTTTATTAATATGGGCATTGAGGACAAGAGTAAAGAGGTCATTCGAACCTATAGAAGTTAGGCCCAGTAGGCAATTCAGCCCCTCGAGCCTGCTCCACCATTCAATACTATCATTTCTTAACAGTATTGACAGGCAGAGGGATCTAGGTTTACAGATCCACAGGTCACTGAAAGTGGCAACGCAGGTTGAGACAGTAGTCAAGAAGGCATACGGCATGCTTGCCTTCATCGGCCGGGGCATTGAGTATAAAAACTGGCAAGTCATGCTGTAGCTGTATAGAACCTTAGTTAGGCCACACTTGGAATATAGTGTTCAATTCTGGTCGCCACACTACCAGAAGAATGTGGAGGCTTTGGAGGGGGTGCAGAAGAGGTTTACCAGGATGTTGCCTGGGTTGGAGGGCATTAGCTATGAGGAGAGGTTCGATAAACTTGGTTATTCTCACTGGAATGACAGAGGTTGAGGGGGCGACCTGATAGAAGTCTAAAAAATTATAAGGGGCATGGACAGAGTGGATAGTCAGAAGCTTTTTCCCAGGGTGGAAGAGTCAATTACTAGGGGACATAGGTTTAAGGTGCGAGGGACAAAGTTTAGAGAAGATGCGTGAGGGAAGTATTTTTACATAGAGGATAGTGGGTGCCTGGAACTCGCTGCCGGAGGAGGTGGTGGAAGCAGGTACAATCATGATGTTTAAGGGGTGTTTTGACAGCAGGGTAGCATGGTGGTTAGCATAAATGCTTCACAGCTCCAGGGTCCCAGGTTCGATTCCCGGCTGGGTCACTGTCTGTGTGGAGTCTGCACGTCCTCCCCCTGTGTGCGTGGGTTTCCTCCGGGTGCTCCGGTTTCCTCCCACAGTCCAAAGATGTGCGGGTTAGGTGGATTGGCCATGCTAAATTGCCCGTAGTGTCCTAATAAAAGTAAGGTTAAGGGGGGGGTTGTTGGGTTACGGGTATAGGGTGATCATGGCTTGGCACAACATTGAGGGCCGAAGGGCCTGTTCTGTGCTGTACTGTTCTATGTTCTAAAAACATGAATAGGATGAGAATAGGGGGATATGGACTCCGGAAGTGCAGAGGTTTTGGGTTAGACGGGCAACATGGTCGGCGCAGACTTGGAGGGCCAAGGAGTTTATTGCTGTGCTGTATCTTTCTTTCTTCTTTGATCGGAAGATTGCAAATATTATATCCCTGTTCAAAAAAGTGGAGAAGGATAAAGCCAGCAACTACAGATCAGGTAGCTTAATGTCAGTGGTGGGACAGAGTTAAAGACAGCAATCCAAATAAATTGATTGCCGCTTGGATGAATGTGGGGTAGCACATCTAGCATATATTTGTTAAAGGCAAAAGTAAAGTACTACAGAACTGAAAATGAAAATCTGAAATTAAAACAGAAAATGCTGGAAACACTCAGATCAGGCAGCATCTGTGAAGAGAGGAAAACAAAGTTAACATTTCAAATGGATAAGCTACCATTAGTGTTCAGACAAAGGCAGCCTTCATACCAAAGGCCTTGCCTCGCCGTCAATGGGGTTAATGGCTGAGACTATAAATTGTGCTATATAAATGCAACTCATTTTAAAAAAATTCTCACCTTAATATCCTTATCCTCACATTCAAATTTCTTAAGTGTCTCATCCCTCCCTCTCTCTGTAACTTCTTACAAACCCGAAGAACCCTGTGCTTCTATAACTCTAGTTGCTTGCACGCATGCTTGACCCTATGTTCTGGCATTCCCACCTTAAAATTATCCACCTTTCTGATTCTCTCTCCTCCTGTAGGAGGCTACTTCAACCTACCTCTTTCAGCAAGCATTTAGATACATATAGAATCAGAAAGATACAGTACAGAAGGAGGTCATGCAGCCAGCTCTTTGAAAGAGAAATCTAATTATACCCCCCATTTCTGTCCTTTCTTTCCCTTTCAAATATTTACCTAATTCCCTTGTCGATGTTGCTACTAAATCTGCTTCAGCACATTTTCAGTCAGTGCATTCCGGAATCAAACAACTTATTGAGTAAAAAGGTTTCTCCTCCTGTCACCTCTGGTTGCTGTGACAATTAATCTCAAATCTGTGTCCACTATTGCCCAACCTTAGGCCAAACACAATTTTTCCTTATATACTTTATCAAAATCCTTCATGATTTTGTACACTTATAGCAAACCAAAAATTTCTGCTTTAAGGAGAACGTACTTAGCTCCTCAAGTTTCTTCACCTAACTAAATCTTATTTGGGAATATGAGGGGACTGGAAACTCTTATCTACCTTACCATTAATATTTATGGAGATTGATGGTAGATGAAGCATAAATCTTTAATCAATGTAATGCAGTTCAGCTTTTACTGTTACATCATGAATTATATTACATTGAATGGGTAAGATTTCCTTCATTTCACGCCCTTGTTTTCAACTCATCGATACATTTCTTACGTCTAGATTTGACTGTCCTGGGTGCCCTTCTTAAACCTCTGCTGCCTGTGTTCCAAATTGAATCAAGTCCTATTTACCTATCACCCCAGCTGGCCGGCATTGGCTCCTGGTTAGGCAATAATTTTAACTTTCTTCTCCCCGTTTTCAAATTCCTCATAATTTAACCCCTCCCCATCTCTGAAATTGCCTCCAGCTCCTCAAGCCTCAGATTGCTGTGTTCCTCTGATTCTGGCCTTTTGAGCATCCCCAATTTTAATCATTCTACCTTTGGTGGCCATGTCTTTAGCTACCAAGACTCTAAGCTCTGGAACCTCCTAGCCACATTTCTTCACCTCTTTTCTCCTTTAAAGACACCATGTAAAACCTACCTTATTGCCCACACCTTTGATCATCTGGCCTAATAATACATTACCTGTTACCTCGAGACCGAACTAGGAGGCAATGCAGGCGAGCAAGCACAGGGGAGATGGGTATACGGGATTTGGTTGGAGTTAGAATACAGGTGATCTTAGGGCAGCACGGCGGTACAGTGGTTAGCATTGCTGCCTACGCCGCTGAGGACCCGGTTTCGAATCCCGGCCCTGGGTCACTGTCCGTGTGGAGTTTGCACATTCTCCCCGTGTCTGCGTGGGTTTCACCCCCACAACCCAAAGATGTGCAGGATAGGTAGATTGGCCACTCTAAATTGCCCCTTAATTGGAAAAAATGAATTGGGCACTCTAAATTTATTTTAAAAAATACAGGTGATCTTTGCTTTAGAACATTCTTGTGAACTGCCTTGGGACAGTTTATTTTGGTAAAGGTGTCATATAAATACAAGTTGTTGTAACTTTACCATTCAATATAGGGAGCCAAAGTACAATTATAAATTGCTCTGCTTGTTATGCCCATAATGTCACATTGTTCAAAGCTTTGATGCCTGTCTTGATCAAATATGTTCGTTTATGATGTCACCATTTATTAAATTGATTTTAGCAACTTTTACACCTCATTCACACATATCTTGCGGTAAACGGCCTGCTCACCAGAGGGACTCATATTTTTATTAAATACAGATAAAAATTAAGGCTCATTCTCCTGATTGCTAGCCTTCTCATACCTTTGCTATGCTGTACCTTCACCTGCCTTACTCCCTTTCCCTTCAGCTGCCCAGTTCCCCTGCTATCATCAGCTAGTACCTCCTAAGACAGGCCTATTCCTGACCATTAACAGCGATAGTATCCCTTCCCTTTGCTGCATTCGAGACAGTAAACCATCGCCCCTCCCCCCAGCAAATTATTTTTGAGACTAACCTTTTCTTCCAGAAGTAAAAGCTGAGAGATTGAAAGGGGCTAACACCAGAGGCTAGAGCAGGGGACGGTCACTGACTGGAAACTGCCTCTTCTTATTAATCAGTAAATTTGAGAAGTTAATGAACACACATTGGAAAAGCTGTTTGCGGTTTATTCGGAAGTATGTTACTTTTAAAACAGAAACAGAGTATGTGATCCGCCTACTTACTCCACAGTAAAACCAAAACAGTGCAGATGCTGGAATATGAAGGTTTTAATTGCTCCCTGCAAGAGCTTTTTGTTCTGAGCCTTGTTACCTAGAGAGGTTGTTGCATTTGGAAATGTTAGTAATTTTACTGAATACCATTGTATGAACATAAATCTCTCTCTAAATTTCAGATTCATTTCACTAGATTAAATGAGTAGATGGAAGCTATAAGTTATTTCCTCTAATTTATGATGCACTCAAAAATGTGGATCTTTAAGTGACCATACAGTTAAATATGGTGATGCTAGTGCCAAGACCTTAATCCAACACACAGTCCCAGTCACAGTTTGATACTTAGCTTCAGTTGACATTTTCAACTGAACATATATAAAAAGGAAGGATAGAATGTATGACTTTAGAATGAGGACTCAATTACATTCCAGTTATCCAGCAGTATTTGACCCTGCTTAATCTGAAGATTATACTAAGCTTTCAGTCCCCATGTCTGCAGGGAGGTCAACTAGTTGATATATTTTTTTAACAGCTTCTCATCTCGAGAATACATTAAACTTGTATTTTGTAATTTTTCGAGCTTTTTTAAAATCAAAGTGCACAAATTACATAAATGTTTTTATTGGAGAAAACAGCCTGTATTAACCCTGCTGTATAAATCAGAAAGTTAGCTGTGTCGTTTGAACCAAACATAATTACGAAATTCATAACTTTAATATGAATCATACATGCTGAATTTAAGTATTGCACAAGAAACATGACAACATTGGGCAAGATCTTTCGACTTTTCATGTCTTCTGGTCCCGCTGATGGCACTGGTCCTGCCGACAGGACATCCCCACTGCGAGTTTCCTGGTTGTGTGGGATGGTATCAATGGGAAATCCCATTGACAGCGGTGGGACCAGTAGATCTCACGGCCAGCCAACACCTGCTACCCCGTGCCGCTGAGACACCTCGTGCAGCTGAGACACACCGCTGGGAGGCCAGACAATCTCGCCCATTATTTCATAAACTGCCTTAACTAGGTTAACCACATACCGTGAGTAATACGGACCTGTGACTCTAAGTGCAAACAAGGAAACAAATCGAGTGCCCAGGCAACTTGTTCTTCATTTTCTGCCAGTGTTATTGTACAAGTGCTATACACCAAAGTACCTCCAGGTTTCAGTAAGTTGACGGCCTAAGGAAATATGTCATAGTGAGAAACCAGAGGCAAATCTAAAATAAAACCAAAACAGTGCAGATACTGGAAATATAAAATGAAAACAAAAAAAAGCTAGGAACACTCAGTATGTCAGGAAGTATCTTTTGAAAGAGAAACACTGTCCCAATGTTTTTCTCTTTTTGAAGGACAAAAGGGGCAAGTCTATGGTATGACAAAGGACAGGAGTAATTAAATGGCAAAGTGGTTGATGGTGAAAGGCAAATGGAGCAGTAATGCGTTGAGTATCAAAACAAAAGATGGGTCCAGTGAGATGTGAATGGTACAACAAAATAATAGAAGGGAAGCATGGCAAAATAGAAAGAGTTGTAGTGACCTAGTAATGTAATGAAAACAGGACAGGCGGACACCATGGGTGAAGCCTGCGCCAGTCCATACCTCCACCATTCCCAACGGCTCTAGTGCAGCCATCCTCCATTAACAGCTGCTACCTGAAGGTAGATGTAATCACTGAGCTATTAAGAAGTATATATGGGGAGGCAGCGGTGCAGTGGTATTATCGCCTGACTAGTAATCCAGCAGCCCCAGGGTAATGCGCTGGGGACCTGGGTTCAAATCCCACCATGGCAGATGGTGAAATCGGAATTCAGTAAAAATCTGGAATTAAAAAGTCTACTGACGACCATGAAACCATTGTCGATTGTTGTAAAAACCCATCTGGTTCACTGATGTTCTTCAGGGAAGGAAATCTGTCATTCCTTACCTGATCTGGCCTACGTGTGCCTCCAGGCCCATAGCAATGTGGTTGACTCTTGAATGCCCTCGGGGACGGGCAACAAATGCTGACCCAGCCAACGACACCCACATCCCATGAATAAAAAAAAAGATTCGGCTTCCCTGAATTTTTTCCCATAAAGAGGATTATAGAACATAGAACATTATAGCGCAGTAAGGGCCCTTCGGGCCTCGATGTTGCGCCGACCTGTGAAACCATCTGAAGCCTATTTGACCTACACTATTCCATTTTCATCCATATGTCTATCCAGTGACCACTTAAATGCCCTTAAAGTTGGCGAGTCTACTACTGTTGCAGGCAGAGCGTTCCACACCCCTACTACTCTCTGAGTAAAGAAACTGCCTCTGACATCTGTCCTATATCTACCACCCCTCAATTTAAAGCTATGTCCCCTCGTGTTGGTCATCACCATCCGAGGAAAGAGACTCTCACTGTCCACCCTATCTAACCCTCTGACTATCTTATATGTCTCTATTAAGTCACCTCTCAGCCTTCTCCTCTCTAACGAAAACAACCTCAAGTCCCTGAGCCTTTCCTCGTAAGACCTTCCCTCCATACCAGGCAACATCCTAGTAAATCTCCTCTGAACCCTTTCCAAAGCTTCCACATCCTTCCTATAATGTGGTGACCAGAACTGCACGCAGTACTCCAGGAGCGGCCGCACCAGAGTTATGTACAGCTGCAGCATGACCTTGTGGCTCTGAAACTCAATCCCCCTACTGATAAAGGCTAGCACACCATATGCCTTCTTAACAGCCCTATTAACCTGGGTGGCAACTTTCAGGGATTTATGTACCTGGATGCCGAGATCTCTCTGTTCATCTACACTACCAAGAATCTTGCCATTAGCCCAGTACTCTGCATTCCTGTTACTCCTTCCAAAGTGAACCACCTCACACTTTTCCGCATTAAACTCCATCTGCCACCTCTCAGCCCAGCCCTGCAGCTTATCTATGTTCCTCTGTATCCTATAACATCCTTCAGCACTATCCACAATTCCACCGACCTTCGTGTCATCTGCAAATTTACTAACCCATCCTTCTACACCCTCTTCCAGGTCATTTATAAAAATGACAAACAGCAGTGGCCCCAAAACAGATCCTTGCGGTACACCACTAGTAACTGAACTCCAGGATGAACATTTGCCATCAACCACCACCCTCTGTCTTCTTTCAGCTAGCCAATTACTGATCCAAACCGCTAAATCACCTTCAATCCCATACTTCCTTATTTTCTGCAATAGCCTACCGTGTGGAACCTTATCAAACGCCTTATTGAAATCCACATACACCACATCAACTGCTTTCCCCTCATCCACCTGTTTGGTCACCTTCTCAAAAAACTCTAAGGTTTGTGAGGCATGACCTACCCTTCACAAAACCGTGTTGACTATCGCTAATCAACTTGTTCTTTTCAAGATGATTATAAACCCTATCTCTTATAACCTTTTCCAACATTTTACCCACAACCGAGTAAGGCTCACAGGTCTATAATTACCAGGGTTGTCTCTACTCCCCTTCTTGAACAAGGGGACAACATTTGCTATCCTCCAGTCTTCCGGCACTATTCCTGTCGAAAAAGACGACATAAAGATCAAGGACAAAGGTTCTGCAATCTCCTCCCTGGCTTCCCAGAGAATCCTAGGATAAATCCCATCTGGCCCAGGGGACTTATCTATTTTTACACTTTCCAAAATTGCTAACACCTCCTCCTTGTGAACCTCAGTTCCATCTAGCCTGGTCGACTGAACCCAAGTATTCTCCTCGACAACATTGTCTTTCTCCAGTGTAAACACTGACGAAAAATATCCATTTAACGTTTCCCCTATCTCCTCTGATTCCACACACAACTTTCCACTACTATCCTTGATTGGCCCTAATCTTACTCTAGTCATTCTTTTGTTCCTGATATAGAAAGCCTTAGGGTTTTCCTTGATCCTATCCGCCAACGACTTTTCGTGTCCTCTCCTCGCTCTTCTTAACTCTCCCTTTAGGTCCTTCCTGGTTAACTTGTAACTCTCAAGTGCCCTAACAGAGCCTTCATGTCTCATCCTAACATAAGCCTTCTTCTTCCTCTTGACAAGTGCTTCAACTTCCTTAGTAAACCACGGTTCCCTTGCTTGCCAACTTCCTCCCTGCCTGGTTATAGATCACAAATCTGGTTACACGAGAAGCTGCAGTGAAATTTACTTTCCCAGTATCACTCTTAGATTACTTATATTTTTAAAATAAATATACATCAACTTCCGACAACACCCAAATTTACTAATGAGTTCAAAGGGAGCTCAGAAAGCAAAAATACAGCACGAATCAAGTTTACAGAACAATAGGCAGCACAGTGGCGTAGTAGGTTAGCCCTGTTGCCTCACGGCACTGAGATCCCAGGTTTGATCCCGGCTCTGGGTAACTGTCCGTGTAGAGTTTGCACATTCTCCGTGTCTGAGGGGTTTCGCCCCCACAATCCAAAGATGTGCAGGCTAGGTGGATTGGCCAAATTGCCCCTTAATTGAAAGAAATTAATTGGGTATTCTAAATTTATTTTTAAAAAGTTTACAGAACATTACTTAAATTCAATTTTTCATTACAAGAAAGTAGAGAAATTGGTATTCACTAAATTTATTTTACTGATTTTGGGCGGAATTCTCCAGTCCCCCAGCCGAGTGTTTTTCCGGTTGTACGCCGCTCACGGCTGTGGGATCCTATCCTCTCGCCACTTGTCAATGCGATTTCCCATTGACAGCAGCCCACGCTGCTGCAAAACCCGCTAGCGGGAGTGCACTGCTAGTGGGGAAAGTGAATCCCAACGATCGGAGAATTCTGGCCTTTATAGAACTCTAAAAGACAGAGGAAACTTACAAGATGTTATAAAAGGTAAAACTTACCACTCTGAACAACTTTCGCTGTAACGGTGGATATGAAGTGATTTCTTTTAAGCTCCAATCACAGGCCATATTTGGTCTCTGACCTAACCCACTGCAAGGTGCGTCCAGCAGGACCCGATCAAAAGATTCCGGTAGGAACGGAGGACCTGATGTTGAAATCAGAAATAGTTAGCCATGCCTCTTGAACCAAACATAATTACTAAATTTAATAAGAATTATATATGATCCAAGTTGAATTAAAGAAACATGACAAATTAAAGTAATTTTCTGTTGGTTATGGTTTTCAAAGTATCTTTTCCAGTTAAGTACTGCCCGTTGTTATATGCTGTGAAGAAATCAAAATTGACAAAAAGGGGCAAAATTCTCCGACCCCCCCGCAGGGTCGGAGAATCGCCCGGGGCTGGCGTAAATCCCGCCCCCGTCGTGGCAGAAATTCTCCGCCACCCAGGAATTGGCAGGGGCGGGAATCACGCCCCGCTGATCGGCGAGCCCCCTGCGGCGATTCTCCGGCCCGCAATGGGCCGAAGTCCCGCCGCTGGGAGGCCACTTCCGCCGCCGTGGTTTGAACCACCTGTGGTGGCAGCGGGATCGGCGGCGCGAGTGGGCCCCTGGGGTCCTGGGGGGGCACGGGCCGATCGGACCCCGGGGTGTGCCCCCATGGTGGCCAGGCCCGCGATCAGGGCCCACCGATCGGCGGGTGGGCCAGTGCCGTGGGGGCACTCTTTTTCGTCCGCCGCCGCCACGCCTCCACCATGGCAGAGGCAGAAGAGAATCCCCCAGCGCGCATGCGCCGGTGGTGACGTCAGCGGCAGCTGACACACCGGCGCATGCGCGAACTGGCGAAGGCCTTTCGGCCAGGCCTGGGCGGCGGGCGTCAAAGGCCGTTGTGCCGGTTTTGGCGCCAGTCGGCGTGGTGCAAACCGCTCCGGCGCGGGCCTAGCCCCTCAATGTGAGGGCTTGGCCCCCAAAGGTGCGGAGAATTCTGCACCTTTGAGGAGGCCCGACTCCGGAGTGGTTGGCGCCACTCCGCTACTCTGGGACCCCACGCCCCGCCAGGTAGGGGAGAATTCCGCCCAAGATCTAAGATTTGTTACCAATTCCTCTTTTCCCTATATTTTAGGCACAGCAACATACAATGGACTAATTTGTAAAGTTTTAAAGGTGCTAACGTAAATGCTGGAAAGCTCTCAAGACATTTGCTAAATATTAGATACAGGGTACATCTTTGCCACATTCTTGGCACTGCCAAGGGTCAGGGGCCAGGGGGGCCATGCCCATGAAATGTGGGGGGGGTGGTGTTTGAAGGCTGGGGGAGTGAAGACAGGTAAGTAAGTGTCTCTGGGAGGTTGGGTGGATGATGGGTGGGGATCTTAGAAGGAAGGGGGTGCTGTAGAGGGCTTGAAGAGGGGGGGACTCCCAGGGACCTTATAGCAGGGTGTCATCACTTGGGCGATGTGGCGTAGTGTCCATGTGTGTGGGGGGTGGCATTGCCCATGGGTGGGGGATGTGGGTGACCCATAAGCTCCCTTAGAGATCGAGGTACCCTTTCAAAATGGCGGCCCGAACTCGGAGTTCAGCTCCCCAGTGCTAAAAAAAAAAAGCCCAGTGTGGGCTAAATCGGTGAGAAACTTCCTAGGGCCCAAAAAAGTGACTACCTGTCACTGAACAGGGGTAGGGAACTGAAAAACCCGCCACAAATTAACTTTGACATTTTTTGGAAAAATCGAGCCCTAAGTTTTTTTTATATACAAGCACAATTTCAACTACTCCGTGCTGTCTAATGCTATTCAGTCTTTGCTTTGAATCATACCTTGCCCATCGCAAATGCCTTCCTTTGCCAGGGCTTTAGTTCCATCATAACAAAACACTTTTATACAACTCAGCTGCAAGTTCTCAGCATTCTGCTTTATCTTCTTTACCTTATTTGCAATCTTATCCATTGCTATCACTTCCCCCTGTTGAAAAAGTAAATGGTCCACATTTAAAGAGGTAAAAATGAGTGTTTTTGATCACTATTGTCAAAAATGTAAACAGAAAGACCAGTGAGGCAAAATCAGCGCAGTAAGGGAAACAGTTAATGTTTAAAGTTGAAAGTTGAATTTAGCAGTGGGCTAAACAGCTGGCTTGCAAAGCAAAACAAGGCAGGAAGCGCGGGCTCAATTCCCGTGCAAGCCTCCCCGAACAGGTGCTGGAATGTGGCGACTAGGGGCTTTTCACAGTAACATCATTTGAAGCCTACTTGTGACAATAAACGATTTTCAATTTTCAATTTCAATCCTTCATCAGAACGGAGTTTCAGATTTCCAACAATTGTCGTCTTTTTCTCTAACTTTTACTTGCATCTAACTGGCATTGGAATTTTATTGCAAGACTTGAAATGTTCCGTGAGAAAACATACATTGTGAATTAAAAGATGGGACATTTTACCTGATGACTCATGTACCAATACAAAGTAAACATTTACAACTTGAAACTTTTCCACAACAGCTAAAAAATGATTGCATTATAAATTCCATCAAGCAATTCTGGTGTACAAATATTTTGGCAGGCAAAATGACAGCACTTTTATGGAGAAGAATTTTACTTGTGTTGTTATTTTATTATTAATACTGGGACAATTCAACTCCAAACACATAATATAAACCTTTTATAAAAAGGAACCAATACATCGAAACACCATTAGAGGGAACCAAAGTCTTACACCAATTAAAGCAGTACATGCAAACAATGCATAAGAATAAGCCAAATACCTCAACAAGTAAGAGTGCAAATGCCTTATTGCTTCTGTACAATGCTTCCAGACTCATTTATAATTTGTCTTTGCAACACAGAATACTCCTCAAAAATTAGGACAGACAGAGGTTGTAACAAGTACAGAACTTCAGTATTGCTGAAATAAGGGGCATGCTATTCAAGTTTTTTTGTCTTGCATTCATCAGCTCAGATGCAATTCTGCTGCCTCACGGCGCTGAGGACCTGGGTTCGAATCCCAGCCCCGGGTCACTGTCCGTGTGGAGTTTGCACATTTTCCCCGTGTCTGCATGGGTTTCACCCCCACAACCTAAAGATGTGCAGATTAGGTGGATTGGCCACGCTAAATTGCCCCTTAATTGGAAAAAAAAATAATTGGGTACTCTAAATTTATATTAAAAAGGACAGATGCAATAATGCCAAATTTCAAAGGGAACAACAATTAATACTGCACGAGTAAAGGGATGTGGATTGTTGGCCAAATCAGCTCGGATTGGTTGAGAAGTTACCATTGAAAATGCACCAGGGAGCTATTATTCCCCCATGCTTATGTTCATTCAAAAAAAGGGTGTAATGTCTGAATATTTTCCCTTTGCCTGCAGAGGACAGGTCCCTGCTTATGATTATATGTAGCTTCCAGCAAACGTAAGTGAGCCACATTGTGAGACCGACTGAAAATATTAAAATGATTGTTTGCGTAATCATTAGCTCAGGATTGTTCAGAAACTGCTGTCCAATCATAGAATTATATTTAACGTTAGACATTATATTGTAAGCACTAGTTGGTTGAGTATAGTAGTATTCTTCCTATTGTGAATAGCCGAAGGGATGTGGTGTTTGATATGATCCACCAGTCATTGGGATGTATGCCCCACACACCCTTGGGAGTGTGGCTTCGGGCGAAAAGGAGGAACTGAATGAGAGCAAAGCAAAGGAGTGCAGAAGATACAGGAGTTGGGTGAATTTTTCAAAGAGGAAAAGGTAGGGGTAATACTGTAGTGGGAGTGATATTGGTGGGAAGGGGAAAAGATTATGAGGAAAATAAAGGGGAGGGCAACTGTGGATAGTGGGAAAGGTGAGAAGGGAGCCACTGGGGGGACATTTTGCCTCCACCCCATCCTAAATGCAATCTGCACTGGTTTGTGACTCTCTTCCCACTGTATTAGACCATCCACACCTTCCACCAAAAAAATAGAAAAAGAGACTGACGGAGAGATGAGGTGAACAGAAGATAAAAAGCATCAAACAGTTATAAGAGTAACCATAATCTCAAACTTGCTCTGTGCAATGGCACAGGAGATCGACATACACACACCTCACGTAGAGCTGTGAGTGTAGTACGTGTCTGTCATATTTCGTAATATATGAAGACAAGAGCATTAGTTCCTAATGTCAGTTTAGCTCAGCCTGGTAACACTCTCATCTTCGTCAGAAGATTCTGGGTTCAATTGCTACTATAAACTTAAACATACAATCTAGATTGACATTTAAATTCAGAAAGGTTCAGTATGGATCAAAGTACAACTTTTTGGAAGAGAAGCTAAAATTGAGGTTATATTGAGTTTTTCTTTTTCAAATCTTAGGCTCAGTTGAATAATCTGAATAAAGGATTTCCCTTGATAATGGTCTAGAGATACCAGTGCTAACAAAATGCATTTTGTTCACCACCACCCCACATTAAGAATATCCTTTGTTAGGAATGAAAAATAAATTAATTTTGTTTGTATAGACAAAAGAGACAAAATACTCATGACTTTCTTGAAATGAAAAAATGAAAATCGCTTATTGTCATGAGTAGGCTTCAATGAAGTTACTGTGAAAAGCCCCTAGTCACCACATTCCGGCGCCTGTTCGGGGAGGCTGGTACGGGAATTGAACCGTGCTGCTCGCCTGCCTTGGTCTGCTTTAAAAGCCAGCGATTTAGCCCAGTGTGCAAAACCAGCCCCTTCTTAGTTTAGCTACAACCGTGGTTGAAAATTCACAACCTGACTAAAAAATGCCAAGTTAAAATATTACTGGCTTCCTTTTTCAGTGTACTGTCAAACATGGATCATAAAATTTCCTTTTGTCCAATGCTACAAAGTTAAATTAAAACGGTTGGGCTGGCATTATACCAATGGCGAGGGTTAAATATCAACTTTCATTCGAGAGGGCTCTTAAAACGGTGCTCAAGCTAATATTTCTAAATCTATATATTATACTTATATATGCAAGAGCTGGTCAACATTCAGGCTTGGGCCCACAAGTAACACACACACCACACAGGGCCAGACCATGACCATTTCCAACAAGAGAAAATGTAACCACCATCCCTTGATATTCAATGGAATTACCATCACCAAATTGCCCACTATCAACATCCTGGGGGGGGTTACCATTGATGAGAAACTGGTCAGAGGCTGGGAATTCTGCAGTGAGTAATTCATCTGCTGACTCTCCAAACCCTGTCCATCTTCTGCAAGGCACAAGTTAGGAGTGTAGTAGAATACTCTCCACTTGCCTGGATGAGTACAGCTCCAACAACACTCAAGAAGCTCAACACCACCCAGGACAAAGTAGTCCGCTTGACTGGCCCCCCACCACCATCGACGCACACTGGGGGAAGACAGTGAAGTCATGGTAATATCACTGGGTTAGTAATCCAAAGGCCCAGGCTATTGCTTTCCGGCCATGGGTTCAAATCCCACCATGGCAGCTGGTGGAATTTAAATTCAATTAATAATGTGGAATATAAAGCTAGTGTTAGTAATAGTGTTCATGATAACCATCATCAATTGTTTCAAAACTCACTCTAGTTTACTAATTCCCTTTAGAAAAATAAATATACCATCCTTAACTGTTCTGGCCTGTGAGCAGTAGTTATGTACCATCTACAAGATGCACTGCAGCAACTCACAAGGCATCTTCCAAACCCATGAACTCTATCACCAAAAAGGTCAAGGGCGGCAGATACATAGGAACACCATCTGCTGCAAGTTGTCATCCAAGCAATACGCCACCCTAACGTGAGAATATGCGTGGGATTTTCCATCGGTTCACAGCAATGGGATTGCCCAGTCTCGCTGCAGTGAATGGGAGATTTGGCTGAGCGGAGCACTAGATTCTCTGTCCTTGCAAGCAGTGGTAACGGGGTGGATTTGCAACGGGGATCTCCGGTCTATATTGCCCTTCCTTCACTGTTGCTGAGACAAAATCCAGGAACTCTGGGCGGGATTCTCTCACCCCGGGGCCCGGACGGAGAATCGCGCCACGCCGCCGGTCCGCCAATTCTCAGAGAACGGAGAATCGCCGCCATTGGCGTTGGCGCGGCGCCAGTTGGGGGCCATTCTACGGGGCCTCCCTGCCGATTATCGGATGGGCCAAGAGGCCACGCCAAAAAAGCTGAGTCCCGCCGGCGCCGTTCACACCTCTTAACCGGCGGGACCTCGTCAGGGATGCATCTGGGGGCGGCCTGGTGGGGGAGAGAGGGATCCGAACCCGGGGGGGGGGGGGGGGGGGGGGGGGGGGGGGTCCGCTGTGGCCTGGGCCGCGATTGGGGCCTACCGATTGGCTGGCCGGCCTCTCCGGCTGGGGGCCTCTTTTGTTCCACGCCAGCCCCAATAACTCTACATCATGTTGCTTCGGGGCCAGCGCAGAGAAGGGAGCCACTACGCATTCGCGCATTGGCGCCGGTCCCATTGTGCATGCGCAGACCCGCGACGCCCATCTGGCACCAGGGATCGGCAGCTGGAGCGGCGTGGGTTGCTCCAGTGCCGTACTGGCCCCGTGTAGGGGTCAGAATTGCTGCTCCCGAGGCCATGTTGACACCGTCAAGAAACGCGACGGCGTTTACAACGGCGTCAATACTTAGCCTTAGGATCAGAGAATCCCATACTCTGTCCCTCACAGCACTGTGGGTGTACCTATGCCTCATGGACTACAGCGGTTCAAGAAGGCAGTTCACCACCACCTTCTCAAGGGAAATTAGGGACAGGCAATAAAAATGCTGAATTGGTCAGCGACTCTCACATCCTGTGAAATTTGTTTTAAGTTAAGTGAACACCTTCAAGAGAATTGGTGAAGGCATTCTTGTATTTCACCCAGTTTGGTCACTTTTTTGGCGAAACTGAAATTCTGAAAAGTAATTTTCAGTATCCAAAGCACTGCTGAAAGGGAACCATTCTAGGAAATATTGTTAGGTCATGCTTGCCTGCTACATTTCCTCCCTTAGGAACACTACTGGATTTATGTCTTTGCTATTTTTCACCAATACAGTATCAGGACCAATCTGTTATGTTTTAGTTTTACTACAAGACCAAAACAGAGAAATAAAGTTTAAACTTTCATACAGAATAGTCTCCAGCCTCGTCCCCCTCTCGGCTGCCACCTTTAATTTGCAGTCACTAAAATTTATCATTTATCAAAGGTCTATAAAATAATGAGGAGCATCGATAAGGTAGATAGTTGACATCTTTTCCCAAAGGTAGAGGAGTCTAGAACTAGAGGGCGTAGGTTTAATGTGAGAGGAGAGAGATACAAAAGAGACCAGAGGAGAAATTTCTTCACACAGAGGGTGGTGAGCATCTGCAACGGGCTGCCAGAGGCAGTGGTAGAGGCAGGAGCAAATTTGTCCTTTAAAAAGTAGTTAGACAGTTTCATGGGCAAGGTGGGTATAGAGGGATATGGGCCAAATGCGGGCAAGTGGGACAAGCATAGTGATAGAAACTGGGCGGCATGGTTAAGTTGGGCCGAAGAGCCTGCTTCCACGCTGTAAACGTCTATGACTCAGCGACTATTGAATTAAAATGAAAATCACACTTCTGTTGATCTGCTCTGCAACTCAAATGCTTCCACTATTGTCTTAGATTCTGGATGATCTCTCACGTTTACTGCCATTGCTGACTGAGCGGTCATTTAATTGGCTGAAGGGCAAATATACACACTAAGCTTAGCTGCTGAGTGTCAGGTCTGACTTCACTACTTATACTTCTGTTGACGAGTTCTATTGGTAAAAACAAACATCCTTCCATTTTTCATTATAAATATATATGTTTTGTTTTCCACAATGCAGATTATTTACAGTGCTTTACCTTATCATTCATTAATGCTGCAATATGAGTAGTCTTCCCACCAGGAGCAGCACAAATATCCAAGATTCTCTCTCCAGGTTTAGGATCCAACACGTGACTCACTACCACAGACGGCAAGTTCTGAACATTAAGAAAGTTATATTATCACACTGCATAGACCTCCACAATTAATTTGACATCTTTTCAGTATTTGAAATACAAGCTTCCATGTATATCCTGAAGTTAAACCTTTAAACAACGCAGCATATTATTTTATCGCAAGGAGGGTCGGAAGGGGATGACACTAAACCTTTGCTACCATCCCTCAAGACATTCCACTGGTGGTTAAATGAATACTAAGTGTGTACCTTAAGCAAATTACATGAATACAGCTGTGAATTCAGCTACCTGAATTCCCATCTTTTCTTCAAATGGCCGCTCATTGATAAATAAACTGTCATTTAAGGAGCTCCTGACATTCCGAGATGTTTATTGGCAACTGGAATTGGATTGAAGGTAATTCTCAAAGGATTTATAATTTGTTAATTTTGACATGAGCCCATAAGAGCACTCACTGTCATTCTTTTGTCAAAGATATCAATAAGGAGACATCCAAAGCAACAATAGTTAACAGTTAATATAAAACATATACAACAATTGAAAAAAACAAGTAAAATACTGTAGTTGCTGGGACCTAAAACAACAACCGAAAATATTGGAAATATTCAGCAGGTCTGGTACCAGATGTGGAGCGAGAAAGAGAGTCAACAGCAGGGTGACACAGTGGTTAGCACTGCTGCCTCACAGCTCCAGGGGCCCAGGTTCAGTTCAGGCCTCAGGTGACTGTGTGGAGTTTGTACTTTCCGTGTCTGCGTGGGTTTCCTCCGGGTGCTCCGGTTTCTCCCAATCTAAAGATGGGCCGGTCAGGTGGATTGGCCATGCTAAATTGCCCTTAGTGTCCAAAGGAATTAGGTGGGGTTAGTGGGTTATGGGGTTAGGGTGGAGGTATGGGCTTAAGTAGGGTGCTCTTTCCAAGGGCCGTGCAGACTCAATGGGCCGAATGGCCTCCTTCTGCAATGTAAATTCTATGAATCTATGATATTACATTGACAACCTTTCATCAGAATTTGAAAAGTCATAAATACAATAAGTTTTAAGCAAAACATTGCTCTTATTCCATGTGGATTCCAACTGAAATTTGTGTTTGAGATCAACAAATGAGGCAACTCTATCACACACCTTCACTTTTTCTTCTCTCCCCCTCCCCTCACCCATACCAATATCTGCTGCCTCTACACCTATTCAAAATCTGTTATATCTCTAGCTTTTCACAATTTTGATCCTTGACCTGAAACATTAGACTGGATTATATACAAGTTTAAAGGTGGAGTGGGGCATGCAAATCCAGCAGGTTGCCTGCCCTATATCCCCTGACCCTTCCGCCAGCATAATCTTACAAGTGGTGGGGGTAGCTGGTGTCGATCCACCCATCAGTGGGCCAATTTAGACCCTGCTGTAGGCAAATAATGTCGACTACAGGGCCTCATCCTGCCACTACCAGGATATAAGCAGCAGTGGGAGCAGCCCACGCCATGTTCCCAGAGGTGTAGGGCGGGATTCTCCAAACCCCTACTGGGTCGGAGAATCGCCGGGAGATGGCGTGAATCCCACCCCCGCCGGCCGCCGAATTCTCCGGCGCCGGAGAATTGGCGGGGGTGGGAATCGCGCCACGCCAGTAGGCGGCCGCTCGCAGTGGCCCCCCCCGGCGATTCTCCAGCCCACAATGGGCCGAAGTCCCACTCGTAATATGCAGGTCCCGCCAACGTAAATTGGACTAGGTCCCTCACCGGCGGGACCTGGCGGCGCGGGTGGGCTGGCTCTGGGTGGGGGGGATGCGGGCCGATCTGGCCCCGGGGGGTGCCCCCACGGTAGCCTGGCCCGCGATCGGGGCCCACCGATCCGCGGGCGGGCCTGTGCCTTGGGGGCACTCTTTTCCTACGCGCCGGCCGTGTCAGCTTCCGCGATGGCTGACACGTAGGTGAACACCCCATGCACATGTGCGGGGATGACGTCAGCAGCCACTGACGCTCCCGCGCATGCCGGCGGAGTCCCTTCGGCCCCAGCTGGCGCGGCGCAAACCACTACGTTGCCGGCCAGCCCCTGAAGGTGCGGAGGATTCCAGACCTTTGGGGCGGCCCGATGCCGGAGTGGTTCCCGCTACTCCGTCCCGCCAGGACTCCCCGCCCCACAGGGTACGGGAGAATCCCACCCGTGGTCTCTACACACATCGGATGTCCCAGTGGCGCTGCCTGAGCGGCTCCAATCCAGGCTGCAAAGCAGCTGGTAATTCCTTGCCCCCCCAGGTGGGCTCCCACCTGAAATATTAACATGGGGGGTGGGGGCAGGGACAGCAGCACCCCATAAAATCTTAACTCTGTTTCTCTCTCCAGAGATGCCACCTGACCTGCTGAGTATTTCCAGCATTTTCTACCTTTATTGCTGTAAGCTAAATTCTTTGTGAACACCATGCAGTACGTACAGAGCTGTTAAAGCAGAGTTTAGTATCAGCATGGAATAAAAAGTGAATGATTGATAATCACACGCGACAAGAGTGGAACAAGGGTAGGCAATGACTACATGAAAAAGACTGAACCAACATTTCATCTGTAATGTAAAGACATAGAGGAGTTCAAACTTGCCTGTAAAAACACAAAGCTAGATAAGAGGTTGTCAAACGATGGGCTAATGTAAACTGGCTCTGTCATCCTGATTCCCACACCCCTAAAACAAATATAGAGCAAATAGTTACATGTGAAAAATATTGTATGCACATACAACTGTTGCAATTCTAATCCTTAATGATTTAATAGCATTATTTTAGATGCCAAAATGTTAATGATATTGTACCATCATTAGGAACTAGAATACAAGGTTATGTAGTCTTTATTTTGTTTCCAATGGTGCTCCATATTCTGTGACAAACTTACTTCAGAAACATTTTTGTTTGTAAAAAGCTGCATTTTGAAATTAAGTGAAACCTATAAATAATCTATGAAATATGTTGGGAAACATGTCACCTAATGGAATATGTTAGCTAATGGAATATTGGCTTTATCTCTAGAGGACTAGAATGCAAAGGAGTGGATGTTACGTTACAGTTATACAAAGTTCTGATTAGACTTCATTTAGAGTATTTTGTTAAGGTCCAGACACTGCAATTCAAGAAAGACACTTTGGGGGTGATTCTCCAGCCACATTTCGCCCGCCGCAAATCCCGCCATGTGAGAAGAATTCCAAAATGCGATTTGCACCAGACACCCAACAATTTCTGATGCTCCCGGCCCACTACAGCTGGCAGGATCTAATTCATGCCCTCGCTAGGTGTGAACTAGATTAACATATTTAAATCTTCATTCGAGACCACAGTTGTGGGGGGACGGTGGGTGCAATGATGGACGAAGCCATGTCCTATGAGAAGCGGGCAAGGATAAGGGCCTCCCATGTCCTCCAGCCACACCCTCGTCGCCGCTGCCTGTCCTCTATCCTCCTGCTGGTCCTCCTCGGCCTTGTCCTCCAGCCCTTCCTGGTCCGGCTCCTCCTAGTCCTCCTCCTCAGAGGTGGTCGCATGTTCAACCTCTAGCAAAGTGTTGTTAATACCCTTCGGGGGTATACTGCAGTGCACCCCCAGCACGGTCGAGGCACCAGAACTGCATTTTCAGCAGTCCGATGCACCGCTCAAATGGTGGCCAAATGGGCCTAATTATATTAGAGCTCTGCATCGTTCTCTGGCCTCTGTACTGGCGTCATCAGCCAGGACCTTTGCAGGTAACCCTTCTCCCCAAAGCCAACCAGTCACCCTGGGGTGTCCCTCAAAGATGCTGGGGATCTCCGACTTCCCCAGGATGTAGCTGTCGTGCACACTTCCTGGGAAGCGTGTGCATGATCTTCAGGTGGTGGTCGCGCATAAGCTGGACATTCAAGGAATTTGAACCCCTTGCTGTTAATGAAGGGTGCTCCCTAACCACCAGGTGCACACAAGGCAACATGCATGACATCTATCAACCCCTGGACCTGGGCCATCCCGGCGATGGTGAAGAATCCTGTGGTGAAGAATCCTGCTACTTAGTCCAGGAAAAAGTTTACTTAGTCAGCAGCTCGGGCAAACAGGCCATCCGTGACTTCACGGATGCAATTGTGGGCTGTTGGTTTGATATGCTACACAGGTCTCCGCGCGAGCCCTGGAATGATCCCGAAACCTAAAGGTTCAGGGCTGCGGGCCACCGTGAGCGGGTATCCTCCTCCTCCTCCATGTGATGTCAAGTCCGTAATGACATGGCACAGATGCTGCACTGTCTCCTTGTTAAGGCGGAGCCCCCAAAGGCACATGTTGCCCGACATCAGTTCAAAATACCAGATACGCCTGCACACCTTGGGCTGTCGCTGACCTTGCCCTCTGGGTTCCTCCCTGGTCTGATGGGCGGCCAGGTGCTCAGGGTTTGGGGCCAGGGCCTGCACATGGGCCGCCATCTCGGGCCATTGTCAATGCGGTTGCCGCCACCTTCTCCGGCGTCTGGCTGCCAGACCTGCCAGCAGCACCTTGGGGGCAGCTTCCATGGGGTCCACAATATCATCCATGGTGTGAGATCTGTAAGGCATTGGAGAGATTGTGAGACTGACAATCAGCTGTGGCTTCCACCCCAGTACCCTCAGAGCACCATGCATTCCTCATCCTCACATCCTCTGCCATCTCTCAGGGTGCCATCCCACATGTCCTGCACACACATACCCAGCAGCAGGGGCTCCTGGGGACCAATCCCCAGAAACCCGCTGGAAACATTACCTGGACTGGGCGCTCGTTCCCTCCCTGGTCACACATCCATCCTCTGGTCGCAGGGATGTCCCCAGTTCTGTGGCCCAGTTCTTGGGTGTTAGAATGTTGGCTGCTGCCTTTGTGGTGTTAATGTCTCTGGAGTTGAGGCAAAGTGTCCAGGCTTCACAGTCTGATTGGGATGCTAGGCAGTAACAAGCGCCTGCTTCATCGCACACCTACCCACGGGAATCCACTTGGGAGATGTGAAGTGCTCACATTACTAGAATTGCCAAATCCCTCCCAGCAATAGACTTCACTGTGCGGCCAGCGGCCACCAGGGTCAATGGGATTTAGTGACCTTCACCATGTTACCACGGATGGGGATCGGTCATGGGGGTGTTCGGTGGGACAGACTCACAGCGGTTGGAAATGTCCTAGTCATGGAAATAGACGATCTGGGGGGGGTGGCATGGCAGACCCATGGGCGCTGCGCCCCCTCCCCCCCCCCCAGGCCTCCGACGGCAGCCCACCTGCCCAAACGAGCCTGTACGCCTCCCCCGCCATGCATTTACTCGGGCAGCGGCCCCGGTGCCCCCAGGCCGACCACCTGATATTCAAGATGGTTACTCACATCCTCGGTTCTCCACAACAGCAATTGCGGTAGCTTCATGTTTTTAAATAGGTTTATTGAACGACAACTGCGTGACCGTGCACTGGGGAGGGGATTAGGTCACTGGTGACCATTCAATATGGGATCCTTCCGTTAATGATATGGAGGTTGGACTTAATTGGTGATAATTGGTTTCTCGCCATGGGATCAGGATCTCACCAACGGGAGCGGGCTGATTAGATCGTAAACCAATCAGCATCTAGCAAGCCCCCCCCCCCCCCACAATCGTTGAGGCTAGGTCAACTAACATTTCAGAAATGAAGCTAACAGATTTTTGTTAAGGGTTAGAGAATTGAGGTGAACAGACAGTTGAGGTATAGATCAGAAATGATCAAACTGAATGGTGGAATGGACTCAAGGAACTTTAAACAAAATTCAATTATGGGATGTAGATATTGCGGGCTAGGCCAGCATTTATTGCCTATCCATAATTGCCTTGAGAAGGTGGAGGTATGTTGCCTCCTTGAACCATTGAAGTCCTTAAAGTGTAGGCACACCCACTGTGCTGTTAGGGACGGTGTTCCAAAATTTTGACCGAGTGACAGTGAAGGAATGATGACATATTTCCAAGTGAGGATGGTAGTGACTTGAAGGGGAACTTCCATGTGGTGGTGTTCCCATATGTCTGCTGCCCTTGTCCTTTTAGATGGTAGTGTTTGTGGCTTTTAATGGTGCTGTTTAAAGTCTTGGTGAGTTCCAGCAGTGCATCTTGTAGATAATATGCACTGCTGCCATTATTTGCTGGTGGTAGAGAGAGTGAATGTTTGTGGAAAGGGTACAAATCAAGCAGGCTGCTGGGTCCTGGATGGTGTCGAGCTTCATGAATGTTGTTGGAGCTGCATTTGTCTAGGCCTGTGGAGAGTATTCCATTATGCTCCTGACTTGTGCCTTGTAGGTGGTGGGGAAGCGAGTTATTCACTGCAGGACCCCTAGCTTTTGACCTGCTCTTGTAGGCACAGTATTTATATGGCTAGTCCAGTTCAGTTACTGGTCATTTGTAGGTTGTCAATAGTGGGGGATTCAATTATGGTAATGCCATCAAATATCAACGGGCGATGAGTAAATTTGCTCTTGTTGGAACGTTACTTGCCACTTTTCAGCCCATATTATCCAGGTCTTGCTGCATTTAGTCAGGGACTGCTTCAGGACCTGAAGAGTCGCGAATGATGCTGAACACTGTGCAATCATCAGCAAGCATCCCCACTTGTGACCTTATGATGGAAGGGAGGTCATTGATGAAGCAGTGGAAGATGGTTGGGCCTAGGACACACTACCCTGAAGGACTGCTGCAGTGATGTCCTGGAACTGATATGATTGACCTCCAGCAACAACCATCTTCCTTTGTACCAGGTATGACTCCAACCAGTGGAGAGCTTTTCCCGATTCCCATTCCATTGTGGAATCTGCAAACTCCACACGGACAGTTACCCAGAGCCGGGATCGAATCTGGGACCTAGGCGCCGTGAGTCATCAGGGCTAACCCACTGCGCCACCATGCTGCCCAAGCAAGAACTGTTGATGGCCTTTTCCATCATTTTACTGATGATCAAGAGTAGACTGAAGGGATGGTAATTGGCTGTGTTGGATTTGTTCTGCTTTTGTGTGTAACAAACATGCAAATTTCCACATTTCTACGTAAATGCCAGTGTTATAGCTGCACTGGATAGCTTGAAAAGGGCACAAAAAATTGTGGTGTACAAGTCTTCTGTACGATTGTGGGGATAGTGTCAAGACCCAATGCCCTCTGTCATTTCCTGATGTCAATCAAATTGGCTGAAGACTGGCATCTATGATGCTGGGGACCTCTAAAGGAGTTCAAGAAGGATGGGACTGAATGGACCAATCTAATTCCTGTGATCCTATTTCTATATTTCACATGCAAAACACTCAAATTTTAAAAAAGATAGTGAGTAAGAAACGGAGGATGAAATTATCCCCAAAAATGACTCGAGTCATTCTGGGTGGGAATCGCGGGGTGATTTCCACTGGGTTTATGGGCGCTATCTAGATCGCAATTCACCCAACCTGGGGCACGATCCAATGAAAAAAATGAGTTCATTCTGGGTGGGATGAGAGTGGGTGTTTCAGGTGCTTCCATTCCTGCTATCTAACGGCACTCTATTTTATTTCCCACTCAGGTCACACTCAAGTCGCATTTCCGGCACTGAAGAGCCCTGCTCGCCAATGCAGGAAGAGATCGGAGGAGTGCTATTTTTGGACTCCAACCCACATAGCATGGTAATAACGTCTGGTTTCCGCTTTTGGAAACGAGTACTGATTCACGCTGGTCTCACCCTGCACCGGTGGGGCCGCTAAATTGTGGGAGCCGGGAGATTCCGGCCTCGAATGGGCTGCACAAATTTAAATGAGTTTTAAGACTCATTAAAATATATAAGTCTGGTTCATACCCAGCGAGGGCATGAACCAGATCGCATCAGACGGCGCAGGTCAGCAGCATCACGATCGGTCCAGCACCTTCCACTAACCCCGTTTAGGGGCTGTTTGCTATACACCGTAACAGAATCAGTGCCGGGCGCATCGTTTCCAGAGAATCACGTCCAAAATCTCTTCAAAACAATTTACTGAACATGCATGGTACAAGTGGATAGCACCACGGCTTCACAGCTCCAGGGTCCCAAGTTCGATTCCCGGCTTGGGTCACTGTCTGTGCGGAGTCTGCACTTTCTCCCCGTGTCTGCGTGGGTTTCTTCCGGGTGCTCCGGTTTCCTCCCACAGTCCAAAGACGTGCAGGTTAGGTGGATTGGCCATGATAAATTGCCCTTAAGTGTCCAAAAAGGTTAGGAGGGGTTATTGGGTTACGGGGATAGGGTGGAAGTGAGGGCTTTAGTGGGTCTCGATAGGCCAAATGGCCTCCTTCTGCACTGTATGTATGTTCTATGTGCATCCCAAAGCTCAGATCTATTTGATGAGCATGTTACAAAATGTATTGTAGGGGAGCCTGGACATGGAATACTTAAGGAGTGTAACACATTATTACTTAAACATTGTAACAAGATTAATATCAATTTTGGTTCTGACTCATTATGCAGAAATGTTTATTTTGAAATTAATAATGTGTAAAAGCACACAGTATTTCTAAAATATTTACCTTAAAGTGTAGTTGGAGCAAAATATTTCATTACGGCTTAATTCAGCAATTCCGTTCCCCACAAATGTTTTTGACCCCATGAATTCGACTGCACCCCTTTTACATTTGCCACAAATATCTGAATAAACAGAAACTGCATCACCCGCTTTCATTACTGAAACAGAGAAAGATCATTTTCATTTTGTATTGTACAAATAAATTAAAAATACAATATGAAACCTAGTATTAAAGCCAGGATATTAGATTATAGTGGGCGTTAGGAAAACATGATTAAAGAATATTTTTTGATTACACATATACCGGCTAAGGTATATTAAAATAGACCTGATTGCAGCAGCGGAAGAAAGAAGGGGCCTGAGGTGGGTTAAAGGCTGTTTGATTCACTGCCAGCTTTACCGTGGTTCTTTAAATCAGCAACAATGTTAGCAGCTCAATTTTGGCTTTCCTGAACAATAAAAGAGTGCAGGTGAGATGACAACCTGCACCAGTCAGTGAAAGGCTCTGCATTTAAAGAGCCCCTGGCAGGGATCAGAATGGCTGGATCCCACTATCGTTGCGAAACCAGAGGGAAGAAGAAGGATGTCAGGAAGGCAGAATCCTGGATTAACTCCAAGTTAATTAATTATTTGAGTTACTCGACGAGCACCAAAGGGGTTTTGTACATATCTCCAAACGCACCCCAGTAAACATGAAAATGAGGGGGGCCATGATGGGTTTTGATCCACCAGCACTTTTCAGGACTTTAAACTCCTGCTCCCTTTTCTCCCCTCCCCCCCTTTTCTCCTCCCCCCCCCCCCCCCCCCCCCCCCCCCCCCCCCGCATTCCCCAAATCACCACCATCCTACATTGGGGCAGATCTTCCGGTATCCGGAACAGCAATGCTGGTACACTTCGGGACCTTGAGAAAATCCTGATACATGCACATGCACCTTAATTGCCCAGAAAATTTAAACTTCCAATGGGTTGACTTGTATTGCAGCAGGGCCTCTGTGAAAGTCCCTTGTACTGATCTCTGATCTCAGTGTTGTGGACGTGGGCTAGATATGCGCAACTTAGTCTGATCGTTAGCCTAGAATTGTTACACTGTTTAATCTCTGGTGTAATTCAATGATAAACTCAACTCACCAATACCCACACATACCCACCATCAACCCCCGATCCCTCCCTGGCCAAACTACCCATCCTGCTAACGCAACTTCTCACTGACCCACCCACCCATCTGACGACACCACCATCCCCACTGATTACACCCCCCTTGCCCCATCCAACTATTGAAATGGCTACCCACCCACCCATAATCAAACCCAAAACCCTCTTCTCCCACCTGAACCTCTGCCCTCAGGTGTACTCAACACTGCTGACCCTGCCAGTCCTCCCTGCAGTTTCCTGTGCCGAGACTTTGTTATTCCAGCTGGGATCGGAAGTCCCGGCTGTAAGTGTCCAAAAAAGCAAGCATGCAGTTATTTCTGTATCAGTAGGCATGCAGTCAGCATTGCTGTTGATTGGAAGATCTGGCCCATGATCTTACATTATTTGAGGCCAGTAAGAAGTCTTACAAGACCAGGTTAAAGTCCAACATGTTTGTTTCAAACACTAGCTTTCCTTTCGGAGCGCTGCTCCTTCCTCAGGTGAATGAAGAGGTATGTTCCAGAAACATATATACAGACAAATTCAAAGATGCCAGACAATGCTTAGAATGCGAGCATTTGCAGGTAATTGAATCTTTACAGATCCAGAGATAGGGGTAACCCCAGGTTAAAGAGGTGTGAATTGTCTCAAGCCAGGACAGTTGGTAGCATTTCGCAAGCCCAGTCCAGATGGTGGGGGGTGAATGTAATGCGACATGAATCCCATGTCCCGGTTGAGGCCGCACTCGCGTGCGGAACTTGGCTATAAGTTTTTGCTCGGCAATTCTGCGTTGTCGCGCGTCCTGAAGACCGCCTTGGAGAACGCTTACCCGAAGATCAGAGGCTGATTGCCCTTGACTGCTGAAGTGTTCCCCGATTGGGAGGGAACATTCTTGCCTGGTTATTGTCACGCGATGTCTGTTCATTCATTGTCGCCGAGTCTACATGGTCACGCCAATGTACCACGCTTCGGGACATCCTTTCCTGCAGCTTATGAGGTAGACAACGTTGGCCGAGTCTCACAAATATGTACCACGTACCTGATGGGTGGTGTTCTCGCGTGTAACGGTGGTGTCCACGTCAATGATCTGGCACGTCTTGCAGAGAATGCCATGGCAGGTTGTGTGGTGTTGTGGTCGCTGTTCTGAAGGCTGGGTAGTTTGCTGCAAACAATGGTTTGTTTGAGGTTGTGCGGTTTTTTGAAAGCAAGTAGTGGGGGTGTGGGGATGACCTTGGCAAGATGTTCATCTTTATCGATGATGTGTTGAAGGCTGCAAAGAAGATGTCATAGTTTCTCCGCTCTGGGAAAGTACTGGACGACGAAGGGTACTCTGTCGGTTGTGTCCCGTTTATGTCTTCTGAGGAGGTTGGTGCGGTTTTTTGCTGTGGCGTGTTGGAACTGTCGATCGATGAGTCGAGCGCCATATCCTGTTCGTACGAGGGCATCCTTCAGCATCTGTAGATGTATGTTACGCCCCTCCTCGTCTGAGCAGATCCTGTGTATACGGAGGGCTTGTCCATCGGGGTTGGCTTCTTTAATGTGTTTAGGGTGGAAGCTGGAGAAGTGGAGCATCGTGAGGTTATCCGTGGGCTTGCGGTAAAGCGAAGTGCTGACGTGACCGTCCTTGATGGAGATGAGTGTGTCCAAGAATGCAACTGATTTTTGAGAGTAGTCCATGGTGAGTCTGATAGTGGGATGGAACTTATTGATTTCATCGTGTAGTCGTTTCAAAAATTCATGACGCCGGCATCTCCACATCATTATTTGGGGCCAGCAATTATTCCTTACATGGTTTAATGGTCTTTCCTGTTTGTTCTTATTTATTCCCTTATTTCCCCCTTCTTTTATTTAGTCATTACATTTTTGATCTATGGATATTTAATGGATCTGGGACCTTTAAGGCAAAGCAGTCTGTGCCTATAATTTAAAAAGCAGGATCCAGAGGGCGGTGCTGTTTTAGGCTGGTGTTGCAGATTGGCTGAAGTCAGTGGTGACACAGTTTAATTGATTTGGCTGGTGGCCAATAAATTGGCCCAAAAGGCTGTGCTCTGCCTGGTAACAGGTGGCTATTGGATCTGATTCCACTGGAATGTTTCAGAGCTTCAACGGTTGAGTTTTTAGTTTCACTTTTGATTCTGCAGCTTGGATGGAGGGGTCCAATTAATTCCCTCCAAACAGATCTAACTAAACTCTCCCCATAAGGCCACTTACGGGCTGACTCTCCAGTAAGTCTGGTTGTCATTTTCACGAGATAGCAAAGGCTTGAAGTCATGGGCTGAAAGCAAAGTTTGATGTGGAATAAAGTATCTCTTGATGAACCTCAAGCTGAAGGCCCAGTTTGATAAGAAATAAAGCATCTCTCCAGAAAGCCTTCTGCCAGTGAGTACTAAATTATCACTGGCAGCAGGCTCCCTGTTCAATGGCTCCTGTTGCAAACATGGGCTAGATTAGATTCAGACTAGATTCAGCCTAGGACCAGCTGTAATACTCTCCGAAATGAACATGCTTGTGGCTGTCACTTTAAGTGAGGTACTAAATTATGCACTGCAGAACAAAGATAATTGCCTTAAGAGAGAAACAGCAAGATGAAATAAATAAACAACGCAACTCACGTTTTGGAGCTGACAGTATGCCAGGAATAAAAACATGTGCTCCACGAAGTACAGCGTTCCCACATTGTGCTCCCACAATCACTTCAATGGAATGTCTCTGTAGGTTTAACCTGGAAACAAGAAATCACAGTTTTCAAACAAAGTTCTGAATTAGGTTCCTTTCCTTCCACTCTTATAAACTCCACAAGTTCCTTAAAAATGTATATTATTTAAAATAATCTTTTCAAATGGATCAAAGATGATAAGGAGCAGGCCAAAAAAAGGATGGAGAGAAGGGAGAAAAGGAGGGGAGGGACATGGGCAAGAAAGGAGAAAGAAAGGGAGGAGGGAGAAAGGGAGGAGAAGGTGGTAAAAAGGGATCGGGAGACATGAGAAAAATGGGAAGCAGGGAGCAAGAGAGGGGTAGGACTGAGAAAGGAAGGAAATAGGGAGAAGGGTAGGGGAGGGAAGGAGGGAGAAAGTGAGGAGGGAAAAAGGGGCAGAAGGAGGGAGAACTGGAGGGAGAGTAGGGAGGTGGGAGGAAGGAGAAAAGGAGGAAGAGGCAGAAGGAAGGAGAATGGGAGGGGAAGATAGAGAAAGGAAGTGGAGGAGGGAGTAAGGGAGGGGGAAGAGAGATAAATTGTGGAAGGAGGGAGAAAGGGAGAGGGAAGAAAGGGAGAGGGGATGAATGAAAGAACAATTCCAAATGGTCATTGTGGAGCAAATTCCCTTCTACAATCATATTTCCATACCTGGGACCAAGAACTGGAATTAGAAGAATGTCTGGAAGCTCTGGATGTTCTAATACTGTAATATTACTCATAGGCCATCCTTTAAACTGCTGTAAATGAAGTAATACAAAGGGCGGCATTTTGATAAGATTCGAGCCTCGTAGCCAGGAAAACATTTAGTTTTAGAAATCCATATAATTGGAACAAACTTGTCAATCTTTGAACATTTCCTTAAAACTTGGATTAATCAGATTCAGAAAACCCTCACCCACTCATTTGGTTACGTCTTCAAAAACAATCTCAGCATACTTTTCAGTTATGCACCATTGCTTCTAAAACCACCTTCCTTGCTTTTGGCTACTTCTGCTCGGCATTGAATAGCATCTCATATATTGCTCCATTTCCCCTACTACCCCCCCTTCCTCGCCAGGGGGCTATACTTAGCTCTGAACCCCCCAGAGGGATCCCCTCGACTACCTCACGTTTGGCTCAATCTGTTGTAAACCTGGTATGAATATTTAGTGAGGGGGGATCATTTGTGCCGGGGGTTGGGGGGGCGTCTGCCAATAACAATGAAATTAGTTTCCCCATTCTCGTGAGATTTTCCACCCACGCGGTCAATCACGCAGATGGCGAGTGCAGATTCCAGATCGTGCCCTTCAAGTGAATGGGGTGGTATCGATGTCTCCAGAACTCACAGACCAATGTAAAAAGTAATTTCCAGAGTTACAAACAGCCAGTGGCTGTACAGATGCTGGGTGGAATTTTTCAGTCCCGCCCATGGCAGGTTTGGTTGTGGGTGGGAGCACCTTCTTTCCCCTCTTCTCTCCCTTCCCTTTCTCCCTGCTCCCCCTCCTCTTCTCCCCCTCCCCTTCCTCTTCTCCCTCTCTCCCATCTACTTTGTCCAGCCCTCTCATTATTTTGAACATCTTTATCAAATCTCCTCTTAGCCTTCTTTTCGCCAAGGACAACAGTCCCTATCTCTCCAATCTTTTCTCATAACTGAAATTTTTCATCTCTGGAACCATTCTGGTCAACCTCTTCTGCACTCTCTCCAATACATTCACACCCTTCCTGTAGTGCGGTACCCAGAACTGTACACAATACTCCAACTGAGGTCGAACTGGTGTCTTGTACAAGTTCAGCATAACCTCCTTGCTCTTAATAAAGCCCAGAATACTATATATTTTATTAACTACTATCTGCCCACTTCTCAAGCTTTGTATCATCCACAAACTTTGAAATTGTCCCCTGCACACTACAGTCTAGATCATTAATATATATCAGGAAAAGCAAGGATCCTAATACCAGCCTCTGGGGAACATCACTACAAATCTTCCTCCAGCCCGAAAAATGTCCATTGACCATTACTCTTTGCTTCCTATTATTCATAGTGTTACTATGTTTTTTATTCTATGAGTTATAACCTTTCTCAGAAATCTATGGTTTGGCATTGTATTGAATACCTTAGAAAATCCATTAGCACCACATCAATGGCATTACCCTCATCGTCCTTTTCTGATACCTGGTCAAAGAACTCCAGCAAGGTGGCACAGTGGTCAGCACTGTTGCCGCACAACTCCAAGGTTCAATTCTAGCCTCGGGTCACTGTCTGTGTGGAGTTTGCACTTGCTCCCCGTGTCTGCGTGGGTTTCCTCCAAGTGCTCCAGTTTCCTCCCACAGTCCAAAGATGTGCACGTTAGGTGGATTGGCCACGGTAAATTGACCCTTAGTGTCAAAAAGATTAGGTGGGGTAGGGTGGTGGTGTAGGCTTAAGTAGGGTGCTCTTTCCAAGCGCCGGTGCAATGGGTTGAATGACCTCCTTCTACACTGTAGGGATTGTATGAAAAGCTAGTTAAATGTGATTTCTCCTTCAGAAATCTATGCTGGCTCTTCCTAATCAACCCAAATTTTTCCATGTGACTACCAAGGGCACGGTTCAGTGGCCTTGTTGCACTCAAGCGAGCGCGCCACAAGGCCAGTGAATAGCGGGAGTGGTCAAAAATGAGAACTGTGTCGGGCGCCAAACCGTTTGCGATGCAACTGGCCTGCTCCAGTATGCGAAATTGGGATCTCGTCGTAGCGTGGCGAGAAACCAATAATCACCACATAAGCCCTATTTCCATACAATTAACGGGAGTCACCCCATATCCAATGGCCTCCAGTGGTCCAGCAGCCTCCTCAGCAAGTACTCCTTTTTTAAAAATGTGAACCTGGTGGAAGGGCTGTTGCGGAGAGCCGAGGAGGTGGGCAGCCATCTTCACTCACAGGCAATGAGCCCGGGGGCACTGGGCTTGCTGCCACTGTGCTCGGTGGGCGGGGCTACCCTCGGCTGGGCTGGATGCTCCGCTGGGCGGGCTACTGTGCGCGGTTCCGCCATGGATCGTGTCTGCCCATTCAGTGGGCAACCTTAGTCTATGCCGCACCGACCACCCCTAATCCCCACTGACGGCAGAGGCCTTTGTCCATGTGGCTGAAGGCTATTGCTAATAGGGAATTGGCAATCTTGGTTAAGTAAGCACTTCATAAATCCCAAGTGGATTTCCTTGGGTGGGCGTGCTATTTAGCATGTGGGAGTTATTGCCTAGCACCCCAATCAGAGCATGCTGTCTGGACACTTCAGAAGGCAGCACCATGGACATAGCAGCCAACATCCGAACACCCAGGGGACATGTCCATGACAAGAGGGTGGGTGAATTCAATGGGGATGGGACCAGCACCCGGTCCAGGTAACATTATGTGCAGGTGTCAGGGCTTCAGGATCTCGGGTCCGGTGGACGGGCACCCTGCTTTAGCCGTTACATCTTTTGAGGGGGGGGGGGGAACAATGGGGGGCCCGGGATGGAAGACATCGCTGTTGTCAGTCTAACACCCTCTCCCAATTCCTTAAAGATATTCAACGGATGGACAATATTTTGGACTCTGTGGAACTTGCACTAGTGGTGCTGCTGGCAGGCCAGGCGCCAGAGAAGGTGGCGGTGGCAGCAGCAGCGTCGACAGAGGCTTGAGGCAGTGGCTCATGTGCAGGACCCCGCCCCACACCCTGAGGGCCCGGTCACCCATTAGGCTAGGGTGAGACCCAGAGGGGCAGGCCTGCAACGACCCAGGATGTACAAGCATCACTGGTCTTTCGAGCAAATGACGGACAGTGGATGCCGCAGGAGGCTCCTCCTCAACAAGATTGTGAGGCACCAGTGCCATGTCGATGCGGACTTGGCACCACGTGGAGGAGGAGGACACCTGCTCTCCGTGGTCGTCACGGTCACCGCAGCCCTGAACTTTTAGACCCCGGGATCATTTCAGAGCTCCAGCAGGGACTTGTGTGGCATCTCGCAAGCTACAGCCCACAGGTGCATTCGACAAGTCATGGATGCCCTGAAAACTAGATAAACTTTGAGACGGCCCAAACCCAACAAGGTGCCTGGGAGGCAGGGTTCTCCGCCATCGCCAGGGTGCCCCAGTTTCAGGGGCTGATAGACTGCACGCATGTAGCCTTGCACCCAGCGGGCCATCTGGAGGAATGGGTTCCATCCCTGTATGTCCACCTCGTGTGTATCCACCACATTAGGATCATGCACTTGTGTGAGCGCTTCCCAGGGAGTGTGCATGACAGCTATATCCTGGGGCAGTCAGACATCCCCGACATCTTCGAGGACCACGCCAGACTGGCCCTTAGGGGATAAGGGGTATCTGCTTAGGAACTGGCTAATGAGGCAAGGAGGCCGGAGACCGATGCGGAGACCCAGCTGGATTGAGCCCCGGCTGCCCATGTGCCATCTGGCCCTGCCAGCTTCCCAATGTCTGCACCATGGTGTCAACACCCTCGACGATGTTCCTCAGTGACTGGGACAGGTTCCGCAGCGCCTCGGCTATGCACATCTGAGAGTGGGACATGTCCAACAGCACCTTATCAAGGTCAGCCTGGTACTGGGTCACGTCCACCAGCGAGTCGGACAGTCTACCAAGGCCCGCAGCCATGGCTGTCACCAACTGCACCACGCCTTGCGCAACTCCACTCATGCTGATATGTCATGCACCAAGCTCTCCACTGTGATCACCACCCTAGCAGTATTGGCCTTGGTGCCATGCATTGCTGGCACCATCTCTTGCGCCTGTAGCTTCTAGGACTCCTCCAAATGGCTATCCTGCTGAATATCACGGCCACATCAGCTCCGGGTAAACCTGATCCAGAGCCTCAGCATCTGACTTAGACCGAGCTGGGTCTTGGGATCCAGCAGACCCCCGACTACTGTCTTGCCTGGGCGTTACTATCTCCACCCGAATTACATCTGCAACTGTGTGGTGCCCACCAGAATGTGTCCCAGCAGCCTGACCCACTAACGTTGGCCACCTAGGTGCGTGTTTCTGCGCTGGTGAAGGGTGAGGATGAAAGCTGTGGCGCATCTATGGCGGCATTCTCAGAGCTGTCCTCCGAGGTATTCTCCTGGGAGGCAGGGAGGAGGGGGACCACCCCAAATGACCGGTGCCACGGCTGGAGGTGCTGCAGGAGAATGGACGTGGTCAGTGGGGAGGATGACTTATTAAAATATGGCAATAACTCACATGTGACATCCATCTGGGTGGGGCCAGGCGAATCCTCACCACTGCAGCATGCTCCGACCTCCACATTGGTGACCGCTCTGCGCACGGTCACCCCCGGAACCTCCAGGGCCTGTTCCTCAAAGGTGGTGAGGATTCTGATGTCCGGCACCCCGCTGCCCATCTGAGCCCTCTCCCAATGGTTGCGGGACAACTTCTCCAGCGGAGGCAGAGAGGGCATCGTTAGCCGCACATGTGGTTCAGCGCAGGAAGGTTGGGGGTGGGGGGGGGGTGGGGGGTGGGGCGGCACCAGGTGCAGTGTCGTGGAATGTTGGGGGGGGGAGGGGGGGGGTTCGGTTCCAACACATCTGTGCGGCCCACTAAGTCGTTAATGTTCTCTCAGCACTGGGTGCCAGTCCTAGTCACGCTGTCCAAGCAGATGGTCACTGCCATTCCTCCCAGGCGGCACTGACCCTGTGGCTTAGTCTCTGGGACCATCGGGGGAACAGGACATATCTCCTTGCCTCGACCACCTCTAGGAGCCTCCCTAGGTCTACACCCCCGAATGGTGGGGCCAGTCGTCTCGGCGCCATGGCTGCGGGCTGAGTGGGATTGGCTGTGCAAGAGCAGTTTATGTACTTCACTACCTTGTTGGCGAGAGACTGGCAAGCACAATCCTGGCGAATCGGCTGGTGAGCCGTCATTTTTGATGCAAAGCCAGTGAGGCCTCCTTAAGTGGACCAATTAATGTTGTATTGCGGTGACGATCTCGCCGGGCCAAGTGCCGGGAAGCTCCTGCCAATTCCAGCTTGCTACCACACTTAGAAACTTCTTGGAAGAATCGTGCCCCAAGTCTAACTTGAATAATTGTTTCCAGAAGCTTGCCCATCACTGATGTTAAACTAACTAGCCTGTAATCACTGGGGTTATCCTTATAACCTTTTTTGAACAAAGGAGTAAACATTTGCAATGCTCCAGTCCTCTGTACCTCCCCTGAATCTAAAGACTGGTGGATTCTTTTTATTAAATTTTTTAAAATTTAGATTAATTTTTTCCAATTAAGGGGCAATTTAGTGTGTTCAATCCACCTAGCTTGCTCATCTTTGGGTTGTGGGGGCGAAACCCACGCAAACACGGGGAGAATGTGCAAACTCCACACGGACAGTGACCCAGAGCCGGGATTGAACCTGGGACCTCAGCGCCATGAGGCAACAGGGCTAACCCACTGCGCCACCGTGCTGCCCTAGACTGATGGATTCTGGCCAGCACTCCTGCAATTTCCATTATTACTTCCTTCAATATCCTTGGATGCATCACTTATAGAACATAGAACAGTACAGCACAGAACAGGCCCTTCGGCCCTCGATGTTGTGCCGAGCAATGATCACCCTACTCAAACCCACGTATCCACCCTATACCAGTAACCCAACAACTCCCCCCCCCCCCTTAACCTTACTATTTGGACACTACAGGCAATTTAGCATGGCCAATCCACCTAACCCGCACATCTTTGGACTGTGGGAGGAAACCAGAGCACCCGGAGAAAACCCACGCACACACGGGGAGGACGTGCAGACTCTGCACAGACAGTGACCCAGCCGGGAAACGAACCTGGGACCCTGGTGCTGTGAAGCATTTATGCTAACCACCATGCTACCATGCTACTTATGGTCCTGGTACCTTGTGAACTTTGTCTGTTTAATGCTTTCTCCTCATCAATTTTGACCCCTTCTATCTGTCAGTGCCTTGGGTAGCATCTACCTCCTTGGTGAAGACGATGTCAGCCATGCCCCCAGCTCCATGTCGTCTCTAATCGGCCCTACTCCTCCTTTTAGAATTTATATGCCTATAGAAAAACTCAGAATTCTCCTTTATGTTGGCTGCCAGTCTTTTCTCATAATCCCTCTTCACTTCTCCAATGTGCTTGGTTCTCAACTGTATTTTCAACCTGACACCAGCCATAAGCACATCTTTTCTTCCTTATCTTAATTTTTATCTTCTTTTTCATCCAGTGTGCTCGGGATTTGTTTGCCCTACCGTTACCCTTTCAGGGACTATACTCTAACTGTGTCCGGATCATTTCTGTTTAGAAGGTAACCCATTGTTCAGCTAGTCATTCATGCCAACCTTTTGTTCTAGTCTAACTGGCCTGTTCTTGCCGCATTGGCTCTCCCCCAGTTAATTATTTTTACTCCGGATTGCCTATTTTATTTTTCTATCATCACACTTAACCTTACAATACAACGATCCCTATCTCCTAAATCCCGCAGATCCAACCAAGGAACAGATCCGCCAACTCAACAGACTGATCAAGACCTTGGATCCAGACCTTCAGAGCACCCTACGTGCTCTCATCCCACGTAATCCCTGCATTGGAGATCTCTACTGCCTCCCAAAAATACACAAGACCAACACACCAGGCCGTCCTATCGTTTCAGGCAATGGGACCCTGTGTGAGAACCTCTCTGGCCACATCGAGGGCATCCTGAAACCCATCGTACAAGGTACACCCAGCTTCTCTCGCGACACAACGGACTTCCTACAGAAACTCAGCACCCATGGACCAGTTGAACCAGGAACATTCCTCGTCACAATGGATGTCTCGGCACTCTACACCATCACCCCCCCATGACGACGGCATTGCTGCAACAGCCTCAGTCCTCAACACCAACAACTGCCAATCTCCAGACGCAGTTCTGCAACTCATCCGCTTCATTCTAGATCATAACGTCTTCACCTTTGACAACAAATTCTTCATCCAGACGCATGGAACAGCCATGGGGACCAAATTCGCACGTCAATATGCCAACATCTTCATGCACAAGTTTGAACAAGACTGCCTCACCGCACAGGACCTTCAACCGACGTTATACACCAGATACATCGATTACATTTTTTTCCTTTGGACCCACAGCGAAGAATCACTGAAACGACTACACGACACGATCAATAAATTCCATCCCACCATCAGACTCACCATGGACTATTCTCCAAATTCTGTTGCATTCTTGGACACACTCATCTCCATCAAGGATGGTCACCTCAGCACTTCGCTTTACCGCAAGCCCACAGACAACCTCACGATGCTCCACTTCTCAAGCTTTCACCCAAAACACATTAAAAAAGCCATCCCCTATGGACAAGCCCTCCGTATACACAGGATCTGCTCAGACGAGGAGGAGCGTAACAGACACCTACAGATGCTGAAAGATGCCCTCGTACGAATGGGATATGGCGCTCGACTCATCGATCGACAGTTCCAACGCGCCACAGCAAAAAACCGCACCGACCTTCTCAGAAGACAAACACAGTACACCACTGACAGAGTATCCTTCGTCGTCCAGTACTTTCCTGGGGCGGAGAAACTACGACATCTTCTTTGCAGCCTTCAACACATCATCAATGAAGATGAACATCTTGCCAAGGTCATCCCCACACCCCCACTACTGGCCTTCACACAACCGCGCAACCTCAAACAAACCATTGTTTGCAGCAAATTACCCAGCCTTCAGAACAGCGACCACAACACCACACAGTCCTGCCAGGGCAATCTCTGCACGACATGCCAGATCATCGACTTGGATACCACCATTACACGTGGAAACACCACCCACCAGATACGCGGCACATACTCGTGCTACTCGACCAATGTAGTCTACCTCATACGCTGCAGGAAAGGATGCCCCGAAGCGTGGTACATTGGCGAGACCATGCAGACACTGCGACAACGAATGAAGTGTTGAAGCGACAATCACCAGGCAGGAATGTTCCCTTCCAGTCGAGGAACACTTCAGCAGTCAAGGGCATTCAGCCTCGGATCTCCGGGTAAGCGTTCTTCAAGGCAGCCTTCAGGACATGCGACAACGCAGAATTGCCGAGCAAAAACTTATAGCTAAGTTCCGCACGCATGAGTGCGACCTCAACCGGGATCTTGGATTCATGTCGCATTACATCCACTCCCCACCATCTGGCCTGGACTTTCAAAATTCCACCAATTGTTCTGGCTTGAGACAATTCACACCTCTTTAACCTGTGATTATCCCTCTCTCTGGATCTGTAATGAGTTGATTACCTGCAAATTCTCGCATTCCAAGCATTGTCCGGCATCGCTGACTTTGTCTATATAAATGTTTCTGGATCATACCTCTCCAGTCACCTGAAGAAGGAGCTGCGCTCCGAAAGCTCGTGTTTGAAACAAACCTGTTGGACTTTAACCTGGTGTTGTAAGACTTCTTACTGTGCTCACCCCAGTCCAACGCCGGCATCTCCACATCATATCTCCTAAATGATCACCCACTGACATTTGATATACTTGGCCCACCTCATTTCCAAGAACGAAGTTCACCATGCATCGGGGGCCAACAGTGCATCCTTTCTTGTTGGACTGGACACACACTGCTGTAAAAAATTATCCTGAACACAACCTAGGAACCTTGACTGCTTTCCGCCCTTTACTCTACCATTGTTCTGATCTACATTTGGGTAATAAAAATCTCCCATTATAACCACTCTATAATGTTTGCATCTCATTGTAATTCCCCTGCAGATTGGTTTTTCAACATTCTTCTCACTAATTGGCGATATATATAGACTACACCGAGCAATGTAATTTCACCCTTTTTGTTCCTTAGTTGTAGCCAAATTGATTCTGTCCATGAACTATGGGGGGGGGGGGGGGGGGGGGGATTATTTCTCCAGCACTGCAATGCTCTCATTAACCAATACCGCCATCCCTCCTCCTTTCCTATCTTTTTTTGAACACCTTGTACCCAGGAATATTTAACACCCAGTCCAGCCCTTCCTTGAACCACATCATATTTCCGCAGTGCAATCTGCGTCTGTAACTCCCCAATCTTATTTACTATACTCTGTGCATTCACATTTGGGCAGCACGGTAGCATGGTGGTTAGCATAAATGCTTCACAGCTCCAGGGTCCCAGGTTCGATTCCCGGCTGGGTCGCTGTCTGTGCGGAGTCTGCACGTCCTCCCCGTGTATGCGTGGGTTTCCTCCGGGTGCTCCGGTTTCCTCCCACAGTCCAAAGATGTGCGGGTTAGGTGGATTGGCCATGCTAAATTGCCCGTAGTGTCCTAAAAAGTAAGGTTAAGGGGGGGGTTGTTGGGTTACGGGTATAGGGTGGATACGTGGGTTTGAGTAGGGTGATCATGGCTCGGCACAACATTGAGGGTCGAAGGGCCTGTTCTGTGCTGTACTGTTCTATGTTCTATACACGCATTGTAATACTGATTTAGACTCCATTACTTTCTCCCTTACACACATTACCTTACTATTCTTTATACTAGTGATTTTTGTTGCTTAATACAATATTAAATTATGCTGTGAAAAGGTCAAATAAGGCGTTTTCTTAAAAAAAGACTTAATTTAGCACTTAATTTAATATGAGAAAGCTGGAGTCTATTTATGACTACATGTAGTGCAGTCATACTGTAATTAACTGTTTCAGCTAAAAAAAAAGCAAATAATCCAGATTGGTCCAAAATATTTATCTTCACTTCTGCATTACTCTCTTTCCCAGTCCTGGTAAATTGTAGGAATATTGGATGGAGAAAAAAGAACAAGGGAGTGGGATTACTTGAGGAGCTCTTTTGAAAGGACTAGCAGAGGCATGATGCACTGAAATGGCCTCCTGCTGGAATGTACGATTCCACGATCTTCAAAGTCCCTCACCAAACCTGGATTTCCCCAATTACTCCAGCAGCTCATAATCTTGAGCCTTTATAGTTCAATGATTTATGTGCACTTGCATGAAAATGAAATGAAGACATTATTTAAATGCAAAAAATATCCAGTTGCCATAGTTTTCAGTTTCTACTGTTCCAATGCGGAAGCAGCAGTTTAGTCAGCATTATACTGAAGTCTCAATTCATTTCATGGTAGAATACTTTCAAATAAAGCTTCACATTACAGACAGACAATTAAATATTTAGTTTTTCAAAACTGCTCTGTAAAACAGAATGGTTCTGTGCTTCCAGGCAATTTTTAAGCTTTTCAATCGGATATTCATGATGGCCCCAGATGTATGCTGAAAACGAACAGTTACATTTTTCGGTTAAGCAGTTTTGTCATTTATTTCAGAAGTTTGCAACCAATGCATTTTTTAAAAAACGTTGCAAGCTGGTAAATCAGTCAAAACCATGCAACGGTCTGACTGTTTAGCAAAGAAAAATGCTTCTTTCTGACTTATTTTCTAGATTTTAAAATGTACTTGTAATAGTAAAGAAAAACATTGATTTTCACTTGCAGTTTTTCAACATCATCTAGTTTTTGCAGACACAGTTCATCAATGACAGCTATAAAAAACATATTATCAATCACATCCAGCGCAGCAAATATTATACTGATAATTAGTCATTCTCCATTTCTCACAAGATGGACAGGTAATTCCCTCAGTCTGCAGCCATTTTTCACAATTAGCAAAATAGATTGCCAGTGTGTGTCATCGCTTCCTCTGACACTTTACTACTGATTAGAGCGTGTGCAGTTGGGCGAAAACATGTTTGGGAAATTGGATAGAATAGACGTCACACCAGCAAGTCACTATAGTTTTGGTAAAGCCAATAGACTCTATTGATGAGATTTAATTTTAACTACATGATGATTTCAACAAGAGTTTTTCAAATTTATTCTATTCTAGTTCTTTTAAAAATAGTTTTGGAGTTTAATCATTTCTCACCCAAGTTTGTCATATTATTTATCTCAGTGACACGTTGTGGAGATACTTCAATGAAAACAAATGATTCTGCCACTGGCAAACTTTATCATTCAACTACTTGAAAAAAAAATAACTTGCTGGTAACTTTACAATAAATTAATCACAGTCTTGTTCTGAATAATTCAGCTGACTAAATTCAGCGAGGCAATTAATGCAATACATGCAGACAAAACGTTATACACATATAAATTAAGACTTAGTTCGCCCGGTGAAGTCACATTACAATTTAGCATCTTTAAAATATGAACAAACAACCAGTTCAAACCTTCCGGATCTCCTCAGTCAACAATTTTTTAATATGGTCAGTGGGGGCTGCAGAAGTATGGAGTCTGACGGTTGTGAACGCTGGAGGATGCGACAAACGGCTTAAAAGGGCATCAAATTTGACCTCGGACTGTTCAGATCCCAGAGATGTCAAAAGCTAAAAACAGAATGTTTATTGTTAAGAACAAATCTTCATAATTAAACAGTGCAGTAAAGTCTGGTCTTTTGGCTGCATCAAATAAGCAATCAAAGAACTTAATGGGCGGGATTCTCCGATCCCCCGCCGGGTTGGAGAATCGGCCGGGGGGGGGGTAAATCCCACCCCGCCCCGCCGCTCCGATGCCAGCTGCCGAATTCTCCCGCGCCGGTTTTTTGGCGGGTGCGGGGATCATGCCGCGCCGGTCAGGGGCCGTTGGCAGTGCCCCCCCCCCACCCCGGCGATTCTCCAGGCCTTGATGGGCCAAGCGGCCACCCGTTGTCATCCGGTCCCACCGGCGTGAGATAGACAAGGTCCATATCGGCGGGACCTGGCTCTGAGGGCGGTCTGCGGAGTCCTCGGGGGGGGGGGGGGGGGGGGGGGGGGGGGGGGTGTGGGGGGGGCATGGTGGCCTGGCCCGCGATCGGGGCTCACCAATCTGTGGACGGGCCTGTGCCGTGGTGGCACTCTTTCCCTCAGCGCCATCCTGTCTATAGCTCCGCCATGGCCGGCGCGGAGAAGAAACACCCTGCACATGCGCAGGGATCACGCCAGTGGTTCTGCGCATGCGCCAGAACACGCTGGAGCACCCGCGCATGCGCCAACTCGCGCCGGCCGGTGGAGACCCTTCGGCGCCAGTTCACGCTGCGCTAACCACTCCAGCGCCGGCCTAGCCCCCGGAAGTGCGGAGGATTCCGCACCTACCGGACGGCAAAATGCCGGAGTGGTTCATGCCACTCTTTTGCGCCGGTACGGCCCGCCCAATATGCTTGGAATTATAGGCCCGGAGTTTGCTGAGTTTTTGACAGCGGCGATCAGTTTCCCCCATCATTGCTGCTCTCAAGGTCAGGATTTAACCAGAGTACAAAGAAATGTAGAAATCCTGACGTTGCAATCTGCCATTCACGCCTCTGCAACATGGTGGACCTCCCAAGAACTGGCAATCATTTGATTTGGCCTCTTCACCTTTTTGCTCTAACATGGCTGTCAGAAACTACATGATCCTGATTCACTGATGTGTAACTGGGTCTTTAAATTCTGATCCAAGTAATATCTACAACCATTCACCTCTGAAAAAAATTACATTTCTCCATTACGAATGATCAATTACCAATTTATTGAACTAGATGTTTCAAATATTTTATTCTGCGTAGGTTTGTTCATATTTTAGTTTCTATCTTAAACCCTTTGTGTATGTCCCAACTTTTGTTCGACTCAAAAATTCTTAAAAAGGGATTTGATCATTTTATTTCCTGGTTTGCAACCAATAAAAAGTCTTTAATGGATCAGATGCTTAGATAGCTGATGGCAGGGGCAGCACGGTGGTGCAGCGGTTACATACATAGAAGATAGGAGTAGGAGGCGGCCTTTTAGCCCTTCGAGCCTGCTCCGCCATTCATCACAATCATGGCTGATCATCCAACTCAATAGCCTAATCCTGCTTTCTCCCCATAGCCTTTGATCCCATTCTCCCCAAGTCTCCCAGCCGCTTCTTGAATATATTCAATGTTTTAGCATCAACTACTTCCTGTGGTAATGAATTCCACATGCTCACCACGCTTTGGGTGAAGAAATGTCTCCTTATATCTGTCCAAAATAGTTTACCCTGAATCCTCAGACTGTGACCCCTGGTTCTGGAGACACCCATCATTGGTAACATCTTCCCTGCATCTACCCTGTTTAGTCCTGTTATAATTTTATAAGTCTCCATGAGATCCCCCCCTCATTCTTCTGAACTCCAGCGAGAACATCCCAACCTAGTTAATCTCTCCTCATATGACATACACGCCAACCCTGGAATCAGTCTGGTAAACCTTCGCTGCACTCCCTCGAGAGTAAGAACATCCTTCCTCAGAGGAGACCAAAACTGCGCACAATACTGCTGGTGTGGCCTCACCTAGGCCCTGCATAATTGCAGCAACACATCCCTGCTTCAATACTGGAAACCTCTCGCAATGAAGGCCAATATACCATTAGCCTTCTTTACCGCCTGCTGCACCTTCATGCTTACCTTCAGCGATTGATGAACAAGGACACCCAGGTTCCGCTGCACACTTCCTTCTTCCAATTTACAACCATTCGGGTAGTAATCTGCCTTCCTGTTTTTGTTTCCAAAGTGAATAATCTCACATTCATCCAAATTATACTGCATCTGCCATTGATTTGCCAACACACCCAACCTGTCCAGATCATCCTGTAGGATTCCTGCATCCTTGTCACTGTTCATCCACCCAGTCACCTTGGTATAGTCTACAAACTTTAAGATGTTACGTTTTGTTTCCTCATCCAAATCATCAATATATATTGTGAATAGCTGGGGTCCCAGCACCTATCTCTGTGGTACCCCACTAGTTACTTCCTGCCAATTTGAAAAGGACCCATTAATTCCTACTCTTTGCTTCCTCTCTGCCAACCAGTTTTCTATCCACCTCAATACATTTCCCACAGTCCCATGTGCTATAATGATGCACAGTGATCTCTTACCCAGGACTTTGTCAAACGCCTTCTCAAAGTCCAAATATACCACATCGACTGGCTCCCCCTTGTCAACTGTACTGGTTACATCTTCAAATAATTCGAACAGAATTCGTTGGTACTGCTGCCTCAGGTTCAATCCCGGCTCTGGGTCACTGTCTGTGTGGAGTTTTCACATTCTCCCCGTGTTTTAGTGGGTTCGCCCCCATAACCCAGAGGTGCAGGGTAGGTGGATTGGTCACACTAAATTGCCCCTTAATTGGAAAAAATTAATTGGGTACTCTAAATTTATTTTTAAAAAACAGATATAGCTGATGACATTACTGCAGCTTGGCGCTGGGAAGCCCCTTTAAACAATGTTAGCATCCAATGCAATTTGAGGGAGGCAAAGTTCTTTCTTGCCACAAAGATCACTAGATCTCTCAGCGTAGTTTTCTGGGAGATCAACAGCAGTCACAATCACTTTGCTGTTGTCTGCAAATTATGGGCCATAAATACAAATATCTGTATCATTAAATTGATAATGTTTTAAAGAAAGATCATAGTCAATGAATAGTAAACAAGCCCTCTTGCAGCACAAATCCAACCATGTCTTACTTTTTTTTGGGTTTTGCACTGTAAATAACAATTTGCGCATGAAATGCTCTTACAAACAGCCAATGTGTTTGTTGAGGAGCAGGTGGCTGCCAGGATGCTAGAATTCTGTTCTCTTTCTAAACAGTGCCGTGGGATTTTTTACATTCACCTGAACAGCCACTGGACCTTGGTTTAATGCCACATCTGAAAGATAGATGGGTGAAATTGGGCTGTGCAGCATACATTTTCCAAGTGCCATGTGGTACTACAAAAATGGCATCTGCAATGCATGCACAATCATTTTTATAATAAAATATAATAACCTTTATTGTCACATGTAGGCTTACATTTACACGGCAATGAAGTTACTGTGAAAATTCCCTAGTCGCCACATTCTGGCAATGTTCTGGTACACGGAAGGAGAAGTCAGAATGTCCAAATTACCTAATCATCTTTCGGGATTTGTAGTAGGAAACCAGAACACCCGGAGGAAACCCACACAAACTCGGGGAGAACGTGCAGACTCCGCACAGACAGTGACCCAAGCCGGGAATCGAACCCGGGACCCTGGCGCTGTGAAGCAACAGTGTTAAACACAGTGCTATCGTGCCGCCACAGTGTGCTCCCTTGAGCATGCTCCACTATTCAAAAAGATAATGGCTGATTTGATTGTGGCCTCGATTCCACATTCCATCTACCCCCGATAACCTTTGACTCCCTTGTCAGTCAAAAATAGCCTACTCCTGCTCCTAATTGTATGTTGGCAAAACCTTTGATTAAAGAAATCTACGGATGAAAGATTGAAAATTAGTTCATAAAAATGATTGACAATTTTTGTTCTAATTTGTTGGTTGCTAAGAACTTCAGCAATCGCTACTGTCTAAACATTTGCATAGTAAACTCATGCCATTGAGTCCAAGCACTGTTACATAAATCATTACCTCTTTGTTCTTAAAGACACTTTGGAGATAGTCCTCTACCTCTGGCTTCAGAGCAATTTTGGGGAACACAGAGACCATTTTTCTTCATTCAGTAATCTCACAACCCAAATTCACTGAAATAAAATGACAAATACAACAGGTCATTTCTGCACAAAAATTAGCAGCATATTCTAGAATTCAGGGTTAATGTTGCAATGGTTTAATACCCATATGTTGGATGGATGTCGCCAAGTAACTTGTTGACACTAAAAAGACACTGATGCAAGTTGGAGGTGCCAATCCTAATGTGCTCCTGGCTTTCGTATGAATGATTGTTTCAGCACCTAAATTCCAGAAGTGAGGTGAGAGTGACTGCTCTTGACATCAAGCAGCAATTAACTGAGTGTGGCATCAAGGAGCTATAGCAAAACTGAAACTGATGGGAATCAAGGGGAAAGCTCTTCATTGGTAGGAGCAATATCTAACACAAAGGAAAATGGTTGTGGTTGTTGGAAGTCTATCTTCTCCCAAGTCATCACTGCAGGAGTTCCTCAGGGTAGTTTCCTAGGCACAGTCATCTTCAGCCTCTTCATCAATGACCTTCTCTCCATCATAAAGTCAGACGGTGGGAAGTCCACCGATGATTATAAGGCACTCAAGTCAGCTGCAATACAATCTGTGCCCACATGCTGCAAGACCTGGAGAGCATTCAGGCATGGTTCATACCACACAACCCCCTGGCAATGACCCTGTCCAACTAAAAATTTTCTCACCATCATCCGTTGCCATTACCATCACTGAATCCCTGATTATCAGCATCCTGCGGGTTGCCATTGATCAGGATCTGAACTGGACTAGCCATACAGATACTGTGCCAACAAGAACAACATCGAGGGCCGAAGGGCCTGTTCTGTGCTGTACTGTTCTATGTTCTAAGAACAGTTCAGAGGCTAAGAATTCTGCAGAAAGTAACTTTCAACACGTCATTGATGAAGATGAACATCTTGCCAAGGTCATCCCCACTACTTGCCTTCAAACAACCGCGCAACCTCAAACAAACCATTGTTTGCAGCAAACTTCCCAGCCCAGCCTTCAGAACAGCGACCACGCCACCACTCAACCCTGCCATGGCAATCTCTGCAGGACGTGCCAGATCATCGACATGGGTACCACCATTACACGTGAGAACACCACCCACCAGGTACGCGGTACATACTGGTGCGACTCGGCCAACGTTGTCTACCTCATACGCTGCAGGAAAGGATGTCCCGAAGCGTGGTACATTGGCGAGACCATGCAGATGCTGCGACAACGAATGAACGGACATCGCGCGACAATCACAAGGCAGGAATGTTCCCTTCCAGTCGGGGAACACTTCAGCAGTCAAGACCTTTCAGCCTCTGATCTCCAGGTAAGCGTTCTCCAAGGCGGCCTTCAGGACGCGCGACAACGCAGAATCGCCGAGCAGAAACGTATAGCAAGTTCCGCACACGAGTGCGGCCTCAACCGGGACCTGGGATTCATGTCGCATTACATTCATCCCCCACCATCTGGCCTAGGCTTGCGAAATCCTACCAACTGTCCTGGCTTGAGACAATTCACACCTCTTTACCCTGGGGTTACCCCTATCTCGGGATCTGTAAAGACTGAATTACCTGCAAATGCTCGCATTCCAAGCATTGTCTGGCATCTTTGATTTTGTCTATATATATATGTTTCTGGAACATACCTCTTCATTCGCCTGAGGAAGGGGCAGTGCTCCAAAAGCTAGTGTTTGAAATGAACATGTTGGACTTTAACTTGCTTATTTACCATCCCATACCGATCAACCTCCTACTTTTACATTAATGTACACTACAAATAGCAAGGGACCCAGCACTGATTCTCACGGTACGCCACTGCACACGTTTCCAGTCACGATAACAATTTTTGACCATCACTCTCTGTCTCCTGCCACTAAGCCAATTTTGGATCCAGTTGGCCAAATTGCCACAGATACCATGGGCTCTTACCTTCTTGACCAGTCTCCCATGCGGGTCCTTGTTAAAAGCCTCACTGAAGACCATGTAGACTACAGCAACTGCATTCATTCATTCCATTCATTCATTCACCTGAGGAAGGTGCAGTGCTCCGAAAGCTAGTGTTCGAAACAAACATGTTGGACTTTAACCTGGTGTTGTAAGACTTCTTCCAATGGATATGTACCAACCTGTGCCACCTTTCCTCACAGAATAGTACCCCAACCATTCACAGATAGATAGATCCCAGGATCGTCACCCTTACTATCCCAGACTCTTCTCCCCCCCCCCCCCCCCCCCCCAACTCATTCAAACAAATTTCCCAATCTCCAAAGAATAATATCCTCTCCAAATCTGGTACCCTCAATACTCCCAACATGGACCACCCTGCATCCTGTAGCTGTCAAACCCCAAGTATAACTCACTAAACCAGATCCATTGTTTGAAAAGCCTCCAATGTGGACAATAGAAAATCTCTGTCCCACTGAAGTTCTTCCTCCTCCCGATGGCTTTCATTCTCTCTAACTGTTGTTATTAGAACCGCCTCCCCGGGATTACGGACCCTGCATTTTTACCAGTGATGCGATGCAGCCGCACGACTCGAAATCCGAGTTGATACTATTTCCTGTGGCGCAAGGCCCTCCTCCTCTCAACTTACGCGGTAAATATTTGACCCATCCCACTCCCTGCCTGCCGTCCGCCAGAGCAGCGTCAGCTCCACCCACCGCCTTCCCTCCACCCAGTTCAGTCATATCGCGCGCGCTCCCACCCCTCGCAGGCCCCGCCCACTCTCGCCGCCCCGCCCACTCTCCGCGCTCCGCCCACTCGCCCGCCCCGCCCACTTTCCTCGCCCCTCCCACTCGCCCGCCTCTCCCCGCCCCTCCCACTCGCCCCTCCCACTCGCCCGCCTCGCCCACTCTCCTCGCCCCGCCCACCCGCCCCGCCCACTCGCCCGCCTCGCCCCTCCCACTCGCCCGCCTCTCCCCGCCCCGCCCACTCTCCCCGCCCCGCCCACTCTCCTCGCCCCGCCCTCCGCACCCTTATCACCTTCTGATGGGCGGCTCCGGATTCCCCTCGAAGACGCCAATTGTCATGCGTCCTTATGTGGAGGTGTCAAAACAATGAGGGGCGGGCTTGCGTCATTACGTCAAAGCAGTACTGACGAATGAACGGCGGGGATTGGTGCCTCTGCGCGCGCGAGGTGGCAGACACCTGAACTAACGGTCAGCGGGGCCTCCTGTTTGAGAAGCGCAGTAGAGAGCGGGAATGTTGCCTGCTGTCGCCATGCCGGCCGCGGTGCGCTTCCGACGCCGGAAGGCAGAGGAAACGCGCTAACAAGCTGCTTGCCTTCCGCCAAGCCAGGGTGTGGTCGCAGGGGATCTGCAACTTGCAGCAGAGCCGCGGCGCGTTTGCAGAAAGCGAGAATTTAAAACCAGGAGAGTAACCGCCGGTTGCGGTACAAGGCGGAGCTGGCGAAAGGCAGGGTCAGCCAGCCCCCGCCGCCAGGCTAAGGAAAGGTCGGACTGTAGACCAATGGTCATGGGGCTCCTCTTCACCAAATTGTGGAGCTTCTTTTGTGACCAAGGTAAAGGTGGACCGTTATCTGGAGCTTCTCCCTCCTGAAGTGGTCCGAGATTCCCCATTTGTTTTGTAAAGTTTAAAAACTCCGCTGCTGAAAATCTCTGACGTTTAAGCTGGTTTGTGTGGAGGAGCTCCCACTCCCAAGAACCGGTGGACACCGCAGTTACATTGACGAGAGTTGCATCTTTTTCAAATGTCCTGATTGTATCAATTACTCCCTATCCGTCCAACTGCCCCATATTCAGGACCAAGGCAAACCTTCCCACAGATCCACCCCAGCCCGGAACTTCCAGTTCCTCCCCTTGAACATCTCACTCCTTGTCATTTATTTCCCATTCCCAACGCCACCACAAACTTTCCCGTTAGATTTTAATTCTTTCTGCAGTACTGAAACCAAAGCTGCAAAATGCGTGTCCTGTTACTGTGATGAGTTTACACTTTTTCGGCCTCACTGCATCCTTTACATAGTTGATCACCTGTTGTCATTCTGCGCATCCTTCTTTGTCTTGAGGACCAAACGGTGGGTGGGTGTAATGAAGGGAAAAGAATTGAGGACATCCGGCCCTACTACTAACTATCATTAGAAAATAGTCTGATAGCAGCATCTGACGAGTTTACTCGTGTACCTATTAACTGGTCCATAAATCATCCAATTAATTCAGATTACAGGATACTTAAAATCTTAAATTATTTGGTTTGCGATTCATCCATCTTAACTGACCCTATGCTTTCTTTCTCTCCACACTAACCCTCTTTCTCACCCACTCCTCTCATTTTAATTTTTTGCAGCATTTTCAGCTTCACTGCTCTATGCCTGGAAGCTCATTCCCAGTTTTGATCACTAGAAGAGCAACTTTTATGATATCAATTCTGAAATTACTTTTTAACTTCTTAACTTTACCTACTATAGTTTAACTTAAAAGTAATGCTTCATATGATATTTTTTCCTGTCTCTATATGTTATAAGTAGTTGTAAATATAGCTCTGTGGTTACCTCCCAAAATACACGATAAAAATACCAAATATGTGCAATTTTCTCCTATGGTGCATACTTCTGCCAAGGAAGAACAGCTTTAAGGCTCTTTTCCACTAGCTCCAGTGTTTGACTGTTTCTCTTATTTGTCAGTGGCCTGAGACAGTAGTTAAAGTGCAGTCTGGCCAGAATATTGCATTCTAGAATTGCATTTGCGGTTTGGCAATATAGTTGGAATGTTTAATTGGCTTTTTTGACTGCTAATGAGTGTTAATTCCAATGAGATTGTGTCTTTCATCTGTCAATTTTCATATCTTTTAAACTATTATATATAATTTGAAATGTCCAAAAACTAGTTAATCTTTATGACAATAATCAAAGCAATATACTGCACATGCTGGAAATCTGAAATAAAAGCAGAAAATGCTGGATAACCCCAGCTGGTCTGGCAGCATCTGTGGAGAGAGAAATAGAGTTAACGTTTTAAATCCATATGACCCATCCACAGAATTGATGAGAAATCTATGACAATGTTTTTTTCTGTATGAAATTACATTGCCCATATTATATGATCTTCAATGTTAACATTGGAATTTCCTCTGTGTAGTGTTTAAGAATGGGTTTGAGATTAAGAATGAGTTTGAGATTATCTTAATCTTTTTAAAACTGTGGAACAAAGTGTAGCACTGTCTCTAGGGTGAGCAGCTATTTTCCTTTCTCCCTGTAGTGACTGTCGTAACACTGCTGAACACCTGCCACAAATAAACATAGGATGCCAATTAACAATTTCAGTTTATCAATCTGATGTGTTTTATGATAAATTGTAGCACAATACCTTTATGCAATCTGATTATTTTTGGTAAACGTTTTGCTTGTTTTATTTTTGAGTAATTATTTGTTTTGTCATCAAATGCTCCTAACCATACTGTATATTGCATAGACTAGATGCAAGCTATACTCTCACTCCACTGTGTGTTCCAACCAGAGATTGATGTACTTTTGTGGGGTTGAAAAAAACAAAAGTCTCATCAGACATCTGTATGATTTTTGAGTGAGCTTGACCGATTAGAGCTGCATTGTGATGAATTGGAACATTTTGTGCTATGGTCCTAAATGCACATCGGGAACTTGATTAAGGAGCCCTAAACTTGTCATGTTTCTACAGTTGATAAAAATGATCATAGAAACTTGCCCATCTCATTAAAACAAAACTGAGAGTATAAAGACATCAAAGCTGGATATAAGAGGATCATTTCTACTGCATCTTGGAGTAAAACATTTTTGTAGTTGAATAGAACTCTGCAAGGCAAGCAACGCTGCTATTTATTATCCGTAAATGGATAATGGTGTGCCAAATAGAACTTTAATATGGATATAGGTGTTAAAGATTGACTCAATTTTGTGGTTTACTTTTGTTGCATGTGGCTGAAGTTGAGATCTGCGATATGAATAGTTCTCAATATATTAAATCACATTAGAGCTGAAATCAGTAAAGCAAAGTAAACCATACTTAAACTGCACAGTGTGCTCTGACCAAATCATAGTTTAATTATGTTGCTCAGTTGATACATATGGGGAGCATTGAAGGTTTTGAGGAGCTATGGAAAAGAGCCAGAAGTTTACAGTGTTAAAAAGGGCTGTCACAATGTATTGGATTAATGGTACCAGTAAATTCAGCAAACACCGAATCAGTAACCATTGGAATGGGTCTCTAGGTAGGATAGTGGAGACAAAACAAAAACTTGGAAACATCAGTGATGCGAATGGAGAACTGGGTGTTAACTTAAACTTATGGATAAGTTAGATTAGGCTGCATGGTTTCCTTATCTATCTACCCGAGTGATTTGAGGATAATAAACAGATCTATAATTTGCAGTGACTGGACTTGAAGCCATTGTATTACAATGTGAGGATCAGGAAGCCTATTTTTGCATTAACTTGGAGATGCTGTCCTGTCAATAGCACAAACTTCCAATTCATCACAAAGCAGTAGTCTATACCCTATGTTGAAGTATAATTCTGATGAACACTCACTAGGGTGGAGTACGCCATCAATTATTGAGCTGGACTTTATAATTAGTTGAACCTTCGTTCTTTACATTTTAATCCTCTATGCTTCATATTTATCAATTACACATTTTTATCCATAATGTGTACAGTTGCTTATCAGTATGCTTTTATTACAATGTTTTATTGATGCGTTTAGCACTCTTCAAAAATCTATATTTTACAGAACATAAAGTTATAGTAGTCGGCTTGGACAATGCTGGAAAGACCACAATCCTTTATCAGTTGTAAGTAGTGGTTGTCTTTGGACGTATTAACAAATGCTACCTAGTTGTGATTCGTGGCACAAGTTCTGATATTAACTCATTTTGCATGCGATGTGATGCTCCGGTGAAATACTTTCCATTTCAGTCACCCAGCCGTAACATAAACTCTCCCAGAACAGGGGAATCCTGGTTAAATGCAGATTGAAGTTCCATTTAATCAGTGGAGAACTTCATACTGCACTAATTTTTCACACCTCTGTTCTGCGAGCTCTTAAGATTATCAATTTTGCACCAAATTGATGGTAAGTTTGTGCTCTGGGCTCATGATAGAAACTACCCAAACTCCTTTCAAGAGAATCCTATCGATTAAGTTGGGATTCAAATAGAGGTTTCAGAATTAAAAAAATAACGTCCAACATGCTCCTGACCTCAAATGTACTTTTGGATTGGATTTGTTTATTGTCACGTGTATTGAGATATAGGGCAAACTATTTGGGTAGCACAGTAGCATTGTGGATAGCACAATTGCTTCACAGCGCCAGGGTCCCAGGTTCGATTCCGGCTTGAGTCACTGTCTGTGCGGAGTCTGCAAATCCTCCCCGTGTCTGCATGGGTTTCCTCCGGGTGCTCCGGTTTCCTCCCACAGTCCAAAGATGTGCAGGTTTGGTGGATTGGCCATGCTAAATTGCCCTTGGTGTCCAAAAACGTGAGGTGGGGTTACGGGGATAGGTTGGAGGTGTGGGTTTAAGTAGGGTGCTCTTTCCAAGGGCCGGTGCTGACTGGATGGGCCGAATGGCCTCCATCTCCATCCCTGATGTTTCTTCTCCAACCTTGCCTCGTCTCATCTCCTCCCTACCCCCATGTCCACTTCTCTTGGCCTTCTCCCCCACTTTGTTTCCGTTCACCAATATTACCTGCCAGCGTGGCAACTCCTGCCCAAAGGCTCCTCCTACTGACCTCCCCTTCCCTCCCCTCACCTTTCTGTTCTGTGAGGAAGGGTACCCGCTGACCTCTCACTCTCTCACCCAAACAAAGACTCATCTCGAACCACCGATCACCTTCCCCAAGAACAAACAAAAAGAAAAAACACAGTGGGGGGATGGGGACAGCTATCCCCTCACAAACCTTTCACCCCTGCTACTTTGTCAACCCAACAGTAAAAAGAAGAAAAAAACTTCACTTCTGAGGAAAAGAACCCCGCCCCTCCAACCTCCACTCTACCTGTATTCCCAATTAGTTCAAAGTGCCAGCACCTCAGTCTCTCAAAATTGTTCAGTTCAGTTCTTCCCCCAGTTTTTGTTCCTTGATAAAGTCATTAGCTGCTCCTGGGGTCTCAAAGTGGTACTCTTGGCCTTCATACAGCACCCAAAGCTTCACCGGGTAGAGTGTACCGAACCTGATCTGCTGCTGATATAGCTACGCCTTCATCATTTTGCCAGCTCAGCTCCAATGTCCGACTATATTCGGACCTTGTTCCACTTCTCATTCACATTTGCACTTCTCCCTGGACTACTGCAGAATCTTCTTCTCCCTCCACGAACTTGTGGAGCTTCAGGATAACTGCCCTGGACAGCTCCCCCGCTCTAGGCTTCTGCCTCAGAGACCTGTGTTCTCTGTCCACCTCGGGTCTTCTCCGGCACCCCCATCATCCTCGGAACGTACCCCTCGTGGCACTTGCACCTTCCACTTCTTCAGGCAGGCCCATTCTGTCTTCTCGATCTATTTTCCTGCTCCTTCATCTTGCAAAGTATCCTAAGAGCCCCACCTAGTCTCCAATGCCACCGCCCGATCGCTGTGGTCCGACGTTACCCTCTCAATCTCTCGGATCTGCGACCCCTGTGCCTCCAAGTATTTCTCCACACTCTCCAGGGGTGCCACAGCCCCTTCAATTGCCTTTGAGCGATCCTCCTGCATCACCTTCCTCTACTGGTGAAACTCATCCTTGAAGGCCATCAACTGTTCTATCTGGGGCTTTGCTACTTGCACTAGCCCTTCTCCCTCTGCCATCCTTCCACTGGCTGCTGCACCACAGGTCTCTTCCAACTCCTTGGCCAGGTCTTCCACCTTCTGCCGGGTTTGGTACCACTCCCTGGGGGAACTTCTCCAACCGTTAGTTAAATTGCACTCAATTTCAGGTAAAAAGGGCTTCTTTCTACGCCTTCAAGCAGAAACTGCACGTGTGCGACCACTCACACCATGGACAACACCAGAAGTCTGTAGAGAGATAGACAGGTTTCTCCATGAATGTCATTTGATGTTCTGACCTAATCAACTATTTGTATTTCTCCTCCTCTCAGCTCTAAATGATCTAACCCTTATCCTGAAATTGTATCGCAATGTTTTAGATCAGGGTTTTCAAAGTTAGGGTTGTGACTGGCGGGTGAGTCGTGGGCGGGTGTTGGGAGGGTCACGGATCGGTTGGTGCATTGTCACGGGACCAAATTTCTTTTTAAAACGATGGAATCAGCGGCAGCGAGCAGATCACTTACCTGGCACACTGTGCTCTGGGTGCAAAATCATGGAGGAGAGATTCCTCCAGTTTGTAACTGACAGAAAACAAGGCAATAGGACTGTGAAGAATTGAAAATGGATTGTATCGTAATAAGGAAAAGAGCGCCAGAGGCACAATCGGGCCAGGATCTCTCAATTAAATCTACTGGTGCACTGGAGAGTCCGCGGCAGGACAAAGCAGTGCTGGTGTGAGCTGCACTGGAGAGTCCGCGGCAGGACAAAGCAGTGCTGGTGTGAGCTGCACTGGAGAGTCCGCGGCAGGACAAAGCAGTGCTGGTGTGAGCTACACGGGAGATTCCACGGCAGGACAAAGCAGTGCTGGTGTGAGCTACACGGGAGATTCCACGGCAGGACAAAGCAGTGCTGGTGTGAGCTACACGGGAGATTCCGCGGCAGGACAAAGCAGTGCTGGTGTGAGCTACACGGGAGATTCCACGGCAGGACAAAGCAGTGCTGTTGTGAGCTACACGGGAGATTCCACGGCAGGACAAAGCAGTGCTGGTGTGAGCTACACGGGGGATTCCGCGACAGGACAAAGCAGTGCTGGTGTGAGCTGCACAGGAGCGTCCGCGGCAGGACAAAGCAGTGCTGGTGTGAGCTGCACAGGAGCGTCCGCGGCAGGACAAAGCAGTGCTGTTGTGAGCTGCTGAGGAGAGACCACGGTAGGGCGAAGCAGTGCTGGTATGAGCTCCAAGGACCTCTGGTGAGCAACCCATAAAGAAGCTGAAATCTGGAACAAAGCCTTGTAAAGATGACTTATTGAGGTCTGGCTTTGTTAATTGTGCCAATGCAAATCAGGATGCAAAGCCCATGTGTGTTATATGCAAGGGTGTACTGGCAAATGAAAATATAAAACCCTCAAAGCTCCAACGGCATTTGAAGTCTAAGCACGGCGAGTTTGAGGACAAACTTCTTTATTTTTTTCAAAGGATGCAGCGAGAACTTAAATCATCAGCTGAAGTCCTTAGTAGAATTGTAAAATTGAATGACAAAGCAAGTGAGATCATGAGGACCAAGCAGGCTCACCCGTCGCATTAAGGGTAAGCGAAAATGGTGGGCCGCAAAGGCTGGCCGGCGTGGGTCACAAAAGTTGACTGGTTAAGTGGGTCCCAGGAAAAAAAGTTTGGAAAATACTGTTTTAGATTACACAACAGCAAAAACAATCAAGTGTCTCGCCTAAGTCTCCACTGAGTAGATGGTGGTGTAGTGGTAATGTCACTGGACTAGTAATTCAGAGGCTCTGGGGTCACCGGTTCAAATTCCACCATGGCAGTTGCCCACAACTTTCCCACTGCCCCTCTCTCTCCTCATTGGCCTGTGTCAATTGAAATTTGAATTCAAGTTTTATTTTAAATCTGGACTGTAAAGCAAGTGAGTCTTCATAATTGTGCACTTCATCTGGTTCACTGATATGATTTAGGGAAGGAAATGTGCACTCCTTACCTGATCTGGCCTACATGTGACTCTGGACCCACAGCAATGTGGTTAACTTTTAAATGTCCCAGCAAACCCCAGTTCGAGGGCAATTAGGGATGGGCAGCAAAACCTACATCCCATGAAATAATAAAGAAAGTAAAAGCTCATTTAGAATCTTGTAGAAATATGGAAAATAGGAGCAGGAATAGGCCATTCAGCCTTTGGAATGTGCTTCACCATTCAACATGATTTTGGTTGATCTGATATTTCAACAGCATACTCCCACACTCTCCCCATACTCTTTAACACCTTTTAGAGTCTGGAAATCTATCTGTTTCCTTCTTAAATATATTCAGTGACTTGGCCTCGGCCTTCTGTGGTAGAGAGTTCCACAAGTTCACCACCCTCTGAGTGATGAAGTTTCTCCTCATCTCAGTCCTAAGCAGCCCAACCCATATTCTGAGATGTGATCCCTTGTCCAAGAACCCCCAGCCAGAGGAAATAGCATCCCTGCATCCAGTATGCCCAGTCCTGTCAGAATTTTATAGATTTCAATTAGATCCCTATCATTTCTTCTAAATTCAGCGACTGCAGGCCTAGTCAACCCTATATATCTCCTATGACAATCTTGCATTCCCAGAAATCAGTCTGGTCTTGTGTGAGATCTTCAATGAGATTGCCTCGTTCTTCTAAACACCAGAGATTAGAGGTCCAAATTACTTGTCCCTCAACTTCAGACAGCCTCTCATCCCAGGGACAGGTCGAGTGAACCTCTGCTGTACTGCCTCCAATGCGAGTTTATCCTTCCTTAAATATGAAGATGAAACTGCACTTAGTATTCCAGATGTGGTCTCACCAATGCCCTATACAACTGTAGCAAGACTTTAATGAAGGACAACGTACCATTTGCCTTCCTAATTGCTTGCTATACATGTATGCTAATCTTCTGCATTCCAAATATGAGCATACCCAATTCTGTGTGAACATCTGTTTACAAGTTGCACATCTTTCAAAAAATATTCTGCTTTTCTACTCTTGCAACCAGTGAATAAGCTCATAATTCCCTACATTACACTCCATCTGTCACATTGTTACCACTTGCATAATCTGTCTCTTTGCAGCGTATCTGTCCTCTTCAGAACGTACATTTCCATATCATCAGCAAAATGAGATTATTACTCTATCTCTTCATCTAAGTAATTAATATTAATAAGATTGTAAATGATTGAAGCTTCAGCACTGATCCTTGTGACACTCTGCTAGTTGCAGATTGCCAACTTGAAAATGCCCTGTTTATGTCTACACTCTGCTTTGTGGTCACTCACCAATCCTTTACTCATGCTTATATTTATTTCCAGCTCCAAGAGCCCGTATCTGACCTATTAACTTTTTGTGTGACACCTTATTGAATGCTCTTTGGAAATCCAGGTGTACCATACATTCCAGCATTTTCCTGCCGACTGATGTCAGGCTAACCAGCCTAAGGATGCCAGCTTTCTCTTTTCCTCCTCTCTTGAAGCAGAGTTATATTTCCTCACTTCCAGTCCACTGGGAGTGTTCTCGAATCTAGGGAATTTTTGAAAATCATAGCCAGCACTCCAACTATCTCTGCAGCTATCTCTTTTACAACCATTAGGTCCCAGGAATTTGATGGATTTTAGTTTCTTGCGTTTCTCCAATATTTTTTCTCTGCTGATATCAATTACTTACTTTCCACACTCTTTAACTCTTTGGGTATCCTCTGTTTCTGGCATGCAACTTATGTCTTCTACTGTTAAGACAGCCAAGCATTTTTTCAAAACCTGCCTCATTCCATCAGTAATTTGTCCTGTCTCTACTAAGTGAAGACCAATATTTGCTTTATCTACTCTTAATCCAAAGATGTGCAGGTTAGATGGATTGGCCATCATCAATGCGCGCCGTTATGGGGATAGGGCGGGAGGTGGGCCTAGGTAGAGTGCTCTTTCGGAGGGTTGATACAGACTTGATCGGCTGAATGGTGGCCTCCTGCACAGTAGGGATTTTATGGATTCTATACACATACTAAATACTCTTGAACAGTTTTTATATTCTTGGCTAGTTTTCTCTTGTGTTCTAATTTTTCCCTTTTTTTATCAACGTGGAAAACCACAATGCAGATCAAAACTGAAAATTTCTAGTTAGCTTGTGCTACACAGTCCTCCGCTACCTGCACTTGCCTCAGTTCAGCTTGCAGCTTAACCCAGCTAATGGTTGTTCAGGAATGTGGCTAACTCGGCTAACAGCCATTTTATGTAACTTTTTAATTGTATGTCTGTATTAGTAATTCTTGGGTTATAAAATCACATGCATTGTTTATACACAATCTGTTCCTACAAATTACCTCTTATTCGGGCTCTAAGCCAGGGTACCTTTATCTAAAATCTTCTTTCTAAATCTGATTTCAACAACATGTGATAGCAGAGAAGAGGCAGGCTTGTGGTAATGATTCTATTCTCTTGATTTGGTCAAGTTGCTATATTGGTTTAATCCCCACTAAAAATGCCCATTGTCTCAGACCAGAATTTATAGGTTCCACCTAAGAAATGTTGTGGCTTTGTTATATTGATGAATATACTGATGATGTTGCTATTTAGCTGGCATGAATTGATCCTCATTTCATTTGGGTAGAATCCTACCTCCTGTTTTGCTCCTTCCCTTGAACTTCACAAAGTGTGAGAATTTCTCGGGCGAAAAAATTTCTGTGCTGTTGTGTAGTAGCTTATTATTAAAAATTATTCAATTTTTAATTTGTTTGAAATTATGCAGTTTTTAAAATACCCAGTTCAACACAATGTAATTATCTTATATTTTAAGTACATTATAACTGCTATTTTTCAGCTTGATGAATGAAGTTGTTCACACATCACCTACAATTGGAAGCAATGTGGAGGAGATAGTGGTTAAAAGTGCACATTTCTTAATGTGGGACATTGGTGGACAGGACTCGCTGCGTTCATCATGGAATACTTATTACACCAACACTGAGGTATGTGAAACTACCCTGGTAGAGCTAGTTGATTTGTACAAACCAATTCTGATTGATTTTAAACATTACTAGGCTGTAAGATTTTATTAACCTTAATAAAACTTTGTTGTATAGGGATTCCCAGGGTTAGGAAGTTTTACATCACTGTACCATTTCCTTCAGTGCAGTTCTAGCTTCTCCATTGGTACGTTTATTGATTGTATCCACTCACCATCTCCCTTTGTAATCAAAACCAAAAGAGAGAAGTAGAGAGCTTGAGTATTGCATGAAAAAAAAAATGCTGTCAAAGCTTTTTTTTTTTGCATTCATCAAAACAAATGCAAAATTTCAAAGGGAGCAGCAATCTGTACTGTATGAGGAAAGGGTGCTGATTGGTTGGCAAATGGCTCATTGCCATGGAGAATGCACCAGGAAACTACTGTCCCTCATGCTTTTGTTTAGTTCACAAAGGTACAATGGCTGGACATGTTCTCTGCAGGCAAAGAAGAACAGGTCCCTGTGTATGTATAGCTTCTAGCAAGTGTAAGTGAGCTGCATTGCAAACCCAACTGTTGATCTTAAATTGATTAGTAGTGTAATTCTTAGCACACTTGGAATTTCTGTCCAGTCATAGAATTGCATCGAACTTTAGACATATTGTTCTGGGTTTTACAAGCACTGGGTGGTTAAATACCATCAGTGTTCTGCCTATTACAAGCAGCCAAAGAGACATGCCGTTTGATAACATCCGTCGGTATTTTAATAATCTTTATTATTGTCACAAGTAGACTTAGATTAACACTGCAATTAAGTTACTGTGAAAATCCCCTAGTCACCACACTCCGGCACCTGACATGGTCTGCATAACGCTGGCACTGAAATTCATATACCACCTTATTCATTTGTGTGGTAGGCAGAATGCCTTTTTCGTTTGACAGCAACACCCTTTTAGTGAAAAATATCACTTGTTGCCACTGCATAGTAACATGTAATGCCTAGATTTACCTGGTACTGAAATCTTTTGAGATATCTTTGCAGGGCAACTTGAGATAGATTGGGCACTTTTCAGTCTGAAAGTGATGGCCTCTGACCTATTTGTGAGGATGTGCAGTACACAATGTGCAATGATTAGATTGGGTGGCCGTTAGCGCACAGAATAACTTTGATGCGCCTATACCCACAGAATAGCTTTGATGCCCCCTATTTCTGTGCCAAGCTTGCACAATGAACAAATGGCTCGAGTTCTATTTTAAGAAATTGCCAGTCAGGTCAATCTTATAGCATGTAGCGCCAAAAGAATGCCAAGGCATATATTGACCAATTAAGAATTACATTCAATTTAAGATTTAGTTTGGCTTGCAATGTGACTAACTTATGCTTGTCAGGAGCTGCACATATAAGCACGAACCTGACCTCTATAGGCAAAAGGAGCGTGCCCAGACATTACACCATTTTTGAGTTAAACAAAAACTTGAGGGACAATAGTTTCCTGCTATAGTCTCCATGATAACCCCTCCACCAATGGGTTGACTTCCCAATCAATCAGCAGCCGTTTCTCACAAATTGTTGCATCTTTTGAAACTTGGCATTATTGCATCAGTCCTGATGAGTGCAAGACAAAAATGTTTGCTTGTGAGGCATAGAGATTTCGGGAGGGAATTCCAGAGCTTGGGGGCCTAGGCAGTTAAAGGCATATCCATTGAAGGGGAAGTAGTTCAAATCGGGGCAGCTAAAGAAGCTACAATTATGAGTGCATATATCGTGGGTAGCACAAGTGGGTAGCACTGTGGCGTCATAGCGCAGGGTCCCAGGTTCGATTCCCTGCTGGGTCACTGTCTGTGTGGACTCTGCACATTCTCCCTGTGCCTGCGTGGGTTTCCTTCGGGTGCTCCGGTTTCCTCCCACAGTCCAAAGACGTGCAGGTTAGGTGGATTGAATATGTAGCCATGATAAATTGCCCTTAGTGACCAAAAAAAAGGTTAGGAGGGATTATTGGGTTACGGGGCTAGGGTGGAAGTGAGGGCTTAAGTGGGTCGGTGCAGACTCAATGGGCCAAATGCTCTCCTTCTGCACTCTATGTTCTATGATCTCGGAGGATTGTGGGACTGGAGGAGATCTCAGATACATATAAACATGGAAATTAGGAGCAGGAGTAGGCCATTTGGCCCTTCGAGCCTGCTCCACCATTCAATTTGATCATGTTTCCTCATCCAACTCAGTAACGTTCCCACTTTCCCTCCATATCCTTTGATCCCTTTAGCCCCCAAAGCTATATCTAACTTCTTGAAAACAAACAATGTTTTGACCTCAACTGCTTCCTGTGGTGGCAAATTAACCGCTCTCTGGGTGAAGAAACATCTAATTTCAGTCCTCAAAGGTTTATCCTGTATCTTTAATCAATGTGCCCTGGTTCTGGACACCCTCACCATTGACAATATCTTTACTGCATTTACCCGGTCTCATCCTGTTAGAATTGTATACGTTTCTGTGAAATCCCACTCATTCTTCTGAAGTCTAGCATATATAAACCTAACCGAATCAATCTCTCCTCTTGCGTCAATTCTGCCATCCCAGGAATCAGTCTGGTAAACCTTCTCTGCACTCCCTCTATAGCAAGAATGTTCTTCCTCCGATAAGGAAAGCAAAACTGCGCACAATATTTTGGGTATGGCCTCACCGAGACCCTGTGTAATTGTAGCAACAAAAGGAATTTGTGGAATGTTTGAGACTTTTTTTGGAGCAGCTTGTGGTAGATCCCACTAGAGAAGAGAGAATCCTGGATTTGGTGATGTGTAACGAGGCAGACACGATTAGGGATCTTAAAGTGATGGAACCCTTGGGGAGCAGTGACCACAATATGATAGAATTTACCCTGCAGTTTGAGAGGGAGAACCTGGAATCAGAACCCGGAATCGGATGTAACGGTATTACAATTAAGTACGGGTAACTACAAAGGCATGAGGGAGGAGCTGGCCAGAGTTGATTGGAAAAGGAGCCTACCAGGGAGGACAGTGGAACAGCAATGGCAGGAGTCTTTGTGGGTTATTCTGGAGGCACAGCAGAAATTCATCGCAAGGAGGAGGAAACATGCTTGGGGGAGGACAAGGCATCCATGGTTGACAAGGGAAGTCAAGGACAGCATAAAAGCAAAGAAAAAGCATAAAAAGTGGCGAGGATTAGTGAGCAGCCAGAGGATTGGGAAGCCTTTCAAAGCGAAGAGAGGACAACTAAAAAAGCAATAAGGGGAGAGAAGATGAAATATGTGTGCAAGCCAGCTAGTAATATAAAGGAAGGTAGGAAGCATTTTTTTCAATATTAAACGGTAAGAGAGGGGCAAAAATAGACATTGGACCACTGGAAAACTTGGCTGGAGAAGTAATAATAGAAAACAAACAAATGGCAGACAAACTGAATAGTTACTTTGCATCAATCTTCACGGTGGAAGACAGCAGTGGGATGCCAGAGCTCCAGAGAATCTGGGCAGAAGTGAGTGCAGTGGCCATCATGAAGGAAAAGGTTTTGGGGAAACAGGTCTGAAGGTGGACAAGTCACCTGGACCGGACGGACTACATCCTAGGATTCTAAAAGAGATAGCTGAGGAAATTGTAGAGATATTGATGATGATCTCTCCGGAACCACTGGAGGCAGGGAGGGTCCCAGAGGACTGGAAAGTGGCTATTGTAACGCCGCTGTTTAAGAAGGGAGGGAGAGAGAAGACTGGAAATTATAGGCCGGTTAGCCTGACTTTGATCATTGGTAAGATTTTAGAGTGCGTCATCAAAGATGAGATCGTGGAGTACTTGGAAGTGGATGATAAAATAGGACTGAGACAGCACGGCTTTGTCAAAGGGAGGTCATGTCTAACAAATCTGTTGGAGTTCTTTGAGTGGTAACAAAGAAGTTAGACAAAGGAGAAGCAGTGGATGTGATTTATTTAGATTTCCAGAAGGCCTTTGACAAGGTGCCACAAAGGAGATTGTTAAATAAGTTAAGAGCCTGATGTTAAGGGAAAGATCCTGGCATGGATAGAGGATTGGCTGACTGGCAGAAGGCGGAGAGTGAGGATAAAGGGGTCTTTTTCAGAATGGCAGCCGGTGACTAGTGGTATGCCTCGGGTCAGTGCTGGAACCACAACTTTTCACAATATACATTAATGATCTGGAGGAAGGAACTGAAGGCACTGTTGCTAAGTTTGCAGATGATACAAAGATCTGTAGAGGGGCGGGTAGTATTGAGGAAGTGGGGGCTACAGAAGGACTTGGCGAGGCGAGTGGGCAAAGAAGTGACAGATGGAATACAATGTGGAAAAGTGTGAGGTTATGCACTTTGGAAGGTGGAATTCAGGCATAGACTATTTTCTAAATGGGGTTATGTTTTGGAAATCAGAAGCACAAAGGGACTTGAGAGTCCTTGTTCGCCATTCTCTCCAGGTTAACGTGCAGGTTCAGTTGGCAGTTAGAAGGCAAATGCAATGTTAGCATTTATGTCAAGAGGGCTAGAATATGTGTCCCGGAATGTACTTCTGAGGCTGTATAAGGCTCTGGTCAGACCCCATTTGGAGTATTGTGAGCAGTTTTGGGGCCCCATATCTAAGGAAAGATATGCTGGCCTTGGGAAGGGTCCAGAGGAGGTTTACAAGAATGATCCCTGGAATGAACAGCTTGTATGAGGAACAGTTGAGGACGCTGGGTCTGTACTCTTTGGAGTTTAGAAGGATGAGTGAGGATCTTATTGAAACTTACAGGATACTGCGAGACCTGGATAGAGTGGACGTGGAGAAGATGTTTCCACTTCTCGGAAAAACAGCAACCAGAGGACACAATCTCAGACTAAAGGGACGATCCTTTAAAACAGAGATTAGGAGGAATTTCTTCAGCCAGAGGGTGGTGAATCTGTGGAACTCTTTGCTGCAGATTGCTGTGGAGGCCAAATCACTGAATGTCTTTAAGAGAGATAGATAGGTTCTTGATTAATAAGGGGATCAGGGATTATCCAGAGAAGGCAGGAGAATGGGGATAACAAAAATATCAGCCATAATTGAATGGCGGAGCAGAATCGATGGGTCGAGTGGCCTAATTCTGCTTCTCCGTCTTATGGTCTTATCCCTGCTCCTGCTATGAAGACCAACATACCATTTTCCGCCTCTTTTTTTATAAAATATTTTATTGAGGCATTTATAATTTTAACACTATTCAACAATAACATCCAACAGAACACACAACAAAATAATCATAATTTCCCCCCAAACACAAACTCCAACCAACGTGAATTATAAAAACACACCGCCTGCCCTTTCCAGCCCTCCCGCCATTGGTTTTTCTACCATTATTCGTCACTTCCATGCCTCCCCTTTCCATTTGTATGCATAACTTTCAGCGACTGGTGCACAAGGATTCCCAGGTCTTGGTACACATTCCCTCCACAATTTACAATCATTCAGGTAATCTGCGGTCCTGTTTTTGCTATCAAAGTGGATAACCTCCAATTTATCCACATTATACCGCCAAAAGCCATGCATTTGCCCACTCAGGTTGACCAAATCACACTGAAGAATCTCTGCATCTTCCTCACAGCTCAGGCTCTCCTCACAGCTCAGGCTCTCACCCAGTTTTGTGTCCTCTGCAAATTTGGACATTATTATTTTTAGTTCCCTGAAAATCATTAATATATATTGTGAATAGCTGGGGTCCCAGCACTGATCCTTGCGATACTCCACTAGTCACTGCCTGCCATTCGGAAAAATTTATTCCATCTGTTTCCTGTCTGCCAACCAGTTTTCTAGCCATAAAACAATAAAACATAGGAGCAGAATTAGGCCAATCGGCCCATCGAGTCTGCTCCGCCATTCAATGCTGGCTGATATTTTTCCCATCCCCATTCTCCTGCCTTCTCTCCATAGGTTTGTAATGCAGAACAAGGCCAGCAGCACTGGTTCAATTCCCGTACTGGCTTACCCGAACAGGGGCTGAAATGTGGCGACTAGGGGCTTTTCACAGTAACTTTATATTTGTGACAATGAAAGATTATTATTATAACCCCTGGTCCCCTTATTAATCAAGAACCTATCTATCTCTGTCTTAAAGACACTCAGTGATTTGGCCTTCACAGCCTTCTGCAGCAAAGAGTTCCACAAATTCACCACTACCACCTCAATAAACTACCCCCAATTCCATGCACATTAATTTTACGTGCTAATCTCTCATGTGGGACTTGTCAAAAGCCTTCTGAAAGTCCAAATAAACCATATTCACTGGACACCTCTGATTAACTCTGCGAGTTAAGTACTCTAAGAATTCCAGTAGATTTGTCGAGCATGATTTCTCTTTTGTAAATCCATGCTGACTCTGTCTGCTCCTGCCACTGTTTTCCAAGTGCTCTAATATAAAATCTTTGCTAATGGACTCCCTGTTTTCTCTTTACCTCCCTTTTTGAAAGGTGGGGTTACATTGACTACCCTCCAACCTTAGTGACTGTTCCGGAGTCTAGAAAATTACCACCAATGCCTCCACTATTTATAGGACCACTTACTTAAGATAGGGGTAGGTGAGGCGATAGAGGTATTTGAAAACAAACATAAACATTTTAAAATTGATGTGTTGCTTGACTAGGGGCCAATGTAAACACAAGGGTAATGGACAGAGGGGAATTGATATGTGTTAGGACACTGGAACAAAGTTTTGGATGGTCTCAAATTTATAGAGGATTGAATGTAGGAGGTTGGCTAGGAATGATTTGAGTAGTCATGTCTAGAGGCAAGAAAGACATGGATGAAAGTTGCAGCAGTGGGTGAGCTGAGGTAGGGACAGAATCGGTCATTTTTATGGAGGTAGAAATAGGTGTTCTGAGAGATGGCATGAATATGTGGTTAGTTCATCTCGAGGTCAAGTATGGCACCAAGCAGACAGACAGTTTGATTCAATTGCCTGATGAAGGTGGGAGCTGAGAATGTGGTTTGTGTTCCTACAATTCTTCCCTTAGTATTTTTTTTAAATATAAATTTAGATTACCCAATTATTTTTTCCAATTAAGGGGCAATTTAGCGTGGCCAATCCACCTACTCTGCACATTTTTGGGTTGTGGGGGCAAAACCCACGCAGACACGGGGAGAATGTACAAACTCCACACAGACAGTGACCCAGAGCCAGGATCGAACCTGGGACCTCAGCGCCGTGAGGCGGTTGTGCTAACCACTAGGCCACCGTGCTGCCCTTTTCCCTTAGTATTTTGTACACTGATCATAAAGGGATAAATTTGAATCACAACATAAAAAAGATGGCAGATTTGATGTTGTCAAATCAACTCTTACAAGTGCATTTGTACTGTTATCTGCATTTTTAAAAATAAAAATGAAGGACAATTCAATTTTCATGGGGATTCTTCTAATTTGCTGTAACTTAAAGAATCATAGAATGCAGTGCAGATCATTCAGCCTATTCTACCTGAGCTGGCTTTCTAAGTGTGACTCTAATCGACCCACTCCCTGCCCTTTCCCAAAAGCCCAACATTTTTAATTTTGAAAGCCACATCTCATAATTAGTATATTCAGTATCAACAAAAGCAGGGTTCTGGTACTGACTACTGGGGAACTCCACTGTATGCCTTCCTCCAGTCTGAAAAACAATCGTTCGCTGCTAATCACTTTTCAGTCTGCATGGTATCATTGTCACTTTAATTCCATGGGCTTGAACTGACAAACCTATTATGTGGCACTTTATCAAATCCTATTTGAAAGCCCATGTACGCCTCATCAATCACAACATCAACAAAAGATCGGCTGCAACTCCAGACAAACAACAATCATTTCTCAGGGTTTCCATGAATCAACCATTGTAGCAGATAATTGCTAGACCTGTTGAAATTCTTCCCCTCAGTATCTTTATTTAGTATCCATATTAATGCGCTACTCTACACTAACTTTGATAGTAAGCATGGATCACGGTTTCGTATTTTGGTATTTTCAAACCAAAATAAGCTGCTGTGTCGACAGTATTGAATGGACTATTTTTGTAACTTTTTTTTAAATTTAGAGTATCCAATAATTTTTTTTTCCCAATTAAGGGGCAATTTAGCATGGCCAATCTACCTTGCCTGCACATCTTTGGGTTGTGGGGGTGAAACCCACACAAACACTGGGAGAATGTGCAAACGCCACAGTGACCCAGGGTTGGGATTCGAACCCGGGCCCTCAGCGCCGTAGTCCCAGTGCTATCCACTGCGCCACCATGCTGCCCTCTATTTTTGTAACTTGAGTAGGAATTTCCCATTCTCATCTACTAATCCAAATAGTTTGCCAAATTGTTACTATAATAGCTGAAATACATTTTGTGAACATTTAAATTTTAGATGCTATTGTACAATGTACAATTCATCTGAATTTTGTTTCATAGTATTTTTGGTGAATAAATTAGCTATTGTACTTAATGGAGCTGGTATGATTTCTGATAGGATTGTGAATATGTTCCATTTGAAAGATGTGCAATTAATGTATTTTTATTAATGATGTGGAGATGCCGCCGTTGCAATGGGGTGAGCACAGTAATAAGTCTTACCACACCAGGTTAAAGTCCAACAGGTTTATTTGAATCACTAATGATTCAAAACAAACCTGTTGGACTTTAACCTGGTGTTATAAGACTTCTTGCTATTTTTATTAAATATATGGAATTTCACTTGAAAGTTGTCCATTTTGAGATAATTGAAGATTTTTTTGTATTCATGCCCAAGGTGCAAGCTAAAACTTTGAAGTAATCCTTCAGTATTTTGAGCCTTCAGTGGATTTCACCATTTTTAGACGTTAACACTATTCACTTTGATGCCTGCTTTCCCAATGGAGATGCCATTTGTGTGTCATTACTGACTTGTCTAACCGCGGCATCTCCGTATTTCTGCTTAAAGGTGTTTTTTGGAATTTATCCATCGTATGGAGAATTTGTTTCACACAAACTAGAATTGAATCTACAATTTTAAAAAGTTGAACTTTACAATTTTCAGTTTATAATTCTGGTTGTGGATAGCACTGACCGCGAGAGATTGCCAATCACCAAGGAAGAACTGTATAGAATGCTGGCTCATGAGGTAAGTCCATTGTTGAATTAACGATAAAAATATTTTTTAAAGGTGCTAAGACATTTTTAAAAAACTAGACCATTAATTTGTATATGCTGGCAGGGGCTTTATTGAAGATTGGGAAACATGAACTCGTCTCAGTAAAAGATTGAGTTTGTAGATCACTGAAAATTTTTCAGTGGAGTTGAGATGCTGATCAGCCATGATCTAATTGAATCGCAGGTAGAAGAATCTCCAGGGGCTGAATGGCCTATGCTTGATCTCGTGACATTTCAACCTTTAATTTTGACTAAAATAAATGGTGTTAACCGTGTCAATCTTGGGAAGAATTTTATCGATTCTGCTGCATAACAAGAGATTGTATTTAATTTTTTTGAATGAGGTTGATTTTTGAATTAGAGTATTAATGGAATTCAAAAATTGAAGCGCACAAATAATCTACCAGACTTGAAATTGGAAGATATCAAATATTTTTCCTTTCAGGATCTCAGGAATGCCGCTGTACTTGTATTTGCTAATAAACAGGATAAGAAGTGTTGTATGTCCGCAGTCGAAATTTCAAAATTCCTGAAACTAAGTGCTATCAAAGATCATCCATGGCATATTCAAGCCTGCTGTGCTCTTACAGGAGAAGGGTGAGTATACTGTTCAGTTTTACAATCAATTTGTTGTAAAATACTATGGCCAATGTAAAATATCAGATTTAGTTGTTTACCCCCAAGTTTCCAATTCATTCCACAAAAAATATTCCTTTCCAACAAAAATAGACTTCCCCATTTTACAGCTCCTAAAGTTATCTCCCCCTGCCTATTCTTCGCAAGTAGCATGAAGCAACCTGCAGTATCCCCAAACTCACTCCCCAAAAGCAAAATTTCTATTAAGCTTGTCCATAAATCCCTGAATGTCACTCTGGCTGTCTTTAATGAAATAACTCTCGCTGGTCATTGTGTGGCCATCACCATTCTGTTCTCCCATCAAACAAATGCATAGATTATTCTGGTTATTGCCTATCCAACTTTGTTTAACAGAACAACTCCCTGAGCCGCCTCATCCTCTTTCTCATATGCAGGTGTCAGTCTGAATCCCAATGCCAGGACCACCGTTGCTAGTGGCATTGCCCATTGAAATTAATCCTAGTAGTCCTCATTAAGGCAAGGGTTAACATAGAATATAAAGAGAGATGCTCATGCGTAATAGAATTTCCTTGCAGTACACTCCCTTCTAACCTGTGCTTTTTCTGTGCCTCGCATGTTTCTCTGCACATTCCCTTTTTCCTGCTTCCATAGATAGTTTGCCCATAATGTGAATGGCAGAGGGTAACAAGTCATGACAGAAAAAATTAAAATGAGATTCAAAAACCAAGAGCAAGAAGTGGAGAAGGAAAGGAAAATGAAGGAGTCATTCTCCTCCTCCTCCATATTAAAAGGGAGACCCATAAATGATGTCCCCATGTTCTGGAATCCCCAACAAAGGGAAACTCTTCTCTGCATTCATCCCCTCAGAATCATCTTTATTTCGATATGATCGCCTCTCATTCTTCTAAATGCCAATTTACAAGCCCAACCTGTTCAACCTTTCCTCATAAGGATCACAAGAATTGGCCAAGTGAACCTTCTCTAAACTGCTCCAACGGCAAGTATATCTCTCCTCGGGTAAGGAGACCAAAGCTGTTCTGATTATTCCCCTTGTTTGTAAATTCCTCTATTAATTCTTGGAAATTTCTTTCGCACAATTTCCTTACAAAACCACGATGATTCTGCCTGATTTTAATGTTTTAAATGTTTAATAATATTACCTGCTGAATAATTAATTCCAGCCTTTTCCTTATGACAGATGTTGGGAAGCCAACTAGCCTCTAGCTTCCTGTTTTTTATCTCCCTCCTCAGGTATCATATTCCAATCTGCTGGAACCTTTTCAAATCTAGGGAATTTTAGAAGATCACAGCAAATTCAACTACCACTTATTTTAAGACACCAGGATGAAAGCCCATCAGGCCTTGTCAGCCTTCAGTTCTAATAGTTGTCCCAGTATCATTCTCTAATGATTGTGATTGTTATTCCTCCCTTTTAGTCTTAATTTTTAAATATTCCTGGGATGGTTTTTGTCTTCTACTGCGAAGATGAACACAAAATACCTGTTCAGTGCATCCACCATCTGCTTGTTTCCATTATTAATTCCCTTGCCTCTCCCTCTAAGGGACCAGTGTTCATTTTTAGTTAGTATTTTTCTTTGTAAATAGTTGCAAAATCTGTTTTTAGATTTCTAGATAGTTTTCTCTCGTGCTCTATTTAGCCCTCGTTTTGTTTTTAATCATTCATAGCTGATTTCTGAAATCTGTCCAAACTAATCTTCACAGATTGTTTTTTTTTCTTTCAATTATCTGTAATTTGCTTCCTTAGTAATGGATAGTGGATCCTTTTCATAGTTTTTTGTCTCTTCAGGAACTATATCTTTGCTGAGAGTTAGGAAATATCTCTGTCCCTGCTCCTCTACTGTCATACATCTATTTCTCCAGTTCAACTCTTTATTCGTATTGTTTAATTGCCTTTATTTAAATTTAAAACACTAGGTTTAGACCTACACTTAACCTAAAACTGAATGTGAAATTCTCTCATGTTATGATCACTGTTGCCTAGAGGCTCCTGTTGCTAAGATATCTCCTTAACCCAGTTTCATTGCACACTACCAGGCCTAAAATAACTTGCTTTCTTTTTAAAAAAATTTTGGAGTACCCAATTCATTTTTTCTAATTAAGGGGCAATTTAGAGTGGCCAATCCACCTACCCTGCACATCTTTATATTGTGGGGGCGAAACCCACGCAAACACGTGGGGAATGTGCAAACTCCACATGGACAGTGACACAGGGCCGGGATCGAACCTGGGATCATTGCGTCACCGTTCTGCCAATAACTTGCTTTCTAGTGGGCACTAGAATGTATTGCTCTGAGAAATTGTTCTGAATGGCATTCTATGAACTCATCTTCAATTCTACCGTTGCTAGTCTGATTTGTCCAATCTATATGTAGATTAAAAACACCCATTATTTTCACAGTGCCTTTCTTGCAAGCCCCGCTATTAATTCCTGTGCACACTGTACTACAGTGTAGCTACTGTTGGGGGGCCTATAAACTACTCTCGCAAGTACTTTTTTCCATCTCTTCCCAAAATGCTTGTACATCTTGATCTTCTGAACTAGGGCCATCTCTTACTACTGTACTAATGTTATCCTTAATTAACAGCTGCTCCACCAGCTTTTCCTGGCATCTTGTCCGACTTAATTGTCAAATACTTCTGAATATTTAGGTCCCAACCCTGGTCACTCGGCAACCTATTCTCTGAGATGGCTATCAGGTCATACATATTTATCTCTTGGTGCTATCAATTCATCTGTTTTGTAATGAATGCTGCATGCATTCAGTTATGGAGCCTTTAATTCTGTCTTTTTACCATTCTTGCAAGCTCTGGCATTATCTGCTAGTGCAATCTTAGATTTGTATGCTCTTCTTGCCATACTTTGGTTATCATTACTCCTATCGCTATCCTCTCTATTGTCTTGTTCATTCTCTTTAATTTACCAGATCTCCCCTCACATGATCCCTTTCCTCCCCCTCGTGGTTTATAGGCCTATCTACTGTCCAAGTTATACAATTCACCAGAACACTAGTCCCAACATGATTCAGGTGAAGACCATCCCAGCAGTACAGCTTCTACTTTCCCCATTATTTGTCCCAGTGCCCCATGAATCGAATTAAAGCAAAATGCTGCAGAGGCTGGAGGTCCAAAATAAAAGCAAAGTGCTGGAAAAATTCTGGCAGAATCTGGGGAGAGAGAAATAGTTAACATTTTGAGCCCAATGTGACTCTTCTTCAGAACAGTTTCATCTGCCATCTTTATTGTGTTTAATTCAATTAATTAAATTTAGAAATAAGACTCAATAATCATCTTTGTTATGTCAAGTGGTGTAACTAGTTAAGCTGTAAATGTACTGCAATACTCGTATCTTCCCTTTGTCCATTTAAACTACTGCCTCCCCAGGTGTAGAAAGAAAAAAAATAAACTTAAACCTCACCAACTACTTATCTTTCTGTTTATTTAAATAATGCTTCTGGCTTCAGCTTCCATGCTCCACTACTGGTCTTGGACTCTCTCTTGGCTCGCTCCTTTGAGGTAAATGAATAAGCACCTCCTTGGTTACTGCACCAAATTCCTCTGGCACCAAGTTCAGACTCGTGGGTAGTTGCACTCTGGAAGTGCTCTCTTCATGCTTGCAATGCGCAAGGTTTGACAGGAATTTTAATGCCCCTGAAAAAATAGGATGCAAATCTACTCTCATGATAAGGTTCCAAAGTAAATTGAATGGGCACTTCTAGTGGATTGAGCTTTGGCAGAAATTGGCATTGTATCATTTGTAAGGATACCTAGTGTTAGAAACTGAAATGACAATGTTCATGTAGTGAGACCAGAGGTAAGGAAAGTCTTAGAACACAGCAAGAGGAGTTTGAGTCACTGAGTGCTTGGTTCTGGATGCCTAAATTGCAAAAGTACCTCCTCTACCAATCACCCTTGCCTTTATTAGAAAAAGACTAATCAGCAGAGGCTAGTGTGAAGCACTTGTATACAGTAGTTTATTCTTTTTTTCCAACAAGTGGCAGAGTATGAAATCTATCTGTATTTCAAAAGGGGAATTCCATGCAAAAATGAAATTGGAGCAGAAGGGAAGCCATTTGGCCACTGAAGACTCTGCCATTCCATGATATCATGCTGATTTGTTTGTTTTGGATTCCACATTCTCATCTATCCCCAATCTTTGACTCTAGGACAGCACGGTGGCGCAGTGGGTTAGCCCTGCTGCCTCATGGCGCCGTGGTCCCAGGTTTGATCCTGGCTCTGGGTCACTGTCCGTGTGGAGTTTGCACATTCTCCTGTGTTTGTGTGGGTTTCACCCCCACAACCCAAAAATGTGCCAGCTAGGTGGATTGGCCACGCTAAATTGCTCCTTAATTGGAAAAAATGAATTGAGTACTCTAAATTTAAAAAACATAATAATCTTTGATTCTTGTTAGGCAAAGCAATCAGTCTACCTCTGCTTTAAAAAAAATGTCAATGTTGCCACTTCCACTGCCTTCAGAGCATTCCGAAGTCGCACAACCCTCTTGAGAGAGAGAGAGAGAGAGAGAGAGAGAAAAAAAAGTTCTCATCTCTGTCCTATAAGGGTGACCCCTAATTTTAAAACCTTGTCCCCTAGTTCTGGGCTTGCTCGCAAGAGGAAAGATCTTCCTCATGTCCATTTTGTCAAGACCGTTCAGTATCTTATACACTTCAACCAAGTCACCCCTCATTCTTCAAAATTCCAGTGGAATCAAGCCCACCCCGCCCGACCAATCTTTATAAGATAACCCACTCATTCCAGGTATCGATCTAATAAAGCTCCTCTGAACTGCCTCCAATGGATTTACATCCTACCTTCGAGACCAAAACTGAACACAGCATTCAAAACATGGTCTCTGTATAAGTGAAGTTTGAAGAACATGCATTCTAACTCTTTTACTTAAGAACACCCAAGATCCCTCTGCAGTTTGGAATTCTGCAGCAGTTCACCATTTAAATGATACTTTGTCTTTTTATTTTTCCAGCCAAAGTGAACAAACTTCACATTTTCCCACATTAGTCTCCATTTGCTAGATTTTTGCCTACTCACTGAATCTATCTATATCCATATGTGTCCTCTTCGCAATATACTTTGCCTGTGCTCTTCCCGTCTCAGTCATTGATAGAAATTGTTGAAAGTTGACACTCCAGCACACAGACCCTTGTAGGACTCTACTCATCTCCTCCAGCCAACCAGAAAAAGTCAATTTATGCCAACTGTTTTCTGCCAGCCAGCAAATCTTCAACCCATGTTAATGTGTTACCCCGTGTACCATGAGCTTTTATTTCCTACAATAATCTTTGATATGGCACCTTATGGCACTTTGATATGGCACTTCAATGCCAGGAGTATACAAAATAAGGTAGGGGAACTGGCAGCATGGGTTGGTACCTGGGACTTCGATGTTGTGGCCATTTCAGAGACATGGATAGAGCAGGAACAGGAATGGCTGTTGCAGGTTCCGGGGTTTAGGTGTTTTAGTAAGCTCAGAGGAGGGGGCAAAAGAGGGGGAGGTGTGGCGCTGCTAGTCAAGGACAGTATTACGGTGGCGGAAAGGATGGTAGATGGGGACTCTTCTTCCGAGGTAGTATGGGCTGAGGTTAGAAACAGGAAAGGAGAGGTCACCCTGTTGGGAGTTTTCTATAGGCCACCTAATAGTTCTAGGGATGTAGAGGAAAGGATGACGAAGATGATTCTGGAAAAGAGCGAAAGTAACAGGGTAGTTGTTATGGGAGACTTTAACTTTCCAAATATTGACTGGAAAAGATATAGTTCGAGTACATTAGATGGGTCGTTCTTTGTACAATGTGGGCAGGAGGGTTTCCTGACACAATATGTTGACAGGCCAACAAGAGGTGAGGCCACGTTGGATTTGGTTTTGGGTAATGAACCAGGCCAGCTGTTAGATCTGGAGGTAGGTGAGCACTTTGGAGACAGTGACCACAATTCGGTGACCTTTACGTTAGTGATGGAAAAGGATAAGTATACCCCGCAGGGCAAGAGTTATAGCTGGGGGAAGGGCAATTATGATGCCATTAGACATGACTTAGGATGTGTAGGTTGGAGAAGTAGGCTGCAAGGGTTGGGCACACTGGATATGTGGAGCTTGTTCAATGAACAGCTATTGCGTGTTCTTGATAAGTACATGTCAGGCAGGGAGGAAGGGGTAGAGCGAGGGAACCGTGGTTTACCAAAGAAGTGGAATCTCTTGTTAAGAGGAAGAAGGAGGCCTATGTGACGATGAGGTGTGAAGTTTCAGTTGGGGCGCTTGATAGTTACAAGGAAGCGAGGAAGGATCTGAAGCGAGAGCTAAGACGAGCAAGGAGGGGACATGAGAAGTCTTTGGCAGGTAGGATCAAGGAAAACCCAAAAGCTTTCTATAGGTATGTCAGGAATAAAAGAATGACTAGGGTAAGAGTAGGGCCAGTCAAGGACAGTGGTGGGAAGTTGTGTGTGGAGGCTGAGGAGATAAGCGAGATACTAAATGAATACTTTTCGTCAGTATTCACTCAGGAAAAAGATAATGTTGTGGAAGAGAATGCTGAGACCCAGGCTATTAGAATAGATGGCATTGAGGTGCGTAGGGACGAAGTGTTGGCAATTCTGGACAAGGTGAAAATAGATAAGTCCCCGGGGCCGGATGGGATTTATCCTAGGATTCTCTGGGAAGCCAGGAAAGAGATTGCTGAGCCTTTGGCTTTGATTTTTATGTCATCATTGGCTACAGGAATAGTGCCAGAGGACTGGAGGATAGCAAATGTGGTCCCTTTGTTCAAGAAGGGGAGTAGAGATAACCCCGGTAACTATAGGCCGGTGAGCCTCACGTCTGTTGTGGGTAAAGTCTTGGAGAGGCTTATAAGAGATACGATTTATAATCATCTAGATAGGAATAATATGATTAGGGATAGTCAGCATGGTTTTTGTGAAGGGTAGGTCATGCCTCACAAACCTTATTGAGTTCTTTGAGAAGGTGACTGAACAGGTAGACGAGGGTAGAGCAGTTGATGTGGTGTATATGGATTTCAGTAAAGCGTTTGATAAGGTTCCCCACGGTCGGCTATTGCAGAAAATACTGAGGCTGGGGATTGAGGGTGATTTAGAGATGTGGATCAGAAATTGGCTAGTGGAAAGAAGACAGAGGGTGGTGGTTGATGGCAAATGTTCAGAATGGAGTTCAGTTACGAGTGGCGTACCACAAGGATCTGTTCTGGGGCCGTTGCTGTTTGTCATTTTTATAAATGACCTAGAGGAGGGCACAGAAGGTTGGGTGAGTAAATTTGCAGATGACACTAAAGTTGGTGGAGTTGTAGACAGTGTGGAAGGATGTTGCAGGTTACAGAGGGACATAGATAAGCTGCAGAGCTGGGCTGAGAGGTGGCAAATGGAGTTTAATGTAGAGAAGTGTGAGGTGATTCACTTTGGAAAGAATAACAGGAATGCAGAATATTTGGCTAATGGTAAAATTCTTGGTAGTGTGGATGAGCAGAGGAATCTCGGTGTCCATGTACATAGATCCCTGAAAGTTGCCACCCAGGTTGATAGGGTTGTGAAGAAGGCCTATGGTGTGTTGGCCTTTATTGGTAGAGGGATTGAGTTCCGGAGCCATGAGGTCATGTTGCAGCTGTACAAAACTCTGGTACGGCCGCATTTGGAATATTGCGTACAGTTCTGGTCGCCTCATTATAGGAAGGACGTGGAAGCTTTGGAACAGGTGCAGAGGAGATTTACCAGGATGTTGCCTGGTATGGAGGGAAAATCTTATGAGGAAAGGCTGATAGACTTGAGGTTGTTTTCGTTAGAGAGAAGAAGGTTAAGAGGTGACTTAATAGAGGCATACAAAATGATCAGCGGGTTAGATAGGGTGGACAGTGAGAGCCTTCTCCCGTGGGTGGTGGTGGCTAGCACGAGGGGACATAGCCTTAAATTGAGGGGTAATAGATATAGGACAGAGGTAGGTTTTTTACGCAGAGTGGTGAGGCCGTGGAATGCCCTACCTGCAACAGTAGTGAACTCGCCAACATTGAGGGCATTTAAAAGTTTATTGGATAAGCATATGGATGATAGTGGCATAGTGTAGGTTAGATGGCCTTTAGTTATTGACTTCCCATGTCGGTGCAACATCGTGGGCCGAAGGGCCTGTACTGCGCTGTATCGTTCTATGTTCTGTGTTCTATGTTATCGAATACCTTCTGGAAATCCAAGTACATTGTCTGAAGGCTCCCCTTTATCCACATTGCATCTCACTCCCATCAAATAACTCCAATAAATTGGTTAAGCATGATTTCCCTTTCGCAAAACTATGCTAACTATTCCTGATTACCTTGGGGTTTTCTAAGTCTCCAGCTGTAACCTCCTTATGATCAATCCGAGGACCTTCAGGCTAACTCACCTCTAGTATTCTGTTTTCTGCCTCCCTCCCTTGAATAGAACATACAGTGCAGAAGGAGGCCATTCGGCCCATCGAGTCTGCACCAACCCACTTAAGCCGAGAGGGAATGGAATATTTGCTACTTTCCAATCTAATTGAACTTTTCCAGAATCCAGCGAGTTTTGGAAAATTCTCACCAATGCACCTACTATTTCATGAGCCACCTCTTTTAAGACCCTAGGATGATGCCCATTAGGACCTGGAGACTTGTCAACCAGCAGTGTCATCAGTTTGCTCAGTACTGCTTCCCTCGTGGTTGTAATTTCACCAGGTTCCTCTCCTCACCTCGTAATTTCCAGCTGTTTTAAGAATGATTTTTGTATCTTTTATGGTGAAAACAGAAGCAAACTATTTGTTTTTCATTTGCCATTTCTTTATTATTGCACAGTGGTTAGCACTGCTGCCTCATAGCACCAGGGTCCTGGGTTCAATTCCAGCCTCGGGTGACTGTGAAGTTTGCACTTTCTCCCCATGTCTGCGTGGGTTTCCTCAAGGTGCTCCAGTTTCCTTGCAACAATGTGCAGGTAGGTGTATTGGCCATGCTAAATTGTCCCCTAGTGTCCAAAAGGTTAGGTGGGGTAACTGGGTTACGGGATAGGGTGGAGGCGTGGGCTTGAGTAAGGTGCTTTTTCCAAGGGCCGGTGCAGACTTGATGGGCTGATTGGCAGACTCTGCACTGTAAATTCTTTTAAACTCTAGTCAACACTCACTTTACTTGCTCTCTTCCTTTTTAATGCCTGTAGAAACTCTTACTATCCATTTTTTGCATTTCTAGCTTTGTACTCTAACTTCTTTCTCCTTATTAACCTTTTAGCAATTCTGATTAGTCCTGGTTGGCTGGACGGCTGGTTTGTGATGCGGAGCAATGCCAACAGCGCGAGTTCAATCCCTGTCCAGCTTGAGGTTTTTCATGAAGGCCTGACTTTCCCAGCTTTGCGCCTCGCCTGAGGTGTTGTGACCCTCCGGTTAAATCACCATCAGTCAGCTCTCAAAGGGGAGACCAGCCTATGGTCCTCTGAAACTGTGGCGACACACGCACATAGTTCCCTACATTTTTCAAAAATGTGTTTTTATTTAGCATTTTAATGCATAGAGCAGAGATTATCACTAAAAATATATTTTTTGTTCTTTAGGTTGTGTCAAGGTCTTGAATGGATGACAACGAGAGTTGGAGTAAGATAAATATATCACTCCATAAATATGAAATTAACTTGTACCTGTGGCAAACATTTGAAGTTGCAAACTGCCAGCTGAATTTTAATGAAGTGAATTAAAAGCTCCATTTATGTTTTCCATAACATCAGTCGATGAATATTAAGCACTGTCAAATTATACTACAAAGGTGCAATGTTTGGGTATGCATTGCACAGACTTTTCACTCTCCTGTCTTTACAGTGGTGGTAACTTTTTTTAAAAGAAACTTGTTGTCTTTTATTATATTTATGAAAAGTATACTGAGTGGATTCAATGGATAATGTGCTTTTAGGTCAATTCTTTTCATCTGCACTTTTTTAGGTCACATATCTTCACTGTTTTGGTGTTGGAGTGACTTTACCACAATCATGAAACTAGAGCATCTTTGCAAATAAGACAAACTGACAGAATATAGATTTAAAATACATTTTTTAAACAAAGTTAATATAACTCGCTGCACAATTACAGCATTTGCCAGGGTGCAATGTGTTTGTCGTTTTAGCTACTGGCTCCCACATTTGTAATTATTTCTCTTAGGGATGTCTTAACCATTATTTTCTGCTGAATTAATTTCGATATGAAGTTATCAATCATTACTTTACAATATCACCAGCATGATGTATGTATGACCATTTTATAAGAACTACTTTAGGGTTGAATTGACTAACACAGAATCTGATTCCTGGTGAACTAATCACAGGTGCAATACCTTAATTGAGTGCATCAATTGTGAAGTTAACAGTATTGATATTTATACTGATAAATCTGGAATGTACTTGAGAATTAATGATATCTAATATGAGTAGGTAAACGCCACAGGGAAAAACAGAGGATTCAATTATCCTTTAAAAAGGAACAATGATGTCTGCATCTAATAAACTCTTAACATAACAAACAAAATGTATACTATTAAACCATCATGGTCGAATCTTAACTCGGATTAGTGGCAATACAATCTTTTAGTCCATAAACCAATTGCCAGAATTGTTGCATATTAGCTCACTGTTTCCTGTTCCTATTATAAAGGTTCTACTGTGGTTCATTGACAAATCCTGCAGCATCAACACTATGTACAAGTTTATTATGTCTGGGAAGTCGGGCTTGTATGTCATTGTTTGTATTTGAAGAATATTAAAGGGATTTTTTTTTTTTTTTGCTACACATTGTTTCAATACGCGTTTGGCTCCTGATTAACTTACTACGTAGTTGAGTCTGCATTTACCTATAGCATTGGATTTCTTTGTCATCAGGAAGATTTTTCAAAAATCATGTGCAAGCGTGATGCAGTGTCAGCAATGTACACTTGTGAAATTTCTGGCACACACCTCAGAATTTAGGTTGAAAGCTTAAACTTTTGTATATTTTTGCCTGTTGGCTCGGTTCAATTATTTTTTAAAGTTATTTTTAAACCATGTATCATTACAACTTTGAGGGGGAGTTTTTTGCTTTATTAAAACATATTCCTGAAAGAAACATTGGCTATTTCTATGCTTGAATGTGTTCTATCTCTATTCTATTCTATTGTGGTGCGATAACATCAATGTTTTAAAAACATTTGTGAGGCGTTGGTTGTGCAGTGCTTGTTCCAACAAATTAAACTAATACTGATGTGCTCTTTCTACAGTATGACTTGTGGTGAAATATTATTTAAAATCCATATCAAGGGGTTCAGTCATGCTGTTGACCACAATACACTGCAATCTAATGTCTCCCATGATATTGCTTCTTTATTGGCTTTGTCTTCATTTTCAACCACTCTATGATGTGGTAAAATTCGATGTTGAACTATGCTAGTTAGGGTCCTTTCTCATTGCCATCCAGCACTCGGTTTCGTGGGAATTTGAGGTTGCTTCTGGTATCCAAAAATGTAGGCATTACATCGAAAAATCTAACTTCAAATACTTCCTACAAGATGCTGCAAACAATGCAGATTAATAACTCATAATTCCCATTTTTTTTGTATCCCACCTGAATGTTGGCTGGTCATAAATTCAATAATTATAATTATGAAAAGGGACCCTTAGACACAACACTCTGAATTCAGTTCTAAAATCTTTGCACAGACAGGAAGGTATGGATTTAAATATTAAGATTAGTCCAAATGCTTTAGAAAGATTTTTTTAAACCTCAACCTTGCCATCAGCTGCAATGTAACCATTTAGGTTATAGTGGTACTGTTGAGAATCTGCTCCTTCAACTGGTTCTGTATGTGACTTCAGAACCAATGTTTCAGCTTTGACTTTTCAGAGTTTTTATTGTAATTTGGAAGAGACAAAATAATATTGTTTTCGTTTATTATTTCTGTAATGAAAGATGTAGATTTGCAGAGAATTTAATTACTAGGTTTGTCAAATTGTTTCAGACTGCTAATAATCTCCAACTAAGCTCTTGGTGCAGGTGTTACTTCTGCTTTAATCAACAGCCATGGGAATAAAATAGCTGCAAAACCATACGTGTCATTGTGAGAGTTGGAAAGTATTATTCTATGGGGAGACCTGCATTATCCAACAAAAAGGAAGGACGGTAGAAAGGGGAAATCGACCGTGGATATCTAAGGAAATAAGGGAGAGTATCAAATTGAAGGAAAAAGCGTACAACGTGGCAAAGATTGGTGGGAGACTAGAGGATTGGGAAATCTTTAGGGGGGAACAGAAAGCTGCTATAAAAAAGAGTAATTTAGAGTATGAGAGTAAACTTGCTCAGAATATAAAAACAGACAGTAAAAGTTTTTACAAATATATAAAACAAAAAAGAGTGGCTACGGTAAATATCGGTCCTTTAGAGGATGAGAAGGGAGATTTAATAATGGGAGATGAGGAAATGGCTGAGGAACTGAACAGGTTTTTTGGGTCGGTCTTCACAGTGGAAGACACAAATAACATGCCAGTGACTGATAGAAATGAGGCTATGACAGGTGAGGACCTTGAGATGATTGTTATCACCTAAGGAGGTAGTGATGGGCAAGCTAATGGGGCTAAAGGTAGACAAGTCTCCTGGCCTTGATGGAATACATCCCAGAGTGCTAAAAGAGATGGCATAGGAAATTGCAGATGCACTAGTGATGATTTACCAAAATTCACTATTAGAAATTAATAGGATTAGAAATTAGCAAACGTGACACCACTGTTTAAAAAAAGGAGGTAGGAAGAGAGCAGGAAATTATAGGACAGTGAGCTTAACTTCGGTAGTAGGGAAGATGCTGGAATCTATCACCAAGGAAGAAATAGCGAGGCATCTGGATAGAAATTGGGCAGACGCAGCATGCGTTCATAAAGGGCAGGTCGTGCCTAATTAATTTAGTGGAATTTTTTGAGGACATTACCAGTGCAGTAGATAACGGGGAGCCAATGTATGTGGCATATCTGGATTTGACAAGGTGCCACACAAAAGGTTGCTGTATAAGATAAAGATGCATGGCATTAAGGGTAAAGTAGTAGCATGGATAGAGGATTGGTTAATTAATAGAAAGCAAAAAGTGGGGATTAATGGGTGTTTCTCTGGCTGCCAATCAGTAGCTAGTGGTGTCCCTCAGGGATCCGTGTTGTGCCCACAATTTTCACAATTTACATAGATGATTTGGAGTTACGGTTCAAGGGCAATGTGTCCAAGTTTGCAGATGACACTAAGATGAGTGGTAAAGCGAAAAATGCAGAGGATACTGGAAGTCTGCAGAGGGATTTGGATAGGTTAAGTGAATGGGCTAGGGTCTGGCAGATGGAATACAGTGTTGACAAATGTGAGGTTATCCATTTTGGTAGGAACAATTTGGGCTTCCCCAAGGAAACATGTTCAGATACTTGCAGGTAAAGGCATTTGCTAGGCGACAGGTAGAGGGAGTCCCTTTGCTGCCCTCGCGGGGGGACAATGGACAGAGTGCTTCCGGGGGTGTGGGTCGGAGAGGGTAAGGTGTCTGACATCTATAAGGTAATGCAGGAGGTGGAGGAGTCGTCAGTGGAGGAGCTGAAGGCTAAATGGGAGGAACAACTCGGGGAGCAGATAGAGGATGGGACTTGGGCGGATGCCTTGGAGAGAGTCAACTCTTCCTCATGTGCGAGGCTTAGTCTCATCCAATTTAAGGTGCTGCACCGGGCCCACATGTCCGGGACTAGGATGAGTAGGTTCTTTTCTTCCAGTTCCCCCAAGCCCGCAAACCTCCCGCCAATAAACAGGTCCCTCAATTTACTGATACCCACCCTTTGCCACCCCCCATCCCTGTTCCCTGGGATGAACCGATGATTGCCACCCAGTGGAGCCTCCATCAAGCCCCCTGTTTCCCCCCCGATGCCGTCTCCACTGTCCCCAGATTCTTAGGGTCGCCGCCACCACCGCCTCTCCCCCAACAGTCCCTCCTCTGGTGCTTCTGCGTACCTCCTGTCTACCTCCAGCATCTTTCCCACCAGTCTATCCCTCTCGCTTCTCTCCCTGTGTGCCCGGATGGATATCAGCTCCCCACGAATCACTGCCTTCAGGGCTTCCCAGATCATCCCCACCTGGACCTCCCCCGTATCATTCACCTCGAGGTACCGCTCAATACTTGCCCGGACCCTCCTACACACCTCCTCCTCCGCCAACAACCCCACATCCAACCGCCACAACGGGCGCTGGTCCCGCACCTCCCCCATCTCCAACTCTATCCAATGCGGAGCATGATCGGAGATTGCAATGGCCGAATACTCGGCCTCCTCCACTCTCGGAATCAGTCCCCTACTCACCACGAAGAAGTCTATCCGAGAGTAGACCTTATGTACGTGGGAGAAGAAAGAGTACTCGCGTGCCCTCGGCCTCACAAACCTCCATGGATCCACCCCTCCCATCTGGTCCATAAACCCTCTCAGTACCTTGGCCGCCGCCGGCCTCCTACCCGTCCTAGAGCTGGACCGATCCAGTGAAGGATCCAACACCGTATTGAAGTCCCCCCCCCCCCATGATCAGACCTCCCGCCTCCAGATCCGGGACTCGTCCCAACATACGCCTCATAAAGCCCGCATCGTCCCAATTTGGGGCATACACACTAGCCAGTACCACCTTCTCTCCTTGTAGCCTGCCCCTAACCATGACATACCTATTCCCCTTATCCGCCACCACCTCTGATGCCTCAAACGACACATTTTTCCCCACCAGAATCGCCACTCCCCGGTTCTTCACATCCAACCCAGAGTGGAAAACCTGCCCCACCCATCCCTTCCTCAGACGGACCTGGTCTGCCACCTTCAGGTGGGTCTCCTGAAGCATTGCCACATCTGCCTTTAGCCCCTTCAGATGAGCAAGTACCCTCGACCGCTTCACCGGCCCATTCAATCCCCTCGCATTCCAGGTGACCAACCGGATCAGAGGGCGTCCCGCCCCCCTCCCCCGTCGACTAGCCATAGCCTGTCGACTGCCCGCCCCAGGCCAGCACTCCCTGCCCGACCCAGTCCCCACAGCAACAATGCCTCACCTCTGTCCCCCCCAGCCCCCACCAGCTCCTTCCTGACCCTACCAGCAGCAACCTGGTATTCCCCTTTTCCCCCCCTCCCTTCCCCCCAGGCTAGGAACCCTCCTAGCCGCGAACCGTCCTCCATTGTACTTCCGTGGGTCAGCTAACTTCTGCTGACCCAGGAAACTCCTGCCAATAACCCGACCCCTCCCAAAGTGGGATCATCCTCCAATCTATCCCTCCTCCAGGCACCGCTCCAGCGTGGGGAAGAACCAGTTAAGGCCCCGCCTCCCCCCGTCATCGTCTCCACCCCCCAGCCCCGCAGCGCGGGAAACCAGAGGAAAGCCCGCGCTTTCGCACTGCCCCACCACACCCTTCTGACGCAGCTCCCAAATACCAGCCCCACTCCATACCCCCAACCCGGCATAGAATACAACAACCCCCCCAACCCTCCCCGCAAGATACAAAACTTAAACAATGCCCCACATCAACAAAAAACATAACAGAACAACACCCCCATAAATAACCATATCAAAATTGCAAAAGTACAAAAAAAAGAGAACACAGCAACAGCAGAATCCAGCAATAAAGTATTGCAACCGACCCCGCAACCCCCAACCCATAGTTCAAGTCCAGTTTCTCCGTCCGCACGAAGGCCCACGCTTCCTCCGGGGAATTGAAATAATAATGCCGGTCCGAATAAGTTACCCACAGGCGCGCAGGCTGCAACATTCCGAACTTTATCTTTTTCTTGTAAAGCACCTCTTTCGTCCGATTAAACCCGGACCACCGCTTAGCCACCTCCACACTCCAATCCTGGTAGATCCGTACTACCCCATTCTCCCAATTGCTGCTCTTCACCTTCTTGGCCCAGCGCAGCACACACTCCCAATCACTGAACCGGTGGAACCTCACCAGCACCGCACACGGGGGTTCATTCTCCTTAGGCCTCCTGGCCAGTACTCTGTGTGCTCCCTCCAGCTCCAAGGGCAGATGGAAAGACCCGGCCCCCACTAGTGAGTTCAGCATCGTAGCCACGTAGGTTGTCAGGTCTGACCCCTCCAGCCCTTCCGCAAGGCCCAAGATCTGCAGATTTTTCCGCCTCATGCGGTGATCAAGCTCCTCGAAGCGTTCCTGCTACTTCTTGTGGAGTGCCTCGTGTCCCTCCACCTTACTCACGAGGATCCCGGCCTCCTCCTCTCGTTCAGTGGCCTGCGTCTGTAACTCCTTGATGGCAGCACCCTGGGTCATCTGAACCTCCGAGAGCCTTCTGTTCGTTTCCTGCAGAAAGCTCAGTACCTCAGCCTTGAAGTCTGCAAAACAGCGGAGAGCAGCTTGTTGCTCCAGGGCCCACTGCTTCCAATCCTCTGGAGCTCCACCAGCCGCCATCTTGGATTCCTTCCCCCATTTTTTCTGGGGAGCTGCTGCCGTTTTTTCCCCCTTTCCATTCCGAGTTCGAGTCATGGACTGCGGGGAAAGTCGATCAGCACACCTTCTCCCACCGGGAGATGTTGAAAAATTTCCGTTTTGGGCTCTAAAAAGAGCCTAAAAGTCCGTTTAAAATGGGAGCTCCCAAATGTGCGGCTTCCTACGTCATCGCCGCCACCAGAAGTCTTGCCTATCCTTACTGATTGTGGCCTGTGGGTTAGAAAGTTCAGGATCCAGTCGCAGAGGGAAGAGCCAAGGCCTCCTTTATGTATTTTCTAATCCACATTGCACCATATTTTACTTTGAAAAATTCACATCATTTGAATGATGCAGGCAGTTATGGACAAATCAGACAGAAGAGATGTCTGCATTGTGAATCATCACAAGTTTCTGGATGATTTGTACTGTTCTGCTTTGTGAAATTGGCATCTCACGGTTAGTCTTCCTGTGATGTTCATGAAGTTTCTGCATTTTCAGTTCAATTGCCTGTTAAACTCCCCACAAAAACTTAAGTCTCGTAATTAACAATGCAAGTTTGCAGGCAGCGCGGTGGCGCAGTGGTTAGTGCTGCTGCCTCACGGTGCCGAGGTGCCAGGTTCGATCCTGGCTCTGGGACACTGTCTCCCTGTGTTTGCATGGGTTTCGCCCCACAACCCAAAGATGTGCAGGGTAGGTGGGTTGGTCACGCTAAATTGCCCCTTAATTGGAAAAAATGAATTGAGTACTCTAAATTTATATAAAAAAACAATGCAAGTTCCTTTGTAACAATGTGATCTTTGTAAGTGAACGTTAACTTTTCTCACCAAGAAAGTAAACATTTATAAGTGTGAAGACTCACTCTTTCAATTTGTGAATTGTTTAAGATTTTAAAATCCTGTATCAGATTTGATATTGAATCTATTCACTCTAATTCATTCCCTTTTCAATCCATCACCTGTTTGTTTTTCAGTCCTTTAATCTCATTGTTCAAGGAGATAGACTGCTTCTCAGATTGTTCACCAGATTAGCCTCACTTTGCTTGGATACGTTGACATTGACTGGGGAGAGAAAGGAGATTTTTATTCTATTAATCAAGGGTAGAATTTAGATCATAGATAAGAAATGACAGTTTGCTAAATCAACATGTGGAGCTTCCTGATTTTTAAAAATTCATTTGAATACGTTGCAGTTAGTTTAAATCTGGCTGCAATTGGGGCAGGTTCTGTCAAACATACTAAATGTATTTATTATGCAGCATAGGGCAGCAGAGCAGAGCTACTGATCAGCTGTTCTGGGGGAATTTGCATACGTGCAGTGCGGTCAGCCTAAGTTGAAGGTGGTTTGTGGAGAGGCTGTTGGCAAGTGACAGTTAAACCCGAAACACTTCGTGAGTGTTTCCCACCCTACCTCCTCCTCTAACCAACCCCCCCACCCCACGGTGGTTGGGAAGCGGGAGCAGGGGCCTGTCGTGAAGGTGAGTGAGTGCCTTTAAATTTGCTTACCTTTCAGCGGGAGCAGGGTTTGAGGTAATATCAGGTAAGCTCTTCCTTTCTTTTTCTTTTTCTTGTTTTTTTTTAAATCTAGAGGTGATGTCAGGGAAGGCAGTACAATGCTCCTCCTGCAGAATGTTTGAGGTGAGGGACGCCGTCAGTGTCCCTGCTGATTTCATCTGTGGGAAGTGCACCCAACTCCAGCTCCTCAAAAACCGTGTTAGGGACCTGGAGCTTGAGCTGGATGAACTTCGGATCATTCGGGAGGCAGAGGGGGTCATAGATAGGAGCTTCAGGGAAATAGTTACACCAAAGACTGGAGATAGATGGGTAACTGTAAGAGGGACTGGGAAGAAGCAGTCAGTGCAGGGACCCCCTGCGGTCGTTCCCCTGAGTAACAAGTATACCGTTTTGGATACTTGTGGGGGGGACGACTTACCAGGGGTAAGCCATGGGGTACGGGCCTCTGGCACGGAGTCTGTCCCTGTTGCTCAGAAGGGAAGGGGGGAAAGGAGTAGAACATTAGTAATTGGGGACTCAATAGTCAGGGGCACAGATAGGAGATTTTGTGGGAGCGAGAGAGACTCACGTTTGGTATGTTGCCTCCCAGGTGCAAGGGTACGTGATGTCTCGGATCGTGTTTTCCGGGTCCTTAAGGGGGAGGGGGAGCAGCCCCAAGTCGTAGTCCACATTGGCACTAACGACATAGGTAGGAAAGGGGACAAGGATGTCAGGCAGGCCTTTAGGGAGCTAGGATGGAAGCTCAGAGCGAGAACAAACAGAGTTGTTATCTCTGGGTTGTTGCCCGTGCCACGTGATAGTGAGATGAGGAATAGGGAGAGAGAGCAATTAAACACGTGGCTACAGGGATGGTGCAGGCGGGAGGGATTCAGATTTCTGGATAACTGGGGCTCTTTCTGGGGAAGGTGGGACCTCTATAGACAGGATGGTCTACATCTGAACCTGAGGGGCACCAATATCCTGGGGGGGAGATTTGTTAGTGCTCTTTGGGGGGGTTTAAACTAATTCAGCAGGGGCATGGGAACCTGGATTGTAGTTTTGGGGTACGGGAGATTGAGAGTATAGAGGTCAGGAGCACAGATTTGACTTCGCAGGAGGGTGCCAGTGTTCAGGTAGGTGGTTTGAAGTGTGTCTACTTCAATGCCAGGAGTATACGAAATAAGGTAGGGGAACTGGCAGCATGGGTTGGTACCTGGGACTTCGATGTTGTGGCCATTTCAGAGACATGGATAGAGCAGGGACAGGAATGGTTGTTGCAGGTTCCGGGGTTTAGGTGTTTTAGTAAGCTCAGAGAAGGGGGCAAAAGAGGGGGAGGTGTGGCGCTGCTAGTCAAGGACAGTATTACGGTGGCGGAAAGGATGCTAGATGGGGACTCTTCTTCCGAGGTAGTATGGGCTGAGGTTAGAAATAGGAAAGGAGAGGTCACCCTGTTGGGAGTTTTCTATAGGCCACCTAATAGTTCTAGGGATGTAGAGGAAAGGATGGCGAAGATGATTCTGGAAAAGAGCGAAAGTAACAGGGTAGTTGTTATGGGAGACTTTAACTTTCCAAATATTGACTGGAAAAGATATAGTTCGAGTACATTAGATGGGTCATTCTTTGTACAATGTGTGCAGGAGGGTTTCCTGACACAATATGTTGACAGGCCAACAAGAGGCGAGGCCACATTGGATTTGGTTTTGGGTAATGAACCAGGCCAGGTGTTAGATCTGGAGGTAGGTGAGCACTTTGGAAACAGTGACCACAATTCGGTGACCTTTACGTTAGTGATGGAAAGGGATAAGTATACCCCGCAGGGCAAGAGTTATAGCTGGGGGAAGGGCAATTATGATGCCATTAGACATGACTTAGGATGTGTTGGTTGGAGAAGTAGGCTGCAAGGGTTGGGCACACTGGATATGTGGAGCTTGTTCAAGGAACAGCTATTGCATGTTCTTGATAAGTACGTACCAGTCAGGCAGGGAGGAAGGGGTCGAGCGAGGGAACCGTGGTTTACCAAAGAAGTGGAATCTCTTGTTAAGAGGAAGAAGGAGGCCTATGTGAAGATGAGGCGTGAAGTTTCAGTTGGGGTGCTTGATAGTTACAAGGAAGCGAGGAAGGATCTAAAGAGAGAGCTGAGACGAGCAAGGAGGGGACATGAGAAGTCTTTGGCAGGTAGGATCAAGGAAAACCCAAAAGCTTTCTATAGGTATGTCAGGAATAAAAGAATGACTAGGGTAAGAGTAGGGCCAGTCAAGGACAGTGGTGGGAAGTTGTGTGTGGAGGCTGAGGAGATAAGCGAGATACTAAATGAATACTTTTCGTCAGTATTCACTCAGGAAAAAGATAATATTGTGGAGGAGAATGCTGAGACCCAGGCTATTAGAATAGATGGCATTGAGGTGCGTAGGGAAGAAGTGTTGGCAATTCTGGACAAGGTGAAAATAGATAAGTCCCCGGGGCCGGATGGGATTTATCCTAGGATTCTCTGGGAAGCCAGGGAAGAGATTGCTGAGCCTTTGGCTTTGATTTTTAGGTCATCGTTGGCTACAGGAATAGTGCCAGAGGACTGGAGGATAGCAAATGTGGTCCCTTTGTTCAAGAAGGGGAGTAGAGATAACCCCGGTAACTATAGGCCGGTGAGCCTAACGTCTGTGGTGGGTAAAGTCTTGGAGAGGATTATAAAAGATACGATTTATAATCACCTAGATAGGAATAATATGATTAGGGACAGTCAGCATGGTTTTGTGAAGGGTAGGTCATGCCTCACAAACCTTATCGAGTTCTTTGAGAAGGTGACTGAACAGGTTGACGAGGGTAGAGCAGTTGATGTGGTGTATATGGATTTCAGTAAAGCGTTTGATAAGGTTCCCCACGGTCGGCTATTGCAGAAAATACGGAGGCTGGGGATTGAGGGTGATTTAGAGATGTGGATCAGAAATTGGCTAGTTGAAAGAAGACAGAGAGTGGTAGTTGATGGGAAATGTTCAGAATGGAGTTCAGTTACGAGTGGCGTACCACAAGGATCTGTTCTGGGGCCGTTGCTGTTTGTCATTTTTATAAATGACCTAGAGGAGGGCGCGGAAGGATGAGTGAGTAAATTTGCTGATGACACTAAAGTCGGTGGAGTTGTAGACAGTGCGGAAGGATGTTGCAGGTTACAGAGGGACATAGATAAGCTGCAGAGCTGGGCTGAGAGGTGGCAAATGGAGTTTAATGTGGAGAAGTGTGAGGTGATTCACTTTGGAAAGAATAACAGAAATGCGGAATATTTGGCTAATGGTAAAATTCTTGGTAGTGTGGATGAGCAGAGGGATCTCGGTGTCCATGTACATAGAACCCTGAAAGTTGCCACCCAGGTTGATAGGGTTGTGAAGAAGGCCTATGGTGTGTTGGCCTTTATTGGTAGAGGGATTGAGTTCCGGAGCCATGAGGTCATGTTGCAGTTGTACAAAACTCTAGTACGGCCGCATTTGGAGTATTGCGTACAGTTCTGGTCGCCTCATTATAGGAAGGACGTGGAAGCTTTGGAACGGGTGCAGAGGAGATTTACCAGGATGTTGCCTGGTATGGAGGGAAAATCTTATGAGGAAAGGCTGATGGACTTGAGGTTGTTTTCGTTAGAGAGAAGAAGGTTAAGAGGTGACTTAATAGAGGCATACAAAATGATCAGAGGGTTAGATAGGGTGGACAGCGAGAGACTTCTCCCGCGGATGGAGGTGGCTAGCACGAGGGGACATAGCCTTAAATTGAGGGGTAATAGATATAGGACAGAGGTCAGAGGTGGGTTTTTTACGCAAAGAGTGGTGAGGCCGTGGAATGCCCTACCTGCAACAGTAGTGAACTCGCCAACATTGGGGGCATTTAAAAGTTTATTGGATAAGCATATGGATGATAAGGGCATAGTGTAGGTTAGATGGCCTTTAGATTTTTTCCATGTCGGTGCAACATCGAGGGCCGAAGGGCCTGTACTGCGCTGTATCGTTCTATGTTCTATGTTCTATGCTTTCAGTTGACGTTTGCTTGGTTTTCTTTGTTTTGCTTCCCAGCAGGCATTGATGCTGTTTCGTGAATAATTACCCTTCCAGTGGCTCGACGGTGACAGTGATTTCTTGCTTCAATCTTACCTTTCTTCAGGCGTAGAATTTTATACGTCAATTTTGGGCTGCAGCTCCGATCCATTCAGCCAGAAAATATGAGCAGTGTCAATATCTTGGCATTTCTTGTTGTTTAATATAAACAGAAAATTGCCTCTCAGTTTGGAATATTTTAGTTATCAGTTTATTCTTACTGAAAAATTGAAAATTTCACAAAGGCTCGATATCCACATAGGTTGATTATCTGACCTATATTTATTTCTGAAACTATATCACATGGGGGGCACAGTTTGACAAAATAACTAGTTTGCTCACATTTATGGGAATGAACAGCTGCTGAAACAGGCCTGAAGACTCCTGTTATCCTCACATTTCACAATATAAGTTTAGATTTTTACCCAAAAGTTCTAAAAGTAAATTAACTGAAAATAGCTGTGCTTCAAATCTGTGTGGGTGAGTTTGGTTTATTCTTGACCCGGTGGCAAGAAACAGTCTTGAAGTCAGGTATACTGGAAGTGAGAAATTTGGTTAACATTCATAGAATCTACAGTGCAGAAGGAGGCCATTCGGCCCATCGAGTCTGCACCGACCCTTGGAAAGAGCACCCTACCTAAGCCCACACCTCCACCCTATCCCCATAACCCAATCAAGACAATTTAGCATAGGCAGTCCACCTAACCACATCTTTGGACTGTGGGAGGAAACCAGAGCACCCGGAGGAAACCCACGCACACACAGGGAGAACGTGCAGACTCCGCACAGCCAGTGACCCAAGCCAGGAATCGAACCTGGGACCCTGGCGCTGTGAAGCAACAGTGCTAACCATTGTGCTACCATGCTGCCCATAACATTAAACTTCCAGAAATAAGAGAAATTGCTGAAAATTACAACATAATGTATCTATGGGCTGAATTTAATGCAGGTGGCAGTGGCCCTGGCAGTGGATCAGAAAGCCAAGGGCAAGTCAGCTTTGGCTGTTTCCGAGACCCCGGATCAAATTCTGTGTCCGTTAGGTGATTAACTCCTTGGCATTGGGGTTCCCTTCCCTTTAAGAGCGGAGATTCCATATTCAAGAGCTGCTGACCAATCGGACGATCAGCTACTCTTCAAACCCAATAGCACTACTATGAGCAGGAGCTACTGCTGGAACTGCACCTGGCCCAAGCAACATCATGGTTGCTGCCAGGTGAGTGGGGCAGGGATCACTGGGCCAGTCAGGCATGCCCTTGTGATGGGTGGTTGGTTGCTGGTGAGGGCATAGGAGGGTTTCTCTATGGGAATGGCCCTTGTTGCTGTGCTGGCCCTCGGTTGAGCACACAGTGCTTGATTAGGAGGGTCCCCTCAAGTCCACAAGGATGACACCAGCATTTACTGGGTGGTCTGCCAATATGGTAGAGGACCCTTCCAGTGATGGCAGCAGGAAGAGGCCATTAAGTGACCTTTAATTGGCAACTTAAGGTTCTCATTTCGCCTTTAGGCAGAAAGGCAATCCTGATGCTTCCCACCAAGAGGTTGGAAAGGTGGTGGTAACTCCATCCCCACCTTTCCTGGTTCTATCGGTCCCCTCACATTCCTCGCAACCTGCTTCCATGGGCCACATTTGATCCCGTCTATGTTTCTAAAAAAAGGTAGAAATGGTAGGAGAAAAAGACTTCGAATAAACTGGAGATAACATTCCACACAGCTGGAAAAATGTTTGCCCAGGTAATTAATTTCAGTGCTTTAACAATTATCAATCCATTTAAAATAGAATTATAATAAAAAGATAAGAGGAAAGAAAGTCTTGTATTTATTGAGGGGGAAGGGGTGGTGTAGTGGTACTGTCACTGGACCTAGGGTAATGCCCTGGAAACCTGGGTTTGAATCTATTAATTTCCAAGATGATGAGATTGGAATTCAATAAAAATCTGCAATTGAAAATCTGATGGTGACCATTAAATCATTGTTGTAAAAACCCATCTTGTTAAGCCTGGTTCACTGATCTGCTGCCTCACCTGGTGTGGCCTAAATATGACTCCAGACTCCAGGGCCCTCCGAAATAGCCTAGCAAAAATTGGATAAGGAATGAGACTAGACGGACACCTGGCATCGACCTAGGCACCTGGCACTGGTGACCCTGTACCGTCCTCCTTACTAACATCTGGGGGCTTGTGCCAAAATTGGGAGAGCTATCCCACAGACCAGTCAATCAGTAATCATACTCACGGAATCATACCTTACAGATACACCACACCATCCCTGGGAAGATCCTGTCCAACCAGCTGGACAGAGATAGCAGCACAGTGGTATATAGTCCGGAGAAAGGTGCCTCAACGTTGACGCTGGACTCCGTGATGTCTCATGGCATCATGTCGAGCAGAGGCAAGAAAATCTTCTGATTCTTGCCCCTGCCCCAGCACCCCCATGCAGCAGTTGGTGAGGGAACCAACAAGAGGGATAAGCATCCTCACCAACCTGCCTGCTGTAGATGCATCTGTCCATGACAATTTCGTTAGGAATGACCACCATGCAGTCCTCACATTGTATGGCACTATCATCGTGATAAATGGCACAGATTTCAAACAGATCTGGAAAGTCAAGACTGAGCAACTATGAGGCGCTGTGGGCCATCAGCAGCAACAGCGACAATCTGTAACCTCATGGCCCAGCATATCTCCCACTCAAGCAGAGGGATCAACCCCGAATCAAAAAAGAGGGAATGCCAGGAACAGCACCTGGCATACCTAAACATGAGGTGTAAACCTGGTGAATGTACAGCACAGGAATACTTGGGTGCCAAACAGCATTAGCAGCAAGCATTAGAGCTAAGTGATTCCATAACCAACGGATCAGATCTAACCTTGCAGTCCTGCCACACCAGCTGTGAATGCTGGTGGACAATTGAACAATTCACTGGAGGAGGAGGCTCTGCAAATATCTCCATCCTCAATGCTGGAGGAACTCAGCACATCACTGTAAAAGATAGGGGTCATCAACAGTGCAATCAAACGACACCTGCTGAGCAATAACTTGCTCACTGATACTCAGTTTATTTCTGCCAGGGTCATTCAGCTCCTGAGCTCATTACAGCCTTGATTCAAACATGGAAGAAATAGCAGAACTCCAGAGGTGAGGTGGGAGTGATTGCCCTTGACATCAAAGCAGAATTTGACCAAATGTAGTATCAAGAAGCCCTAGCAAAGCTGGAATCAATGGGTATCAAGGGAAACTTCTCTGTTGGTTGAAGTCATACACCTATTTAAAAAGAAGATGGTTGTGGTTGTTGAAGGTCAATCATCTCAGTTCCCAAACATCACTGCAGGAGTTCTTCACAGTAGTGGCTTAGGCCCAACTATCTTCAGCTGTTTCATCAATGACCTTCTCTACATTTTAAGGTCAGAAATGAGGATGTCTGCTGATGATTGTGCTATGTTCAGCACCATTCGCGACTCCTCAGATATTGAAGCAATTGATGTCCAAATGCAGCAAAACCTCAACAATATCTAGGCTTGGGATGACAAGTGGTGAGTAACATTTGTGCCACACAAGTGGCAAGTAATGGCATTACCAACAAAAGATAATCTAATCATCATCCCTTAACATTCAGTGCATTTCCATTGCTGAATCCCCTACTATCATCATCTTGGGAGTTACCACACCTGAAACTGAACTGGACTAGCAATGTAAATACTGTGGCTACAAGAGCAGGTCAAAGACTCGGAATTCTGTGGTGCATAACTCCCCTCTTGATCCTCCTAAGCCTGTCCATCATCAACAAGGCACAAGTCAGGAGTGTGAGGAAATATTTCCCACTTACCATATGAGTGCAGCTCCAAAAACACTCAAGAAGCTTGACACCATCTAGGACAAAGCAGCCTGCTTGGCACATCATTCACAAACATTTACTCGCTCCACCACCAGCGCATAGTAGCAGTAGTGTGTACCATCTACAAGATGCACCGCAGGAAGCCACCAAGGGTCCTTAGACAGCAACTCCCAACCCACAATCGCTAACATCTAGAAGGACAAAGGCAACAGACACATGGGAACACCACCATCTGGGATTTATCTTCCAAGCCACTCAATATTCTGACTTGGAAAAATATCGCCATTCCTTCATTGTCACCGGGGTTTTAACTTGGAACTCCCTCCCTAACAGCAATGTGTCTATACACCACATGGACTGCAGTGGTTCTAGAAGGCAGCTCACCATCACCTTCTCATGGGCAGTTAGGGGTGGGCAATGAATGGGTGGCACTGTGGCTCAGTATTTAGCACTGCTCCTCACGGGCTCGAACCCGGCCCCGTGTCACAGTTCGTGTGGAGTTTGCACATTCTCCCCTTATCTGTGTGGGTCTCGCCTCCACAACCCCAATGATGTGCAGGGTAGGTGGATTGACCATGCTAAATTGCCCCTTAATTGGAAAACATTTTTAAAAAAAGGGAAGCCAATGAATGCTGGCTCAGCCAGCGAATCCCACATCTCATAAATGAATAGAGAAAATAAAAATAAATTGCACCTTTGACAACTTCAAGATGTCCCAAATTATTTAATTACGTAATTTTGAAGTACAATCATTGTCGTGAGCCACCAAACCTATTTTCTAAATTCTAATACCCTAATCAAACTGTAATTTTGCTTCAAAACTCCAAAATGAATTCCCTTGTTAAATCCTCCCACAAAACATCTGTCAGTACATATGCTGTTTCTATACTAGTTGAAGAGCTGACAGAGCTACTCTTTATTGTTATAACTCAATGGTATTCGAAAGTGAGAAAAACGCTTGTTAAGGCAACAATCTTCTATGACAGCCCAGTTTTAAGGGCATAATTACATTTTTACATCAACATAATGATTGATCTCAAAGATTATTGAAAAAGTTGGTTAACAAATCCACTTAAATGGCACTTGTGGTCAGCCGTGGCTGAACATGACTTATTAAAAGATGTTGCTGTGAGCAATTAACTCCCTGAGGGAAAGACCAAATGGAATCTCGAATAAGATTTATTTGGAAGTTATTTCTCCTTTGACATCGCTAGTCGCCCAGATGAATTGCAAAATCCCAACTTGTAAGCAAAAGATTATGCCCCTGCACAAAGACAAAGCAACCATTCAACCATGCAGTATATAAACACTAACGCAATACTCGCAAGATTGACACTACCTCCTCCTACCATTACCCCTGGAGACAATGATTAACTTCCATCTCTTCCACCCTTACCGCTGCCCCTTCTCCTTACCTTCTCCGCTCCTTCTCCTGCAGCCATCTTTTCTCCTTCTTCTTCACTCCTTTCGTTCCTCACCTTGTTTCACACTCCCTTCTCCCTATCTCCTTTTTGCCCTCTTCCCCTTCCTCCCCTCCACTTTCTTATCCCTCCTCCTCTCCCATTCACCCGTACAACTTTACTTTGTTCCTCTTTTCCTCCCCCACTCCTTGTCACAACTCCTCCCTCTTACTCCCTCTCTCCCTTGCAGCCGCTCTCCTTCCTCTTCCCCATTCATCACCTTTTGCAAGTTCCCTCACTCCATCCCCACCCTTCCATCTCCTTTCTCCGACCCTTCCCTCTCCTTTCTCCCATGCTGTACTCTGCTCTCACCCTACCCCACCCCCATGTTTCCTCCTTCTCCTCCACCTGCCTCTCTCCCTCATCCTCATATCTGGACAAAGGCATCGGACACATAGAACACAGATTAGGTATATGCATAAATCAAGACCTTGTTTCTCTTTCAAAGTAAGATTCTAATCATGGCTGGCTGCAGTCCAGGCGACTAGTATTTTGACAAGCTATTTCCTGCTAGCTATACCCCCATATACTAATAATAATCTTTATTGTCACAAGTAGGCTTACATTAACACTGCAATGAAGTTACTGTGAAAAGCCCCAAGTCGCCACATTCCAGCGCCTGTTTGGGTACACAGAGAAATGGCCAAATTACCTAACAGTACATCTTTGGACTGTGGGAGGAAACCGGAGCACCCGGAGGAAACCCAAGCAGACACGGGGAGAATGTGCTGACTCCCCACAGACAGTGACCCAAGCCGGGAATCGAACCTGGGACCCTGGAGCTATGAAGCAACAATGCTAACCACTGTGCTACCATGCTGCCCCCAATCCTCTAGCTACATGGGGACTCCACAACCATTCTTTGTGTAAAACATTTATACCTATTAGATTAATAGTTGGAATAACGATTCAGATGTTCAATAACATATTGGAAACACAGAAATCTTTCATGTCTGTGTGACAGTGGCTTTATACAGGATTAACATTTGTTTTGGGGTTTCCCGTCCAATCACTGGCACAGGCATGATGACACCTGCATGAACAATCTTAATCCCAGTATTTATTCAAACATGCAGCTTGATGCGATTGGATTTTGCTGCCAGAAAGCTTTTCATGTTCCAGTGGAATCCAGGCAGTCAAAGACTGCATTGAGCTTCGTGGACACCTCACTGGATGTGCTGCTCGGGCTGTGAGGAGTAGGAGAGAGTGACTGTTCCCGAGCAATGGGATGAAGAAGCCTGTTGGAGAGGCCAGGACGGCATGATTAGAGGTAGCAGTTCAGGTCAGCAGCAGGAGTGCAGTGCCAGTGTCCTGTTTGCAATGCAGGACGTGATTTAATAACATAGGCAGTGCAGCAAAGGTGAGATCAATAGCATGTTCGCCACATCCTTCTGTGTATCACTCCAAATCCATCAGTCAGACCTCTCAAGTCTACTCTAACACTTCACTCCTCACCCCAGGTAGAAAGCATCCTATCTGACTGCATCACAGCATGGTATGGCAACTGCTCAGCCCAATACCACAAGAAACTTTAGAGAGTCGTGAACACAGCCCAGTCCATCACATGAAAATGCCTCCCATCCATTGACTCCAGCTACACCTCCCGCTGCCTGGGGAAAGCAGGCAGCAGAATCAAAGACCCCTCCCATCCGGCTTACTCACTCTTCCAACTTCTCCCATCGGGCAGGAGATACAAAAGTCTGAGAACACGCATGAACAGACTCAAAAACAGCTTCTTCCCCGCTGTTACCAGACTCCTAAACATCCCTCTTATGGTCTGACCTCATTAACACTACACCCAGAGCAGCACGGTGGCACAGTGGGTTAGCCCTGCTGCCTCATGGCGCCGAGGTCCAAGGTTCGATTCTGGGTCACTGTCCATGTGGAGTTTGCACATTCTACCCATGCCTGCGTGGGTTTCGCCCCCACAACCCAAAGATGTGCAAGGTAGGTGGATTGGCCATGCTAAATTGCCCCTTAATTGGAATAAATGAATTGGGGACTCTACATTTTATTTTAAAAAATTAACACTACACCCCTGTATGCATCACCCGATGCCGGGGTTTATGTAGTTACATTGTGTACCTTGTGTTGCCCTATTATGTATTTTCTTTTTCTTTTATTTTATTTTCCTGTGCTTAATGATCTGTTGAGCTGCTCACAGAAAAATACTTTTTCTTGGTACACATGACAATAAATCAATCCAATCACCCCTCTTGTGTATGGACTTACTCACATCCCCCATCTATCCAATCACCACTGCCATTTATTCTCATCTTTATGCATGATCATGGCTCTCATAGAACATACAGTGCAGAAGGAGGCCATTTGGCCCATCGAGTCTGCACCGACCCACTTAAGCCCTCACTTCCACCCTATCTCCATAACCCAATAACCCCTCCTGAACTTTTTGGACAGGAAGGGCAATTTATCATGGCCAATCCACCAAACCTGCACGTCTTTGAACTGTGCGAGGAAACTGGAGCACCCGGAGGAAACCCACCCAGACACAGGGAGAACGTGCAGACTCCGCACAGACAGTGACCCAGCAGGGAATCGAAGCTGGGACCCTGGCGCTGTGAAGCTACAAGGCTATTCACTGTGCTGCCATGCTGCCCTTTGTGCTACCATGCCCTCCCTCATCCCCACCCTCTTCAAATGCTCTCTAACTATTGTATAGGGCCTTACCAGACACTGGTAACAAAATGAAGTGTCACACGGTATACGGACCTCAATTATTATGGGTGACACAGAACTTAGCACTGCTGCCCCAAATTGCGAGGGACCCTGGTCCGTTTCCAGCCTTGGGTGACTGTTTGCACATACTCCCAGGGTCGCGATTCTCCGCAAATGCGGAGAGTCATAAAGGCTGGCGTGAAACCGGCCGTGTTTCATAGCAGCCTCCGCGCCCCCTCCCGGGACCCGATTCACCCCCCTGGTCGGGGCTAGCATCGCGGCCCCGTGAAGAACGGCATCGCGGGCTTAGCGAGCGTTCGCTAAGCCCGGCCGCCAAGACTCGCGGCGGCTGACGCGCACAATGACGTCAGCTGCGCATGCGCGGGTTGGACGGCTCCAACCCGCGCATGCGCGGATGACGTCATTGCGCATATGCATCAAACCCGCACATGTGCGGTCCGTCATGCCCCTCATGAAAAATTGAGTTGAACCTTCATCAGTGTTGGAAGTGGCGGAGGGACAAAGAGTGCGCGGGTATCGGACCCGCTGCCCGCGATCGGAGGGCCGTGCCAATCGGTGCCATGGTTGTGCAGAACGGCACTTTGCGGCCATTTTCACGAATGGTGAGAGGAGGTGTGTTTAAATTTGTGAAAACGGCCGGAAAGGCCTGGGAACTCGGCCCATCGGATAGGGGAGAATCGCTGTTCGCCGTAAAAAAACGGCGAGCAGCGATTCGTGTCGTGGGGCGGCCATGGGGGGGGGGGGGAGAATAGCGGGAGGTCGGGAAAAATGTCGGGAAGGCCCTCCCGCTATTCTCCGACCCGCCGTGGGGGGCGGAGAATCGCGCCCTCCTGTGTTTGCGTGGGTTTCCTCCAGGTGCTCCTGTTTCCTCCCACAGTCCAAAAATGTGCAGGTTATGTGGATTGGCCATGATTAATGCACAGGGTTACGAGGATAGGGTGGTGGAGGCCTGAGTAGCGTGCTCTTCCGGAGGGTCGGTACAGACTAGATGGGCCGAATGGCCTTCTTCAGCACTGTAGTAATTCTATGTAAACAGCAGGTAAAATATGATCATGTTCATACTGTTAACTTGCAAAGTTAGACTTGCAATATTCTTACGTTGCGAATTGTCATTCATGCTTTTTTAAAATTTCTAACAGTCTCACAGGAGTTGCTTGAGGTTTCTGATGAGAACTCCTCTGAGAGTACAACACTATCACAGCACATATGCAGACCATGCATGTACTTGTCATAATATACACCAGTATATCATGGTGCAGACACACACTGATGGACACACACAGGGACCAATCGACATGTACAAACTCCGCAGCCAATCACCAGTTAGAATACACACACTATAAAGGCAGAGGGCACCATGGGTCCCGCTCATTCTGGGTGCTGCCTCTCAGTGTAACAAGAACTCATCCAGCCCAGCACACACTCACAACACGTGCTGAGAGGATCAACTGGTTCGGACAAGGCTTAGGTCTCTAGTTTAAGTTAGCACCATTTAGACCCACAGTCATCGTGTGTTAGTTAGTTAGAAATAGTTAATAAAATTGAGTTGAACCTTCATCAGTGTTGGAAGTGTCTTGTCATCTCTCAAGTCTACACTAGCTAACACTTCAGTACTTTGGTAAGGCCAGAACAGAGGTAGTTGGGTTTTCACCTGGTGACTCACATCAAGAGGAAGAGCAAATGGGACAAAGGTGAAGAGTCTGGGTTGGAGAACACAAGCTCTGTTCAGCTGAACACAGATGCTGTATTTGGGGCGGCAACAAAAAACAAAGAACAAAGAACAAAGAAAAATACAGCACAGGAACAGGCCCTTCAGCCTTCCATGCCTGCGCCGACCATGCTGCCCGTCTAAATTAAAATCTTCTACACTTCCGGGGTCCGTATCCCTCTATTCCCATCCTATTCATGTATTTGTCAAGATGCCCCTTAAACATCACTGTCGTCCCTGCTTCCACCACCTCCTCCGGCAGCGAGTTCCAGGCACCCACTACCCTCTGTGTAAAAGACTTGCCTTGTACATCTCCTCTAAACCTTGCCTCTCGCACCCAACCTATGCCCCCTAGTAATTGACCCCTCTACCTTGGGAAAAAGTCTCTGACTATCCACTCTGTCTATGCTCCTCATAATTTTGTAGACCACTATCAGGTCGCCCCTCAACCTCCGTTGTTCCAGTGAGAACAAACCGAGTTTATTCAGCCTCTCCTCATAGCTAATGCCCTCCATACCAGGCAACATCCTGGTAAATCCCTTCTGCACCCTCCACATCCTTCTGGTAGTGTGGCGAACAGAATTGAACACTATACTCCAAGTATTGCCGAACTAAGTTTCTATATTTGAGTTGCCAATTTTTATACTCACTGCCCCGGCCAATGAAGGCAAGCATGCCATATGCCTTCTTGATTACCTTCTCCACCTGTGTTGCCCCTTTCAGTGACCTGTGGACCTGTACACCTAGATCTCTCTGACTGTCAATACACTTAAGGGTTCTACCATTCACTGTATATTCCCTACCTGTATTAGACCTTCCAAAATTCATTATCTCACATTTGACCGGATTAAACTCCATCTGCCATCTCTCCGCCCAAGTTTCCAAATGATCTAAATCCTGCTGTATCCTCTAACAGTCCTCATCGCTATCCGCAATTCCACCAACCTTAGTGTCGTCTGCAAACTTACTAATCAGACCAGTTACTTTTCCTCCAAATCAGTTATATTTACTAAAAACAGCAAAGGTCCCAGCACTGAACCCTGCGGAACACCACTAGTCACAGCCCTCCAATCAGAAAAGCATTTTCCATTGCTACTCTCTGCCTTCTATGAGCTAGCCAGTTCTGTATCCATCTTGCCAGCTCACCCCTGATCCCGTGTGACTTTTGTACCAGTCTGCTATGAGGGACCTTGTCAAAAGCCTTACTGAAGTCCATATGGACAACATCCACTGCCCTACCTGCATCAACCATCTTTGTGATCTCCTCGAAAAATTCTATCAAGTTAGTGAAACGCGACCTCCCCTTCACAAAATCATGCTGCCTGTCGCTAATACGTTCACTTGCTTCCAAATGGGAGTAGATCCTGTCTCGAAGAATTCTCGACAGTAATTTCCCTACCACTGACGTAAGGCTCACCGGCCTGTAGTTCCCTGGATTATTCTTGCTACCCTTATTAAACAAAGGAACAACATTGGCTATTCTCCAGTCCATTGGGACAGCACCTGAAGACAGTGAGGATCCAAAGATTTCTGTCAAGGCCTCAGCAATTTCCTCTCTAGCCTCCTTCAGTATTCTGGGGTAGATCCCATCAGGCCCTGGGGACTTATCCACCTTAATATTTTTCAAGACACCCAACACCTCATCTTTTTGGATCTCAGTGTCACCCAGGCTATCTACGCACCCTTCTCCAGACTCAACATCCACCAATTCCTTCTCTTTGGTGAATACTGATGCAAAGTATTCATTTAGTACCTCGCTCATTTCCTCTGGCTCCACACATAGATTCCCTCCCCAGTCTTTCAGTGTGCCAACCCTTTCCCTGGCTACCCTCTTGCTTTTTATTTACGTGTAAAAAGCCTTGGGATTTTCCTTAACCCTATTTGCCAATGACTTTTTGTGATCCCTTTTAACCCTCCTGACTCCTTGCTTAAGTACCTTCCTACTTTCCTTATATTCCACACAGGCTTCGTCTGTTCCCAGCTTTCTAGCCCTGACAAATGCCTCCTTTTTCTTTTTGACGAGACCTACAATATCTTTCGTTATCCAAGGTTCCCGAAATTTGCCATATTTATCCTTCTTCCTCACAGGAACATGCCGGTCCTGAATTCCTTTCAACTGACATTTGAAAGCCTCCCACATGTCAGATGTTGATTTACTCTCAAACATCCGCCCCAATTTAGGTTCATCAGTTCCCGCCTAATATTGTTATAATTAGCCTTCCCTCAATTTAGCACATTCACCCTCGGACCACTCTTATCCTTGTCCGCCAGCACTTTAAAACTTACTGAATTGTGGTCACTGTTCCCGAAATGCTGCTCTACTGAAACTTCAACCACCTGGCCGGGCTCATTCCCCAATACCAGGTCCAGTACAGCCCCTTCCCTAGTTGGACTATCTACATATTGTTTTAAGAAGCCCTCCTGGACGCTCCTTACAAACTCTGCCCCGTCCAAGCCGCTAGCACTAAGTGAGTCACAGTCAATGTTGGGGAAGTTAAAGTCTCCCATCAAAACAACCCTGTTGCTTTTACTCCTTTCTAAAATCTGTCTACGTATCTGCTCCTCTATCTCCCGCTGGCTGTTGGGAGGCCTGTAGTAAACCCCCAACATTGTGACTGCACCCTTCTTATTCCTGATCTCTACCCATATAGCCTCGCTGCCCTCCGAGGTGTCCTCCCGTGGTACAGCTGTGATATTCTCCCTAACCAGTAGCGCAACTCCACCACCCCTTTTACATCTCCCTCTATCCCACCTGAAACATCTAAATCCTGGAACGTTTAGCTGCCAATACCGTCCTTCCCTCAACTAGGTCTCTGTAATGGCAGCAACATCATAGTTCCAAGTACTAATCCAAGCTCTAAGTTTATCTGCCTTACCTGTTATACTTCTTGTATGAAAACATATGCACTTCAGGCCACCAGACCCGCTGTTTTCAGCAACATCTCACTGTCTGCTCTTCTTCAGAGCCATACTGGCCCTATTCCCTAGTTCTCTGTCAATTTTTTCACCTTCTGACCTATTGCTCCGGTACCCACCACACTGCCATACTAGTTTAAACCCTCCAGTGTGACCCTAGCAAACCTCGCAGCCAGGATATTTATGCCTCTCCAGTTTAGATGCAACCCGTCCTTCTTATACAGGTCACACCTTCCCTGGAAGAGCTCCCAGTGGTCCAGATAACTGAAACCCTCCCTGAAACCAGCTGTTTAGCCACGTGTTTAGCTGCTTTAGCTTCCTATTTCTAGCTTCACTGGCACCTGGCACAGGGAATAATCCTGAGATTACAACCCTGGAGGTCCTATCTTTTAACTTTCTGCCTAGCTCCCTGAACTCTTCCTGCAGGACCTCATCCCTTTTCCTGCCTATGTCGTTAGTACCAATATGTACCAAGACCTCTGCCTATTTCAGAGACATCCTGGACCCTGGCACCAGGGAGGCAACATACCATCCTGAAGTCTCTTTCACGTCCACTGAAGCAACTACCTGTGCCCCTGACTATAGAGTCCCCTATGACTATTGGTCTTCTGCACTTTGACCCTCCCTGCTGAACATCAGAGCCAGCTGTGGTGCCACTGCTGTGGCTGCTGCTGTTTTCCCCTGATAGGCTATTCCCTCCAACAGTATTCATGAAGTATCCATTGGCAATGAAGAGGGGAGTCAATGCTCTGCAGCAGGGAATGTGCAATGTACTGATAGGTGTTCTCAGTGCCTTGTCCATAATTGCATGAGGGATCGGTGGAATCACTTCATGCAAAAGTGATGCTGCTGCCATTGTTATGATGTCTTATTCCATGGGTAGAGATGTCAATTTTACAGAGCATCAAAAACTGCAATCATACAAATGTTAGAGCTTGCAGACTTTGAATGCACTTTAAGGAGGATGGCTGGAATTTTAGCATTGGCCTGGCACAGCACTCCATCAAAGTTCTCTTTGGCACATCAGTAGCAGCGTGATGGAGTTGGGTCATGAGAAGAATGATGGAGAAAATGATACGGAAGTGGGGACCTGTCTGAAACTGCTTCTATGTTTCACCTTTATTTCTCACCCCTCCACCCCTAACACCTATACTGTCTGTATCTGACAAGCTCCTTCATCTCCCAATGACTGTGTCTGCTTCTGCACAGAAGCGGTGGGATGGTCTTTGCTGAGTCCACAGGAGCTCCGAAACCCAGAGGACATCATGTGCAGTCAGAGCAGGAATCTGAACAGTCTGTCTCTATCTCTGCTGAAACCACAGGGGTAGCTTCATCTCCGTGCTAAGAAAAGACAGAGTAACGATTTGTAGTTGTACATGGGTGTTTTATGTATTGTTATACTGTGAAGTTTCTTTTCATAATGTAAATCATTTTGTTGTCTTAATCATTTTTCCATGTTGGTTGAAAAGTGGCTTTTTTAGTTTATTGACGGTGAGCAAGTGACTCTTGCGTGAGGTTCTTAGATGGGTCTGTATTGGAAGCTAAGTGGACTTTGTAATGCCTGGGCATCCGTGGCAATATGTGCAACTGGTGGTGCATAGTCCTCATCACCTTTCATCTCCTCACCTTTCTCCTCCTCTTCTGAATCCTCCAAAGAGACTCTGTGCTCAGCGCTTTGGTCCAAATCCTGCTGCTGGGCAATGCTGTGCACAACACGGTGACCATTCTGGAGATGCTGGACGGTGTGTACTAGCATTAATTCCAATAGCTCTACTTCCAGGCACCTTGGTGTCCGGAAGGTTGGACTGCAGGTGGAAAATGGCATGGCAGCGGCCGGGAATCTTGTCCAGGGAACCATCCAGCAAAAACACAAAGATACCTCCAAAGATACCTACACAAGTGGAAAGGAACTAGCCAATCTTGCAACAATCATAGAGGAATCTCATTTGCTTCCAACATCAGCAAAAACTTTGTCTGAATCCTTCTGAACCATTTAGTGCAACATCTCGAACAGGATCTGCTACCCAGGAGTCAGTGCAGTTTCGGAAAAGGTCGAGGAACCACTGATATGGTGTTTGCAGTTAAACATCTCCAGCTGAAATGCCAAGAACAGAATCATAGAATTTACAGAAGGTGGCCATTCGGTCCATCGAGTCTGCACCGGTCCTTGGAAAGAGCACCCTACCCAAGCCCATACCTTCACCCTATCCCCTTAAACCCAGTAAACCCACCCAACCTTTTTGGACACGGAGGGCAATTTAGCACGGCCAATCCACATAACTTGCACATCTTTGGACTGTGGGAGGAAACCGGAGCACCCGGAGGAAAGCCATGCAGACACGGGGAGAACGTGCAGACTCCGCACAGACCATGACCCAAGAGCCGGGAATTGAACCTGGGAACCTGGCGCTGTGTAGTCACAGTGCTAACCACTGTGCTAACGTGCTGCCCCTCTACACTAGGCTTGCATGCTGATCAAGACCTTTGACACAGCCAGCCTTGAGCGCCTTTGGAGGATAATGAAGAAATTTGGCTGCCCTGAGAAATTCACCACGATGGTTCGATAGTTCATTGAAGGCGTGTTCACGTGTGTTCTGAATGATGGTAACCCTTCGGACTTGTTCCCAGTCACAAATGGAATTAGACAGGGCTGTGTGCTAGTGCCAAAAGTTTTCATGGGTGGGATTCTTCGACTCTGCGCCGGGTCGGAGAATCGCCGGGGGGGCCGCGCGAATCGTGCCACGCCGCCCCGCCGCCCCGCCGCCCCGCCGCCGGGACATGATTCTCCGCAGAACAGAGAACGGTGCCATTGGGGCCGCGTGGTCAGCGCGGCGCCCGTAGGGGGCACACTACGCGGCAAGGCGCCAGTCGGGGCCAATTCTCCGGCCCGGATGGACCAAATGGCTGTAAAAATAAACCTGAGTCCCTCCGGCGCCATTCTAACATGCTCTGAGCCAGCGGGACCTCAGCGTTGAAGGGTCCGGGGGCTGCTCTGGTGGGGGAGGAGGGAGGGTCCGGCTCCGGGAGGGGGGACCCTCCGATGTGGCCTACCTCTCTGACTCCCGGCCTCCTTTCTTCTGCGCCGGCACCTGTACTCCTGCGCCATGTTGGATCGGGGCCGGCGCGGACAAGGGAGACACCGCGCATGCGCGGAAATCGCGCCGGTGGGACTGTGCATGTGTGGGTTCACGCTGGACCCACTGCGCATGCGCGTATCCCCCAGCGCCCAGTCCACTGCCGGAACATCAGCTGGAGCGGCGTGAACCACTCCAGCGCCCTGCTGGACCCCTGTAGGGGCCAGAATTGCTGATCATAGGGCCGTGTTGACGCCGTCAAGAAACGCAATGGCGTTTCCGACGGCGTCAACACTTAGCCTCAGGATCAGAGAATCCCGCCCCATGTTTTTTTCTCCGTCTATGCCCTCTGATGCCTTCCACGATGGTGATCCTGGTGTCAAAATCAGATATGATTTGGACGGTAAGTCGGTCAGTCTGAGATGAGTTCTGGCAATGACTAAAGTTTTGAAGGACATACCTCATGATTTCAAGTTTGCCAATGACTGTGGGCTAGCTGCTAGTTCAGAGCTGGACATACAATATAGCTTGGACTTGTCCTCCAATGTGTGAAACTTGAGCCTGATAAGCATGCAAAAAACTGAAGTAAAATATTAGCCTGCTACAGGAAAAGACTACCTTGAGCCAGGATTTCTGTCCATGACCAGAACTTGTCAGCAGTGGATAAGTTCATTAGTCTCGGCATCACACTCTTGTGAGCTATCTGTATTTAGGATGAGACACATCTAAGAATGACTAAAGCAAGCGTGGCCTTGGGCAGACTGTGAACTGTGGTCTGGGAATGAAGTGGAGTAAAGTCTGGACCAAGCTGAAAGTTTGTAAATCCTGCCCACTCTGCTCTGTGCTTGCAAGATTTGCACTGTGTACCAGCATCATGCCAAGAACCACATTCATTTGAGTGGCCTCCAAAGGTTTGTGAAAATCAAATGGCAGGATAAAATACTAGACACTAAGTTGCTCACCCAAACTGGTATGCCAAGCATCTATGCCATATTGAGTTAGTCACAACTGAGTTGTGCTGGTCATTTAGCAGAACACTTACCAAAGCGAATCTTCTATTGAGTCTGGGGTGTGCTTCGATGGTGGTCAAAGGCAGCACTACAAGAAAGCTCTGAAGGCTTCATTTATCCACTTCAGGTCCTGGGAGACGTTCGCCCAGGATCGCTGTACCTGGCGCAACCAAACAAAAAGCAGTGTGGCCCCCTTCAAAAGCAAACACAAAATCAGAAGCAGAGAGAAGACATAAGCATAAATCACAAGTCATAAACTTATACAAACATTAATCAAATTTGATATCTTGTCCTATTTGCAACAGAACCATCTGGGCACAAGTTGGTTTTGCTGTTCACTTCCTTACCTGCCAGAACCCTACCTAGTGCCCCAGATATTGAACATGGTCATCATCTTCACGTCGACGGGCAAACACGAAGAAAAGACAGATACATTTAGGTGGAGGCTAAGCAAGCAGAAGGAAATAGAGGGTGATATGCTGCGATGGGCTTGTTGGGCTGAATGGCTTGATACTGTTTTGTATTTTCCAGGTAATTCTATGTAGATATTGCAAGGATGCATTGGAAGTCGATTTGCCAAACCAATCAGCCCCCTTATCTCCTGTAATATAAATTGTTGTGATAATTTGAAATTTGGCATTCTTGCATTTGTCCTGATGAATGCGAGATGAAAATATTTGACAGATGTCTCTCTTTCCAAATTCTGTATTACCAAGTGACTATCTCTTTCAGTCTTCAAGACGAGGTGACCCAGTAGATAGTTAGAAATTTCCAGTGCTCTTTGTGTGATTCACCTGATTTCTTGATTTCACCTCCAAATGACTTAGTTCTAATTTTAGTATTCCATGCTATTCTTCCAGAAATTGTCACCAGACAGCATCTCAGCAACGAACTTATAAAATCCCTTTAAACACAATGCACATTTCCATGTATATCAGTGTTTGTCTCCCCAGTGCTCACGGGCTGGATTCTCAGTTTCAGGGACTATGTCCCCACGCCGTCGTGAAAGCTGTGGTATTTTACGCCAGAAAAACTGGCATCAAAAGGCCACAGATTCATAGCATTGCAAGGGGCTAGCAGGCAGCTGTCATTCAGCTCCAGCTGGCGATATGGCCTCCGCACTTCCGGGTCAGAGGCCTCACATGCGCACGGTGGCAGCCTCCAGTGGCCACACCATGCTCCATGGCGTCAGAGACGACGGACCTGGATCCCGGAAATAGTGTCATCGATTGGCCGCGCGCCTGACCCGCACCGCCCGCTCCAAAATACCCCAGTCCTGAATGAGGCCCCCCCGCCATCTGATCGACCCTCCCCCAACTGTGGCGGCCAAGGACTGAGTCCTCAGCTGCCTCGCGAGTATCCTGAATGGCAGGACCATGAGTGGTCCACGAAGTCGGAAATCCGTCCGGTCGGGGATGGAGAATAGCGGGGCGGGCCTCTGGCAATGGCTTCCAGTGGTGGATAATCAGCGCGGCATACTTGGAGAGTACGCCGCTATTTGGGTGGCAGAGAATCGCTGAACTGGCACCGGCCCCGATTTCATGCAGGAAACTGGATTCTCCACCCCGTCGCCGAATGCAATTTTGGCATTGGGGTGCAGAGAATGTCCAAATTAACTAACAGCACGTCTTTCGGGACCTGTGGGAGGAAACACAGACACAGGGAGAACGTGCAGACTCCACACAGACAATGACCCAAGCCGGGAATTGAACCTGGGACCCTGGAGCTGTGAAGCAACAGTGCTAACCACTGTGCTACCGTGCTGCCCTTGTCTCCGTTTTAGGTGGGTTTCCTCCGGGTGCTCTGGTTTCCTTACAGAGTACAAAGATGTGCAGGTTAGGTGGATTGATCATGCTAAATTGCCCCTTAGAAGCCAAAGATGTGCAGGTTAGATGGGGTTATGGGGTTACAGGGATGAGCCTAAGTAAGGTGCTCTTTCAGAGGGTCAGTGCAGACTCGACAGGCCAAATGGCCTCCTTCTGCACTGAAGGAATTATATGGTTCTACATGCAGGAGAACTGTATCCACAACAACTGGTATAGAGCACCTATTGGTTGTGGGGTGTCAAACCCTAGCTATCCTTACCAGACATGAAATGGGAGAACTGGAATTTGAGTGTGAGCAGAGGGGGAGGTTGTCAGGTCACGGTGAGGCTGACAGCAGAATCGTGCCAGGATGAGGGTGAAAGTGATGAATGGGTATCTTATCCCTCAGAACGACTTCAGTTAACCGCTGTTTTTTAAGACACTTCAATGCAACTAAGACTAATCGCAATGGGCAGCATAATGTTGAAAATTAAGCCTGCGTGATATGATTGATGATTCTGACCACTTGTTTTCATCCCTCAGATGGGCCATACACCAGCGCCAGCCAAGAGGCCACGACCTTCCTTTGACACCAGAGCGTGACAACTCACAAGATGCACTCGCAGCACATCCTCTCTCAGCATCATGCACCAGTGCAGATACAGGCATGTTGAAGGGCATAACTGTTTTGTACAGCAGTGAGGGTACTTCATGCTCGCTAGTGCAGAAGGCGGGGGCAGGGAATGTCCAGTGCGCTGACAGTCAGAGGACTGCTGGAGACAAGGGTCATGCTGAATCTGAGAAAGATGATCAGCCTCTGGAGTTGTCCTGAAGGTGACAAATGCTGGATGTCCAACAGGATGTGCAGAGAACTCTGGCAGCGATCTCTGAGGGTCTGTGTGCCATGATATCTGTCATGGAGGAGTGCCTGCAGAGCATAAGCTCTAGTGTTTACCGTGAGCTCTGAGCGCGCAGCATCATCCGTTGAGAGTGTGGCAACGCTCATGGAGACGCACTTCCAGGATCAGAATGAGACGTTCGAATCTGCACGTCTGCACACAGGCACTGACCTCAGGAGGTTACTGCCTGTATAGGAGAAGGTTGTGACGACGAGTGTCACTGATGGCTATATGCAGGAGAAATGAATCGTTGGCGGGCAAAGAACTGAGTACTCAACTGACAATGGTGGACATGATGGCTATCATCTCCTGGGCCGCCTCCCACGGTGCCCCGTATGAAGGCTGCATCTCCTCTGCCTCTGCCAATCACCACGCCATCCTCTGAGTTCACAGTGACTGAGGAGTGCCCAGCTATGTCGCTGCTTAGGCCCCGCCGGCCAGAGGATGACGACCAAAGTTATCTGCGCCAACAGAGCATCGATGTCAGAAGCGTTTCACTCATCCCACTAACAGTGAGGGTGGGACACCTAGACTAGCACCCGCAAATGGAAACTTAAATCACAGTGTGCACAACCAGGGTTTAAACAGGATGCTCTTGATTTCCTACCCTCTCACTGTTTTCTGTAGGTTATCAAGCTGGATACTTTGTTGTGAGATTGATGTTGCTATTAAAGTCTTATTGTTAGGGGCAGCACGGTGGCACAGTGGTTAGCCTGCTGCCTCATGGCGCCGAGGTCCCGGGTTCGATCCCGGCTCTGGGTCACTGTCCTTGTGGAGTTTGCACATTCTCCCCGTGTTTGCGTGTGTTTCGCCCCCACAACCCAAAGATGTGCAGGGTAGGTGGGTTGACCATGCTAAATTGCCCCTTAATTGGAAAAAATGAATTGGGTACTCTTAAATTTAAAAAAAAATTCTTATTGTTCACCAAATAACATTGTCCTGTGTGCTCAAATGGTTTCAATGTGCTTAAATGATTTCAGCCTCATAAATGGTTGTGGATAGACATCCAGGGTATAAACCTTTTATTAGTCAGGCATTTGGACTCGCGGAATAGTTAAATGTGAGATGTTTGAGGTGATGCCCACGAACTCTATGGGATGACAGGGCAGGTTCACCGAAAAAGCTTGAATCGGGGCCTGCCTGTACTTCCCTGATGTCAATCTGCTCGTCCTCGCATTCTGCCTGCCTGGGATCTGCATCTGAGTCAATTTTGGTGTCCTCTTCTGAACCGTGCGTATTAGGTCCAGAGGTTCACCCTTGGAGAGAGCAAGGTTATGAAGAGTGCAGCTTAAACTACAATGAGCAACACTCACTCAGACGGGTACAGCAGGGCATCCCCGGATTGCTCCAGGCATTGCAACCTTACTTCAGCAGTCCAATGGTCCTCTCCACCTGTGCCCTTTTGGATACATGGCCGTGGTTGTATCTCTCCTCTAATCTTGGGCACCTGACAGATGTCATCAGCCACTTTTTCAGTGAATACCCCTTGTCACCAATCAGCATCTCTATCTTTGTTCCCTGTCCCGATCCCCCTCCTCAGAGGAGGTGCTCCCTGTTGAGTGGGAATGCAGGTGGGAGTCACCCATGCACAAAGGGTAACAGAAAAAAGCTATGTCCTGAGAGCTCCACACTGCTGAGCCCAACACAGAAAACACTCTCTAAAACACCAACTCAACTCTCTCCTTGAAATCCAAACTCCTCATCCAGCATTTTCTCCATTTCTCTTTTATCCCACCCTTGAAAAGTTAAAAAACGGTTGGGCTGCCTGCCTGTGTTTCCCATGCACTGAACTTGTAATCACACAGGGCATGTAAAATCTTAGTTAGTTGGGATTTACTCCCCTCCTCAAGCGGCATAATTGTTGGTGGGTGTTCCAGATCCGTACCTGTGTCCACCGACAGAAATATTGCACGATTGTACGATGACGTGGGTATACGTGTTCGGTATCATTACGCACTATTTAACACGCTTCCCGCTCAGGCCCGCCTGTCTGGCAGACATAAAATTCTACTCATGGGATATCATTGAATTATAAAGCACAGGAGAAGATCTCTCTTTGATGTCCATGTTGGCTCTTTGAAGGATTTTGCAAATTAGTCACATTCTCCTGCCCTTTGCCCATAACCCTGCAATTTCTATGCTTCAAGTGTTCATCCAATTTCCTTTTAACTACTGAATGAGAAAAATCTCGATCACACCTCTCTTTTGGTTCCTTTGCATAGCATATTATACACATCGAGCCCATCGAACTGGCACCGACCCTTCAAAAGAGCACCTTGGGCTGATTCCCCCAACCTATCCTGCAACCCCACCTAATCTGCACATCCTTGGACTGTGGGAGGAAACTGGAGCACCCGGAAGAAACCCATGCAGACACGGGGAGAACATGCCAGCTCCACGCTGATAGCCACTGCGGTGATGTCCATCACTGTAAATACACAAGGGGTTAATGTAAATACACGTAGACTAGCTAGACACTAGAAGGAGCACCAGAGACATGACACACATACACTCAACCAGTAGATCAGTTAGATAGGACATGACCAATGGCCATTCACGATACACACAGGGGTGACACGCATTACACCAACCCATATATAAAGGACACCACACATATGATCGGCCTCTTTCCAGTGGAGACAGTCAGTGAGTACAGACACAGGGTTGATTCAATATCACTCCCACCACGTGGCTTGTAGCCGACTGGTTAGTCAGTCTGGGTAGCTATAGTAGGATTAGCAGTAGTGTCGAACCCGAGTAATAGAAGTGTATATAGTTTAATAAACGTGTTGAAGTTATCTCCACGTCTGAACCTTCCTTTGTCAAGTGCACCACAAGGAAGCCGCTTATGCCACACTTAGAGCATAACAAGACAGCCACCAAAAGCCAGAATTGAACCCGGTCCCTGATGCTGTGAGGCAGCAGTTCTGACCATTGTGCCACCCTTCAGGAAGGATTCTTACACAACAATCAACATTAGCTTCATGGTCACCATAGCTGAGATGAGCTTTAAATTCCAGATTTATTAAATGAATTAAAATTAACAGTCCAATGACACTGCAACATCACCCCTTTTTTCAGTTTTGACTATGTACTGATGGTTAAACAGTAAATTAACTTTTCAATTGTAATAATAATCTTATTAGTTGTCTAAATTAACAAGATTTCTAAGCTTGTGTATTGTTTACATCGCTGCAGGTTATATTGCAATGCCTGCAGAATATGTTGAAATATAACCGACTGCGCAATTGCTAGGCCTGGAGTATTCATCAGCATGGGAGAGATGTTGGGTTCTGGTGAGAACATAAACATTTACTGCCACCTGCAGGATAGATCTGACACACTGTCCTTTGCTCAATGGGAATGCAGATAGTTTCACAAATCAAACTTTGCACAGTGAAAATACACTTGTGATTATTTTAAGGGAAACATGTATCATCCCACAGTTTGTAAAGTGGGACTGGATCAGTTTCTGAGTGTGGAAGACTCCGAATGCAAGGGCAGCACGGTAGCATTGTGGATAGCACAATCGCTTCACAGCTCCAGGGTCCCAGGTTCGATTCCGGCTTGGGTCACTGTCTGTGTGGAGTCTGCACATCCTCCCCGTGTGTGCATGGGTTTCCTCCGGGTGCTCCGGTTTCCTCCCACAGATGTGCAGGTTAGCTGGATTGGCCATGATAAATTGCCCTTAGTGTTGGGTGGGGTTACTGGGTTATGGGGATAGGGTGGAGTTGTTGACCTTGGGTAGGGTGCTCTTTCCAAGAGCCGGTGCAGACTCGATGGGCCGAATGGCCTCCTTCTGCACTGTAAATTCTATGATATTGCAGGAGGGGTGGATTTCTCAAATATAATACTGATTTGGATATACCTTTCCATTTCTCAATCATATTGTAAAGTTATCACGTGACTACAAGTCACAAATAATCACCATAGATTTGAATTTAGGTCACATAATTGGGTCTGAAGGAGCAGGGTTTATGATGTGACATTAGCCCAACGCGTGGCGTCGAATGTAGGCAACATGCATCTGCCAACATAAATCATGTCATTTGCAGTTAGTGACAAGCACATTGGATTTGATTGGGTGCACTGGGGTTTCTGCTCCATGGTGGAGTGTACCACTGGATATCAGTCTCACTCTCTCTCCCAGTTCCTTACAGAGGGCAGCATGGTAGCGCAGTGGTTAGCACAGTTGCTTCACAGCACCAGGGTCCCAAGTTCGATTCCCGGCTTGGGTCACTGTCTGTGCAGTGTCTGCATGTTCTCCCTGTGTGTGTGTGGGTTTCCTCCAGATCCTCTGGTTTCCTCCCACAGTCCAAAGATTTGCGGTTAGATAAATTGGCCACGTTATTTTGCCAGTAGTGTCCAAAAAAGGTTGGGTGAGGTTACTGGGCTACGAGGATAGGAGGTGTGGGCTTAGAGTGCTCTTTCCAAGGGCCGGTGCAGACTCGAAGGGCCAAATAGCCTCCTTCTGCACTGTAAATTCTATGATTCTAAATACTACATAAGGCGGATGATATCTTGGATCTCGCAGAAGCTGCCTCGCGGTGCTGCTGGCAGACACCAGAGAAGGCGGTAGCACGAGTATCGACAGCGACTCGAGGCGGCGGTCTTTGTGCAGATCCTGCCCCACATCCTGAGGACCCGGCTGCCCATCAGGTCAGGGAAGGACCCAGAGGCAGAGGCCGGCAACTGCCCAAGTTGGCCAGGTGTTGCTGATCTTTCGAACAAATGACGGACAGCGTGTGCTGCAGGAGTCTCCGCCTCAATAAAGCGACATTGCGGCAAGTGTGCCATGTCCTCGCGGACTTGGCATCGCATAGAGGAGGAGGACACTCGCTCCAGATGGTCATCAAGGTCACCACAATCCTGAACATTATGCCTCAGGATCATTCCAGGGCTTGAGTGGGGACTTTTGCGGCTTCTCATGAGCTACAGCCCACAAGTGCATCCATGAGGTCAACGATGCCCTGTTTGGCTGGGCAGTGAACTATATAGAATAGAATCCCTATATTGCAGAAGGAGGCCATTCAGCCAATTGAGTCTGCGCTGACTCTCCGAAGGAGCACTCTACCTAAGACCACTCCCACACCCCCTCCCAATCCCCATAACCTCATCTGATCTTTGTACACTTGGGGGTAATGTAGCGTGGCCAAACCACCATGGTGGCACAGTGGTTAGCACTGCTGCCTCATAACTCCAAGGACCCAGGTTCAATTCCAGCCTCGGGCGACTGTGTGGAGTTTGCACTTTCACTCCGTGTCTTTTTTGGATTTCCTCATGGTGCTCCAGTTGCCTCCCACAGTCCAAAGATGTGCAGATTAGGTGGATTGGCCAAGATAAATTGCCCTTTAGTGTCCTAAAGGTTAGATGGGGTTACTGGCTGTGGAGATAGGGTGGAGATGTGAGACGATGTAGGGTGCTCTTTCTAAGGGTCGGTGCAGATTGCCTGAATGATTCTATGATCTGGTTAGAGACCAATAATGTTTTGTTTTGACAGTCGAAAGAAATGAAGGTTCAAGGCACCTGTTAGAGAATAAAGCCACAAGGCTCCAGGGGCTGGATTCTCCATGTCTGAGACTAAGGGCCAGATTCTCAGTTTCTGAGACTATGTGCGGAGGATCTATGGCATTGTACAAGGAAATAATTGGCACCGCGTAAAACTCCCGACCTCCACAAAATGAATGGGCGGAAAATGGCCGGGTCTGTGGCTGCACATGCGCATGGTGACGACGCTGCCACCATGCTGGGTTCCTGCACGGCTGAGACCGCACGTCAACTGCGCGGTCGGGAATTTGGCTGATCAGGACGATGGAGAATCGGAGGAGGGCCTTCAAGTGACATACTGAGGCCGTTCGAATGGCATGCAGTGCGTGCCGTGATGAAGCTGGGGGCGGTGCACCGCCGCTCCAGAATTTGGCATCAAAAAGAATTCTCCGCCCAATCGGCGATTCCGAATTCGGCGTCGGGGAGAATCCCACCCTAAGTGTTGACGTCAACGGAGAATCCATGCACTTTCATGCACAAAAGTTGGCAGCACCTGGACTGATTCCACTTCCATTGAGGGGCTGGTACCGGTGCCGCGTGGAACACAATTGATTCTAATGGAAAATGGTGCGGGATTCACCATTGATTGACACTCGGGAGGTTGTCAAATTGCAGCCACATGTACACCTTACAATCTCCACACACACTTATCCCAGTCAAAAGGACGGCATCGGCTGGGCTGGAGTGCGGCCATACACCTGATGGGTCGTCTGGGGCCAGAGGGCATCCAGGGGGGTGCCCTGGGGGAACACCTATATGATCCATGGCACCAGGTTCAAAGTGGGCTGTTAGTGGTGTGCGCAGCTGCATGGCTACCTTGCCGGCTGCGGCAAAGGTGTTCCGTACCGTCCACCCCAACTCCACAGCCCACCTCCTGGCCAACCTCCACTACTGCCTCCAGCCCTGGCGGAAGCCCCCCGGCCAGTGACACTTTCATATCCATTCGCTCTCCCTCAGCAGCTGCCACGCAGCTTTCACGATTTTAAAAGCACAAGTGAACCGCGCCGGCGGGAACTTGGCCCATCGGAGGTGGAGAATCGCAGAGGCCCGGAGAGTATTGGGTCCGGTCCGCTAATAATATGCAAATGGTGTCCACTGTGCATGCGGAGTGAAACACATTTGTCAAGGCGACGGAGAAGACCAATACGGCCTCAGCTGGATTATAGTATCCAATTCTGGGCACCAAACTTTAATAATAATTTAATAATCTAGACTAACACTACAATGAAGTTACTGTGAAAAGCCCCTAGTTGCCACTTTAGGAAGAATGTGAAGGCATTGGAGAGAGTGCAGAAATATTTATAAAAATGGATCCAGGGATGAAGGACTTCAGTTATGTAGATAGATTGGAGAAGCTGGAGTTATTCTGTCTGGAAGAGAGAAAGTTGAGAGAAGATTTGATAGAGATGTTCAATATCGGGGTGGCGGGGGGGGGGGGGGGGGGTGGAGTGGTGGATTAGGCAGAGTAAAATCATAGAATGAATAGAAACATAGAATCCCTACAGTACAGAAGGAGGCCATTCAGCCCATCAGGTCTGCACCAACCCTCTGTAATAGCGCCTTACCTAGGCACCCTCCCCCATCCTATCCCTATAACCCCACTTAATCTTTGGACAGTAAGGAGCAATTTAGCATGGCCAATCCACGTTGCCTGCACATGTTTGGACTGTGGGAGAAAATTGGAGCACCCTGAGGAAACTCACGTAGACACGGGGAGAAACTGCAAACTCCACAACGGGGAGAAACTGCATACTCCACGCAGACAGTCACCCAAAGTGCTAACCACTGTGCCACCATACCACCCCTCATAGAAAGAAATTCTTGCCATTGTTGGAAGTGTCAAGAAGCAGACGACACAGATTTAAAGTGATTCACAAAAGAAGCAATGGTTACATGAGGATTTAAAAAAATGTAGCAAGCAATTAGCCATAGAAAGCATCCTATCTGGCTGCATCACAGCCTGGTATGGCAACTGCTCGGCTCAAGACAGCAAGGAACTTCAGAGAGTCGTGAATACCGCCCAGTCCATCACACGAACCTGCCTCCCATCCATTGACTCCATCTACACCTCCCGCTGCCTGGGGAATGCAGGCAGCATAATCCCCTCCCATCCGGCTTACTCACTCAACTTCTTCCATCGGGCAGGAGATACAAAAGTCTGAGAACACGCACGAACAGACTCATAGAACATAGAACATAGAACAGTACAGCACAGAACAGGCCCTTCGGCCCTCAATGTTGTGCCGAGCCATGATCACCCTACTCAAACCCACGTATCCACCCTATACCCGTAACCCAACAACCCCCCCTTAACCTTACTTTTATTAGAACACTACGGGCAATTAGCATGGCCAATCCACCTAACCCGCACATCTTTGGACTGTGGGAGGAAACCGGAGCACCCGGAGGAAACCCACGCACACAGGGGGAGGACGTGCAGACTCCACACAGACAGTGACCCAGCCGGGAATCGAACCTGGGACCCTGGAGCTGTGAAGCATTTATGCTAACCACCATGCTACCCTGCTGCCCCTAACTCAAAAACAGCTTCTTCCCCGCTGTTACTAGATTCCTAAATGACCCTCTTATGGACTGACCTGATCAATACTACACCCCTGTATGCTTCACTCGATGCCGGTGTTTATGTATTTACATTGTGTAACTTGTGTTGCCCTATTATGTATTTTCTTTTCTTTTCTTTTCATGTACTTAATGATCTGTCGAGCTGCTCGCAGAAAAATACTTTTCACTGTACCTTGGTACACGTGACAATAAACAAATCCAAATTGGGATCTCAGAGGCACTGCACTGTTGCTTCACAGCGCCAGGGACCCGGGTTTGATTCCCGGCTTGGGTCACTGTCTGTGCGGAGTCTGCACATTCTCCCCGTGTCTGTATGAGTTTCCTCTGGGCGCTCCAGTTTCCTCCTACAAGTCCTGAAAGATGTGCTGTCAGGTGAATTGGACATTGTAAATTCTCCCTCCCTGTACCCGAACAGGCATCGGAGTGTGGCGACTGGGGGATTTTCACAGTAACTTCATTGCAGTGCTAATGTAAGCCCACTTGTGACACTAATAAAGATTATTATTATTATGTTTAACTAGAAAGGTCCTGGGTTGGTTACCTGATCCATTCCTTTTCGCCACCTTGGTGCAGTATAGTTAGTTAAGGATTATTCCTTCATGATGGTGGGGCTGTGCAGCAGACCTCCACAAATCTGCTCGTATGGCATGGCTCCTCTAGATGGCCATGTATGTTGTTTTGCTGATAGTACACTATCGGTGACCTTAAAAACTAAGGGTCGGACTTCCATCCCTCAGTGGAAGGACATCCTGTCCTTCAGATGTGTTGGCCAATCTGATTGACTGGCAGCTCCTGCAGCTTTTGCAGTCCCAGCAACTCTGGGAGAGCGTTGTTGGTACTGCTGGACTGCAATAGGGCTGTCAACTGTGATTAAATGTATTCCTGGAAGGTTCATCACATGACTTTCCCCCATACTCTACTTACTTGTCACCCAACACATCCATAGCCTTAATAAAAACAAATTACTGTGGGTGCTGGAATCTGAAACCGAAGAGAATATGCTGGAAAATCTCAACAGGTCTGGCAGCATCTACAGGGGGAGAAAAGAGATAACGTTTTGAGTCCAGATGACCCTTTGTCACAGCCATCCTATCCCAACTTGAAAGCAAAAAGACTCAATTAGATGATGCTTGACCATCAGCCAAACAGCCATCACCCCCCCCATTTTCAATATTTTTAGAAATGTTCAAAGGAAATATCGAAAAAAGTATTTTTCAAATTTCCTGATGGCTTTTCTCCAGGGTTGTCTTGGTGATAATTCTTCAATTGCTGGAGACTCCAGCGTAATCCCGGAAGGTTGGCAACCCTAAAGCGCAAGGTTGCCCATGAGAAAGTGTCAAGGATATTGGATAAGGAGAGTTCATGGTTTCTTGGGTGGGAAAGGATTGGGGTTCCTGCGTGAGTGGTGAGGTGTGGGTCCCAGGGGCCAGGCTGGGAAATACTAAAGGGGGGGCTGGGGGTATGATCTTTGGGGGGGGGGGGGGGGGGGGGGGGGGAAGAACAGGTCTCCCAGTGCAGACAGAACACTCCTCGAAGGAGGTAACATATCTTCCTTCCCAACACCAACTTTGGTGAAAACATGACCTTCCCATTCTAGTCAATTGCCCAGGCTACTATGGCAGAGGAGGGGGATAGAGGCCCTCAATTGCCACTTAATTGGGCAAATGTTGGGCAGGTGCCCACGTTTTCCCCTAGTCTGCGTGGGTTTCCTCCCGGTGCTCCGGTTTATTCCTACAGTCCAAAGATGTGTAGGTTAAGTGGATTGGCCATGCTAAAACTGTGCCTTAGTGAAAAAATGAAATGAAAATCGCTTATTGTCATGAGTAGGCTTCAATGAAGTTACTGTGAAAATCCCCTAGTCGCCAAATTCCGGCACCTGTCTGGGGAGGCTGGTACAGTAATCGAACCGTGCTGCTGGCCTGCTTGGTCTGCTTTAAAAGCCAGCGATTTAGCCTGGTGAGCTAAACCAGTGTCCAACAGTGTGCAGGTTTAGGTGGGATTACAGTGTCATAGGGATAGAGCGGGGGAGTGGGCCTAGGTAGGATGCTCTTTCAAAGGTTTGGTGTAGCCTCGATGGGCTGAATGGCCTCCTGTAGTGTAGGAATTCTCCCATCACCCCTGTGCTAGCCGACTTTGGCTCCTGGCCCAGCAACACTTCAAATTTAGAATTCTCATCCTTATTTTTAAATTGCTCCATGAAATTCCCTCTCCCCCTCTCTCGTTGTCTACCAGCATCGGCAGCTGTACCTTCAGCTGCCTAGATCTAAAGCTCCAGAATCTTTTCCTTAAGCCTCTTAGACTCTCCAACTTGCTTCCTTCCTTTAAGTTGCGCCTTAAACCCGATCTTTAAACCAAGCTTCTGGTCAGCTGTCAAAACATATAATTGAGATTTTTTGATGTGAAATCACAACACATGGAATAGGTTTTATCCCTTGCCAGCCACTAGATGGGGCTTCACACCACTCCTATTGTTGCTTCCTGGTCTAATCCTTTGTTCCATCAAGTACCCCCTTGTATACATTAGGTAAAAGCTAATAATGCACTCAATTCTAGAACTAGATAGCAAGTGCAATGGTGCTAACTCTTTTCTTCAAGAGCCCTCTTTTCAAAACTCCTCTAAAAAAACTCATGAAAATGTACATTTGTGGGCATAAGCTCTCCTATACCTCCTTGACTTTCCTGTATTTCCTAGCTGTGCCAAAGTTATTCAACGGATCTAGGCATAGGAGAAGATAAAACACTGCTACACGGTTTTAAATAGTAATTTTTCCTTTTCTTCCTGGTTCTGTTGGTCATTTGTGGATAGTGTTGGCACCTTGTTGGCCTATTACTTATGAATCGAGGTGCTAAGACCCGCTCATGTCTTGGTCTGGCAATGGAGTAAGGGAGTGCATGGAGAGGAGAGGGCATCTGATTGTAATGTAGACTGTTTGTGAAGCTGTAGCAATTCGATGCAGAGGGAGAAAAAGGTGCTCCTTTGTCGATCTTTTTTCAGCCTCCAGTGGCTGATGAGTCTTGTTCCTTTGTTTCCAAATGAGGAGAGCGTAGCTTTCTATCACTTAAACTGTGTAGATTAAAAACAATTTGATTAAATAAGTACGGTTGGACAGACATGGCAGTGATGGTGGTGTGCCTTGACTGCGGCATGTGGGAATCTGCGGAATGCAATGTAATCCCAGATAATCATTCCTTCAGTAAGTGTCTGCAGCTTGCACAACCTCAGCTCAGAGTTGCTGAGCTGCAGTCTGAGTTGCAGACATTGCAGGGAAGGTGGAGAGTTACCTTGATGCTTTATTCCAAAAGGCAGTTACACCTCTCAGATGAGTCCGAACTTTGGAGTTGGTGAAGGGTCAGGGACAGCAGGATGAGACTGCATGTCAGGGTGGGGAACCCGCATGTAGCGATAGAGGAATCTCAGCCCTTGACTTTGACCAACAAATATGAGGTGCTTGCTAACTATGTGGTTGAGGAGAAGAACTGCAAGGTGGATGGGCCGACTGAGCATGGCACCATGGTACAAAATGCCAGTGAAATGGGGGAAGCAAAAAGGAATGTCGTGGGGATGGAAACAGTACAGTCAGAGGTATAGATACTGTTCTCTGTAGCTGTCACTGGGAGCTCAGAAGGTTATGCTGCCTGTCCAGTGTCAGGGTTAAGGGCATCACTTCATGGCTGGAGAGGAACTGGGAGTAGGAGGGGATGGATCACGTTGCCGTGGTCCATGTGGGAACCAATGACATTGGCCAAATCAGGAATGATGTTCTGCTAAGAGAATTTGAGAAATTAGGTCCCAAATTAAAAGACAAGACATCAAAGGTAATCATTCAGCCACGTGCCAATTGACATTAGGGTCAAGCAGTTCAGCAAATTAAACACATGGCTTAAAGAGTGGTGTGGAAAGAAGCGGTTTTGATTCATGGGGCACTGGCATCAGTACTCAGGAAAGAGTGAGCTGTTGGGAAGGGCTGTTTTTAAACCAGGCTGGGACCAATGTCCTGGCCAATCATGTAACTAGGGCTGTAGACAGGTTTTAAACTCACAGAGGTGAGAAAGTGTTTGGGAGAAGGGAGTCTTAGAAATCGAAACAGAAAGGTCGAGGCAACGGAACTATGTAGTGATGTGGGTAAAGACAACAGAGTGGGACAAAAAGAGACATTAGAATTGTGCATCAATGAATAAGGTCATTGCAGGGAATAGAAGTAAAAAGGTGAAATAAAAATTTGTTCATCTTGCAATAAGATAGATCACAGAATCACAGAATTGTTACTGCAAAGAAGGTGGCCATTTGGTTCATCATGTCTACACTGGCTCTCAAAACAAGCATCAAGGGTGCGATTTAGTGATCCTGTTTTGCCTGATGAGGATCCGAGTGCACAGGTGAATTGTGCGCTCGCCCCAAATCGGGCTCCACGCTGGGTGCAAAATGTCGTGCCAGTCACCTGATTTGCTCCCTTTGACGCAATCTAGATCTCGTTCTCGCTGGGCGATATCCAAATCTGAATATTTAAATGGGCCTGACAACTCATTTAAATACCTGGACACCAGATTCACCCGGCTCTAGGGACTCAATCGTAGTTCCTGGATGACCGCGCCAGGGCGCCATTTAGTACTGGTCCACACAAACGTAGACCAGTGGTAACGGCATTTGGTGGGATCTCCTCGGCCGTTGAAGGCCTCTGGGAGGTCAGGAACAGGGTAGCATGGCCGGGAACAGGGCAGGGTGTCACCCTGGCAAACCTTGGCACCTTGATACTGCAGCCTTGCACCCTGGAAATGTTACCCAGGCAGTGTGCTCAGATGGTACTGCCAGGGTAACTAGATGGCATTGCCAGGATGCCAGAGTGGCACTGCCAGGCTGGTCAGGTGACACTGCCAGGGTGCCAGGGCCACTGTCTGGGTGCCAGGCTGGCAGTTCCAGGGTGCCTGGTCTCTGGCACTGTGAGGCAGAAGTGCTAACCACTGTGCCACCGTGCCACCCCTGATGACATACCTTTCCTTAAATGAGAGAACCAAAACTAAACACACTATTCTAAATGTGGCCTCATTTGTACCTTGTGCAGTTGCAGCAACACCTCTACTTTTATACTCCAGTCCCCTTGAAATAAAAGCCAAAATTCTATTTGCCTTTTGTACATCTATTCTAGCTTTCTGGGCTTCATGAACAAGGATCCCAAGCCACTTTGTGCTACATCTTTCTCCATTTAAATAATAATCCGCCTTCTCATTCTTGCTTTCAAAATGGACAATCTTAAATTTTCCTACATTGATTTTCCATTTGCCAATTTTCTGCTCACTCATTTAACCTGTCAATATCTCTCTATAAAGCTATTTATATCCTCCCTACAACCTGCCTTCCCTCACACCTTTGTATCATCTGCAAATTTGGGCGTAGTACCCCTGTTCTTTCCTCCATAACATCGACTGGCTCTCCTCTTTCTGAGGAGAATATTCTGGCTGACACCTCCTCAAAGAACGCTAGCAAATGTGTCAGACATAATTTCCCCTTCATGAAACCATGTTAACTCTGCTTGATCAGATTATGAGTTTCCAAATGCACTGCGATTCTCTCCTTAATAATTAATTTCAATAGTTTTCCAATAACTGAAGTTAGATGAATGGCCCGTAGTTTCCTTCATTTTACCAACTTCCCTTTTTGAGCTAGGACAGTTTTCCAATCCTTTGGCATAGTTCCAGAATACAAGAATTTCTTTTGGAAAATGGCTACCAATGCATCCACGATCTCTGTAACTACCCCTGTAAGATCCTGGGTGAAAATGATCAGGTCCAGAGGACTCATCAGCCTTTAATCCCATTAGTTTGCCGAAAATTTATTATAATCCCATTAGTTTGGCAAAAACTAATTTTCTGGTGATGGTGACTGTATTTAATTCCTCCCCTGTATTTTTTTTTACAATTTCTGGGATGCTTGTGGTTTCCTCGACAGTAAAGGTGAAAGAAAAATATCTATTTAACTCCTCTAACATTTCTTTATTCCCCATAATTATTTCCCAGTTTCATTTTCTAAGGGGCCAATGCTTTCTTTTACTTTTCTCTTCCTTACAATGTATTTAAACATTGCCAGCTTGCCCTCAGTTTATTTTCTCCTTTTTGATTTTTTAAAAATTCAATTTTGGCTGCATTCTGAATCTAGCCATTCTTCTGGCCCACAACTAACCATTGCCATATTATTATAGGTTTCCGCTGTCAAAATAATACACTCCTTAAAGTCCTTGGTTATCCATGATAGAGTCTTCCTCCTCTTACAGTCTTTCCTCCTCATTGGGAAATATTTTTGCTGGGAGAAATGAATTATCTCCCGAAATGTCTGCCATTGCTCATCTATTGCCTTACCTACTGATCTCTATGACCAGTTCACTTTATCCAATTCAACCCTTATACCTTCGTAATTCCCCTTCTTTAAGTTTAACACTGATTTTTCGGTCCCGATTTTCTCACACTCAAGATACAGACTGGTTAAATGAACGGGCATCAAGATTACAGATTGAGTATAATGTTGGGAACCCTGAAATTATTCACTTTGGTTGTAAGAATCAAAAAGCAGATTATTTTTTAAAAGGTATGAAACTTGTAATTGTTGATGTTCAGAGAGACTTGAGTATGTTTGTACCAGGAACAAAGTAAGTCAGCATGCAAATACAACAAGCAATTAGGATGCCAGAAGGCATGTTGGCCGTTATTGAAGGGGATTGTAGTACAGGAACAAAGAATTCTTGCTACAGCTGCACAGGTTTTTGGGCAGAACCACTTCTGGACTACTGTGTGCAGTCTTGGTTACCATAGTTAAAAAAGGATATACCTGCATTGGAGGTGAGACAGCAAAGGTTCACTAGAACGATCCCTGGGATGGGAAGTTTCCCACTGATGAGAGGCTGAGCAAATTGTGTCTATATTTATTGGAGTTTAGAAGAATCAGAGGCAATCGCATTGGAAAATACAAGACTCTGTCAGAGCTTGATAGGATAAATGGTGAAATTGTTCATCTGACTGGGGCAATAGTCTCAGGATAAGGAGCCAATCATTTAGGACTGAGATGAGGAGCAATTTCTTCACCAAAATGGTTGTAAATTCTCTACCTGGAATGGTTGTGGATACTCCATCGTTAAATACATTTAAGGTCTCTGAGGGAATCAAGGGATATGGGGAGTGGACAGGAAAGTGGAGTTGAAGCCCAAGATCAGCATGATCTTAATTACTGCTGGAGCAGGCTCGATGGGCCATATAGTGTACTCCTACTTCTTGTGTTCTTGTTCCTGTAACTCAAGTCATTGTTGCATCGTCATTCAGGGTAATTGCACGGCGATCATTCCTGTTACGTTACATTAAGAAATCTCATGATCCAGGGCAGCACGGTGGCGCAGCGGGTTAGCCCTGCTGTCTCACGGCGCCAAGGTCCGAGGTTCGATCCCGGCTCTGTGTCATTGTCCGTGTGGAGTTTGCACATTCTCCCCGTGTTTGCATGGGTTTCCCCCCCAGAACCCAAAGATGTGCAGGCTAGGTGGATTTGCCATGCTAAATTGCCCATTAATTGGAAAAAATTCATTGGGTACTCTAAATTTATTTAAAAAAAAGAGAAATCTCATGATCCTTTTGTCCATTACTATTGAAGACAGAAAGAAAACCAGATAATGCTGGAAATACACATCAGGTCCGGCAGCATCTGTGGAGAGAGAAAGAGGGTTAATAAGCAGAATCTTCTTAGCACTTGCTAGAAGATGGGCTGGGAGGTGAGAAGGCTGGTAATACAATAAGAGAAGGCATCAGGAGGTGACCCAGTACCTTGCTCCATCATGACACATTGCCAGCAGTGGGAACTTCAGTGGCATGGCTCGCCAACCGTGTGACCAATTGAGGCAATTAAGTGCCCAATTAAGGACCAGCTGCCACCCCAGCTGACGTTTTATTGATGCGCAATTCCCAGGGTGGTCCTCCAGGATAGCTGCTCCATTACCCTCCAAGGGGACCCCAGCGGAAATGACTCAAGTTGAGATTTGTGAATGTAATAATACCTTATAGATCGCTTGAAGCCTGACATCATTGGATCTTTTGGGATTGTAATGAACTCTGAATATTTACAAAACACCAAAGAAGTCGTCCATAATTTTTAAAATAACACATAGGGCGCGATTCTCCCGACTTATGAAAATTCGGAGAATAGCGGGCGGCGTAAATTTTTACGGACACGCTGGTCCGACGCCCTCCCGCTATTCTCCCCCCCCCCCACGCCCGCCTCCCGACACGAATCGCTGCCCGCCGTTTTTTTACGGCTAGCAGCGATTCACTCCTGGCCGATGGGCCGATTTTCAAGGCCTTTACGGCCATTTTTACAAGCGTAAAACACACCTGCTCTGGCCGTTTGTAAAAACGGCCGTAAAGTCCCGTTCTCGGGAACCATGGCACCGATTGGCACGGCCGTACCACGTGCCAAGGGTGCCATGGGCCCGCGATCGGTGGGCACCGATCGCGGGCAGTGGGTACTTACCCCCTCTTTCTCCTCTTGCACTCTTTCTGCCTCCGCCGCCCCGCTGGATCCATTCGCGGGGCGGCTGAGGGGCATACCGGCCCGCGCATGCGCGTGTTTCACGCATATGCGTGATGATGCCATCCGCACATACGCGGGTTGGAGTCGTCCAATCCGCGCATGCGCGGCTGATGTCATCTGACGCGTCAGCCGTCGCTAACTTTGGCTAGCGGGCTTAACGAAATTAACGACCGGGGAGACGAATCGGTTCCCGGTCGGGGGGGGCGGAGGCTGGCGTCAAACGCGCCCGTTTTTGACGCCAGCTTCCCGATTTTTCGTAACTCGGGAGAATCGCGCCCATAGAGTTCGGGAAATTTTCAAGGGGCTGGATTTTCCAAGCAGGGGCTGAAAGCAGGACTTGAGCCCATGTGGACAGGTGGCAAGACTTTAGGTGGCATTTATTGGCAGCGACCAAGTCCGCCACTGGAACCGCCATCCAAATAAGAAAGTCTGCGCAAGTCCTAGGACTGTCATCCAATCAGAGTGCTGGCAGCCTTGCAGCATTGGCAATGCCACTGCTGAGGCTGCAGGTAGAGGGAGAGTGAAAGAAACAAGGTTCCATACCTTACCATGCAGCAGCCAGGCAGGCAAGCTCCACTGATTGGCTGGAATTGAGGGGTCCATCGTCCAGGCTTAGCCATTGGTGGTCATTGTCACCATGGGGCCCTGCACAGGCCAAGAAGCAGCTAGAAAAGATGGTGGGTTTCACCGTGAACTTGTTGGGAAGCCACAAGTGTCACCTGGCTGTCCCGCCACTTGGAGGTGGCACCTCCTATACTGGGAAAATGTTGTGGTGTGTATTGCGGCCCTGAATTAGGCACTTTGCTGGCTCACCTGCACCATCAGTGGACAGCCATGCTGCCAAAGTCCTCACTGCTGGGGAGACAATGGTGTCTTGGTAACGTTACTGGTCTTGTAAGCTAAAGGGCCAGGCCAATGTTCTGGGGAGATGGGTTCAAATCATAGAATTTACAGTGCAGAAGGAGGCCATTTGGCCCATCGAGTCTGCACCGGCTCTTGGAAAGAGCACCCTACCCAATCCCACACCTCCACCCTATCCCCATAACCCAGTTACCCCACCCAACACTAAGGGTAATTTTGGACAATTTATCATGGCCAATCCACCTAACATGCACATCTTTAGACTATGGGAGGAAACCGGAGCACCCGGAGAAAACCCACGCACACACGGGGAGAACGTGCAGACTCCGCACAGACAGTGACTCAAGCCGGGTATCGAACCTGGGACCCTGGAGCTGTGAAGCAATTGTGCTAACCGCTATGCTATTGTGCTGCCCAAATCCCACCAAAGCAGCTGGTGGGTTTGAATCCAATTAATAAATCTGGAATGTAAAGTAATGGTGACCATGACACCTCATTTGCTGGAAATGAATGTACCAATCATGCAACAGAGATTGATGAAACAATAATGTGGATTCTTTATTTAAAGACAAGCCTATATACACACACTGTTCACTGGGAGGCACATCTGAATTCTACTGCTGCTGTTGTATTCTGAGATTAAAGGCATGGGACTACACCATCACACCCTGTCTCACTAGATTGACAACAGTTACGATACACAATTTTAAAGTACATGTACATCATATCGCAACAGCAACTACCATTGAATGTTGTAAAAACCCTTCTGGCTCACTATTAACCTAAATATCTTCATGCCCTGATAATTACCCTTACTTAAGTTTAAAACACTATTCTTAGATTCACTCCTCTCTCCCTCAAACTGAATACGGAATTCAGCCACATTATGATCACTGCTACCGAGGGGCACCTTCACTAATTAATTAATCGTGCCTCATCACACATTGCCAGATCTAGTATAGCCTCCTCTCTGGTTGGTGCTAGAATGTGATGCTCCAAGAAAGTGTCCCAAAAACACTCTTATGAATTCATCATCCAGGCTTTCTTTACCAATCTGATTTGTCCAATTTATATGTAGATTAAAATCACCCATAATTCTCTCAGTATTTGTCTCACAACCCCCCATTATTATTTTTATGCATACCCAATTGTACAGTGTGGTTATTGTTAGGGAGCCTATAGACCACTCCCACAAGTGATTCCTTGCCATTATGATTTCTCATCCCTACGCAAACTGATTCTACATCTTAATCTCCAGAACTAAGGTGATCTCTCTATTGTACCAATACCATCCTTAATTGACAGAGCTAACTCGACGTTATCTTAGCTTCCTGTCCTTCCTAGGTGTCATATACCCTTGGATAGTCAGATCCAAGTCTTTATCAACCTGCAACCATTTCTGTGTAATGGTTCTCAGATCATATATATTTATTTCTATTTGTGCTGTCAATTCATCTGTTTTGATGGGAATGCTACATGCACTCAGATAGAGCCTTCAGATCTGTTTTTGTAAAAACATTTTTTGTAACTTCTGGCCCTATTTGCTGGTGCACCATTACGTTTGTACTCTGCCCCATCCTGCTACACACTGATTATAATTTCCCTTATCCCTACCTTACTCTTTGGCTTTGTCTTCTCTGTTTACTTCAGCACTTCTTCCCAAACTTGATCCCTTGCCTTTACTATTTAAATCAAAGCCCTCCCTACTATCCTAGATATATGACTCTCCAGAACACACACATCCCAGCAAGATTCACATGAAGACCGTCCGAATGGTGCTGCTCCCATTGTGCCCAGCACTGGTGCAAACACTCCATGAATTAAAACCCTTCCCAATGGTGCCTAAGTCCCATGAAAGAATTACAAAATAAAAATCCTGTGGCAGCACAAAGTCATCAGTCTCCCCTTCCTGACACTATCTGCTCCCATTTTACCAGGCCTCCCTCTTACTAGTCCCTCTTCAGAGGGCTGCTAAAATCCAGCACCGTATTTCAATCAGCATCAGAAAGAGAAAACGATGGGTTAACCTTTTCAGGACAACACCCGAAGTGGAACTGATTTCAGCATTTTGCTTTGTTTTTCAGACTTCACAAATTTTCCATTTTTGTTAACATTGATCATTCTGAAGATTGCCCAACATTTTCGATTTGGCTGCTCATGCAGTATGGGAGATTCTAATCTTGCCTGACTGAGATCTATCATTCCTTTCGAGTGGTTTTACATCTGAGGATCTAGCTTTTGAAAACCAGGATAGTGGGGGTGACTAGATAGTGAATTGCAACAGGAGATATTTCACAGAGATGGAAATCATAAACACATTTCTTTGACAAAAAACAGGCAAATAGCTATAAAATAGTCAGTCACTGGCTGTGGCCCATCCTCTTGGGTCAGATAATCGTCTCAATATGTTGTGCATGTGAGATGTTCTATAAATTTTCAATGGTAAGGTATTGGATTCTATTAATGGTTAGTGGAGTAATTCATTTGAAAGGGCAGTCAGTGCCCTTGGCTTCATCAGGGAAATGCAAAAAACTGCAATAAATACAACCAAAGATTTTTTCAATCCACATCCATGTGGTATGAATTTCTAAGTTTATAGGTGTTTTCTTTATCTGAACTAAGATTTATGGGGTTCTTTATTTGCAATAACCCCCCCAATCGCAGACTTAACCGTGTGGCATGAACGAGAACTTTAAATGATTAATTCAGAAAGTTTATTAACCATTATAAAGGTAACAAATCAGAAAGATAAAAGGCCTTAATAGCAATCAGGAGTAATTAACAGTAAGAGGAGAAAGCTCAACTTTAACAGTTGAACAGATTTCACACCACCCTTCTCAGACCAAGGCTGGAATTTTCTCACCGTTGGGATTTTCTGTTCCTGCCAGAAGTGCACCCTCGCGGGTTTTCTGCGGGACGGCTTCAATCGGAAATTCCATTGTCAATGATGGGAACAGAGAATCCTGCTGCCAGTGAATGGCACGCCGGAGAATCCCGCCCCAGGCTGTGAACAAAGAAAAAAGAAAATTACAGCACAGGAACAGGCCCTTCGGCCCTCCCAGCCTGTTCCGATCCAGATCCTTTATTTAAACCTGTTGCCTATTTTCCAAGGTCTAAAAAAACAAAGAAAATTATTCATGTGGAACCAGCTCTCAGCACATCGCTCACTTCCCACCTCTCCTTCTTCTCCGCCTCTGCCTGTCTCTATCCAGAATGGCTTCTCGGGACCATTTTTAAACCTTAAAATATTGAAAGCCCACTTTAACCTACTGTTGGAAAACTAGCCAATTGGCCTGTAACTTGTCAATAATTTAATAACAATTAACCTGTTGGTTTTTCGCTATTTGCCTATGTTGCTTAAGTTTTAAGACAGTGCTTCTTTTCAAACTACATCTCTTATCTTGAGGTAGGCTTGGGTCTCGACCAATAATTGATCAACATGGCCATCTGTCCGCTGGAGTTGAGGTCCTTTACACAAAGCTCAATTCAGATCTTCTCCTATTCAAGGTTAATTTTCATGTTATCTCTTTATTCTGTGGCCTGAGAAACAGACATTAATCTTTTTCTCACAGCACTTCCAAAGTTTGTATTACTAATAATAATAATAATATTAATATGTTAATAATCTGCTTATAATTACAAAGTCATAAACATTTGTGTTATAAATTGCATTTCCTGCCTTTCTAACATATCTATTAATGAATTACATATTCGTTAATTGTTTCATGATTAAGGCTGGCTACCTAACAAATTTGGGTGGATCCCAATAATAAGTGGGGAGAGTCACCTGGTTCTGAATGTAGGGGGAAGCGGGCTAGACATACCCTCTATAATGGCAGACAGTTATTAGACGTTCCAGCTGCATCTATCCAACAGAGATCCAATCATAATTCATGAACATCCACTAACTCAGTGAAAGTTTGGCAGGGTTGGTGCTTGAGGATGTCTGCAGACAAGATCACTGGGATGAGTATTCACCAGTTGCCAATTAGTTGAGAAGTAAGAGATGGAAAATAAGTGATCACATTTATAGGAAATCTTATCTGTCTTGTGCCATCTATCTACACCTCTATGTCGTCCTAATTGGTTTGGGTTAGAATAAAATGCATTTGATTCAACGGTTAGCTATCAATCCTTAATGTGCTGAATGTTTCATGCTTGAATATTTGTGTATGTTATGGAATGCGATTCTGTGCTATTACCAAGACTGGTTTCTACTGGATTTCTGCTGACTTCATTTTATGCACATTATGAACAATAGTGCCTTCATGTTGCTATGGTGCTTGCTTCGCCCTTGATTAGATTACTGGTACAGCTCGTGTCTTAATGTCAAACTGTCTTTGAAAATATGTTTCTTAGAACAATAGCTTTTTCATCTTTGCTTAGTAAAAATGTTGTTTTAATCTCCAATGAGTTTATGCATTTGTCAGGCTTGTTATGTCTCTGTTGAAGTTGTGTGTTTTATCATGACCTGAGGTTATGAGTGCTGAAATCTTCAATTTAAAATGGGTATTAAAACTGGGGCTTAATATTTACACGAAATAGCCTTCTTTTACCTATCAGATCTATCAGGAAATAGTCGATTCCTATCAGTAAGGCTAATGTGTTTGTTCATTTTTTTACTACATATCTTAATGATTTGATAGAGTTGTGTACCCAAGGTTAGAGATGATATTAAGTTAGGAGGTAAATTGTATACAGATATATATGAACAGTAATAAACCATTCAGCCATTCAAGCCTGTTCTGCCATTTAGCTAATCATGGCTGATCTATATCACATGGTATGGGTGGCACGGTAGCATAGTGGTTAGCACTGTTGCTTCACAGGTTTGATTCCCGGCTTAGCTCACTGCGGTGCAGAGTTTGCACATTCTCCCTCTGTTTGCGTGGATTTCCTCTGGGTGCTCTGGTTTCCCCCACACATCCCCCACACATCCCGAAAGACATGCTTGTGAGGTGAATTGGACAGTCTGAATTCTCCCTCTGTGTACCCGAGCCTGTGCCGGAATGTGGCGACTAGGGGATTTTCACAGAAACTTCACTGCAGTGTTAATGTAAGCCGACTTGTGACACTAATAACGATTATTATGATTATTATTATATCTTAACGACCTACCCACCTTTTCTCTGTGGCCATTAATACGCTTAATTGCCAAACAAAAATCAATCAATGTCAGTTTGAAATTTTCAATTACATAGAACATGGAACATTACAGTGCAGTACAGGCCCTTCGGCTCTCGATGTTGCGCCGACCTGTGAAACCCCTCTAAAGTCCCTCTACACTATTCCCTTATCGTCCATATGCCTATCCAATGACCATTTGAATGCGTTTATGACCTAACCTAACCAAGGAAATTGAGACCAGGAGTTCGAACCTGAACAGAGTCGTTCAGTAGTTCAAATCCATCTGGTTCACTAATATCCTTTCAGGAAGGAACCCTGTCATCCTGACCTGGTCTGGCCTACATGTGACTCCAAACCCACAGAAATGTGGTTAACTCTTAAATGCCCTCAGGGATGGGCAATAATGCTTGCCCAGCCAGCGACGCCCACATTCCATGAACGAATAAAGGAAAGTTATGAATCCCGCTCAAGGTTGTGAAGTGACTGTGGTGGTATGATTTGCATAGCTGCCTGCCATTGGTGCAGAACACCAGCTTACCATTGGCCCTGGACGGTCATGTGCCTCTCGACCGATTGGTTGAGACCAGTCATGTGACGGCTCTCCGATTGGTCGAGAGGCTGAGTTAACCACGCCTCCATACCGAGGTATAAATAGTCTGAATGCCCGGCGGTCGTCCATTTACTGTAGTCGACCGCAGGGCTAAGTTCTAGCTTATTAAAGCCTAACTTTTGTACAGCAACTTGTCTCGCGTTCGATTGGTGGCTCATCAATTTAATAAGCTAGATTTTTGAAGATGGAGTTCCGGATCAAGCCCGAATGCCTCCGCATCAGCCCGCAAACTCAGAACGCTTCAGAAATTTTTCAACATTGGCTGGCATGTCTCGAAGGATACCTGGAGTCTGCAAACAGCCCCCCCACCATGGCACAGAAGCTTCACATCCTCCACTCCAGCGTGGGCACAGCAGCCTACGTGATGATCAACGAAGAGAAAGACTACGATGCGGCCATGCTTAAGCTGAATGGACAGTTTCTTAAACCAGTCAACAGCGCGCCTCTCTCTCTCCTCCGGGCCCTTCCGGGCCCCTCCAGCGCACCGCGCAACTCTCTCCTCGCTGCCCCCGGGCCCCTGCGCCTGTCCTGCGCGCCTCTCTCTCTCCTCCGGACCCTTCCGGGCCCCTCCAGTGCACTTAGCAACTCTCCACTCGCCGCCCCCGGGCCCCTGCGCCTGGCCTGCGCGCCTCTCTGACCCCGCGCCCAGCCGCTCTGGTCGGCTCGCCGGCACCGCTAACTCTGCCCCCCTCAACCACAAGGGCCCCGCGGGCGCCGCTATCTTGGGGCGCCGACTCCACATGCAGGTCCTGGGTGCCGCCATCTTGGGGCACCAACCCCACGTGCGGATCCTGGGCGCCGCCATCTTGGGGCCCCGACTCCACGTGCGGGTCCTGGGCGCCACCATCTTTGGGCCCCGACTCCACGTGCGGGTTCTGGGCGCCGCCATCTTGGGATCCCGACTCCATGTGCGGATCCTGGGCACCACCTTCCAAGACTGGCACGCAAGGTTCTTCCAGCACCTACTTGGACGACAACAACGACTATGGATCGTCTCCACAGCTCGCGGCCATTCAGCTCGATCAGTCACGTCCACGCACGCTCGCCAAAACTACAACGCTGATCCACCTCAACGGCCACGAGACGGGCTGCCTGCTGGACTCCGGGAACATGGAAAGCTTCGTTCACCCTACCACGGTTAGACGCTGCGCACTCCCTGTCCATCCTGTAAAACACAAAATCGGGTTAGCCTCAGGTTCACACTCCGTCCGCATCACCGGCTGCTGCATCGCGGACCTCACGGTCCAAGGGAAGGTTTTTAAAAATTATAAACTCCTTGTCCTCCCTGACCTTTGCGCACCGGCACTCCTAGGACTGGACTTCCAGTGCAACCTGCAGAGCTTGACCTTCCAATTCGGCGGCCCTATACCCCCGTCACTGTCTGCAGCCTCGTGCCCCTCAAAGTGGACCCACCCTCCTTGTTTGCTAATCTCACCCCCGATTGCAAACCCGCCGCGACACGGAGCAGACGGTACAGCGCCCAGGACCGGTCCTTCATCAGGTCCGAGGTCCAGAGGTTGCTGAAGGAAGGGGTCATCGAGGGCAGCAACAGTCCCTGGCGAGGCCAAGTGCTGGTGGTCCGGACTGGGGAGAAAAACCGGATGGTCATCGACTACAGCCAGACCATCAACCGGTTAACGCAACGGGACACGTATCCTCTCCCCCGTATTTCCGCCATGGTAAACGATATCGCAAAATACAAAGTCTTCTCCACTGTGGACCTTAAGTTCGCTTACCACCAGCTCCCCCTCCGCGCGAGTGACCGCAAATACACCGCGTTCGAAGCTGATGGGCGCCTCTACCACTTCCTAAAAGTTCCATTTGGTGTCACAAATGGGGTCTCGGTCTTCCAACGGGAGATGGACCGAATGGTCGACAAGTACGGATTACTGGCTACCTTCCCGTACCTTGATAATGTCACCATCTGTGGCCACAATCAGCAGGACCATGACGCCAACCTCCAGAAATTCCTCCAAACCGCAAAACTCCTTAACCTCACTTACAATAAGGATAAGTGCATGTTTAGCACCGACCGTCTAGCCATCCTCGGCTACATAGTGCGTAAAGGAGTGATAGGCCCCGACCCCGAACGCATGGGCCCCCTGATGGAACTCCCTCTCCCCAATACCCTCAAATCCCTCAAACGCTGCCTGGGTTTCTTCGCTTACAACGCCCAATGGGTTCCCAATTACGCTGACAAGGCCCATCCCCTCATTCAAACCACGACCTTCCCGCCGTCGACAGAGGCCTGCCAGGCCTTTAGCCACATCAAAGCGAACATTGCAAAGGCCACGATATGCGCCATCGACGAGTCCCTCCCCTTCCATGTCAAGAGCGACGCATCAGAAGTAGCTCTGGCGGCCACCCTGAACCAAGCGGGCAGACCCGTGGCCTTTTTCTCCAGAACCCTCCAGGCTTCCGAACTCCGCCACCCCTCTGTGGAAAAGGAAGCCCAGGCCATAGTCGAAGCGGTGCGACATTGGAGGCACTATTTGGCCGGCAGGAGGTTTACCCTCCTCACAGACCAACGGTCAGTAGCCTTCATGTTTGATAATGCACAAAGGGGCAAGATTAAGAATGACAAGATCTTACAGTGGCGGATCGAGTTGTCCATGTACAACTATGAGATCTTGTATCGTCCTGGGAAGCTCAATGAGCCTCCTGATGCCCTGTCCCGCGGTACCTGCGCCAGCACGCAGATGGACCGCCTCCGCTCCCTCCACGCGGACCTCTGCCATCCAGGGGTGACCCGTCTCTACCACTTCATTAAGGCCCTCAACCTGCCTTTCTCCATCGCGGAAGTCAGGACAGTAACCCGTGACTGCCACATCTGTGCAGAGTGAAAAACGCACTTCTACCGCCCCGAACGCGCACACCTGATCAAAGCATCCCGCCCCTTCGAACGTCTCAGCATTAACTTCAAGGGGCCCCTTCCCTCTAACAACCACAGCATTTACTTCCTGGCGGTAATCGACGAATACTCCCGCTTCCCCTTCATCATTCCCTGCCCCGACATGACCACATCGACCGTAATTAAGGCCCTCCTCTCCATCTTCTCCCTGTTCGGCTACCCCGCGTACATACACAGCGATCGGGGGTCCTCATTTATGAGCGACGAGCTGTGTCAATTCCTGCTCAACAGGGGCATTGCCTCTAGCAGGACGACCAGCTATAACCCCCGGGGCAACGGACAGGTCGAGCGGGAGAATGGCACCATCTGGAAGACCATACTACTGGCCCTCCGGTCCAGAGATCTCCCTATTTCCCGATGGCAAGAGGTTATCCCCGATGCCCTACATTCTATCCGCTCACTCCTCTGTACCGCAACAAATCAGACACCTCATGAACGTCTTCTTGTTTTCCCCAGGAAGTCGTCCTCCGGATTCCCTCTCCTGACTTGGCTGGCCGCCCCCGGACCCATCTTGCTCCGGAAGCATGTGCGGGTGCACAAGTCCGACCCGTTGGTTGAGCGAGTCCAGTTACTCCACGCTAACCCGCAGTATGCATACGTGGAGTATCCCGACGGTCGGCAGGACACGGTCTCCCTCCGGGACCTGGCACCCGCCGGCGTGCGGCCTTCCCCCCCTTCACCACAGACCCCCGCCTGTTTTTTTGCCCCCAGCACCCCACCCAGGCCACCCCTTCCCCATCCATGGCGTCTCCACAGCCAGCTCGGGTGACGGAGACTGTTCAAGGACCATCGCTCCCGGACTCCAGGACATCAGCTGAACCACCACCATCGGCTGAACCGACGTCACCTACTCCACTGCGGCGGTCTGCCAGAACGTCACGGGCCACGAAAAGACTGATCGAATCGATTTAAATTACAACAGCTCCATGGACGTTGTTGGGACTTTGTGTACTATTGTTAATTGTCTGGGCCAGTGGGAATCCAAAAAATGTAATAAAAGAAAAGAAGAGAAATTCTTTTTTCTCTCTCCCTTCCCTGGCTGCTACTCATACTACCTGTTCCCCTCCCCCCCCCCACCCCCGCCCCCAGCTCTCGTTGATACCCCCCCCCCCCGGCTTCTTTCTCCGCAAGGGGTGAATGTGGTGGTATGATTTGCATAGCTGTCTGCCATTGGTGCAGAACACCGGCTTACCATTGGCCCTGGTCGGTCATGTGCCTCTCAACCGATTGGTTGAGACCAGTCATGTGACAGCTCTCCGATTGGTCGAGAGACTGAGTTAACCACGCCTCCTTACCGAGGTATAAATAGTCTGAACGCCCGGCGGTCGTCCATTTACTGTAGTCGGCCGCAGGGCTAAGTTCTAGCTTATTAAAGCCTAACTTTTGTACAGCAACTCGTCTCGCGTTCGATTGATGGCTCATCAGTGACAACATTGAAAACAGCTATCAGCACATTGCAGCAGATGTGTGTTAAGGCTGGAGAGAAGATTTGAAGCCCTGGGCCCATCAACGGGTCAGGTATGCAAAGTGTTTGGGTACATACATACTCACGGGGGTGAAGTGATGTGGAGGATAGCATGGTATGGTGCTGGAGATGGAGGGCTGAGTACACAATGGAACTCTGCACTTACTGGAGAAATATAGGTCGTGATTTAACGGAAAAGTTTCTAAGTGTGGTACCAAGCGGGAACTGCCACGAGCTTCTCGATGCTTGACCCAGCGAGACTGTCACCGGTATCAAACATTAATTGGTCCACTTAACGAGGCTCCACAGGCTTCACACTGCAAACGATTGTCCCGCTGGCTGATTTGCTGGGACTATGCCCACAAGGCCCCTGCCAGCAAGGGGGAGCCGCACTTAAACCAATTCCGCTCAGCAAACCCCACACAGCACACAGCCACAGGGTTTTTGATGTGTCACAGGTTTCCAATAATTCTTCACTCTCCCGATGATGCTGCGCCACTCCCCTCCTCCCCTCCCCGGCCTCCTACCCCTTCTCCGGTACCCTCAGTGACCCTCAACGTGCATAACATTCCTTGCTTTACCGCTATGTCTAGGTGTGTCCCCAGGATGCACATCTGAGGTGGAGGCAGCCAGCTGCTTACCACGTCCCGTGGCCTTCGATACCCCGGCAGGCATCCTCTGGGGGCTCTTGTCGACGGTACATGCACAGTCGTGAAGCCCTGTCCCATGTGCTGACATTGAGATGCGGCCTCATCAGAGGAGTGGAACTCGGGGGAGCTGGTGGCCATCATACCCACTCCATGGGATGGGTCCGGGTTGGCATCCAGCTCTGTCTCCTCCCACTTGGTGCCCATAGGGCCCCAGTGTTCACCTCAGGATGGAGGGGCAGCTGGTTGGAGCCCCGTCTGCCCCATTGTCTTCTGGCTCTGCCAGCCCTGGTGGCTCCCCAATGTCTGCACCATGGTGTCGACGCCCTTGGCGATGCTCCTCTACGACTGGGAGAAGCTTCGCTGTGCCTCGGCCATTCCCATCTGAGAGCGGGACATGTCCCGCAGCACCTCATCATAGAATTTACAGTGCAGAAGGAGGCCATTTGGCCCATCGAGACTGCACCGGCTCTCGGAAAGAGCACCCCACCCAAGGTCAACACCCCCACCCTATCCTCACAACCCAGTAACCCCATCCAACACTAAGAGCAATTTTGGACACTAAGGGCAATTTTGGACACTAAGGGCAATTTATCATGGCCAATCCACCTAACCTGCACATCTTTGGACTGTGGGAGGAAACCGGAGCGCCCGGAGGAAACCCACGCACACACGGGGAGGATGTGCAGACTCCGCACAGACAGTGACCCAAGCCGGAATTGAACCTGGAACCCTGGAGCTGTGAACCAATTGTGCTATCCACAATGCTACCATGCTGCCCTATCTACTATGTTATATTATTATGATTATTATTATATCTTAACGACCAACCCACCTTTTCTCCTTGGCCATTAATACCCTTAATTGCCAAACAAAAATCAATCATTGTCAGTTTGAAATTTTCAATTGACCTAACCTAACCAAGGAAATTGAGATCTGGAGTTTGAACCTGAACAGAGTCGTTCAGTCATTCAAGTCATTCACTTTGCTACCGTGCTGCCCCTAACTTGACTGCCAACAGAAATATTCCGCAAGTACGCAGTAACATCGGGATGCGCAGCCGATGTCTTCTCACATGATTTCACGCACTTTCACGTCAAGCGCACCCCACCTAGGCAATGTAAAATTCTGCCCGATCTCTTTTTTTAAAGTTATTGGTTTCAGCTTGGATTGTAACAGTGATTCCCCATGAGGACCTGAGCATAGAGAGCCTTACAATAAATCTGCTGGCTGCACAAAGATTGGACACATAGTAGATAGTGTAGTTGGAAGCATAAAATTACAAAGAGGCAGTGATAGATTGAATGGGCAAAATGGTAATAGATAATTTCAATGAAGCTAAATGTGAGTTCATCCCTTTTTGACCACCAAAGGATCTGGTCTCGTCGCACTCTTGGTCAAGCGAAACGGGGCCGGTAAATAGTGGGAGATGACAAAAATGAGAACTGCGCCAGGCACCAAACAGTTGCATCACAACTGGCCTACGACCGTAGGCGAAATTGGGATCTCACTGTAGCCTGGCGAGAAACCAATTATCACCTCACCACTTAAGCTCTTTTTCCATACAACATGCTCCAGTTTCCTCCCATAGTCCAAAGATGTGCAGGTTAGGTAGATTGGCCATGCTAAATTGCCCTTAGTGTCCAAAATTGCCCTTAGTGTTGGGTGGGGTTACTGGGTTATGGGGATAGGGTGGAGGTGTGGGCTTGGGTAGGGTGCTCTTTCCAAGGGATGGTGCAGACTCGATGGGCCGAATCGCCTCCTTCTGCACCCTAAATTCTATGATTCTATGAACAACCTCCTGTCATTCATCGGCCTCCCCAGCAAGTGGTCATGCTGACGCCGATTTTTACTCCTTTTAAAAAATGTGAACCTGGTGGTAGGGCTTCTGTTGGGAGCTGAGGAGGTGAGTAGCTATCTTTTCTCACAGGCAAAGAGCCTGGGCACGCTGGTTTGCCACCCCAGTGCTCGGCGCGGGGGTGGGGTGGGCCACCATAGGAGGGTGGGGGGAGGTGCTGGGGGGGCAACCGGAAGGCAACCTGCCCATGGCACTACCATGCCCTGGATCATGTGTTCCCGTTCCGGGGGCAACCCTTATCCCTGCCACCGTGCCCCACCGACCACCCATAACCCTCACTGACTGCCAAGGCCTCGGGCCATGCGGCTGAAGTCTATTGCTAATCGGAAATTGCCAATCGTGGTTAGGTAAATACTTCACACAACCCAAGTGGATTTGTGTGGGTGGGAAGGCCATGTAGCATGTGGGAATCATTGCTGAGCATCCCAACCGGACTGTGATGCCTGGACATAGAGTCTGAACACTGCGGGAGGCAACACCACAGGCGCAGCAGTCAACATCCGAAAACCAAGAAGGTGGGACACAGTTCCGGGTACATGTCCATGGCCGTAGGGTGGGTGAGTACCAAGGGGAGGACATTAGGGCCCGGTCCAGATGATGTTATGAGCGGGTGTCCTGGGTACAGGGTCTGGGGCCCGGTGTCCAAGGGCAGGGCGTTCCAGTTGGAGGACAGGGGTGATCAATGGGGAATGGAGGATCCAGGGGTGGGACCACCGCTGTTTGTCAGTCTAACATCCTTTTGTAATGGCTTACAGATACTGAATGCTATGGATGGTATTTTGGACCCTGCAGAACAGGCTCCAGTGGCGCTGCTGGTAGCCCAGGCGGTCAGATGCCGGAGACGGTGGCAGCAGTAGCCGATGCTCGAGGCGGCGGGCCATGTGCCAGACCCTGCCCCACACCCTGAGGACCTGGCTGCCCATGAAGCCAGTGAGGGGCCCAGAGGGGGAGTCCCGCGATGGCCCGGGGTGGACTGGCATCGCTGGTCATTTGAACAAATGACGGACAACGCGTGTTGCAGAAGGCTCCGCCTTAACAAGGAGATGGTGCGGCCCATGTGCCATGGCCTCATGGACTTGGTACCGCATGGAGGAGGAGGACACCTACTCCCTGTGGCCATCATGGTCACCGCAACCCTGAACGTTTACGCCTTGGGATCCTTTCAGGGCTCCATTGGGGACCAGTGCGGCATCTCGCAGGACACAGCCCACGGATGCATCTGACAGGTCATGGCAGCCCTGTTTTCATGGGCGGAAAACCAAATCAACTTTGACAAGAACCAAGCCCAACAAAATACCTGGGCATCAGTTTTCTCCCCCATCACCGAGATGCCTCAGGTCTAGGGGATAATAGATGGCACTCATGTTGTCCTGTGCTCACCCAGCCATCTGGGAGTTCCATAAATTCATAGAAATAAGGCTGCACCCCCGAACATCCAGCTCATGTGCAACCACCACATGAAGATCATGTACAGGTGTGCACACTTCCCAGGCAGTGTCCAAGACAGCTACATCCTGGGGCAGTCAGACATCCCCAGCCTCTTAGAGGACCATCCCAGGATAGGCGGCCAGCTCTTGGGGGTTAAGAGGTACCCGCTAAAGACTTGGCTAATGTCGCCAATATGGAAGCCAGAGACCGAAGCGCACCAAGCCACTAGGTTCTCTATCTCCCTCCTGTACTCTGACTCATCGTTGTTTGAGATCTGACCCACTACGGTTGTGTCATCAGCATACGTGTAGATGGAGTTGGAGCCAAATTTTGCCACACATTCATATATGTATCGGAATTACAGTAGGGGGTTAAGTATGCAGCCTTGCAGCATGTTGTGGAGAAGTTGTTACTGTTTATCCTTACTGATTGTGGTCTTGGGTCAAGAAGCCGAGGATCCAGTTGCAGAGGGCGGAGCCAAGCCCTCGGTTTTGAAGCTTTTATATGAACTTGGCTGGGATTACGGTATTGACAACGGAGCTGTAGTCAATGAATCGGAGTTTGACGTAGGAGTCCTTCTTGTTGAGATGGTCCAGGGATGGGTGTAGTGCCAGGGAGATGGTGTCTGGTGTGGACGATTTGGCAGTATGCAAAATGCAGTGGATCAAGGCATTCTGGGAGTATGGAGCTAATGTGTCTCATGACCAACCTCTCAAAGCACTTCATAATGATAGATACCAAGGCCACCGGATGGTAGTCATTCAGGCAAGTTGCCTGGTTCTCCTTTGGCACCGGTATAATGGTGATCTTCTTGAAGCAGGTGGGAACCCCAGAAAGGAGTAGAATGAAGTTGAAGATATCCATGAAAACATCTACCAGTTGATTAGCACAGGATCTGAGTGCATGACCAGGGACTCCAACAGGACCCGTTCCTTTCCGTGGGTTCACTTTTAAGAAGGCCAATATGACATTGGGAGCTGTGACGGTAGGTATGGATGTGTCCGAGGCTGCTAAGGCAGTTGACAACAGTTTGTTGGTTTCTTCCTCAAAACAAGCATAGAATACATTGAGTTCATCGCGTAGGGGAGCACTGGTGCCAGAGATTCTACTCGACTTTGTTTCTTAGTCCGTCATATTGTTTAAACCTTGCCACAACCGCCGAGAGTCCGTGTCATTTGTCTGTGACTCTAGCTTAGTCTGGTATTGTCTCTTGACATCCCTGATAGCTTTGTGAAGGCTGTACGTAGATTTCTTGTATAGGTCAGCGTCACCTGTCTTGAACGCCTCAGGCCTGGCTTTCATTAGGGAGTAAATCTCCAACATCAACTATGGTTTCCGGTTGGGGTACGTACGTACTACCTTTTTTCGCACGCAATCTTCTACACACTTGCTGATGAAGTCTGTGATGGTGGTGGTATACCAGTTTAGGTTGGCTGCTGAGTTCTTGAATATGGACCAGTCAACTGACTCCAAGCAGCCACGTAGGAGCTCTTCTTTTGCCTCGGAACAAACAGCATCGTACAACCTTCTTAACCAGATTCTCCCGCTTATGTTTCTGCTTATATGCTGGGAGAAGAAGCACTGTCTTGTGCTCCGATTTTCCAAAGTGCAGGCGGGGGATGGATCGATAGGTGCCCTAGATGTTTGTTTAGTAGTGGTCAAGGATGTTGGGGCCCCTGGTGGGACAGGAGATTTGTTGGCGGAATTTTTGGAGTACACTCTTGAGATTGGCCTTGTTTAAGTCTCTGGCCACAATGAACAAGGCCTCTGGATATTCTGTTTCACTGTTATTTATAACGGTGTACAATTCATCAAGTGCCTTCTTGACTGCCGCCTGCGGTGGGTTGTAGACTGCAGTGATGATGGCAGAAATGATCTCCCGGGGAAGGTAGTATGGGCGATACTTCACACTCAGGTATTCCAGGTCTGGGGAGCAGTAGTTTACCAGGTCGCCACGTCAGCGCACCAGGAGAGTTGATGAACAGGCAAACCCTCGCTTTGCCTGATGATACCGTGTGGTCCATCAGTCAGTATAGCACTGATTATCCAAAATTATATCAAGACTTAATGATTTAAATTATTTGGACATGTTGCATTAACTTGGCTATTAGTTCCTTGAGGTTAGAATGTTAAGGAATAATCCAATCAATCTATTTAAAATGATCAAGGGATGTGATAGGGAGAAACTAATCCTCATACCTTTAAATGAAAACTCTTCATTTAGTTGGCAGTTAAATTAGCACTGGTATTCAATCTAATCAATCGGACTATAATTGTCTATCATTCTAAGGATCCTATCTGATCCAGATGAGTGCAACAGCATTAAGATAGCCATGGAGTGGGAGACAAAAAACAAGCATGCCACTTAAATTTTAACACCACTCAGGGCAAAAGTTTAGAATCTAATTGCTGATTATGGATCCAATAGCTCGGCTCTCTGGCTGAGGTTGCATGTTGTCTCTGGCTGTTGTGTTTGTTTGCCTCCAACATGGCCATTCTCCTTGGGCAGCATAGAGCAGGCTAGATTTATCTCTGAATCTTGACAGAATTGTACTGTAGCACTTCCTCTGACTTGTCTGGATGACTGAATGCTAACCTATAGTGTGCTCGGTGAAGATCTTGATGGAAGCATACGCTACAATGTAGGCTCCCTTGAGTCCCATTTTTAGTTTTCTAATGTTATATTGTCAGGCACGCCTGCAGTATATAATCTTGATCCGCCGAGAAACCATCTCTGCAGTCTTCAAATAAACATCACAAAATGTACTGCAGTTGGTCAGATGAAACAATCTTCACAACTGCCAGCTAACGAGCATTCATATGTATAATTAACAAACAAAGAACAAAGAAAATTACAGCAGAGGAACAGGCCCTTCGGCCCTCCCAGCCTGCCCCGATCCAGATCCTTTATCTAAACCTGTTGCCTATTTTCCAAGGTCTACTTCTCTCTGTTCCCCACCGTTCATATAACTGTCCAGATGCATCTTAAATTACCTCTACCACCTCCGCTGGTAAAGCATTCCAGGCACCCACAACCCTCTGCGTAAAAAACTTTCCATGCACATCTCCCTTAAACTTTCCCCCTCTCACCTTGAAATCGTGACCCCTTGTAACTGACACCCCCACTCTTGGAAAAAGCTTGTTGCTATCCACCCTGTCCGTACCTCTCATAATTTTGTAGACCTCAATCAGGTCTCCCCTCAACCTCCGTCTTTCCAACGAAAACAATCCTAATCTACTCAACCTTTCTTCATAGCTAGCACCCTCCATACCAGACAACATCCTGGTGAACTTCCTCTGCACCCTCTCTAAAGCATCCACATCCTTCTGGTAATGTGGCGACCAGAACTGCATGCAGTATTCCAAATGTGGCCTAACTAAAGTCCGATACAACTGTAACATGACCTGCTGACTCTTGTACTCAATACCCCGTCCGATGAAGGCAAGCATGCTGTATGCCTTCTTGACCACTCTATCAACCTGCGTTGCCACCTTCAGGGTACAATGGACCTGAACTCCCAGATCTCTCTGGACATCAATTTTCCCCAGGACTCTTCCATTGACCATATAGTCTGCTCTTGAGTTAGATCTTCCAAAATGCATCACCTCGCATTTGCCTGGATTGAACTCCATCTGCCATTTCTCTGCCCAACTCTCCAATCTATCTATATTTTGCTGTATTCGCTGACAGTCCGCCTCGCTATCTGCAACTCCACCAATCTTAGCATCATCTGCAAACTTGCTCATCAGACCACTTATACCTTCGTCCAGATCATTTATGTATAATCACAAACAACAGTGGTCCGAGCACGGATCCCTGTGGAACAGCACTAGTCACCTTTCTCCATTTTGAGACACTCCCTTCCACCACTACTCTCTGTCTCCTGTTACCCAGCCAGTTCTTTATCCATCTAGCTAATACACCCTGAACCCCATACGACTTCACTTTTTCCATCAACCTGCCATGGGAAACTTTATCAAATGCTTTACTGAAGTCCATGTATATGACATCTACAGCCCTTCTCTCATCAATTAACTTTGTCACTTCCTCAAAGAATTCTATTAGGTTTGTAAGACATGACCTTCCCTGCACAAAACCATGCTGCCTATCACTGATAAGTCTATTTTCTTCCAAATGTGAATAGATCCTATCCCTCAGATCTTCTCGAACAGTTTGCCTACCACTGACGTCAAGCTCACAGGTCTATAATTCCCTGGATTATCCCTGCTACCCTTCTTAAACAAAGGGACAACATTAGCAATTCTCCAGTCCTCCGGGACCTCACCCGCGCTCAGGGATGCTGCAAAGATATCTGTTAAGGCCCCAGCTATTTTGTCCCTCGCTTCCCTCAGTAACCTGGGATAGATCCCATTCGGTCCTGGGGACTTGTCCACCTTAATGTCTTTTAGAATACCCAAAACTTCCCCTTTCCCTATGACAACTTGACCTAGAGTATTTAAACATCCATCCCTAGCCTTAATATCCATCATGTCCCTCTCCTTGGTGAATACCGATGCAAAATACTGATTAAGAAGCTCACTCATTCCTCTGACTCCACGCATAAATTCCCTCTTTTGTCTTTGAGTGGGCCAATCCTTTCTCTAGTTACCCTCTTGCTCCTTATATATGAATAAAAGGCTTTGGGATTTTCCTTAACCCTGTTAGCCAAAGATATTTCATGACCCCTTTTAGCCTTCTTTATTGCGCGTTTGAGATTTGTCCTACTTTCCCGATATTCCTCCAAAGCTTCATCAGTTTTGAGTTGCCTCAATCTTATGTATGCTTCCTTTTTCATCTTAGCTAGTCTCACAATTCCACCCATCATCCATGGTTCCCTAATCTTGCCATTTCTATCTCTCATTTTCACAGGAACATGTCTGTCCTGCACTCTAATCAACCTTTCCATAAAAGACTCCCACATTTCAAATGTAGATTTACCTTTAAACAGCTGCTCTCAGTCCACATTCCCGAGCTCCTGCCGAATTTTGTTATAGTTGGCCTTTCCCCAATTTAGCACTCTTCCTTTAGGATCACTCTCGTCTTTGTCCATGACTATTCTAAAACTTACAGAATTGTGATCGCTATTCCCAAAGTAATCGCCGACTGAAACTTCAACCACCTGGCTGGGATCATTCCCCAATACCAGGTCCAGTATGGCCCCTTCCCGAGTTGGACTATTTACATACTGCTCTAAAAAACTCTCCTGGATGCTCCTTACAAATTCTGCTCCATCTATGCCTCCAACACTACATGAGTCCCATTCAATGTTGGGGAAGTTAAAATCTCCCATCACAACCACCCTATTGCTCCTACATTGTTCTATAATCTGTCTACATATTTGTACCTCTACTTCATGCTCGCTTTTGGGAGGCCTATAGTAAAGTCCTAACAATGTTACTGCACCCTTCCTATTTCTTAGCTCCACCCATATTGCCTCAGTGCTCGAATCCTCCATCGTGCCCTCCTTAATCACAGCTGTGATATCATCTCTGACCAGTAATGCAACTCCTCCACCCCTTTTACCTCCCTCTCTATCCCTCCTGAAGCATCTATACCCTGGGATATTTAGTTGCCAGTCTTGCCCATCCTTCAACCAAGTCTCAGTAATACCAATAACATCATATTCCCAGGTATTAATCCAAGCCCTAAATTCATCTGCCTTACCTGCTACACTTCTCGCATTAAAACAAATGCACCTCAGACCACCTGTCCCTTTGCGATCATCATCTCTTCCCTGTCTACTCTTCCCCTGAGTCACATTGAGTTTATTAACCAGTACCTTACTGGCTTTAATTGCTGCTTCTTTACTGACCTCTAACTTCCTAATCTGGTTCCCAATTCGATTTCCAATTTTCATAAAGCACTGTGCTCCAGTGCAGTACCAGAAAATAAAAAGGGGTAGGATTAAGATGAAGGGCAATTTAGAAATACAAAGATCAAAGCAGTGTAGTGATTTGGGTAAAGGCAAGCAAAATGGGACAGGAAGGGACAGAGAGTTTAATGGTGGTAGTGCATTAGTGAATAAGATCCATACAAATAATAGTAAAAATATAAAATGAAAGGCTTGTGGTAAACCACTGTTGAACCTATATTGGGTGATGCATGGTAGGACCTGTACTACAGGTGCGTCGGTAGTCCCTGCCTGCAGGCTCCAGAGTATAAATGTATGTGTCCTCCTTGCTGCAGCCTTTTCGCCAGCTGCTGTGGGAGGCCACACATCTTAGAGCAATAAAGCCTCAGTTGTATCCAACTCTTGACTTTGAGCAATTGATCGTGCATCAATTTATTGCTCTAAGGTTTTCAAAAGATAGACCTCCGTATCAAGCTGGATCACCTGCAGCTGGATCCGCAATCAAACAACGGCAAAAGGGACTTTCAGCACTGGCTAGCTTGTTTCGAGGTGTACATCAACTCGGCGCCAAGCCCTGTCTCGGAGGATCAGAAAATACAGATACTATACTCAAGGTTGAGCTCCAACGTCTTTCTGCTGATCCAGGACGGTCCAAACTACGCCGAAGCCATGACACCTCTCAAAGAAAATTACGCTCAGAAGACGAACACACTCTTCGCAAGGCACGTACATGCCACTCGCTCTCAACTCCCTGGTGAATCCATAGAAGACTTCTGACGGGCACTAATCCCACACGTCCGGGACTGTGACTGTCAGGCCGTCACGGCCACGGAACATTCAAACCTCCTTATGCAGGACGCTTTTGTTATGGGGATTGGGTCGGACCTCATACGCCAGCAACTGTTAGAAGGGGCCACGTGTGATCTCGCAGAGACAAAGAAGCTAGCACTCTCTATGACGGTCGCCTCGCGCAACATTCAGGCCTACACCCGCAGCCGTGCGGCCCAACCCTCCTATGCATCGTGGACCCCACAGATGGCTGCCCAAGCGGGGGCCTTACCCAGCCAATATGCCTGCGCCACGCGCCAGCCAATGAACCCCGGAGGTCCCCGATGTTACTTTTGCGGCAAGCAGAAACAGCTCCGCCAACGCTGCCCGGCCCGCGCTGCCCTTTCTAAGGCTTACGGTAAGAAAGGGCACTTAGCCGCGGTGTGCCAGGCCCGTGCAGTAGCCGCTATCGCCACCACCCCCCTTGTTTACAGACAATGGACACCGCCATCTTCACCTCCCCGGACCACGCACGGCCAGTGGGCGCCGCCATCTTCTCCCCCTCAGACCAAGCGTGGCCAGTGGGCGCCGCCATCTTCCCCTCCATGCAACACGTGCGGCCCATGGGTGCCATCATATTGTTCAACCCCCGCCACGTGTGGCCCATGTACGCCGCCATTTTGTTCCCCTCAAGATCTTCAGCCGCTGCCATCTTGTCTCCCCCTCGACACATGGGCACCGCCAGCGTTCCAGGACCTGTGCCCTCGGGCTCCCCATCATCCGACACCAGCGACGACCGACCACGACTTGCCTCAGTGACCATCGACCAGTCTCATCTGCACAACCTGGCCACCGCATTGACCAGCGTGAAAATCAACGGACATGTGACCTCTTGCCTGCTGGACTCAGGGAGCACCGAAAGCTTTATCCACCTGGATACGGTAAGGCGCTGCTCCCTCGCGGTACACCCCGCCAGCCAAAGAATCTCCCTGGTCTCCGGATCCCATTCCGTGGCGATCCAGGGGTACTGTACGGTCACACTCACTGTACAGGGCGTAGAATTCAGCGGCTTCCGCCTCTACGTCCTCCCTAATCTCTGCGCTGCCCTACTACTTGGCCTGGACTTCCAGTGCAACCTCCAGAGCCTAACCCTGAAATTCGGTGGGTCCCTACCACCCCTTACTGTGTGTGACCTCGCGACCCGAAAGGTCGATCCGCCTTCCCTCTTCGCAAATCTAACCCCGGATTACAAACCCGTCGCCACCAGGTCCGAGGTCCAGCAGTTGCTTCGGGAAGGCATCATCGAGGCCAGCAACAGCCTCTGGAGAGCCCAAGTGGTAGTAGTTAAAACTGGGGCGAAACACAGAATGGCCATGGACTACAGCCAGACCATCAATTGGTATACGCAGCTCGACGTGTACCCCCTCCCATGCATATCTGATATGGTCAATCAGATTGCGCAGTACCGGATCTTCTCAATGGTAGACCTCAAATCCAGCTACCACCAGCTCCCCAATCGTAAATCGGACCATCCATACACTGCCTTCGAGGCAGATGGTCACCTCTATCACTTCCTCAGGGCTCCTTTCGGCGTCACCAACCGGGTCTCGGTCTTCCAAAGGGAGATGGACCGAATGGTTGACCGGTACGGTTTGCGGACCACCTTTCCGTACCTAGACAGCGTCACCATCTGCGGCCATGATCAACAGGACCACGATGCCAACCTTGCCAAATTTCTCCACACCGCCACTCTCCTCAACCTCACCTACAACAAGGAGAAGTGCGTGTTTAGCACGACCCGCTTAGCCATCCTCGGCTATGTGGTCCAGAATGGAGTTCTGGGGCCCGATCCCGACCGCATGTGCCCCCTCATGGTGTTCCCTCTCCCCCACTGCCCCAAGTCCCTCAAACGCTGCCTGGGGTTCTTTTCATACTACGCCCAGTGGGTCCCAAACAATGCGGACAAGGCCCGCCCACTCGAACAGTCCACCCATTTTCCCCTAATGGCCGAGGCACAACAGGCCTTCGCCCATAGCAGAGCCGATATCGCCAAGGCCGGGATGCACGCAGTAGATGAGACACTGCCCTTTCAAATAGAGAGTGACGCATCAGACATCGCCCTAGCCGCCACCCTCAATCAGGCAGGCAGACCCATGTCATTCTTTTCCCGCACCCTTCATGCCTCAGAAATTCGGCACTCATCCATCGAAAAAGAGGCCCAAGCTATCGTTGAAGCTGTGCGGCATTGGAGGCATTACCTGGCCGGCAGGAGATTGACTCTCCTCAGTGACCAACGGTCCATAAGACCATAAGACATAGGAGTGGAAGTAAGGCCATTCGGCCCATCGAGTCCACTCCGCCATTCAATCATGGCTGATGGGCATTTCAACTCCACCTACCAGCATTCTCCCCGTAGCCCTTAATTCCTCGCGACATCAAGAATTTATCTATCTCTGCCTTGAAGCCATTTAGCGTCCCGGCCTCCACTGCACTCTGCGGCAATGAATTCCACAGGCCCACCACTCTCTGGCTGAAGAAATGTCTCCGCATTTCTGTTTTGAATTTACCCCCTCTAATTCTAAGGCTGTGCCCACGGGTCCTCGACTCCTCGCCTAACGGAAACAGTTTCTTTGCGTCCATCCTTTCTAAGCCATGTATTATCTTGTAAGTTTCTATTAGATCTCCCCTTAACCTTCTGAACTCCAATGAATACAATCCCAGGAACGCCAGCCGTTCCTCATATGCTAGACCCGCCATTCCAGGGATCATCCGTGTGAATCTCCGCTGGACACGCTCCAGTGCCAGTATGTCCTTCCTGAGATGTGGGGCCCAAAACTGGACACAGTACTCCAAATGGGGCCTAACCAGAGCCTTATAAAGGCTCAGTAGCACATCGCTGCTTTTATATTCCAACCCTCTTGAGATAAATGACAACATAGCATTCGCTTTCTTAATCACGGATTCAACCTGCATGTTTACCTTTAGGGAATCCTCGACTAGCACTCCCAGATCCCTTTGTACTTTGGCATTATGAATTTTCTCACCGTTTAGAAAGTAGTCTATGCTTGGATTCTTTTTTCCAAAGTGCAAGACCTCACATTTTCTCACGTTGAAATGCATCAGCCATTTCCTGCACCACTCTCCCAAACTGTCTAGATCCTTCTGCAGCCTCCCCACTTCCTCAGCACTACCTGCCTGACCACCTAACTTCGTAAGGGATTGGTGTGGGAAAGAGGGATTCCACTTCATGGGACATTGGCATCAGTTTTGGAACCGGGGGGATCTGTACCGTTGGGACGGTCTCCACCTGAACCGATCTGGAACCAGTGTTCTAGCGAAGAGGATAAATAGGGTGGTCAGTAGGACTTTAAACTTCTGAGTTGGGGGGAAGGGAAAGTGAAAGCGACAGGGAGCATGGAGTTAAATGGCAAGATACGCAGGAGGATAACATGTAGGCAGGTGGATTTAAGCTTGATGCAGACTAGGAATTCAACAAAAAGGAAGGATAACTTTGGACATCTTAGGACTTCCAATATCTGTAATGATAAGAAAGTTAGCATTAAGGTACTTTACCTGAATGCTCGTAGCATTTGTAACAAAGTAGACGAACTAATGGCACAGATCATCGTGAATGATTATGATGTGGTAGGCATCACAGAGACATGGCTGCAGGGGGTTCAGGACTGGCAGTTAAACATCCAAGGATATACAACCTATCGAAAAGACAGGGAGGTGGGCCGAGGGGGTGGGGTTGCCTTGTTAGTTAAGAACAAAATTAAATCTATGGCACTAAACGACATAGGGTCGGATGATGTGGAGTCTGTGTGGGTAGAATTGAGGAACCACAAAGGCAAAAAAACCATAATGGGAGTTATGTACAGACCTCCTAACAGTGGTCAGGACCAGGGGCGCAACATGTACCGGGAAATAGAAAAGGCATGTCAGAAAGGCAAGGTCACGGTGATCATGGGGGACTTCAATATGCAGGTGGATTGGGTAAATAACGTAGCCAGTGGATCCAAAGAAAAGGAATTCATGGAATGCTTACAAGATGGCTTTTTGGAACAGCTTGTCATGGAGCCCACAAGGGAGCAGGCTATTCTGGACCTAGTGCTATGTAATGAACCAGACTTTATAAAAGATCTTAAAGTAAGGGAACACTTAGGAAGCAGCGATCATAATATGGTTGAGTTCAGTCTGCAGTTTGAAAGAGAGAAGGCAAAATCGGATGTAATGGTGTTACAGTTAAATAAAGGTAATTACGAGGGCATGAGAGAGGAACTGGCGAAAATCGACTGGAAGCAGACCCTAGTGGGGAAGACAGCAGAGCAAAAATGGCAGGAGTTTGTATGCATAATTGAGGACACTGTACAGAGGTTCATCCCTAAGAAAAGAAAGATTATCCGGGGAGGGATTAGACAGCCATGGCTGACAAAGGAGGTCAGGAAATGTATCAAAGAAAAAGAGAGATCTTATAAAGTGGCCAAAAGCACTGGGAAATCAGAAGATTGGGAAGGCTACAAAAACAAACAGAGGTTAACAAAGAGACAAATAAGGAAGGAGAGGATCAAATATGAAGGCAGGCTAGCCAGTAATATAAGAAATGATAGTAAAAGTTTCTTTCAATACATAAGAAACAAACGACAGGCCAAAGTAGACATTGGGCCAATTCAAACTGATTCCGGAAGGCTAGTGATGGGAGACGAGGAAATGGCTGGAGAACTTAATAAGTACTTTGCGTCTGTCTTCACAGTGGAAGACATGAGTAATATCCCAAAAATTATAGAGGGTCAGGGGGCTGAGTTGAGTATGGTTGCCATTACAAAAGAGATGGTGCTAAAAAAGCTAAAAGGTCTTAAAATTGACAAATCTCCTGGCCCCGATGGGCTACACCCTAGAGTTCTGAGAGAGGTGGCTGAAGAAATAGCGGAAGCGTTGGTTCAGATCTTTCAAAAATCACTGGAGTCAGGGAAAGTCCCGGACGATTGGAAAATCGCTGTTGTAACCCCCTTGTTCAAGAAAGGATCAAGACAAAAGATGGAAAATTATAGGCCAATTAGCCTAACCTCGGTTGTTGGTAAAATTCTAGAATCGATCGTTAAGGATGAGATTTCTAAATTCTTGGAAGAGCAGGGTCGGATTAGAACAAGTCAACATGGATTTAGTAAGGGGAGGTCGTGCCTGACGAACCTGTTAGAATTCTTTGAGGAGGTGACAAGTAGGTTAGACCAGGGAAACCCAGTGGATGTGGTCTATCTGGATTTCCAAAAGGCCTTTGATAAGGTGCCACACAGGAGGCTGCTGAGTAAGATGAGGGCCCATGGTGTTCGAGGTGAGCTACTGGCATGGGTTGAGGATTGGCTGTCTGACAGAAGGCAGAGAGTTGGGATAAAAGGTTCTTTTTCGGAATGGCAGCCGGTGACCAGTGGTGTCCCACAGGGTTCAGTGTTGGGGCCGCAGCTGTTCACCATATATATTAATGATCTGGATGAAGGGACTGGGGGTATTCTAGCGAAGTTTGCCGATGATACAAAGTTAGGTGGTCAGGCAGGTAGTGCTGAGGAAGTGGGGAGGCTGCAGAAGGATCTAGACAGTTTGGGAGAGTGGTGCAGGAAATGGCTGATGCAATTCAACGTGAGAAAATGTGAGGTCTTGCACTTTGGAAAAAAGAATCCAAGCATAGACTACTTTCTAAACGGTGAGAAAATTCATAATGCCAAAGTACAAAGGGATCTGGGAGTGCTAGTCGAGGATTCCCTAAAGGTAAACATGCAGGTTGAATCTGTGATTAAGAAAGCGAATGCAATGTTGTCATTTATCTCAAGAGGGTTGGAATATAAAAGCAGCGATGTGCTACTGAGCCTTTATAAGGCTCTGGTTAGGCCCCATTTGGAGTACTGTGTCCAGTTTTGGGCCCCACATCTCAGGAAGGACATACTGGCACTGGAGCGTGTCCAGCGGAGATTCACACGGATGATCCCTGGAATGGCGGGTCTAACATATGATGAACGGCTGAGGATCCTGGGATTGTATTCATTGGAGTTTAGAAGGTTAAGGGGAGATCTAATAGAAACTTACAAGATAATACATGGCTTAGAAAGGGTGGACGCAAAGAAACTGTTTCCGTTAGGCGAGGAGACGAGGACCCGTGGGCACAGCCTTAGAATTAGAGGGGGTAAATTCAGAACAGAAATGCGGAGACATTTCTTCAGCCAGAGAGTGGTGGGCCTGTGGAATTCATTGCCGCGGAGTGCAGTGGAGGCCGGGACGCTAAATGGCTTCAAGGCAGAGATAGATAAATTCTTGATGTCGCGAGGAATTAAGGGCTACGGGGAGAATGCTGGTAGGTGGAGTTGAAATGCCCATCAGCCATGATTGAATGGCGGAGTGGACTCGATGGGCCGAATGGCCTTACTTCCACTCCTATGTCTTATGGTCTTATGGTCTTATGGTATCATCAGCAAACTTCGCTAGAATGCCCCCAGTCCCTTCATCCAGATCATTAATATATATGGTGAACAGCTGCGGCCCCAACACTGAACCCTGTGGGACACCGCTGGTCACCGGCTGCCATTCCGAAAAAGAACCTTTTATCCCAACTCTCTGCCTTCTGTCAGACAGCCAATCCTCAACCCATGCCAGTAGCTCACCTCGAACACCATGGGCCCTCACCTTACTCAGCAGCCTCCTGTGTGGCACCTTATCAAAGGCCTTTTGGAAATCCAGATAGACCACATCCACTGGGTTTCTCTGGTCTAACCTACTTGTCACCTCCTCAAAGAATTCTAACAGGTTCGTCAGGCACGACCTCCCCTTACTAAATCCATGTTGACTTGTTCTAATCCGACCCTGCTCTTCCAAGAAATTAGAAATCTCATCCTTAACGATCGATTCTAGAATTTACCAACAACCGAGGTTAGGCTAATTGGCCTATAATTTTCCATCTTTTGTCTTGATCCTTTCTTGAACAAGGGGGTTACAACAGCGATCTTCCAATCGTCCGGGACTTTCCCTGACTCCAGTGATTTTTGAAAGATCTCAACCAACGCTTCCGCTATTTCTTCAGCCACCTCCCTCAGAACTCTAGGATGTAGCCCATCGGGGCCAGGAGATTTGTCAATTTTAAGACCTTTTAGCTTTTTAGCACCATCTCTTTTGTAATGGCAACCATACTCAACTCAGCCCCCTGACCCTTTATAATTTTGGGATATTACTAACGTCTTCCACTGTGAAGACAGACGCAAAGTACTTATTAAGTTCTCCAGCCATTTCCTCATCTCCCATCACTAGCCTTCCAGAATCAGTTTGAATTGGCCCAATGTCTACTTTGGCCTGACGTTTGTTTCTTATGTATTGAAAGAAACTTTTACTATCATTTCTTATATTACTGGCTAGCCTGCCTTCATATTTGATCCTCTCCTTCCTTATTTGTCTCTTTGTTAACCTCTGTTTGTTTTTGTAGCCTTCCCAATCTTCTGATTTCCCGGTGCTTTTGGCCACTTTATAGGATCTCTCTTTTTCTTTGATACATTTCCTGACCTCCTTTGTCAGCCATGGCTGTCTAATCCCTCCCTGGATAATCTTTCTTTTCTTGGGGATGAACCTCTGTACAGTGTCCTCAATTATGCATACAAACTCGGTAGCCTTCATGTTCAATAACACATAGCGGGGCAAGATCAAGAATGATAAGATCTTGAGGTGGAGGATCGAGCTCTCCACCTCCGATTACAGGATTTTGTATCACCCCGGCAAGCTCAACGAGCCCCCAGACACCCTATCCCGAGGTACATGTGCCAGCGCACAAGTAGACCGACTCCGGGCCCTGCACGACAGCCTTTGTCACCCGGGAGTCACACGGTTGTACCATTTTATAAAGACCCGCAATCTGCCCTACTCCATCGAGAAGTATGGACAGTCACCAGGGACTGGCAGGTCTGTGCGGAGTGCAAGCTGCACTTATACCAGCCGGACTGTGTGCGCCTGGTGAAGGCTTCCTGCCCCTTTCAACGCCTCAGCGTGGATTTCAAAGGACCCCTCCCCTCCACCGACCGTAACACGTATTTTCTCAGTGTGGTCGATAAGTACTCCAGATTCCCCTTCGCCATCCCATACCCCGACATGACGTCTGCTACCATCATCAAAGCCCTCAACACAATCTTCGCTCTGTTCGGCTTCCCCACCTACATCCACAGTGAAGAATTCCCAGTCTGATAGATGAACTAACAATGGAAATGGAGGCAGAAGGTTTAGAACTAATTACCATAAAGAGACAAGGTGACCAAGTTTGGAAAATAAATATTCGAGGGCTCCTCACATTTCAAAAAGTCAGACATTGTAGAAAAGAAGGTCTGGTTTGGATATGGAAGGATGACATAAGGACATGAGTGAGAAAGGACTTTGGCTCAGGAGATTGGGAAGCAGATCCCGGGTGGAAATTTGGAATAACAAAGGTCAGAAACATTAGTGGAAGTAGTTTGTAGGCCAACTAACAGTAGTCATACTGTTGGACATGGCACAAAGTAAAGAAAAAAATGGAACTTGTAACAAAGGCAATATAATAGTAATGAGGGGCTTTATCATTCATATAGATTGCCTCTGCACCACCTTCTCAAGGGAAATTAGCAATGGACAATTAATGCTGGCCTTAGAAGCAATGCTCAATAAAAATAATCAAACGTGATCTGGAAGATGAGTTTGTAGAATGCTTCTGTGACCCTTTCCCGCCTCAATATGTTGTGGACCCAACTAGGGGTAAATTTATTTTAAATCTAGCATTGTGAAATGAGACAAGATTAGCTAGTACTCATAATAAAAGTGAAAAGTGATTGTAATACAATTGAATTCTGTGTTAAATTTGCAAGTGACATACTTCAATCTTGCACTTAAACAAAGCCAATTCCATAGGTATGAGGTAAGAGCGTTTGGAATGTAGATTGTTCAAATAAACTAAATGTTATACCGATAAATAAACAATGGGAAACATTTTAATAGACAATTCAAAATGTTCAACAAAACTGCTTTCCATTAAAACTTAGCATGAATGATCCATTCTTGGTTAATTTAGTATTAGAATATCAAGATAGTATGAGAACAAAAAAGACTTACAATGAGCCAAAGAGTACTAGCAAGCCTGAGGACTGGAATTATTTTAGAAGCCAGAAGAGATCCATAAAATGTTGATGTAAAGGAAAAATAGACAATGAGAGTAACGTAGCCAGGAATTTCAAAACAGATTGTAAGAACTTTTACAAATTTTTCAACAGAATAGCTAAATTAAACATGTGTGCCTTAGGGCAGAGACAAGAGAAATTATGGGTTATGGTGTTCGGGCCGGAAAGTGGAGCTGAGTCCACAAAAGATCAGCCATGATCTGATTGAATGGTGGAGCAGGCTCGAGGGGCCAGATGGCCTACTCCTGCTCCTAGTTTTTATGTTCTTATGATGGGGAACAAGGAAATGGTTGAAACATTGAATAATTTGGTGTATATCTTTGCAGTAGAAGACCCAAGTTACATTCCAGAAATAGAGAGTAACCAAGAGGATAAAGAGATGAAAAATTAAGATAATTGATGATGCAGAAAAAACATGTTGGTGAAACTTTAGGAACTAAGATGCAACTAACTTCCCAGGACCTGATGGCTTACAGCCTGGGGTTCTAAAAGAGATATCTTCAGAGATAGTGGGTCTACTGCCTGTGACTTTCCAAATTTCTATAGAAAACTCCGTGTTTTGGAAGTGAGCAAAACTCCGCTTGTCGAGAAAGCAGGGAGCGAGAAATAGGTAAGCACAGGCTAGTTAGCCAGACGTCAGTGGTCAGGAAAATGCTGAATTCACTTATTAACAAAGTTTTAACAATGCACTTAGGAAATCGTCAGGGACTTTCCATGGTTAGAATGGTTACACACAGGGTGGCTCCTGTATGGAGGCATTGGCTTTAGAAGTTTGTGACCATTTGACATTGTTAGCCACACATGTGGTTCACAGTTGTGGGAGGGTGTGAAGGGTGGTTTGGGGTGGACGGAGGGTTGAAGGGGTGGGTGGAGGCAGAGCTGAAGGGGGGGGGGGGGGGAGGGAGGGTTGGGTGTCACTGGGGAGATGTTCCCTTGGGGGGTGCGGCGGGGGGGGGGGGGGGGGTGATATGGGACATTGGTGTCTACTCACTCATGCTGTCCGGTGTAGGACGTTGACCTTTTGACACTGCTGCAGCCACTTCATCCAAGGCAGCTCTGACTGCCTTGTAGCTCACCCTCCTGAACCCCCAGGGGAACAGGACATCCCTCCTGGCCTCCACCGCGTCTAGCAACCTCCCCAGGTCAGCGTCCCCGAATCTTGGGACTGGTCTCCTCGGTGCCATTATTGCGATCTGGCTGGGGTTGGCTGAGCAAGTGCAGCTTAAGTGGCGCTGACATTGTTGCCGGGGGGGGGGGGGTCTGGCGAGCGCGGTCCTGACGAATCAGCTGACGAGTCGTCATTTGGGACGAGAAGCCCGTGAGGCCTTGTTAAGTGGACCAATTAGTGTTGAATAGGGTTGATGGCCTCGCCGAGCTGAGCGCCAGAAAGCCCGCGGCATTTCCCGCTCGCCAGTACACTGAGAAAGCTTTCTAGAGAAATGTGCCCTCCAGTGTATTCCAGCAGAACAAATTTGAACCCTTTACAACCAGTCTGGTTTACAAGCCAGTGTGCAATTTTTTAAACCAAGTGCATGACAGGAAATTATCCAAACAAATCAATGTATGTTTTTGTATTAATATTCAAAAATCAATTGGTAATTTACATGACCAAATCACATTTAACTAGATTTATATGAACATTATGAGTATCTGAAAGACTTTAGGCCATCATCATTCATTTTAATTGTTTTTCTCCATTATTTCATGTTGAAGTGATTGGGGCTTTGTGTATCAGAATCCTGGAACCTCCTTCGTAATAGGACTGTAGGTGTAGCTGCACCAGATGGACTGCAACAGTTCAAGGATCAGAAGAATTGTTTTGCAGTTAAATCAATTAAAGATACATTTACAATACAACCCTGGAGTGAAACTATTTTGCTTCACCGTAGAAGTTTTAAATTAGTGTAATTCAGAATAAATCCAGAATAACTGAAATGCACATTGGTGAGAGATTGAGAGGTGTTGGGGGGCACAGTAGTACAGTGGATAGCACTGTTGCTTCACAGCGGCACTGATCCGGGTTCGATTCCTGGCTTGGGTCACTGTCTGTGTGGAATCTGCATGTTCTCCCCATGTCTGCATGGATTTCCTCCGGGTGCTCCGGTTTCCTCCCACAAGTCCCGAAAGACGTGCTTGTTCGGTGAATAGGACATTCTAATTCTCCCTCAGTGCCCCCGAATAGGCGCCGGAGTGTAGCAACTAGGGGCTTTTCACAGTAACTTCATTGCAGTGTTAATATAAGCCTACTTAGGACACTAATAAAGATTATTATGTTCAAAGAGAGCTAGTGTCCTTTTTCATAAATCACTGTAAGCTAACATGCAAATTCAGCAAATAATGAAATGAAAATCGCTTATTGTCACGAGTAGGCTTCAATGAAGTTACTGTGAAAAGCCCCTAGTCGCTACATTCCGGCACCTGTCCGGGGAGGCTGATACGGGAAAGGAATTAGGAATTAGGAAATTAGGAAATTAGGAATTAGGAAAGGAAGTGGTATGTTGACCTTCATTGCAAGAGAATTTGAGTGCAGGTGTAAAGAGGTCTTGCTGCAATTACATAGCGCCTTGGTGAAACCACAGCTGGAGTATTGAGTCCAGTTTTGGTCTCCTTTCTTAAGGAAAGATATACTGGCCATAGCGAGAGAGCAACAAAGGTTCACCAGACCCATTTCTGGGATGGTGGGATTGTTATTATTGATTATTATTATTGATCTTATTGAAACCATATCAGATCCTGAGCGGATTTGACATGGTAGATACCACAGGGATGTTTCCACTTGTTGCGGAGACCAGAACCAGGGGACACAGTTTAAGCATTAGAGGGCTACCATTTAGGAGGGCGATTAGGAGAATTTGTTTCTCTCAAAAGGTCATTAGTATGTGGAATTCTCTTTCCAGAAAGCAGTGAATGCTGGGCCATTGAATTTATTCAAGGTAGAGATGGAGTTAGAAAGATAGAGTAGCACTTTGAAAGGACATAGATAAGTTGATGGAATGGGCAGAGAGGTGGCAGATGAAGTTGAATGCAGAGAAATGTGAAGTAATTCATCTTGATGGAAAGAACATGGAGAGACAGTACAAAATAAAGGGTATAGCTCTAAAGGGGATGAAGAAACAGAAATATCTAGATGTGTGTGTGCATAAGTCACAAAGGCAGCAGAACAGGTTGAAAGAGCAGTTAATAAGCATACAGTATCCTGGGCTTTATTATTAGGTCCATAGAATACAATTGATAGGAGGTCATGTTGAACTTGTATAAGTCACTAATGTGCCTTCAGCTGGAGTATTATATCCAGTTCTGCGAACCACACTTCAGGAAGGATGTGAAGACATTGGAAAGAATTTAGAAAAGATTTACGAGAATGGTTCTTGGGATGAAGAACTTCAGTTGTGAAGATAAATTGGAGAAGTTGGGATTGTTTTCCTCAGAAAAAGAAAGCTGAAAGGAGATCTGAAGGAGGTATTCAAAATCATGAGGTGCCTGGACAGAGTAGATGGGGAGGAACTATTCACATTCCTGAAAGGATCGAGAATGAGAGAACACAGATTTAAAGTATCAGCAAAAGAAGCAATGGTGATGTGAGGAAAATCTTTTTCATGCAGCCAGTAGTTAGGGTCTGGAATGTACTGCCTGGGGATTTGGGGTAGTCTGATTCAACTGAAGCACTCGAAAGAGGATTGGATTCTTATCTGAAAAAGAAGAATGTACTGGATTAAGGAGAGAAGGTTGGGGAATGGAGGTAGGTGAGAGCACGGCAGGGTAGATGCAAGAAGAATGTTTCCCCTGGGCTTGCTCCTGCTCCTATCTCATATGTTCCTATGTTCAATCTCAGTGTTTTATGCAATGCCACTGAGAAATGTATTTTCTCAATGGGGGAATCACATTCCAATTTGCTTCTTTGCTTTGCTCATTCATGGCGTGTGGGAATCACAGGTAAGGCCAGCATTAATTATCCATCCTTAACTGTCCTTGAGCAGTTGATGATGAGCCACCCTCTTGAACTGCTACAGGCCTAATGTGCAGGGAGGGAAGACCAGGATTTTGACCCAACCACAGTGAAGGAGCGTCGATATATTTCCAAATTTGAATGTGTCAGTCCAGAAAATAACACATAATCCACACATCTTTGCGATCATTTTATCTCTGGCAATAATGTAAATCAGGTGATAATCATATCGACCACCTGTTATACACCTTTCCTGATTCAACTGAAAATGAAGACCAGTCAGGGTGCCTAATGAATGGCTGAAGAGATGACATCTATTTCCACTCTGGTCAAAGTCAAAATTGCTTCCCCCAAGAAAGACACTGGTCGGAATTTTACGGCCATTTGCTGGTGGCGGGATTCTCTGGTGCCGCCGACAGCTCAGCCCGCCCACAGGTTACGGCCGTTCGCTGGTCGCGGGATTCTCGGGTGCCGCCGACAGCTCAGCCCGCCCACAGGTTTCTTGGTGGCTTTGATGGGAATTTCCATGACAGTAGTGGGAGCAGAGAATCCTGCCGCAAGCAAACGGCACGCCATCTCCCACTGCCGAGAACCGCATGGCTGGGAGGGTTGAGAATCCCGCCCACCGTGAATCCAGAATCGGTTTGCACAGATATACGATATCTGTACCCCCTGTGAATTACTAAAACGTCAAATTCAACTTCATAGTCTTCTTGTGAATATTAGATTGTGATTCGCGACTGTTGAATCACTCAAAGGTTCCTAACTTACTGCTGATAATGCCAGCAGAAGAAATAAAGTGGTAGCTGTGATTTTGAAATGATCAGTCTCCCAGTGGATGTATGTTTAAACATGGGACTCTTGCGTATGCTTGAGTCTTATCACTTCACCATTCATGCCATGCCAAGCTCTGCCAAGCCTTCGGCTGCCTCAGGCCAATGAGTTTCACTCCCTCGCTCCACATTAAATTACCTCTTCAAATCTATCCCTTTGACCAACCTGTCGTAACATTTCCTTATGTGTCCATGTGCCAAATTTTGTCTGATCATGCTCCTGTGAGGCACATTGGAATGTTTTACACTGCTCATTTAGGTACTGTAGAAATATAAATGGTTGGATTTTTTGTTTAAAGGAAGATGCTTCAAAGTTGTAAAGAACAAAAATTCTGAGTTCTGGTTTGGACTATTTAATCCAGTCATTGAAGGGTAGGGATCTTGCTTTTCCATATTACATTGTTCTATTTTTGCATACTTTTAATTGTCCTGTTTTATCTTAGTCAATCACATCAAATATTAGTTCTTGAAATCTGTCAAATCCTATGTTTTATTTTGCAGGAGTGGCATATTTCGGTAAGAGATTAATCTGCAGTGACAAACCACACGATAGATGAATGGTACCAGGCACATGACTAGTTTGCTAAGATATTTTATACATAAATCATCATTGTGTTTGAACCTGGATCTGTGATTTCACAGAAAATTGTCAGTTTGAAAACCTTTTGTGAAACCAGTGTTTAATCTTTTTGCTCAATAAACAATTTGATGAAAAACAGCAGGGAATACTTTTTTTTCATTTACGGAATGTGGGCGTCGCTGGTTAGGCCAGCATTTATTACCCATCCTTAGTTGCCCTTCAGTAGGGGTGAGTTGCCTTCTTGAACGGCTGCAGTCCTTAAATGGGAGCAATGTTGTGGAAGAAGCACTTTCAATGTAAACTTTTTTTTGTGACAATTGAGATTTTATTGCTCAAAAACATTCACATTCACGTTACCTCCCTTCCTCACCGGTTATGCTTTATTTTTGATGCATTTATAATTAACATTCAAGTCAGTCTTGTTGAAGCACATACAGAATAATATAAAGCTGTGTCTTGTTTTTTAAAATATTTTTATTCTTCTCCTTTTTCCACATTTTCCTCCCAAATTTACACCCAACAATAAACAATAATCAGCAACAGATATGTCAATCCCCATACCAATAACAACGATCCCATCCTCCCACCAACCCACAAACATCAGCCCACATGTTTACATAAACAAATGACAAAAAGGAATCAGGGATTACCCATAGCCATCGTTAATATACACAGCCCCCCTCCCCCCAACCCTCCCACCCATCCCCCCCAAACTAAGTTCGATGTTATCCAGTTCTTGAAAGTGCATAATGAATAATGCCCAGGACTTGTAGAACCCCCCCGTCCTTCCCCTCAGTTCAAACTTAACCTTCTCAAGGGTCAAGTATTCCAGGGCACAGGGTGGAGAGGTTGCTCTCCATCCCAGCAGGATCTGCCTTCGGGCGATCAACGAGGCGAAGGCTACGATATCTGCCTCCGCACCCATTTACAACCGTGGCTGGCCCAACACCCCAAATATGGCCTCCCGGGGACCCGGGTCCAGTTTCACGCGCACCACCTTGGAAATTACCCTAAAAACCTCCTTCCAGTACTCCTCTAACTTTGGACAGGACCAAAACATATGAACGTGATTAAACACACACCCCCCCCCCCCCCCCCCCCCCCCCCCCCCGCCCGCCCCCACAACGCTCACACATATCTTCTACTCCTTCAAAGAGCCGGCTCATCCTTGCCCTCGTGAGGTGCGCTCTGTATACCACCTCCAGCTGTATCAGCCCCAACCTCAAACATGAGGTTGTTTTTTTTACATAGAATTTATAGTGCAGAAGGAGGCCATTCGGCCCATCAAGTCTGCACCTGCTCTTGGAAAGAGCACCCTACCCAAGCCCATACCTCCACCCTATCCCCATAACCCAGTAACCCCACCTAACACTAAGGGCAATTTGGACCCTAAGGGAAATTTATCACAGCCAATCAACCTAACCTGAACATCTTTGGACTGTGGGAGGAAACCGGAGCACCCGAAGGAAACCCACACACACACGGGGAGAACGTGCAGACTCCACGCAGACAGTGACCCAAGCCAATATTCGAACCTGGGACCCTGGAGCTGTGAAGCATTTGTGCTATCCACAATGCTCCCGTGCTGCCCGTGGAGGTATTTACTCTCCGGAGCACCTCACACCAGACCTCACACACATCCCTCCCAGTGGTGCCTTATCCTCTCCCAAAATAGCTACGTACAGCGCTGTCCAGTCCCCTTGTTGTCAGCACCTCCTCCAGGAATGTGGAGCCGGTTCCTCTGGGAAGCTCTGTATTGCCTTTCTGGCAAAATCGCGAACCTGCATGTATCTAAACATTTCTCCCTGCTCCAGCCCATACTTCGCTTCCAGCTCCCTCAATCCTGCAAACAAATCTTTTAGCGTCTTAATCCCCTTCTCTTCCCATTTCCGAAAACTTCCATCCCACTTCCCTGGCTCAAATCTGTGGTTCTTCCGAATCAGCATTTCCCTTGACCCGGCCCCCAACCCGAAGTGTTGGCGAAACTGCCTCCAAATTCTCAATGAAGCTATTATTACCGGACTCCCTGAGTATTTCCCTGGAGCTATCGGGAGCAGCGTTGTTGCTAGTGCTTTCAGTCCCGACCCCCTGCACAAACTCGCCTCCATTCTGACCCATTGGGAATCAACCCCTCTGACCCAGCACCGCACCTTCTCCACATTCGCCGCCCAGTAGTAGTACATCAGGTTCGGGAGACCCAAACCCCCTGCCTGCCTTCCCCTCTGTGGCCAGTCCTGACCTCCTCGTGCACTCGTGCGATATTTCGGTTGGAGGGTACTCAGAAATCAGAAGTGCACCTGCCAGAAATCAAGCAGGCAACAAATAAGCAACATATTAAACAGTATCCAGCCATGATTCCATGTCCTATCTGCAAGATAATTATGGATGTCAGAGGCCATCTAACCCAGCTCATCTCATCAATCCAGAATGACATACGAACATACATGTCAAGAGCAGGAGTAGGTCATTTGGCTCCTCAAGCGTGCTCCGCCATTTGACTACATTGCACCAGTGACTACACAGTATTTAATTGGCTGTAAATCCATTTGGGACACTGTGAAAGGTGCTGTATAACTGTAGGTTTTGTTTTTCTTTCATTACACTTGCATGCATTAGGCAGTGTAGAAGGAAAATTAATGTGAGGATACATTAATATTGGTTGCTAATATAGAAAAAGCACCTGCTAAAGCATGACGGGATTGCTTGACTATATTTTAACACTGTTTTTAGCCATATCTTAGGATATTGGGTAATGTAACCAAAATACTGCTTAGAAACTGTGTTTTAGTTGGCCTTATTATGCTGACGAGATGTTTTTAGCCAAGGGCGAGAACTATGTACTTTCTCAACGTTTGTTTAATATAAACATGGCCAGCCAGATGCTGTTTTCTTTCTAAAGCTGTTTATTTCAGACTATAAAGATATGCTTTTTTGTGTCTAATCCCAGAACGCTTGGAATGGTCATTGATCATTGCAGCCTCACCACGATATCATGTCAATAAAATTCCTGAAACGGAGCTCGAAGCCTCTTTCCAATGTTATTTCCACGATAATTTGACGTGGTCTTGGCAGTATCCCTAATTTAACGGGATCCGAACTGACAGAAAAAGTAAGACTAGGCCGGACTCTCTCAGCTGTAAGGGGGACAGCACCCGGCAGCCTTCATTACCGGTCGTTGACTCATGCTAGGACGAGTTATCTTAATTAATAAATTAACAATAATAATAATAATCACTTATTGTCACAAGTAGGCTTCAATGAAGTTACGGTGAAAAGCCCCTAGTCGCCACATTCCGGCGCCTGTTTGGGGAGGCCAGTATGGGAATTGAACCCGCACTGCTGGCATTATTCTGCATTACAAGCCAAGCTGTTTAGCCCACTGTGCCACAATGACCAAATTATAGATAATTGCATGAGAAGAAAAAGGTGCCATAGAGAAAGCACAGTGAAAGTACTAAATTGAAAGACAAGACTTCGAGGGTCGCGAAAAGAAACACCGGTGAGCGTTCCTTGTAATATTTGTGAATAATTTCTGCGGTTGTTGTTGTTTTATATATATGTTCTCGAGTATCTTTGCAGGAAACAAGAGCCATGGGCAGTAAACTCGGACGCCCCCTCACAGGTCGTCCCGAAGCCTTGGTTGAAACATCCGGAGTGAGAAAGAAGGTGAACTCTAGAAAGAAGACAGATGAGGGAGTCAAAATGAGTAAGAAAATAGAAAAGAGGATAAAAACAATCGTAAAGCAATGGAATAAGGTAGGAGATCCTATCGTTTCCCATAGGAACCCAAAGGAAAGAATAGTGAAATGAGTGAAATGGGCTGGAGAGCTCAGAGTGCAAGTGTAGTTAATCATAATTTATTATTATTCTATCTTGTTTATTTAATAGCTAGTAAAAGTATTGAAGAATCGAACTCATAGGTTATTTGTTTAATTACTCAATAAATTATTTGCTTTCATTGGACGATTACTAGTGTTAATCTCAAGTTTGAGAGACCTTGGTGTAAAGCAAATGAGTAACATATATTACAGTGAGGAATGGAAGAGATAACTGAGGGAGGTTAGAGAGTAGGGTTGAGGACATGGGGGACTGGACCCAACTGGAATAATTGACCCACCCGATACCGTCCAACCCAGCTATTCACTGACCCAAGCAATCCCTCAATCAGCCAATCCCCTTGACATGACCCATCTACCCCAAACCCGATTACCACCCATTGAGCTACTCATTCAACCACCCACTCAATGACTCACTCACCTGCTCATACGCCCATCTCACTCTACGACCTCATCACTCATGGTGGACTCCACCCACTGACCCGCCCAAACACTCACTCACACACCCTCAGACCCATTAACCAATCCCCACACTCACCCACTCCCTCACCCACTCAACCACCCACCCACCCACCCAACAAATTACTTACACATCCACTCACCCACCCATTGACCCATCCACTTATTCACTCACCCATCCACTCATCCGCCCACTCATCCACCCACTCATCCACTCACTCACTCACCTATTCACCCACCCACTTACTCACTCATTTATTCCCTCACCCACTCACTCACCCTGTCACTCCCCCCACCCCCACCCATTCATGCACTTGCTCGCCCACAAATTCACCCATCCAGCTACTCACCATCCACCATTCACCCAGCCACCCACATAGGCACCCACGGAGCCACTCACTCACCCATCTCACAGATCCATCAACTCACCCACCCACCTATTCACCCACCCAGTCAGCCATTCACCCATCCATCCACTCACTCACCCATCCTTCACCCACCCATTCATTAATTGAAAGACTTGAAACCTTTTAAAACTAACCTGAATATGGCAGTTAGTGTTGTAAAAAGACAAAAAGCCACCCTGGCATTCTGTCTTCCATGTTTGTAGGACTTGCCATGGAAAGGCCGTGTTGGTCTGTTCCTACAGCAACTGGGTTAGGAACTATAGTCGGGCTGCAGAAAACTTTGTGGGTGCCAGTAATTGACCCAGCGTTGTCACTGACTAGATCTGTGCCACAGAGCCAAAGCATAACTATCTTATATACTTTATATTTGTGACACTAGAATGCGCTGAACACTGGTAGAAAGCCAGCTGGAATAGCAACAGCCAGAAAAAAAAAACAAATAGCAATGAAACAGAAAGTTGTTAATCCACTTTGTACAGTACTATAATTTGGAAGGTTACGGGTGTCATTCCTAATGCTGAACCTGTATTCAGATGTCTAAAGTTAAGAAATGGCATTAGCTAAGGTGCTGAGTTCTAAAATGGCATTGCTCAAATCAAATTAATAGGCTGATTGACATCATGATCTGCCTACTCTGGATATTTCCAGTAGACATTCGCTCACACACACCACTGACCTCAGCAGTCCAGAGTGGCTTACATAGCAAGTGTGTGCAAGTGGCTCAAACACCACTTTGGATCTCGGAGGCCACGTCGTTTACAGCTGAATATTGTGCCTTATTTCCTTTGGAACTATCATGGAGTTTGGGCCATGATGTGAAATAGATATAGAAATGAGTTAGAAACAAATAATTTTCTCTGTGTTCCTGGTAGTTGCTGATTCTTCAAATGTGGCGATATCGATAAGTTGAAAGCTGTTTAACTGAAAGCCAAATTAATTTCTCGGACCATTTTCCCCACTCCGCTTTACTAAATTAATTACCTTGGCCTACATTTGACAAATCACATACCTGCTTAATCACTGAGAGGGCACTGGATTAACTTGTGACGTAAATAGAAGCAAAATACATTGGATTCTGGAAATGTGAAATAAAAACAGCTGGCAAACACTCCACAGGTCAAGCAGTATCTGGGGAGAGAGGAACAGAGTTAACAAGCTGAATTTTAAAATGGGCATTGGGAAGAAACGGGAATCATGTGCCTTTGCCTGAAGTCAGGACGCCAACTGACGCAATCTTCCAGGAGGCAGCCTCCTACTGGCTACCTCTACACTTTCCGCCCTATTAAGTGTGGAGGTTGTGTTCCTGAAGCTTGAGGTCCACTCGAAGGATGGCCAGCAGCCCCACAGGAAGAGATGGGCATGATCGAGGCAGATTGAGTTCAAAGAGTCTCACAGATGGTAGGGAGTCATTAATTTTATTGTTTCACAGGATGTGAGCATCACTGACTAGGCCAGCATTTGCTGCCCATCCCTAATTTCCTTTGAGAGGTTGGTTGTGAGCCACTTTCATGAATCACTGCAGTCTTCAGTGCTGTTAAGAAGGGAATTCCAGGATTTTGACACAGCGACAGTGAAGGAACAGCAATATAGTTCCAATATAGCAGGGTGGTGTACAGTTTGGAGGAGAATTTGCAGATGGTGGCATCTGTTGCCCTTGTCTTTCTCGGTGGTAGAAGTCAGTGTTTTGGAAGGTGTTATCTAAGGAGACTTGAAGGAATGTCAGTGCATCTTGTAGATTGGACACATTGCTGCCACTGTGAGCCTCTGTGGTAAAGGCAGTGAATGTTGAAGGTGGTGGATGGGGTGGCAATCACGCGGGCTGCTTTATCCTGGATCTGTCAAACCTCGTCCAGGCAAGTGGTGGGTGTTCCATCACACTACTGACTTGTGTCTTATACAAGGCTTTATACAAGGTGGACAGGCTTTGGGGCATCAGGAGGTGAATTTCTCTACATAGCATTCCCAACCTTAAACCCGCTCTTCTAGTCACAGTACTTATTTTGCTGATCCAACGGAAGTGGGCAGGATCTGCTCCCAAAAGTTGCTTTGAGGTCATGGACAGGGGCTGGTTTAGCACACTGGGCTAAATCACTGGCTTTTAAAGCAGACCAAGGCAAGCCAGCAGCACGGTTCAATTCCCGTACCAGCCTCCCCGAACAGGCGCCGGAATATGACGACTAGGGGCTTTTCACAGTAACTTCATTGAAGCCTACTCGTGACAATAAGCGATTTTCATTTCATTTTTCATGATGGGACCTTGGTTCAAATCCCACCGTGGCAGCTGGTGGAATTTAAATTCAACGTTCTTCTCAGTAATGATACCAATGAAACTATCATTGCTTGTTGCAAAAGAGAACCTGGTTCAATAATGTGCTTCAGGGAAGGAAATCTGCCATTCTTACCCGATCTGGCCTACATGTGACTCCAGACACACATCAATGTGGGTAGCACGGTAGCAGTGGTTAGCACTGTTACTTCACAGCTCCAGGGTCCCAGGTTCAATTCCCGACTTGGGTCACTGTCTGTGCGGAGTCTGCGCGTTCTCCCTGTGTCTGCGTGGGTTTCCTCCGGGTGCTCCGGTTTCCTCCCACAGTCCAAAGATGTGCAGGTTAGGTAGATTGGCCATGGTAAATTGCCCTTAGTATTCCCCCAAAAAAGGTTAGGTGGGGTTCCTGGATTACGGGGATAGGGTGGAGTGTGGGTTTAAGTAGGGCCAAGGACAGGTGCAGACTCGATGGGCTGAATGGCCTCCTTCTGCTCTATAAATTCTATGATTCTATGACTCTTTGCCGCCCTTTGAAATGATCTAACCAACCATTCAGCTCAAGGGCAACTCGGAATGGACAACAAAAGCAAGCCGAGCCAGCGCCGCCCACATTCCATGAAACTAATAAAGAATAAACAAGTAAAGTGCAAAGGAATCTGGGTATCTTTTCCCACTGATTTTCCACCTCCCTCTCTTTGCAGAAACACTTTATTATGCATGAGTACACAGAGTAACAGTCAGTTCCTGAAACCTGAAATTCAGTGACATGTATAGCACAATGTTTTTATGTCACTGTATTTAATCAGAATTCCAAATTGGCTGTTTTCCCATCATTATGCATTGTTACTTTAGGAAACAAACTACCGTAGTATCTCAATTGTTCATATTGATAGGATCTCTTTGCTGATGAAATGTACTAACATATAATTCAGTTTTTGGACAGCTGTACAGGATCATGGCTTTTTAAGATCCCATTTTAAATGCCTCTCTTAATAATCCGGGAACATCAGATGGTGCAGCAAATAGTCAGGAAAATGTCCAGTAACAGGTGAAGAGCTCCTCTGGTTTTTCATTGGAAATGATTGATTTTGTGCCACTAATATATCATTTTTACAAATGGCATCATCCCAGCTATTAAGGATTTTGCTCACTGTATTTCTGAGGTAGATACATGTGCCCAGCAAAAGCAATAGTAATGGTTAACTAATGGAAGAAGAGCGATAGTGCAACTTTCAGCTGCAACACCAATCTTCCATTGACTGTGACATGAATGGTAAGGGCTCTTTATAGGTCGATACTATATATGGCAATTTTTGCACCTTGTTAAAGTTGTTTGGTGCCCGACTGTTTTTTGTGAAGGATAAGTTCAATACCGAGAGAACCCATTTCATCAGGGGCTAGAAAGGGCACTGCCAAGGTGCCCGGATGGCACTGCCAAGCCAGCAGGAGCAATGCCCGGGAGCTAGGGTGGCAGTGCAAGGATGCCTGAGTGCCAGGGTGGCACTGCCAAGGGTCAGGGGAGAACGGTGCCATGCCCATGAAATGAGGTTGGGGGGGGGTTGAAGGGTGGGGGAGTGCAGGGCAGGTAAGTAGGGGCCTCTTCAGGGTTGGCTGGGTGATAGGTAGGGGTCCTAGAAGGAAGGGAGTATTGTACGAGGGCTTGGGGGGGGAGGGCCTGAAGAGGGGTGACCCCGAGGGACCCCTTTGCGGGGTTTCCTTACTTGTGAGGTGGGGTAGTGTCCATGTGTGTTGGGGGTGACATTACCTATGGGTGGGGGGGGGCGTTGTGTGGGGGATCACAAGCTCACTTAGAGATCGGGACACCCTTTCAAAATAGCAGCCCGATCTCTGAGTTCAGTTCCCCAGTGCTAAAAAAAAATTCTTATTGTGGGCTAAACCGATGAGAAACTCCCCAGAGCCCAAAAAGGTGCCTAAGTGTCATTGAATAGTGTTGGGGAACACAACTCCTTGAAAAACCCACCACAAATTAACTTTGAAATTTTGGGGGAGAATCGGGCCCAGAGTTAATGTCCCTTCATCAGAACACAAAAGTATTTTAGCTGCCTCGTATTCCATCTCTGAACACTTCATTGCTGACATTGCCGCTGCTTCACGCCAAAGTGGTCCACCTTGACCTGGCACCAGATTAACCGAGCATTGGGAAAGGAGTAAACCAGGCCGCAGAGATTGTTAGATTTTCGTCCGCATCTTTCTTTGAGTTCTGCAGCAAGCATCCTTGAATTTCAGCCGAATGCAAAGTCATGGGCCATTAGTTGAATTGAATGAACTATGACTATGTTAATATAAAACAATATTTCCTTTGTGAATTCTCTAATCTTTCAAAAACATGTTAGAAATAAGATCCAACACTGCCTGCTGTCCTTAAAATGCATAGAAGAGTGGTTTTGCCTTTACGTGGTGTTATTAAATGTTCTGTGAAAGTGCCAAGTTTGAAAGCTTAAAGGTGCTTTGTACTCAGGAGAGTTAAAAGTATTTTAAGATAATAAATCTTCCGGACAGCAATCCAGTTCAATAAGTATGTACTTTAGTAGTGAATTAAAGTTTAATAATACTTGGGTTGGATTGGTATCCCACTATGTAAAAACTAGACTTCAGTCCCCGAGACTGATGAGATAAAACCCCAGTACAAAGCAATTTACATTTCAAAGGAACTGGCAATATGCAAAAGTTCCCCTGGGGGGTTGGGGGGGGGGGGGGGGGGGGGCGGGGAAACCTTGTGGATTGCTGGTGTGGGAATTGCAAATGTTATGATAGTGCAGTGATGATTGGGGGTGGGGGTTGGGGGGGGGGGGGGGGGAGGAACGGAGGCAGGCTTTTGAGTAAAGTTGTGGCACCAGTGGGTTAGTGCAGAGGGAGATTTAACCTGTGCCTAGCGCTGCTAAAGCTAACTCAAAAATGCTCGATGCAGTTACTAGGTGCAAAAAGTGGGTGAGCATGATGTTTCACCAGAATTTTCATAATGCGTTGAAGGTGCTGATATTCTCTCTTGTAGCTTTGGTCTTTGCTTTTATACAATGTCCTGGTAGGTTGCTAGATAGGTGGTGAAGCAGATAATGGAAACAAATATATCAAATACTGCATAATACTGTAGCGTATTGGCATGATGTAAACAAGTACAGACAGCCTGATGGAGTTTTACTGTTAAAAGATGGACAAGGTGAGAATGGATTTATTTCTTAATTAGTTTATGGAATGTGAGCACTGTACGCACGATTAACATCGGTTATACATCCCTAATTGCCATTGGTGAGACATTCAGAAGGAGGCAATTCAGCATATTGAGTCTGCACTGACCATCCAAAAGAACACTGTAGCCAGGTCCATACCCCGACCATCCCACCCCATCCCAAGGAAACGAAAACATGCCCCGACCAACCGGAGCGGCAGTTCCCCCAATCTCCTCTCCTGTCCCCAAGCATTAATTGAGAATATCTCACTTTTCCCCATGTTGAAAAGCTGCCAAACTCCCCTAAAACCCTCATGACCCTCACAGGGGCTGTTTAGCACACTGGGCTAAATCGCTGGCTTTGAAAGCAGACTAAGGCAGGCCAGCAGCACGGTTCGATTCCTGTAACAGCCTCCCCAAACAGGTGCCGGAATGTGGTGACTAGGATCTTTTCACAGTAACTTCATTGAAGCCTACTCGTGACAATAAGCGATTTTCATTTCATTTTCATCCTGTCAAGGCTTTCGGTTGGGTCCAAAATGTACAGCAGGAAATATCATCTGCATACAATGAAACTCAGTGCTTGACCCCCCCCCGCACCCCCGCCTTCCACTCAATACTCTTTTAAGCCTTCGAGCCTCTGAGCGCCATTGCCAATGGCTTAATAGCCAGGCCAAATAGCAATGGGGAGAGGGGGAACCCCTGCCTTGTCCCCCAGTGCAACCCAAAGTACTCTGAGCTGACCTTCTTAGTCCAAACACTTGCCTTAGGCGCCTTATAAAGCAGCTGAGCCCAGTCCACAAATCCATGCCCAAACCTGAACAACCCCAGCACCTCAGACAAGTACACCTACTCTCCCCGATTAAAAGCTCTCTGCGCGTCCATCGCCACAACCACTTCAACTTCCCGGCCCTCTGAGGGCATCATAATTACATTAAGTAACCGCCGTACTTTCCCCAACAACTGCTGCCCCTTCACAAATCCCGTCTGATCCTCACCTATCACCCCCGTGGCCCACAATCCTCTATCTGCGTCACCAGCATCTTTGTCAACAACTTTGCATCTATTTTCAACAGTGAAAGCAAGTGGTACAATCCACACTACTTTGGGTCCTTATCTTCTTTAAAATAAGCGATGTTGAAGCCTGAGGCAGCGTGGAGGGAAGCTCTTCATCGACTCGTTATACATCTCGACCAGCAGGGGCCACAGCTCCGAGCCAAACGTCTTACAGAACTTGACTGGGAACCCAACCAGAACTGGGCCCTTCCCCGCCTGCATCGACCCCACACAGTCCATCAACTCCCTCAACCCGATTGGGGCACCCAGTCCCTGCACCTTTGCCTCCTCCATTCTCAGAAACTGCAGCCCATTCAAAAACCGCCTCATCGCTTCATTCCCCCACCCAAGGCTCCGACCTATACAATTTCTGGTAAAAAGCCTCAGAAATCTCACTCGCCCCTCCGGCTCCGATACTACTGTACCCCTATCGTCTCTCAACTTCCCTCAGCGCCGCCTTCCTCAGCTGTTGCGCAAGCATCTTGTGGTTTTCTCCCTGTATTCATACACTATACTTCTGACTCTGCGCAATTGCCCACCGCCTTTCCCGTGGACACCGGCCCAAACTCCATCTGAATCCCCTGTCTCTCCTTTAGTAGCACCTCCTCAAGTGCCGCCAAGAACATCAAGTTCACTCTCAGAATGGCCTCCTCCAACATCAACCTCTCAGCTCACCTATTCCTCTCCCTATGATCTTGATCATATTTATTGACCCAGCCTCTACAACCCTCTGTGGTAAAGAATTCCACAGATTCACTACCCTCTGAGGTGAAATTCCTCCTCATCTCTGTCTTACATTGCTGACCCCTTACTCTGAGATTATGCCCTCTGGTCCGAGACCTTCCCATAGAGGGAAATAACCTCTCAACATTTATCCTGTTAAGCTCCCTGAGAATCCTATGGGCGCGATTCTCCGCTCCCCACGCTGGGAGGGAGAATCACGGGAGTGCTGGGCGAATCACGACACGCCGCCCTGGCACCCCCCGCGATTCTCCCACCCCCCCCAAAATGGCGTGTCGCGTTTTGCGTGATGCCACTTGGAGAATCGCCGGTCGCCGTTCTCCAGCCCGGATGGGCTGAGCGGCCTGACGAACCCGACCGGTTTACGCTGGCGCCAACCACACCTGGTCGCTGCTAGCGTGAACATCGCGCGATAGGTAAGTGTGGGCCCTGTGGGGGGCGGAGGGAGGATCGAGCACCACGGGCGTGCTCAGGAGGTGACTGGCCCGTGATCGGTGCCCACCGATCGTCGGGCCGGCGTCTCTAAGAGACGCACTCTTTCCCCTCCACTGCCCCGCAAGATCAAGCTGCTATGTCCGGCGGCTGTGTTTCTCACAACCGCGCTCCTAGCCCCCTGGGGGGCGGGGGGGGGGGGGGTGAATAGGGTGCGAGGAGCGGCCTCCAACGCTGTCGTGAAACTCGGCCGAGTTCACAACGGCTTTCCCGATGCCGTGCGGCGTCGGAGAATCGCGCCCTATATGTCTCAATAAAGTCACCTCTCATTCTTCTGAACTCCAATGAGTACAGAACCAACCTACTCAACCTCTCCTCATAAGAAAATCCCTCCATACCCAGGATCAACCTAGTGAACCTTCTCTGGACTGCCTCTAATACCAGTATACCTATCCTTAAATAAGGGGAATAAGAGGACCAAAACTGCTCACAATGGACGGAATTCTACGCTCCCGGGAAAAATCGGGAAGGCCGTCGTGAACTCAGGCCGAGTTTCACGACGGCCTCAGAGGCCACTCCTCTCACAGTATTCACCCCTACCCGGGGGGCTAGGAGCGGCGCTCCGTTATTCTCGGCGGCCAGGCCTTGACGCTTGCGTAAAGACGGCGTGCCGAGAATGACGCGTCGGCGGCGCCTATGTGACGTCAGCCACACATGCGCAGGTTGGCCGGCTCCAACCCGCACATGCGCGGCTGATGTCACGACGGCTGATGGCTCAAACCCGCGCATGCACGGTGGCCGTCTTCCACTCCACTGCCCCGCAAGACGCGGCGGCTTGATCTAGCGGGGCAGCGGAGGGGATCGAGTGCGTCGCTTTGAGACGCCGGCCCGACGATCGGTGGGCACCGATCGCGGACCAGTTCCCTCCCGTGTACGGCCGTGGTGCTCACTCCCCTCTCCGCCCCCCACAAGCTTCAAACGGGCCTTTGGCGCCCATGTTCACGACGGCAGCGACCAGGTGTGGTTGCCGCCGTCGTGAAACGGTCGCGAACGGCAGGCCACTCGGCCCACCCGGGTCGGAGAATCGCCGGTCGCCGTGAAAAACGGCGAGCGGCGATTCTTCCGAGCGGGTGGTGGGAGAATCGCGGGGGGCACCAGGGGGGCGTGAAATGAGTCGCCCGGCCCTCCCGCGATTCTCCCACCCGGCGTGGGGAGCAGAGAATCGCGCCCAATATTCCAGGTGTAGTCTAACTAGTGCCTTGTATAGTACGAGCAACACTTCCCTATTTTTATACTCCATTCCCTTTGAAATGAAGGCCAACATTCTATTACCTGCTGAACTTGCATGTTAGCTTTTATGATTTAAGAACGAGGACCCCCAAATCCTTCTGAGCTGCAGTTTTCCGTAGTCTCTCACTATTTAAAAATATTCAGCTCCTTTATAATTCCCACCAAAGTGCATAACTTCACATTTTTTTACATTCACCTAACTTGTCTATATCCCTTTGTCGACTTTTTGTGTCATCCTCACCACTTGCCTTCCCACCTATTTTTGTGTTATTCGCAAACTAGTAGCAGGGTAGCACAGTGGTTAGCACTGTTGCTTCACAGCACCAGGGACCTAGGTTCGATTCCCGGATTGGGTCACTGTCTGTGCGGAGCCCACACATTGTCTGCATGGGTTTCCTCCCACAAGTCCCAAAAGACGTGTTTGTGGGTGAATTGGACATTCTGAATTCTCCCTCGGTATACCTGAACAAGCGCCCTAATGAAGTGAAGGGGATTTTCACAGTAACTTCATTGCAGTGTTAATGTAAGCCTACTTGTGACACTGATAAAGATTACTATTATCATTAAACTTGGCAATAGTGCATTCACTTCCTTTGTCCAAAGTTATTAATATATGTTACATAGAAACATAGAAAATAGAAGCAGGAGGAGGTCATTCAGTCCTTCAAGCCTGCTCTGCCGTTCATTATGATCATGGCTGATCTTCCAACTCAATAGCCTAATCCCGCCTTCCCCCCATATCCTTCGATCCTCTTCCCCCCAGGTGCTATATCTAACTGCTTCTTAAAAACAAAATGTTTTGGCCTCAACTACTTTCTGTGGCAATGACCTCCACAGGCTCATCGCTCTCTGGGTGAAGAAATTTCTCCTCAACTCTGTCCTAAATGATCTATCCCTTTTATAAGGCCACGAGGGAATCCACGCCGAGTAGTTCAAAGAAACTTGGTTTATTTACAATAACTCTTATATTACATCACATGGTAGATCCCATGTGTAATGATATGTAGAATATAATTTGTGTATATAACATAATAACTGAACTGTATATAAACATTAGTGCCTGTATGCATAGATTACAATTCTAGCATCCGATCATAGGAGGTGTGGCAACAGGAGAATGTTTCTGGAACACAGCCACATGTGTCTGTATGTATGTATCTTCCACCGAGCCATGGAGCAGATGGAACCTGCCTGGAGTTCGGGTGTATGTCGATGACCTCATCATCTGGCATCAAATGTGGTGGAACGCAATGAGCAACGGAATCAAGACGTGTTCCAGGTCAAGCAGTACGGGCTCAAACTCAACAGGGCCAAGTGCCAATTTGGCATCAAAGAAATCACCTTTCTTGGTGAAAAGTTGTCCAATCGCGGAGTGCTGCCCGATCCAGAGAAACCTTGAGCCATCATCAGCATACCCCGTCCGCAGGTGCTACGTCTGCTGGGGATGATGAACTTCATCAAAAAGTTTATCCCCAATTTAGCCTCGAAGACCGTAAATTTAAGGAATCTAATCAGGAAAAAACTGTTCCTTTTCAATGGACGGTCAGCCATGAAACTGAGTGGGCCAACCTAAAACAGGCATTGACCACTGCACCACTGTTGCTGTTCTTTGACCCAAATACGAACATATCAACCGACGCCAGCCAGAATGGGCTAGGAGCAGTCCTATTACAGGAGAACGTTGACACGACCTGGCAACCAGTGGTGTATGCATCCAGGGCAATGACGGACATTAAGCAAAGGTTTGCCCAAATTGAAAAGGAATGTCTTGGGCTGGTGGAGGGCATTGAGAAATTCCACAACTACGTATTCAACCAACCAATGTTTATGGTGGAGGCCGAAGATCGACCACTGGTCGCCATCATTTGGAAGAACCTTTGTAAGAGGTCACCTCGCATCCAGAGACTAATTATGAAGCTGCAGAGGTATGACTTCAGTTGCGTGTACTTGCCGGGCAAATATATTGTGGTGGCGGATGCCCTGTCCAGAGCTACCAGCAACAAGGAACATACAGACATCACTGTAATCATACAGGGACAGGATGATCTGGTAGTGGAAACGCTGCCAGTATCGGAGACCAAGTCTGAACTAATAAAGGCCGAGACATTGAAGGATGTGACCTTGCAGAAGGTCATCCACCACATGCGGCATGGATGGCTTACGAATGCGTGTTCCAAATTCTGGAATGTCAGGCATGAGCTAAGCCACACCAATGGCTTTCTGCTATGAAAAAACAGAATTGTTATTCCATAGGTCCAACAAAACATGCTCGTCATCCAGATCCACAAAGGGCACCTGGGAATCAAGAAATGCAAGAGACAGGCCAGGGAGTCTGTTTACTGGCCAGGCACCGTGGAGCGCTGTGAGACCTGCTAGAGGTAGTCAACAAAAGCAACCGATGGCCGAGAGCGAGCCAGTCAACAAGCCATGGCTGAAGGTCGGGTTGATCTGTTTGATATGAATTGCAAACTACCCGGAGGTAATGAAGCCACCGAGCCCCAGCAGTGCCAGCGCCATCAAGGGTGCAAAAGATATCTATGCTTGGCATGGCATATCGCAAATGGTCATGAGAGACAGCGGTCCCTGCTTTGCAATGGCAGTAGTTCGCAACGAAATGTGACTTCAAGCCCGTGATCTCCAGCACGCACTACCCTCAATCAAATGGGCAGGCAGAGAAAGGAATTCACATCGTCAAAAGCCTGCTTAAAAAGGCCATGGCATCACACAAGTGACCTGCACTCAGCTCTGTTGGCATACCGCACCACGCCACTGAGTTGTGGATTGGCTCCACCCCAATTACTCATGGGTAGGAGGCTGTGGACAACACTCCCACCATGCCAGAAAGAGTCGATGAGCCAATCATGCAGAGAATTGCGGCACAAAAACAAAAACAAGTTCAGCATTACAACCGATCCAGAAAGATGTTGGACGATTTGCGACCGGACAACATCGTCAGGGTGCAGACACTGCAAGGATTGTCCACGACTGCCAAGGTCATGAGACAGGCAGGTCCCCAATCATTAATGATCCTCACGCATCAAGGATCCATACTGAGATCCATTTTGTAATGTTCTCTGTATGCACGGATGGCGAGGTCTATGTAGAGTCAAGGGAATACTGAAGGCTGCCACTGCATCCTAAAAAAAGTATCTACAGAGATAGAGGATGCATTGGCTGTCATTTTCCAAAAGTCCTTGAATTCTGGGAAGTACCGGAGGATTGGAAAACAGCCAATGTGACACCCCTATTCAAAATAGGAGGGAGGCAAAAATGGGTAACTACAGGCTGATTAGCCGAATATCTATTGTTGGAAAAATGTTGGAATCAATTATTAAGGAAATAATAGCAGCACATCTGGAAAATCATAATCTAATCAAGCAGAGTCAGCATGGCTTCATGAAAGGGAAAAACTGTCTGACTAATTTATTAGAGCTTTTCAAGCTCTAAGGAAGTCTCAACCAGGGTGGATAGAGGGGAACCAGTAGATGTGTTGTATTTGGACTTCCAGAAGGTGTCTGACAAGGTACTTCACAAAAGGTTAAGTTATAAAATAAGAGTCCATGGTGCTGGAGGCAGTATATTGGTATGGATAGAGAATTGGCTAAAGGGCAGGAAACAGCGAGTGGGGGTAGGGGTTATTTTTCAGGTTGGCGACTTGGAAACAGTGGGGTTCCACGGGATCTGTGCTGAGACTGCAACTATTTACAATGGGCTGGATTCTCCTGCACTTGTGGGTGTCTCCCAGGGTATTGGAAGTCTTCAGGTGCATGCCCTTTGGGCAGAGTGGCACCCTGGCACTGTTGGTAGCACCTGGCTACCCAAGGATTGCCAACTTGGCCGCCTGGTATTGCCACCTGGGTGCAAGCCTGACACTACCAAGGAACCCAGGTGGAACTGGCAAGGGCACTGCCAAGATGCCAAGCTTGCATTTTTTTCATGGTGGCGATTGGGCTGGGTTGCCCTGCACATATGTTGGGGGGGAGGGGTGTTGGGGGGGGGGGGGGGGGTGAGGGGTGTGGAGGGGTGTGCTTCCCCCCCCCATACGGGATTGGGGAGGAGGGTCAGGGGTTGCGCGGGGGTTCCATCGATCAGGACGCCCGAACTCTCACTACACTGAGGAGGTCCGTTGAGCGGAGCTCCTCAGCGCAGTAAACGGGGCTATGTGTGGCCTCGGTTGTACATTTCCTGCTGAGGCCCCCGATCCAATCTTAGTGCTGTTCGATAGCATTGTATTTCTCAGCACCGTGAGCGGCAGAAAACACGCAACAAAATGTGCTTGCTATGGGACTTTGTTCCCATTTAGTTCAATTGCATCCAAGGTATCTGAACGTGAAGCTGAACAGGAGTGCTCCACTATTAAAATTGCACAGTAAGAAGTCTTACAACACCAGGTTAATGTCCAACAGGTTTGTTTCTAATCACTAGTTTTCGGAGCTCAGCTCCTTCATCAGGTGAATGAAGAGGGAAGGAGCTGCGCTCTGAGAGCTAGTGATTCAAAACAAACCTGTTGGACTTTAACCTGGTGTTGTAAGAGCTCTTACTGTGCCCACCCCAATCCAATGCTGGCATCGCCACATCATTAAAATTGCAAGCTGCTAACATCCGCTGCTCATCACCTCCAGACCCTCACCATCCTCTGGTGCTAAAGTCCCTTCCCAGCCAATCTATGTCTTCCTCACAACTAGTAGAATGGCTCTTGGGCATGAGGAACATATCCTGATGACACAAGAGTGTCAATTCTGCATGGCTCTCTTGCAACATCAATTTCAGGTATGGTGAAATTGTTAGGCTGTGGAGTATTATTTATAGAAATGTCAGGTGAAATAGGTTAGACTTTCAGATCCCAAGTCGGTTGCCAGTTTGAAACAGCTGATGGATGGGAGCAGGATGTTGGGTGGAAGGAAGCCACCAGAAAGAATGCAAGGAACATTCACCAGTGTTAAAGAAGTTTGTGTTGCAGTCTTTTGCATTGGCTTTCAAAGGTATGGGGCAGTTGAATCAACGTAGAACATACAGTGCAGAAGGAGGCCATTCGGCCCATCGAATCTGCACCGACACACTTAAGCCCTCACTTAGACATAGAACAGTACAGCACAGAACAGGCCCTTCGGCCCTCGATGTTGTGCCGAGCAATGATCACCCTACTCAAACCCACGTATCCACCCTATACCCGTAACCCAACAATCCCCCCATTAACCTTACACTACGGGCAATTTAGCATGGCCAATCCACCTAACCCGCACATCTTTGGACTGTGGGAGGAAACCGGAGCACCCGGAGGAAACCCACGCACACACGGGGAGGACGTGCAGACTCCACACAGACAGTGACCCAGCTGGGAATCGAACCTGGGACCCTGGAGCTGTGGAGCATTTATGCTAACCACCTTCTACCCCATCCCTATAACCCAATATCCCCTCCTAACGTTTTTGGTCAGTAAGGGCAATTTATCATGGCCAATCCACCTAACCTGCATGTCTTTGGACTGTGGGAGAAAACCGGAGCACCTGGAGGAAACTCACCCAGACACGGGGAGAACGTGCAGACTCCGCACAGACAGTGACCCAGCGGGAATCGAACCTGGGACCCTGGCGCTGTGAAGCCACAATGCCATCCATTTGTGCTGCCCCAACCTTTCCTTGAGCTGCTGATCCCCCTTTGCCCACAAGGGAAGTATATGCATTTTTAAAAATTGTTTGTTCGGACCATTTTTCGTCCTACCCCTTCTCCCTGCTTGGGTCACTGAGCGGTAATGTCACACAACAGCTTTCCCGCCCAGGCCATTGGTTTCGGAAGCTGTTGGTTCTCTGAAGAACCTGATGTGCACATTGGGTCCAGCCAGTTTCCAATAGAGGTCACTCTTGCCTGTTCATAAACACAGATTGAAGTGGGAGACGGTGGCATGAGAGACATTGATAGATAACAATATGAACTGCATACCAGAGGGCTACGAGAGAATGTGGAACTATAGCTGAAACTGATTTAATGACTTTAGGACTTGAGTGGAAAAATAAATCTGCATTAAGGAATACAACTTTTGCTTTCAACCTCTGAAAAGTCAAATATGTAAATGAAGATGGTCCCTCACCATTTGTGCCCACATCAAAAGTCCACAGGCAATATCATGAATTTTCCGTTTGAGAATAAGCACAGTTTTGAATGAAAGCCAAGGAAATTATAAATATTCTCTGAATATTTCGCGTAATATATTATATGATTGATTTTAGCTTGCTATTTGTTTGATGAAGGGGAGAGTGACTTGTTACATTTTCACAGATATGTTTACATGGCAATGGCCACAATAATGTACCAACTGCCGCACCACCTATGCCACTCCCATCTGTTGCTCCAATCAGCTGCCAAGTTTAAAAGAAAACTACATGCATTGCGCAAGCATTTACCAGAGCATTTTCAGAAGTACTTATCTGAGCTTTATTGAAGACTACAGAGGCAGCCAACCTTGTGAGGCCTCAACTCGCTGTCCATAGTGGAACAGGGTACAGCCCTTTCATGGCTGGTTAATTCTATGTGAAAAAGAGATAAGATGAGCAGAACCTTTGAACGATTCGCTTGGTTCAGACGTTCAGTTTGTGAAATGTGGTTCATTCAACTTCTACTCAGAATCAATTTACGCTATTCAAAATGTGCATGGCTCTGAGGAAATGTAATTTCATTCCTGATAATCCATATTCTTTGCAGCCGAATGTTGTTTTGTCGAGTGAACTGACACATAGCTTGGGGCACATGAGGGGTGGAGCATATGAGAGGTGTTACTGTTGGGCACAATGCAGATAAAATACTAAAATCTGTTGATACTGGAAAGGCACTGACGGCATCTGCTATTCGAATTGCTATTAATTTACACAGCACATTTCACAACAGTTGAATGGAATTAGATACCGATTCTGGCTGCGATCTGCTCGTTGATATACTGGGATATTTAACTGATTTGTGCAGATATGTTAACAGAGAGAAAGATTAGGAGTTCCAGTGATGAGATTTCAAAGTTGTTACTATCGCTTGGTTTAAATATGGATTGCCTACACTGGATGACTGCAAAACTAAATAGGAATTGTTAATATGTTTTAGCTGTGTTCAAAAGTAGTTCTTAATTACAGCTTTATTACTTTTCATTTATAGATTGAATGTTTCTTCTGAAAAGGTTACCAGTTCCTATTGTAATTGCCGTACTGAATGTCCCCTGGAAGATAAGGGGAAGGTTGTGCACTGCAGTGTAATGAAGATCAAATATATATCCCACACAAAGATAGAAAATGCTGGAAAATCTCAGTGGGTCTAACAGCATCTCTGGAGAGAGAACAGAGTTAATGTTTCGAGTCTGGGTGAATCTTTGTTAAAGCTAGAGGGAACTGGAAATAGGATGAGATTTATACTGCAGTGGCAAAGTGGGGGGGGGGGGGGGGGGGGGGAGGGATTGGCAGGGGGGGCAATAGGGCTGGATATTGGGCCAGTGACAGGTCGAGGCTCGGGAGAGATTAACAAAGATGTCATGGACAAAAATACAATGGGAATGTAAATGGTGGTGATCAAGGCGAAGAAGGGTGCTGATAGGGTACATTAAGAGATCAGAATGTGTTCATAGAAGAACAAAAGTAGGCACTGTGTCAAAGGATAACCTGTAACAAGAAGGCCCAAGTGGGATGGGGGATGGGATGGTGGTAAGGGAAAAACAGATTGATGGAAGAAATTAATATAAATTGATAGAAATAAAAAAGTGTGAATTTGGGGGAGAGAGTTAACAGTCTGAAGCTGTTGAACTCAATGTTAATTCCAAAAGACTAACGTGCCTAATAAGAAGATGAGATGCTGTTACTCCAGCTTGCGGTGGGCCTCACTGGAATATTGCAGCAGGCCAAGGACAGACATGTGGATGCAAGAGCAGAACGATGAGTTGAAATGGCAAGGGACAGGAAAGTCTGGGTCCTTCCTGCAGACAGACCAAAGGTGTTCTGCAATGAGGTCATCCAGTCTATGTTAAGTCTCTCCATTGTGGAGTAGACCTCACTGGGAGCAGTGAATGCAATAGATCAGATTAAATGAGGTGCACAGGAATCACTGCTTCACCTGAAAAGAGTGTTTAGGCCCTTGGATGGTGAGCAGGTAGGAGGTAAAGGGGCAGGTGTTGCACCTTCTGCAATTGCATGGGAAGGTGCCCTGGGAAGAGAATGAAGGGCTCAGGGCAATGGAAGAGTGGACCAACGTGTCACAAAAGGAGTGGCCCCTGTGGAAGTTGTGGAAGGGGAGTGAGAGGAAGATGGATTTAGTGGTGGCATCATGTTGGAGTTGGTGGAATTGCGGAGGATGATTATTTGAATGCAGAGGCTGTTGTGGAGTGAAACGTGAGGACAAGTGGGCCCCATCTTGGTTATGGGAGGGAGGGAAAGGGTGAGAGCAGAGGTGCGGGAAATGGGTTGGACACAGTTGAGAGCCCTGACAACCACAGGGGTGAGAAACCACGATTAAGGAAGAAGGAAGACATGTCAGCAGCACCATTTTGTAAAGTGGCACCCTCAGAACAGATGTGACAGAGATGATGGAGCTGGGAGAGTGGGATGGAGTCTTTATAGGATGTGGGATGTGAATAGCTTTGCTCGAGGTAGCTGTGATACTTGGATACAGCGAGGTGGCTGTGGGCTTGTAATGGATACTAATGGACAAATTATTCCCAGAAATGGAGATAGAGAGGTCAGAGAAGAGAAGTGTCTCAGATGGACAATGTGAAGGTGATAGAGGGGTGGAAATTGGAAGTAAAATGGATACATTTTTATAGGACGAGACAGGCAGATGAAGTGGCACCGAAACAGTTGTCGACATACCAATCAAAGAGTTCTGGGAGGGCCTGGTGTAAGTCTGGGACAAGGAATGTTCCACATACTCCATAAAGAGACAGGCAAAAACTGGGACCCATGAGGGTACCCATAGACACATGTTTGGTTTGGAGGAAGTGAGACAAATTAACAGAGAAATTGTTAAGTGAGAGGGCAAGTCTAGCTAGATTGAGGTGGTGGATGGGGTTTGTTCAGGCCTCTGTCTGAAGAAGAAGTGGAGAGCCCTCAGACCATTCTGATGGGAAATGGAGGTATAGAAGGATTGGACATCCATGGTAAAGAGGAGATGGTTAGGGCCGGCAAACTGGAAGTTATTGAAATTATATAAGGCATTGCATGGTAGCACAGTGGTTAGCACTGTTGCTTCACAGCGCCAGGGTCCCAGGTTACATAGACACATTGAAGATAGGAGCAGGAGGAGGCCTTTTGGCCCTTCGAGCCTGCTCCGCAATTTATCATGATCATGGCTGATCATCCAACTCAATAGCCTAATCCTGCTTTCTCCCCATGGCCTTTGATCCATTCTCCCCAAGTGCTTTATCTAGCCACCTCTTGAATATGTTCAATGTTTTATCATCAACTACTTCCTGTGGTAATGAATTCCACAGGCTCACCACTCTTTGGGTGAAGAACTGTGTCCCCATCTCTGTCCAAAATGGCTTATCCGAATCCTCAGACTGTGACCCCTGGTTCTGGACACACTCATCATTGGTAACATCTTCCCTGCATCTATGCTGTCTAGTCATATTAGAATTTTATAAATCTCTGTGAGATCCCCCTCATTCTTCTGAACTCCAGCGAGAACAATCCCAACCTAGTCAATCTCTCCTCATATGACAGTCCCGCCATCCCTGGAATCAGTCTGGTAAACCTTTGCTGCACTCCCTTGAGAGCAAGAACATCCTTCCTCAGAGAAGGAGGCCAAAACTGCACACAATACTCCAGGTGTGGCCTCACCAAGACCCCGTATAATTGCAGCAATACATCCTGCTTCTGTACTCGAAACCTCTTGCAATGAAGGCCAACATACCATTAGCCTTCTTTACCGTCTGCTGCACCTGCATGTTTACCTTCAGCGACTGGTGCACATGTCCCGCTGTACACACCCCTCTCCCAATTTACAACCATTCAGGTAGTAATCTGCCTTCCTGTTTTTGCTTCCAAAGTGAATAACCTTGCACTTATCCAAATTATACTGCATCTGCCATTGCTTTGCCCACTCGCCCAACCTGTCCAGATCTTGCTGGAGGATCCCCGCATCCTCATCATAGTTCACCCTCCCACCCAACTTGGTATCATCTGCAAACTTTGAGATGTTACATTTTATTCCCTCATCATCATTAATGGATTCATTAATATATATTATGAATATGCACCGATAGGGGCTGGTTTGGCTCACTAGGCTAAATCGCTGGCTTTTAAAGCAGGCCAGCAGCACGGTTCGATTCCCGTACCAACCTTCCCGGACAGGTGCCGGAATGTGGCGACTAGGGGCTTTTCACAGTAACTTCATTGAAGCCTACTCGTGACAATAAGCGATTTTCATTTTCATTTCATTTCCCTGTGGCACCCCACTAGTTACTGCCTGTCAATTTGAAAAGGACACATTAATTCCTACTCTTTTTTTCCTCTCTGCCAACCAGTTTTCTCTCCACCTCAATACAGTTCCTCCAATCCCATGCGCTTTAATTTTGCACAATAATCTCTTATGCGGGACTTTGTCAAACGCCTTCTGAAAGTCCAAATATACCACATCGACTGGCTCCCCCTTGTCGACTGTACTGGTTACATCGTCAAAGAATTCCAACAGATTTGTAAAGCATGATTTTCCCTTCATAAATCCATGCTGACTCTGACTGATCCTGCCACTGCTTTCTAAATGTTCCGCTATAAAGTCCTGGATAATGGATTCAAGATCTTTCCTCACTACCGATGTTAGGCTTACTGGTCTATAATTCCCTGCTTTTTCTCTACCTCCCTTTTTGAATATTGGAGTGACATGAGCTACCCTCCAATCTGCAGAGACAGTCACAGAGTCTATAGGATCCCGGAAGATGACAACCAATGCATCCACTATTTCCAGAGTCACCTCCTTAAAACTCTGAGATGCAGATTCTCAAGCCCTGGGGATATATCTGCCTTCAGTCCCATCAGTTTTCTCAGCACCGTTTCTCTACTAATGTTGATCTCCCTCAGTTCTTCCCTCTCACTAAATCTATCATTCTCCAACATTTCTGGGATCAGGTTTGTATGTATTTAATTGCTCAGCCATTTCTTTGTCCCTTATTATGCATTCCCCTGTTTCTGTCTGTAGGGGACTTACATTTCTCTTTACCAATCGCTTTCTCTTCACATATCTATAGAAACTCTTAGTGCCAGTCTTTATGTTCCCTGCAAGCTTACTTTCATACTGTATTTTCCTCTTCTTAATCAGCCCCTTCATCTGCTGAATTCTTTTTTAAAAAATAATTTTTATTCAAATTTTTCAACAACAAATTTTCTCCCAACAGTTAAATTAAACAAGGTGTAAAACTAAACAGAAACAGAAAAAGAAATCCCCCCCAATACAAAGTAATAAATTAATAACTAATAACAATACAAGAAAGAAGGAAATAGCAAACACACCGTCGCAAAAACAAACCCCTTTAACAAGCCCCGAACCCCCCCCCGGGTTGCTGCTGAGATTGACCACCCTCTCACCCTCCACCAGGAAGTCGAGAAAAGGCTGCCACCGCCGGAAGAACCCTTGTACCGACCCCCTCAGGGCAAACTTAATCTTTTCCAGCCTGATGAACGCGGCCATGTCATTGATCCAAGCCTCCGGGCTTGGGGGCTTCGCGTCCCTCCACTGTAAGAGAATCCTACGCCGGGCTACTAGAGGCGCAAAGGCCAGGGTACCGGCCCCTCTCGCCTCCTGCACTCGCGGCTCCGATGCTACTCCAAGGATCGCGAGCCTCCAGCCCGGCTCCACCCTGGACCCGATCACCTTGGACAAAGTCCCCGCCACCCCCATCCAAAACCCCTCCAACGCCGGACATGCCCAAAACATGTGGGTGTGGTTCGCCGGGCCTCCCGAACACCTACCACAGCTGTCCTCCCCCTCAAAGAACCGGCTCATCCTAGCCCCAGTCATGTGCGCCCTATGCAGCACCTTCAGCTGAATTAAGCTGAGCCGTGTGCAAGAAGAGGACGAGTTCACCCTCCCCAGGGCATCCGCCCACATCCCATCGTCAATCTCCTCCCCTAGCTCCTCCTCCCACTTCGCTTTCAGCTCCTCCACCGAGGCCTCCTCCTCTTCCTGCATCATCTGATAAATTGCCGAGATCCTCCCCTCACCGACCCATGTCCCTGAGAGCACCCTATCCTACACCTCCCTAGGCGGCAGCAGCGGGAACTCCGCCACCTGGTTTAGCTCACGGGGCTAAATCGCTGGCTTTTAAAGCAGACCAAGCAGGCCAGCAGCATGGTTCGATTCCCTTACCAGCCTCCCCGGACAGGCGCCGGAATGTGGCGACTAGGGGCTTTTCACAGTAACTTTATTGCAGCCTACTCGTGACAATAAGCGATTTTCATTTTTCATTTTCATTTAACAAACGCCCTAATCTGCATATACCTGAAAGCATTCCCAGGGGGGAGGCCCCACTTCCCCTCCAACCCCTCCAAAGTCGCAAACTTCCCATCGAGGAAAAGGTCCCCCATCCGCCTGATGCCTGCCCTGTGCCAACTCAAAAACCCACCATCCATTCTCCCTGGTGCAAACCGGTGGTTACCCCGTATCGGGGCCCACACTGAGGCCTTCACTTCCCCCCTGTGCCGCCTCCACTGCCCCCAAATTCTGAGGGACGCCACCACTACCGGACTCGTGGAATATCTTGCCGGGGGGAGTGGAGCCATCACCAATGCCTCCAAACTCGTACCCACACAGGACGCCACCTCCAACCTCTTCCATGCGGCACCCTCCCCCTCCATCACCCACCTGTGAATCATTGCCACATTCGCAGCCCAGTAATACCCACACAGGTTGGGCAAAGCCAAACCGCCTGCCTCCCTTCTTTGCTCCAGGAATACCCTCCTCACTCTCGGGGTCTTACGCGCCCACACGAACCCCAGAATCCTGAACTGGAATCAGGAGTCCCTGAATCAGGAGTCCCACCTCCTGAACTCCTCCTCCATCTGTTCCACCAGCCTCGAAAAGTTTAGCCTGTGCAGGGCCGCCCAGCTCCTAGCTATCTGGACCCCAAGATATCTAAAGCTCCTCTCCACCCTCTTCAACGGGAGCTCTCCTATCTCCCTCTCCTGGTCCCCCAGGTGCAGCACAAACAGCTCACTCTTCCCCATGTTGAGCTTGTAGCCCGAAAAGTCCCCAAACTCCCCAAGTATCTTCCACCTCTGGCATCCCCCCCCCGCTGGATCCGCGATGTACAACAGTAAATCACCTGCGTACAACGACAACCAGTGCTTCCCCCCCCACCCCACGCACAATCCCCCTCCAGTTCTTCGAATCCCTCAGCACCATGGCCAAGGCTCAATCGCTAACGCGAAGAGCAGGGGAGACAAGGGGCACCCCTGCCTCATCCCCCGGGAAAGCCGAAAGTCCTCCGACCTCCTCCCATTCGTCACCACACTCTCCACCGGGGAGCTGTGCAGCAACCTCACCCAGCTGATGAATCCCTCACCAAACCCGAACCCCCTCAGCACTTCCCACAGGTAGCTCCACTCCACCCTGTCAAAAGCTTTTTCCGCATCCATCGATGCTACTATTTCTGCCTCCCCAGCCGCCAACGCCATCATCATAACATTAAGAAGCCGCCGAACATTGACATTCAGCTGCCTCCCCATCACAAACCCCGTTTGGTCCTCATGGATAACCATCGGGACCACATCTTCCACCCTTCTGGACAGTACCTTCGCCAACAACTTTGCATCCACGTTGAGGAGCGAAATCAGCCTGTAAGACCCACACTGGAGGGGGTCCTTATCCTGCTTCAGGATCAGTGAAATTATTGCTCTAGACATCGTCGGGGGCAGGGACCCCCCTTCCCTCGCCTCATTCACAAGCAGCGGGCCCAACAGATCTGAAAACTTCTTGTAAAACTCCACCGGGAACACGTCAGGTTCCGGTGCTTTCCCTGTCTGCATGCTCCCCAGCGCCTCCATCAGCTCCTCCAACTCGATTGGGGCCCCCAGACCTCCACCCGCTCATCCTCTACTCTTGGGAATTCCAGCCTATCCAGAATACGGTCCATCCCGCCCACCTCCCTAGGGGGCACCGCCCGGTACAGCCCCTCGTAAAAGGATCTGAACACCCCATTAATGTCCCTGCCACTCCGCACCAAGTTCCCTCCTGCATCTGTGACTACCTCTATCTCTCTCGTTGCCTCCCGCTTCCGGAGCTGGTGGGCCAGCATTCGACTTGCCTTCTCCCCATACTCATATACCCCCCGCCCTCCTCCACTGCGCCTCCGCCTTCCGGGTGGTCAGTATATCAAACTCCGCTTGGAGACTGCGACGCTTCCTCAAAAGCCCCTCCTCCAGGACATCCGCATACCTCCTGTCCACCCTGACCATTTCTTCCACCAGCCTCTCCCTTTCAACCCTCTCCCCCCTCTCCCTGTACGCCTGAATGGATATCAGCTCCCCTCTAGCCACTGCCTCCCAAACCACCTCAACTTACACCTCCCCGTTATCGTTGGCTTCCAAATACCCCTCTGTACCCCTACGGACCCGCCCACATACTTCCTCCTCTGCCAGAAGCCCTACATCTAACCGCCACAGCGAGCGCTGATCCTTCCCCTCCCCCAGCTCCAGGTCCACCGAATGCAGAGCATGGTCAGATATGGCTATCGCCGAATACTTTGCCCCCGCCACTCTCGGGATTAGCGCCCTGCTGAGAACAAAAAAGTCAATCCGGGAATAAGCCTTGTGGACATGGGAGAAAAAGGAGAACTCCCTACCCCCCCGGCTTCAAAAACATCCAAGGGTCTACCCCTCCCATCTGATCCATGAACACCCTCAGCACCGAGGCCGCTGCCGGCCTCTTGCCCATCCTAGACTTCGAACGATCCAGAGCCGGATCCAACACCGTATTAAAGTCCCCTCCCGGGATCAAACCCCCCGTCTCCAGGTCCGGGATCCGGCTCAACATTCGCCGCATGAAGCCCGCGTCGTCCCAGTTGGGGGCGTACACATTGACCAGAACCACCCGCTCCCCCTGAAGTCTACCACTCACCATTACGTATCTACCTGCACTGTCTGCCACCACACTCAACGCAACAAACGACAAGCTCTTGCCAACTAAGATCGCCACCCCTCGATTCTTCGCATCAAGCCCCGAGTGAAGCACCTGCACCACCCAGCCTCTTCTCAGCCTCACCTGATCCGCCACCTTTAGGTGTGTCTCCTGGAGCATAGCCACGTCCGCTCCCAGCCCCTTCAGGTGCGCCAAGACCCGGGACCGCTTCACCGGTCCATTCAGCCCCCTCACATTCCATGTGACCAGCCGAATCTGGGGGGGACTTCCCCCACCCTCTGCGCCGGTCAGCCATAGCTCTCCCTTGGCTCACCACGTGCCCAGAGAACACCCCAGGCCCGTTCCCCATGGTGGCAAACCCACACCCCCGACCCAGCCTCCCCCTTCACCAGCCGTTCCCCTACGGCCCCTGCAGCAGCAACCCCCCCTACTCCCCCCCCCCCCCCCCCCCCCCTCCAAGCTAGGGCCTCCCTAGCTGCGTAACCCCTACCATTGTACTTCCGTAAGTCAGCCGACTCCTGCTGACCCCGGCTGCTCCCGCCATCCCGACGACCCCCCCCCCCGATGCAACACAACCACCAATCCCCCCCTCCCAGTGCCGGCCCCGCCCCTTCTCCTCCAGCGCGGGAAGAAATCCCACGCTTCCATCCCAGAACCCACCTCCCCCCGACCCAACACGCGGGAAAAAGACAGGCACCTGACCCAGCGGGACCGCGAACAGCTCCCCAACCCTCCACCAGTGAAAAAACTAAAAAGCACCCCAATAAATAAATAACAGCCCCATAAAGCGAAAAAGCAGAACAGCGAAAAGGCAACATCAAACACTGCCAATAAAAACGAAAGGATACCAAGGAGGACAGAGCCTCCGGACTATGTACATCATTCCCCAGCCCCCCAGTCCTCAGTTCGAGTCCAACTTCTCTGCCTGGACGAAGGCCCAGACCTCCTCCGGAGAATCAAAGTAGAGCTGGCGGTCCTTGTAAGTGACCCAGAGGCGAGCCGGCTGCAACAGGCCAAACTTCACCCCCTTCTTGTGAAGTACTCCCTTCGCCCGATTAAAACCAGCCCTTCTCTTCGCCGACTCCGCTCTCCAGTCCTGATAAATTCTGATTTCTGCATTCTCCCACTTGCTGGTCTTTTCCTTCTTCGCCCATCTCAGCACACACTCACGGTCAACAAAGCGGTGAAAATGGAGCAGCAGCGCTCTAGGCGACTCGTTCAGCCTGGGCTTCCTCAACAGCACTCGATGGGCCCCCTCCAGCTCCAAGGGTCCTTGGAACGACCCCGCGCCCCATAACGAATTCAGCATCACAACCACGTAGGCCCCCAAATCTGAACCTTCCAGCCCCTCCAGGAGGCCCAGAATCCGCAGGTTCTTCCGACGGGAGCGGTTCTCCATCTCCTCCATCCTTGCCAGCCATTTCTTGTGAAGCGCCTTGTGCGACTCCACCTTCACCGCCAGGCCCAGGAGTTTGTCCTCGCTCTCCGAGGCCTTTTGCTGTAGCTCCCGGATCTCTGCACCCTGAGCCGTCTGAGTTGCCATGAGCTTGTCCAGCGAGGCCTTAAACGGCTCCAGGATCTCAGCTTTCAGCTTTCTGAAGCAACGATGGAGCAGCTCCTGCGGCTCCTGCGCCCACTGCTGCCACGCTGCCGGTTACCCGCCTGCCGCCATCTTGTTTTTCCTCCCTCGCACTTTTCTCTGCTCCAAAGCTGATTTTTTGACCGCCCCGCTCCTGGTCCAGTCCATCCACCGGCAGCTGAGCACAGTGGATGTGTTCCCACCCAGGGAAAAGTCCAACCAGCTCCGCTGCGGGCCTTTAAAAGAGCCCGAAAGTCCAAAAATAGCGGGAGCTACCGAATGTGCGGCTTAGCTCCGCATCGCCGCAATCGGAAGTCTCATCTGCTGAATTCTTAACTGCTCCCAATCCTCAGACCTATTGGGCTGGATTCTCCGGTCGCTGACGCCAAAATCGCGTTCGGCGACCGGCCTGAGATTTTAAGTTTACGAATGAATTGGGGGCAGCGCCGCTTTTGTGATGCTCCGCCCCCTCCAAATCCGCATACTCTGCGAGTACACCATGCCATGATCAGAGGATTGTGATAAATGAAGGGCAAGCTCGAAGGGCCAAAAGACTTCCTCCTGCTCCTATCTTCTATGTATCGATGTATATCACCCCCGTGTTCATTTATCTACATTGGCTCCAAGCACCCAATAAGTTTAAATTCTCTTCCTTGATTTCAAATCCCTCCATAGTCTCACACATCGCTATCTCATGTATCCTCAGGCACATCCAGCTGCCAAGGATGCTTATGGGCCTAGGCACACTGAATGGATGGCTCCTTGGTGATACTGAAGAAGTGGCTGCTGACTCCATTTGAAGAACTATGATGGAACCTGAACACCATCATAATGAAAGCCACACGACTGTCAGGTCGTGCATTAAGCTGGTCAACCATAGCTTGAGCTACTCGCATATATCATAAAACTTACAGTGTAGAAGGAGGCCAGTCGGCCCATCGAGTCTGCACCGGCCCTTACTAAGAGCACCCTACTCAAGCCCACGTATCTACCCTAACCCCATAACCCAGTTACCTCCACTTAACCTTTTTGGACACTAAGGGCAATTTAGCATGACCAATCCACCTAACCCGCACATCTTTGGACTGTGAGAGGAAACCGGAGCACTGCAGGAAACCCACGCACACACAGGGAGAACGTGCAGACTCCGCACAGACAGTGACCTAAACCGGGAATCAAATCTGGGACCCTGGAGCTGTGAAGCAACTGTGCTAACCACTATGCTACCATGCTGTCCTTCAATGGCTTGCTCAAGATGAGGTTTAGATATCTCGACAGCTTATGATCTATCCAATATACACCAGCCAGCGTATTCCTCATGGTCAGCATGATTGCACAGGGTTAGCACTGCTGCCTCATAGAGTCAGGGACCCGAGTTTGATTCTGATCTCGAGTGACGTAGAAGGTTTTAGTTAGATGGGCAGCATGGTCGGCGCAGGCATGGAGGGCCGCAGGATCTGTTCCTGTGCTGTACTTTTCTTTGTTTTTTGACTGGCAGTGTGGAATTTGCATGTTCCCCCCCCGTAACTGTAGGTTTCCTTTGGGCGCTCCGCTTTCCTCCCACAGTCTAAAGATGTGCAGGTTAGGTGATTGCCATGCTAAATTGCCCCTTAGCGTCTAGCTGTTTTGTTGGGTTACAGAGATCGACCCTCCCTGCTTTCTTGATACAGACCAGGAGGTGGATGTAACTCCAAATGCACCCTGTCTCTGGGCTGCCAAACACACAGATAAGGCGATGGAGTGTAAGTTAGATTGCACACCTCTATCCTTTCAGAGATCTGCTAAGTTTGACACTCCATGAAAGTTCCTAAATGCAGGAAGCACATGTTCTGTAGACTGGGTGATTGCAGTGCTGCCAGTGCACACAACCCCTCTGTATCTCTGCCACATCTCCACAAACCTCTCACTGGACATTCAGCATCTTCTGTCTAATGGATGGCTCCAGAGGCTCATTATCTCAGACTGGGACTCAGCAGTTGGCTTGCCTCCTGTGACTGCCGGGAACCTGCTCCATCCCAGTTTCCAGGAGCTGCATGATGTGCTCTCACCGGGTTCTGATTCCCTTACAGCCGAGGTGCTGGTACTAGATGCAACGCATGAACCTGATGGTGGCATCATCTTCTTCCCCAGAGCTCATTGTGTTACCCTGGGGGTTAGCAGCAGCAACTGCTAGTGTTGCACCTGTGAAGGAAACAAAATAAGGAGGGTTTGGGGCACCTTCAAACTTCGGGCTGTGTGTGCTGTGACCAACTTCCCCATTAAATGCACTGGAACCATTCTGAGTTGTGACTCAGTGTTTGAACCTTATACCATTCAACACAGATTCACACCTTCCTCCCTAATGCAAGAAAACCTTTAAAGTCACTAATCATCAATGATTCATTCCTGACAGCTTGCCAAGCATCTTACACCATCGCCTGCCCTCCCTGTCCGTCTTAACACATGTTTGTTGAGATTTTTAAAATGTTCGCCTGCAATGTCACCACCTCAGGGCCTTCCTCCTATCTTGCCTGACTAATGGCCAGACTCCAGTCATTGGCAGCCAACTCAATGGGAGGCAATATGGCCAGGTTTGGCACACTGGCTCGGGTTTTGCTTCTCTCCCTGGAATTTTTCTGCAATCTGAGGGACATTGTAATGATGATGATGCCGCAATGTAATTATTCTATTGCGTGTATAGACAATATGAACTCTATCAGCAGCACAATTTTCACAAATATTTTGGCCAACTAACTGGTGTGGCATTCCCTCACCCCCACTTCCCGCCCCTCCAATCCCCAATGCCACCCAACTCCCCTTCATTACCTCCGCTGCCTTGTATAGTAGCATTGTGCATCATGCTGTCTTGTGCACTTGGGTAAAGCAGAAGTCAGTCCAACAATGGAACTACCGCACATTCTTCTGTGTATGACTATCGGTTCCATGACTTCTATAACTCAGAACATAGAACATAGAACAGTACAGCACAGAACAGGCCCTTCGGCCCTCGATGTTGTGCTGAGCCATGATCACCCTACTCAAACCCACGTATCCACCCTATACCCGTAACCCAACAGCCCCCCCCCTTAACCTTACTTTTTTTAGGACACTACGGGCAATTTAGCATGGCCAATCCACCTAACCTGCACATCTTTGGACTGTGGGAGGAAACCGGAGCACCCGGAGGAAACCCACGCACACACGGGGAGGACGTGCAGACTCCGCACAGACAGTGACCCAGCCGGGAATCGAACCTGGGACCCTGGAGCTGTGAAGCATTTATGCTAACCACCATGCTACCGTGCTGCCCATTCATCCTTGCAGACATCAGAAGATCTTTGAGGCATTTACAGCGCTGAATCCATTTTTGCTGGGCAACTCCCGAGGCTGCTCACCTCTGCTGCAATCTTTAGCTGGTCTACTAATGTCAGGCTGGGATGTTTCTTCTTCCCATCAGCAGGCATGAGAATTACAACTCACAACCTGGAAGAGGGCTTGCAAGGAGTCATCATCAAATCTTTCATTTTACCTTCCTTATATCCTGGTTTCCTTCTCTTGGACACCTGTGGGGAGCCAGGGAGAGTTAACAACTTGATGTTCGATGTGTTCCTAAACCCCTGTTACTCCTCAGGGTTATGGGTCAGCTACATTCCAAAGCTATTTCTTACCTGGCACAGGTCCCGATTGCTTCCCAGCTATGAAAACAGCCACAAACATTAATAAATTAGCACTACACTTCTGAAATGATTTCAATAAATTCACATTCACCAAGACAACGTTCTGATTCGCAAAACCTATGTTGCTTGGTACACATGATAGAGCCCTGTGCCAGGGCCACCTTTAAGTGAGTGGCAGTGACTCCTTCTGGGTCACGGTCTGCCTCCTGTGTGCCTGGATACCTCACCTTCATTTGTAGATTGAGTACTCAGCCAACCATCTCCCAAGGCCATTGCTGTCTGTTAATTGGATGAGTCCTGTATTATTCCTCATATTATGTGGGTGGGAGTCAGTGATCCACTGGTATCCAGAATGGACCTCTGGCCACCGCTGGGACATGTAAAATTTAACCAAATATCCCTGTCAAATATCCTTCACAATTTTGAATGTTTCAATGAAATCACCTTTCCAAACTCCAGAGGGTATGGGCCCAATTTACCCATGGTCCAATCTAATGATTTTTTTCTGTACTTTGTCCATTGCAAATCTATCCTTCCTTAAATATTGAGGTCAAAATTACAGACCAAGTGTGGTCTCACCACAATTTTAGCAAGCCTTCTTTATCCCAGTATTACAATCCCCATGCTATAAAGGCTGACATGTCATTTACTTTCCTAATTGCCTACTGTAACTACATGCTAACTTTCTGTGTTACTTGTGCAAATACATCCAAGTCTCATTCACCATCATTTACAAATTCCACACCTTTTTAAAAAAATTGAGCTGGATTCTGTTTTTGGGACTATGTCCCCACGCCGTAGTGAAAACTGTGGGGCTGGATTCTCCAATAATGGGGCTAGGTCCACGCCAGCGTACAAACGCTGGCATTTCACTCTGGACTTTCCTCAAAAAGTCCTGAGTAATTCTCCTACCTGCACAGGGCTGGCAGGTCCCCGGAGTTGTTCAGGACCCCGGAGTTGTTCTCGCAGCTCTGGCTGCGGATACGGGCGCCTGCACTTCCGGTCGGGAGTCCGTACGTGCCCACGGCAGCAGCCTGCGGCGGCCGCCCCGTGCAACATGGCGGACTCGCACCGTGGACCGTGATGGAAGAAGTAATTCCGCCCGATTGTTTGCCTGGCCGTCCATGAGATGCCGCCCGATGAACGATCCCCCTGCTCCACCACCAGGGCAGCCATGGACGGAGTCCGCAGCCGCCCCACGACGTTCCCGATGGCCAATAGGTGGTTAGAACCAGGCCGTCAGGAACTTGGCCAGTTGCGCGTGGAGAACCGCGGGGGGGGGGGCTCTGTCAATGGCCCCCTACCCGCACCGCGTAGTTTGCCCGTGCACGAATATCGAGGGAGTGGCGCTGGTCCGAATTTCCGGGTTGACAACCATTCTCCGCGGCAAACGCGATTTTGGCACAGAGGCTCGGAGAATCCAGCCTTTTACGCCAGGAATACTGGCATCAAAAGGCCACAGATTCAACATCTTGCAGGGGGCTAGCAGGCAGTTGTCATGGAGATCGTAGCTCCAGCTGCCGATATAGCCCCCTGCACCTCTGGGTCAGAGGCCGCGTATGTGGATAATTTTCAAAGTGAGATCTCCCAAGTGCTGCCAGTGTGTATTAGAAAAGCTTATGGTATTGTACCTGATTTTCTGATTTGCACAGTAACTCAGCATTGGATCGGTAACTCAGAGTTGATCTCCATTTGGTAAACATGGGCCAGCATTTTTCTGGCTGAGGGGAGGCTGGATGCAAGTTCAAATCATGGGGAGCTCACTGGTTCGGGTCGGCTTCTCTCCATGGCTCTGCCCTCAGGACATTTTACCATCAGCATTACTGACTGCGGAGAGGCTGCCCACCCAAGGAGGCAGGCAGCTGATTTAAGTAAGGAAAGTACCTATTAAAGGCTATTCTACAGTTCTGATACCTCTCCTAAAATTCAAACCTTAGACTCATGAGAGAATTTTCCAGAAGTGATGATTCAGAATTGTGTGCTGCCTGTTAGTGACAGAAACAGATTGTGGTACTCAGAACAATAATGAGAACTCAATTGAAAAGATCACTTTGTGACATTTCATAATCCTGGAGGCTGTGGAAACAAAGTACTCAGTTAAATGGCAAGCATAAGATTAATCATTTGATAGTTTATGCTGAAGCTTCTAGAAATCTCAAAGAAAAGTACTGGATTACTGGATTAGGATCCAAATATGCCATCGCTGCACATATTTGTGGGATTAATTAAACTTGCCAAAACCACTGTTAACTAAATATCACTGGACTCATAATGTGGGGAAATGACTACTTTATTAATATCAATGGTCGGACAGCTGCTGCTTTCACAAGGGCCCACAGTGGGTGGCCACAGCCTATCTGGGGAAAACAACAGTAGCCAGAACAGTGGCACCACAACTGGCTCTGTTGCTCAGCAGGGGAGGGCAAAGTGCAGGAGAGCGATAGTTATAGGGGAGTCTATAGTAAGGGGCACAGATAGGTGCTTCTGTGGATGTGAAAGAGAATCCAGAATGATATGTTGCCTTCCTGGTGCCAGGGTCAAGGATATCTCTGAATGAACACAGGTCATCCTGAAGGGGGAGGATGAACAGCCAGAGGTCATAGTACACATAGGTACTAACGACATAGGCAGGAAGAGTGATGAGGTCCTGAGGAAGGAGTTCAGTAAGCTAAAGTTAGGCAGTAAGCTAAAAAGCAGGACCTCTAGGGTTGTAATCTCAGGATTACTCCCTGTGCCACGAGCCAGTGAGGCTAGAAGTAGGAGGATAGTGCAGCTAAATACATGGCTAAACTGGTGGTGTAGGAGGGAGGGTTTCAGATTTCTGGACCACTGATGCAATATGTAGATCGTCCAACAAGGGAAGGAGCAGTACTGGATCTGGTATTGGGGAATGAGCCTGGACATGTGGTTGAGGTTTCAGTAGGGGAACATTTTCAAAGTAGTGACCACAATTCAGTATGTTTTGGAGTGCTTTTGGATAGGGTTGAGTGTAACCCTCGCGTTAAGGTGTTAAACTGGGGAAAGGCAAATTCCGCTAACATTAGACAGGAATTGAAGAATTTGGATTGGGTGCGGCTTTTGGATGGTAAATCAGCATCCGACATGTGGGAGTCTTTCTAGCAACATTTGATTCGGATTCAGGAAAGTCAAGTTCCTGAATGAATGAAGGATATGTTTTGGAAGTTTAGGGACCCCTGGATAACGAGGTACATTGTGAACCTCGTCAAAAAGAAAAAGGAGACTTTTGTATGGTCTAGAAGGGTGGGGATAGTCAAAACCCTTGAGGAGTATGAAGAACGGAGGGAGGTACTTAAGCGGGAAATTAAGAGCGCTAGGAGGGGTCATGAAAAGTCCTTAGCAAGTAGATTAAGGTGAATCCCAAAGCTTTTTATTCATATGTAAAAAGCAAGAGGGTGGCCAGGGAAAGGATTGGGCCACTTAAGGACATTGGGGGAAATCTATTTGTTGAGCCAGAGGAATTGGGCGAGGCACTAAATGAGTACTTTGCATCAGTGTTCACCAAAGACTATGTGAAAGATGATTCTTGGGTAGGATGTGTGGACAGTCCAGATCATGTTAACATTGAAAAGGAGGAGGTATTTGGTCTTTTAAAAGATATTAAGGTTGATAAATCTCCTGGACCAGATGGGATTTACCCAGAATACTGAGAGAAGCAAGGGAGGAAATTGCTGGGGCCTTGACTGACATCGTTGTATCCTCTTTGGCTACAGGTAGAGTGGATAGAGTCGATGGGCAGGCACTCTTCCCCAGGCTGGAGGGGTCAGTCACCAGGGGCATACGTTTAAGGTCCGTGTGGCAAAGTTTAGAGGAGATGTGCGAGGCAAGTGTTTTTACACAGAGGGTGGTGAGTGCCTGGAATGCGTTGCCAGGGGAGGTTGTGGAAGCAGATGCATTAACGGCATTCAAAGGGCATCTTGACAAATACATGGATATGATGGGTATAGAGGGATATAGCACAAGGAAGTGCTGATGGTTTTGGCAAAGGTTGGTATCATGACCGGTACAGGCTTGGAAGGCCGAAGGGCCTGTTCCTGTGCTGTATTGTTCTTTGCTCTATTCTTTGCTCTGTTACACTGCATTTACCTCACTTTGATGTGGTCAATGTATGTAAACATTATGGTTTCACCACTTAGGCCACTGAACCATGAAGGAGAGGAAAGAATTAAAGCTGCAGATGGTTCGTAGAAGCTGTCAATCAAAAAACATTACTAGAAAGATTTGTAGCGAATGGATCTGTGGGAACCAGGTGCAAATCACAGCTGCTCTCCTTCCAGAAATGGATGTATGGACTTCAACGTAAGCATTACAGCTGTAATTTTTCTCACTGCCTCTGTCCGAACTACTCTTTAGCTTCCAGACAGGGTCCTTTTCTGCTATTGGGCTGCCATTTTCATTATTCAGTGCTGTCAATTTCCAGCACACCACTTCAAAATCACTCAAGCGTGAAAGGGGGTGATTGGAGAGCACTTAACTCTCTTCAAAGTAAGTTTATAAACATTGTGGTTAGAGCACTTCAGAGTTATTCAACAGTGAAGGAAGATGAATGAAGCAAGGCTGACAGTTGTGTGTGTGGAAGCTGTCACTGTCAGTCTAGTAAGAAAAATGAATTAAAGGCTTGCAGTTTAAGGATCTGAGGGGTTTAAACAGAGCTGACCGGTTTCTCTTCCCAGGAATTGACATGTGCTGCTTCCTGTGTCTGAGCCAGCAGGTGTATTACCCAGGTGAGTGTTGCAACAGTATTTTTTTTTCACTGCCTCTGTCTGACTGCTTTCTAACTTCCATACAGGGTCTCTTCTCTGTGAGGTGGTGGGAGAAGGGTGGCTGCCTGACAGGGGTCTCTTTTCTGGGGGGGCCTGTGGTGGGTCTCCTTACTTAGGGTGTTCTGGGTGTCTCTTTATTTATGGGGTCTCTTGGGGGGTCTCTATTTAGGTGGGTCTCGGAGGAGGCTCTTTTTTTACAGGGTCTGTGCGGGCCTCTTTATATTGGGGATCTCTGGGTGGGGAGGGGTCTAGTGGGAGAGAGGGAGGGTTGGGCAGGTCTTGCATTGTGGGGGAGGGTGGCTTTTGGTTGGATTTTGGGGGCAACCCCTTTGAGGAGTTACTGCTTTGGCCCACGGCGAGTTTCACCTTGCCAGGTTCACGCTTGTCCATATCTGTAGTAATCCTTGCCAATGTGATTCCCGGCCCCGAGGATTGGAGAATCATGCGAGCCTGGACAATATGGCACCTGGCCCATCAAGGTCGTGAACTTTGATTCCAATGCCAGCAGTGTGCCGGAGCATCGGAATCAGATCGGTGCCTGCGATTTCTCCCCGCTGCTGGATTCCCTGCCGAGAATTCTCCGCGGAGAATTCCGACCAGATTGTCTGCCAGATGTTGAAGTGCAATTGCTGCTGGGTGAAGCAGGAGTAGCAAGGGATACTGTTATGGGCCAGGGTTTAGAGAACCCCAAAGTGTATCATGGAGTTCACCTGACCCACAACTTTAAATAGATTTTGGTTATGGGGAACACACGGGCCTACTTTACAGGTGTGATGCAACAGAGAACTAAGAGTATTTTTAAATTAAAACAACGTTTATTTATGAAACCAGGTAACACTTTATAAATCCACAGTAAACATCTTAACAACTATCAATACCAATCATCCCCACAAAGAATACAGTACTCTATAAGTAACTCTTAATCTTTCCTTACACCATCCATAAGACAAATGACCCTTTTTAAGAGATCAGATTTAAATTATCTACTGAGAGCAGTTACCACTGAAATTAGCAAGTAATCTGAAGACATTTCTTCCATACAGAAAGAAATCAGAATCGCACCTTGTCTTACTGGATACAGCTCTAAGTCTGCAAAAGAAAACTAAAACACATCCTGTAGTAGACAGCCCAAAGCGAAAGTTAAAGTAGACAGCCCAGCTCCATCCACTCTTTGACATCACCGCAGCTATTTGATAAATACCCATTTCTCAAAGGCACATCCACTACAGCTATTTAATAAACACCCAATTCTTAAATGTCTCTCACATGACAATACCCTCTTTATCACCCGTGTCATCACACCCAGCCCAATATTGCAGTATGCCTACAAGGAGACACAGCCAAGTTACAGTTTACAGTTACTGTGTGGACCAGTTCTCATTAATATACATGAATGGGAAATTGAGCAGACCTCATTATAGGTGACTAACCATCTCCATCATACTTGCATCTATTGCTGAATTTAGGTGATATGATGGTTTGAAGTACGCCTGATTGACAGCTTGGGTTTTTAGTTGAGCAGGAAGCACTCCAGGGCATGTCACAGGCCCAGCTAGGTTTGATTCCCCCACCCTAGCATCCTGGAGGGGGTCTAATCCCAGATCTGAGGAGAGTTTCTAACCTTGAGTGGGCAGGCGGAAATGGTGTGGGTTGGAGATCTGATGGCCGGAGAATTTTGCTGTCCAGGAGAAAGCATTCCTACTGCATAAGGAGTGCAGTGGGGGTACCTGCCTTCCCTGAATCTGTCCTCATCTTGCAGTCACTGCAGGGCTTCTCCAAAGCCCAGGAAATGCGGCCGAGCACAATGAGAAAATATGAGCCTATGTGACAAGCTTAATAAGGTGCCCAGAGAAGCCAGTCAGGAGCAGAAGGGGTGGCAGCACAAGCAGTCATTAGCTCCATGCGCATAAGACAGAGGAGCAGAATTAGGCCACTCGGCCCATCGAACCTGCTCCACCATTCAATCATGGCTGATATTTTTCTCCTGCCTTCTCCCCATAACTCCTGATCTCTTTATTGATCAAAAACCTCTGTCTTAAAGGCACTGTGATTTGGCCTCCATAGCCTTCTGCGGCAAAGAGTTCCACAGATTCACTACCCTCTGGCTGAAGAAATTCCTCCTCATCTCTGTTTTAAAGGATTGTCTCTTTAGTCTGAGATTGTGTCTTCTGCTTCTAGTTTATCCTACAAGTGGAAATATCCTCGCCACATCCACTCTATCCAGGCCTCGCAGTGTCCTGTAAGTTTCAATAAGGTCCCCCCTCATCCTTCTAAACTCCAACGAGTGCAGACCCAGCTTCCTCAACTGTTCCTCAAACGACAAGCTCTTCAATCCAGGGATCATTCGTGTGAACCTCCTCTGGACCCTTCGGAAGGACAGCACATCCTTCCTTAGATACGGAGCCCATTTGGGCTCAGAGAAGCTTGTGGGGAGCTGGGGCACAGAAACGGCCTGAGAGCCATTGATAGTTCAATGCAGTTGAGAGCTGGAGCTCAGGAAGCCCAAGATCAGTAGTATTCTACTCAGAGCAGTTAGAGTGTTGGGATCATGCCGGTGATTAAATGCTGAGGTGCAGCCTTGTAAATCCAGTGGCATGAAGTCTCAGCAAAAGAGATTGAGCAACTGAGAAATGAGCAGTTGTTGGAGCAGTCTGAGTTGGAGTGGCTGCTGAGGGAAATAAGAAGCTATAGCCTCAAAGGAGAGGAGCTGAAATACTTCATGAGGAAGACAGATTTCAAAAAAATATTGTGACTCACAGTGGTTACTGATGCCTGGGTGATTTGCTCTGAGAAATTCATGGTACCAATCTGCCATTTTAATGTGCAGTACGTGGTGTGTTTGATCGCAATTTACTGATAATTTATGTTTACCTCAAATTAATTCTGTATTTTAGAGTATAAGATTGATAGTATTGAATGTGCTTTATTGATTCTTCTATAAAAAAATCCCTGTTTGTTTTAAAGTGTGGAGTCTTGTGGCTTTATTCTTTTAGAAAGTACCTGAGATTTCAAATTGTGTCTACTTTAAACAAAACGTTACTGGTACCTAACCAGGTCATAAAAAAATTGTGGGTCTTGTGACGGATCATAGAATTACTCAAAAATGAATTATATATGTCCGTTTTCCTACATTACAGCAATGGTGACATTTGAGGAATACTTCATTGGCTGAAAAGTCCTTCAGGCTGTCAGGTAGATTTGAAAGGTGCCACATGAATACAAGCCATTATTTTAATTAAACAGTGCACTACCAGATACATTTAATAATACATCATTATCATTTCTCCATCATTCTCTCAATAGTTAATATTTGCTGGTAATAAATGATACAAATAAAGCCTTATAACTAGAGTACACAATATTGCAGCAGTCAAATGAAGATTCATGTCTGTAAATTTGGAGTAATATCAACACATTATTCCCATTTGTGATTGCCATGCTGCCAATGAACAGTTTATTAAATCAACATACTGGAAGCTAAAGCAGTGGTACTTCAAAACAACAAGTATGCAAATAAATGCTGCTTCTGTGTATCACTGCTGCTAATAATGAGGGATTATTATCTGATACTTTGAATAGATTACAGCACATTTATAAAGCCCATCTTCAGACTTACAACCAAAGTTGAATGTGATAAAACTGAAATATATAATAAAACAAAGGAACTAATTTGCTCTTGGGGTTCAAATGACAAGTATAAGTTCTATTTTTAGTTATATAGATTAAGCTTTTGTATGCAATTCCCATTTCAATTAATTTACAACGATGGTACCTGGGCAGCACGCTGGCTCATTGGTTATCATTGCTGCCTCACGGCGCCAAGGTCCCAGGTTCGATCCCAGCTCTGGGTCACTGTCCGTGTGGAGTTTGCAATCTCCCTGCTTTTGCATTTGTTTTGCCCCCACAACCTAAAGTTGTGCACGGTAGGTGGATTGGCCATGTTAAACTTCCCCTTAATTGGAAAAAATGTATTGGATACTCTAGATTTAAAAAATTATGTTACCTCTCATTTTTCTACATTTTCTATTATTATTATTTGTACCCCTTATTACAAAGCTGTATCTTTAAAATAAAAGGATAAAGACGGTGAGATATTCCCTATTATTTTTTCCAAAGGTTGTGGGCTGGATTCTCTGTGGGCGGGATCCTCTGTTTCGCCTCTGTGGGGGTGCCCACAATGGGAAACCCCATTGGCCGGTTGCAGCGACAGAGAATCCCGCTGCCGGTGGGGCGCACTGCACCAGAAAATGGATCCGGTGGGATGGAGAAGCCCGCCCACTATTTTGTGCTTTGTCAAGTTTGGAGACAGAAATCTTCGCTTCCCCAGCAGAAGAAAGAGCTGAGGATGACATTTTGTTTCAGAATTGTGGGTACACATTTTAAAAATCATTTATTGGAATTAAACAGAGACAAGCTTTGCTTGATTGTTGAATTTTTACAATTATTTTTATGCTTTCTTTCAGGCTTTTCATCATTTTCCCATCTTCCTTTATTAAAATGATTCATTTGTTATGCATCATTTAGATTGTAGTATGTTAGCATGCAGCTGTAAATTGCTGATCTACAATCCCCACTGAAAACAACCTCTTAATCATGAGTGGAACATCTCCCAGCACAACAAAATAAAAAGGGAAAGGGCGGGGTGGGATCACACCCAGATTCCTCTGAGGCGGTCATTCATCTGCTGGTGACGGATGACAGTATAGTATTAGCAATGAGCTGGGCGACACCTTTCCCTGCTGTGGTGAATGAGGGGTGGTAAATGGGACAGAAAAATATTTTTTATAGATGATCAAATAATAGTTTAAAAATATTTCAAAGAAACTGTGTTCTTTGTTCTTTGAAGAAAGATAGGGCACCCAAAGCTAAGATTCCCTAGATGACCAAAGAAAATAAAAGTTAAAATATAACAGAAAAAAGTTTATGACCAATGGCTGGTACAGAATACAATAGAATTTCAGCACAATATAAAGAGTGCAAGGGGAAATTGAAAAAGAAGTGCAAAAAACCGATATGCCCATGTGTGAATGTTGACGTTCTTGATGAATATCAACTACAATAAATCTGGTATGATGACATACCTGCCTTTGAAACTGGCTCCGCAGGAGATGCCTAGCTCATCCCCATAAATGGTGTCACATGAGCATGGGCACGCTGAATTGAATCAGGCCACCCATTGATGATGGTATTCCACAGTCTCTGTCGTGCGGAATCTTTCGCAGTTTCCTCTTGTAGCTGCTGGCATTTGCATTGCACAAAATGTTAAGAAATCAATTGAGGGACTTGCATTTTCCTGCAAGCATAACATTGCAGCTCCCTTGAAACTGCCAATTGTTTTGAAACATTCTGGGTATTGTGATGTTAGGTTGTGAACTCAGGTGATAAGAGTCATTTCTGAGGTTGATCTGCCTTGTGACATCTGAATAGTCCCATGGATTGTTACTAGCATGTGCTCACAGCATGCTGGTAGATCTACAATGTTACCCATCATATGTCTCCAAAATGAAGAATATCCGTGACACCCAGAATTGATTGTGCATGCACCCTGGGACTATGGATTGTGCACATGGAGTAACTGAACCTTTGTATGCCAAAAGTTTCACCATAGTCTGTTTTACCATGGCCTTCCATGTCTGTGGATATACGTCTTTTAAAATTCACTGGGTAGTGTGTTGGCACTTGCCCTGTGTCAATCTTGGCCAATAATGGTGAGTTACCAACTTTCTGAGGGCAGATAATTCAAATCTTGGCAAACCCTTCAGCTGGTGTGATGGCATGCATGTTTTCCATGAGATTGATGGTGGGAAACATGTGTTCACTGCTCTTCATCTCATCATGCACATCGTCGTCATTTTCTGGTTTGTCAGTCACCTCATGTATATGTTTCTGATCGGATCACCCCATGCGTACATCCATCCTTCAGTAGCTCTTTGATCTATACCTCTTGGGCTTGTCTAGCAGATCTTTCAGAAATGCTTCCATGGGATTTGATACGATCACTAACTCAACATTTCTGCCTGCTAGCTCTGCAGTTGAAAAATCAAAGCATTTATCTTTATCTCTGCATCTGCTGACAACAAAGTGGTCTTTGGATTCTGTAGGCTGTTGTCAAAATGACGTGAACTTTGGTCGGTCAATATGGAAGATTAATCTGATTCTGAAATGATCTTCCCATGTTGCCCATATCCTTTAGCTCTTCTGCTGTTAATCCTGATTCATTCAGCCTTCATTCCCAATTGATAGACTAATTTTTATGGCCTGCTTGTCCGGTTCAGATACACATGAATCAAAAAACCAACTCTGTACATTGTTTAAACATTTTTGGCTGGATTCTCCAATTTGAAGACTAAGTGCTGACGGCGGCGTGGGAACAGTGGCGTTTTACACCTGAAAAAATGGCGTAAAAGCTGCATCAATCCTCCGTCTGGTGGGGAGCTAGCAGGCACGCAGCGTAAAGCCCCTGGCTTTACCTGCGGATGTGGCTGGAGAATTTGGGGGTCCTTGGCCGTTCATGTACACGGCAATGGCTTGCAGCGGCCGCGCCATGCAACATGACGCCGGTCGTGCATGGATCCAGCCTGCCAAAAACTGCTCCCCTTTGACCAGGCTCGCCACCCTCAGACCACCCCCTACTAGTGTCCCCAGCCCCCGCCAAAGACCCCCTTGCCTGCGAAATGGCTCCATCCAACTGTGGAAGTGCTGGACTCAGTCCGCAGCCGCCATGCCGGGTTTGCAAAAATAAATAGCATGAGTGAGCCATGCAGTTGGGAACTTGGCCCATCGGGGCAGAACATCGGAGGAGGGCCTCAGGTGACGTCCTGAGGCCGTCCCAACGGTGTACGGCACACTCTGCAAGTATGCCTTTTGGAGTGGGCGCATCATCGCAAAAGCGGCGCCGTCCCCAATTTCGACACAAACGGGGATTCTCCGGCCAATCGTCGATCGCGATTGTGGCGTTGGAGACCAGAAAATCCTGCCATTTGGATAGTAAGTTACCTGCATCCCAATTCAAACGGAGGAATTTTATGGACTTTCTGACAATATTCCTTTGGCCTTCCTTCTTCTATAGTACCCGGAATGAGTGCTGCTACAGCTGCTTTTGCACGCTTTTCCAAAGCTCTGCCCATTATACTCACAACCTTCTCTGGCCCAATTTTTATGTCATTTTTGTTTGACCCTCTCTTGCCTGCTATTGATCTGGCATAGACCCATGTCATTTGCCTTTCTGACTGAGCTAACCCAGTGCTGGTCCTCTCAACACCCTGCTCCACTCAATTTCACCACAAGATATACATCTGTTTACCAGCCCCTAACTTGAATGCTATCTTTGCACTGAGTATTCATAGATTTTCTGTGCAGTTACCACACTGCAATTTCAACAATCCCCATCGCTGCCATTCCGTTGTGGCCTGACCGATTGTTGAGGGTTGTCTCATGTAGCCATCTGGGATGGCCACTTCCAGAATACAAAATGGATGATCACAATGACTGTAGGGAAATATGGACAATGTTAGGAAAGCAAGCAGGCATAGCGCCTGTATGCGTATTGAGAAGGCAACTCCCAGACGAGACTGAAACTGTAAGGCAATTAGCATATTGATGGCCCATCTCCAAGAACAAAGGAAAGATACTCAAGTAACCGATACTATTGCAGCACCCCGGCGCCAGAAAGACACAAACAAAGCAAGGCCAACGGCGACCAAAGACACTCCCAGCCATCAGGGCACCCACCCCTTTATCGGTCAAGATCAATACGAGTGATCAAGATACGGCCCAATTAATTGGGGCCAAGTTCAAGACCCACCCAAAGGCGTGCAAAAATCACTTTGAGTAAAAGAAGAAGCACCCGAGAGAGAATCGCTCTATTGGACTCGGCTCTCGAAGCGGAGAGACGCGTCCACTAGCTGCACCAGAAGCAAGTAAGTCCAAGGTCAACGTTCACCATCAGACGGACGACCTTAGCTGTTCTCCTGTGACACCTTCGCACCCAACAGCCTCCGATCCGAACAACGGCCATTGTTCCTCTGACTGAGTGGGCACCCGAAGTTAAGTATAAGCGTTAGCGTTAGAGATAGTTTAGTTTATGGTATTTTGTGCCTGAGTAGATATTACTGTGTGTGTAAATAAATAGTATTGACTTTGAACTAACTAACTGGTGCATTGGTTCTTTGATCAGTATTCGGGTTTGAACTTTGTGACGGTATCGAGAGACACCTGGTGACTCTGGAGCAAACATAATTAGGATTAAGGAAGGCGACCACATTAACTGCTGTATTTATAACCAGATAAATATAGCAATACTCATACCAAGCAGCACAATCTAAGGCTGTTCACCACGTCATATCTGTACTTAATCTTGCTGTTTGACCACCGCTGAGCACTTTGTCATGTTGTTATAATGATATAAGCACCAATCACGTATAAGGGATTAAGCAAACACTATGGATTCATTTATTTAGACTAGGCTCATGAGAACATTTATACACAGGTAAAAAGCTTGAAGACAACAGCAGCCGACGTGTGTATGCGTGCGCTGCTCAGAACTAAAAATGTAACTAAGACTGAATCGCATGATATACTTCCCTTCTCGTGATGTCATGCTGCTATCCATTAAAAGCATATTACAACAGAGATACTGGAATTATATCAGGAATGAGGGACGTCTGTTAAATGGAAATACTGGAGAATCTGTGTTTCTTTTCCTTACAGTTGAAAAAAGGAGATTTGATATAGATATTGAAGGTTTTGAGGGTTTTATTGGCGGAAGTGGGGCAAATAGAGTGGGCAGATGATGAGAGGTTTCTATAGATTTAAAACATTTACAGAAAAACCAGAGGGGAAAATAGAGGAAAATATTTTACGCAGACGGCCATTATGCATTACTTGAAAGAGTGTTGCATTGGACCTTTCAAAAACATCATTGGACACGTACCTGAAGAGGAATAATTGGCAAAGTTATGGGGAATATTTGGGTTGTGGAACTAAATTGGAGCAACAACAATGCTTTATCTGTACAGTAAAACCAGTAAATTGCAGACACCTGAGGTAAGTGCTTCTCAAATGCTTTTCAATATGATCCAATTTTAACATTTGAAAATTAACCCATCCCCAGGCACCAATATAAACAACACACCAATAAAGCAGCATCATTGCATTCAGTATATAATTAATAATGTTCTTGTATTATACATTATTATATAAAACCTAAAACAGATATGAAAATCTGTGTTTATAAAGTCTTTCTAGAAAATTTTATTATTTCACTACTCACCAGACCAGTTTTTCAGCTGATGCATTCCAGCTTATGGCCAGGAAGCAGGTTGGGGGTTTTGAGGTGGCTGATGTTGGAGTCCAGATCAGTGCACAGTGCCATTGGATTGGATTCTGATACACTGCAGCTTAGCAGCAGATGCATCACTGCCAGGTTCATGGTGAAGGCTGAGATTTGAGACTCGGTGAAGCAGCCATGGGCAGGTGCCCATGGCCCAGAGAGAGAGAGACCAAGACACGGACAGGGCAAGGGCAGGAGTGGCCATGGGCTGGGCCTCATTGCTGATGCAGGGTGCAATCTGGGAGGAGTGGGAGCTTGCGACCATATTTGGTGTTTGTGCAACTCCAACTGGAGTCATGAACCACAGTTTGGAAATCGCTACATTAAAGACTGACATCAGCTAAATCTTTTTTGGAGATGTCCTTATTTTCAAAATGTCATTTGGTCAAATGGTAATGGAAAAATGTACCCAACAAGTTTTAAGAACTAGCTAAGATTTAATCAGTTGAAAAATGCTAAGAATCCCCTCTCCACATACCAGCGTTCATTTAATGGTTATATGGACATGGTGCGGGGGCAGAAAATCAGCATTTTTAAATTTTTTATTACAGATTTCTATGCTCCTCTTCCTCTGTATAATGTGTGTGAGTATGAGGGGCAGCACTGATACAGTTTAAGGTCGTTCACCGGGCTCACATGACAGTGGCCCGAGAGAGGCAGACATTCTGGCCTTTGCTTCCCTGGTAGCCCGGAAACGGACATTATTAGCTTGGAGGGACTCAAAGCCCCCAAGGTCGGAGACCTGGCTAACTGACATGGCCAGCTGTCTCTGCTTGGAGAAAATCAAGTTCGCCCTGAGAGGATCAATGTTTGGGTTGGCCCGTAGGTGGCAGCCGTTCATCGACTTCTTTAGGGAGAACTAACTGTCAGCAGAAAAAGAGAGGCCGCACGGTGGCACAGTGGTTAGCACTGCTGCCTCACAGTGCCAGGCACCCAATTTCGGCCTTGCGTGACTGTCTGTGTGGAGTTTATATGTTCTCCCCGTATCTGCGTGGGTTTCCTCCGGCTGCTTCGGTTTCCTTCCACAGTCCAAAAGATGTGCAGGTTAGGTGGATTGGCCATGCTAAATTGCCCCTTAGTGTCCAAAAGGTTAGATGGGGTTACAGGGTTAGGGTGGAGGCATGGGCTTAAGTACGATGCTCATTCCAAGAGCTGGTACAGACTCGATAGGCCGAATAGCTTCCTGCACTGTAGCGATTCTATGGATTCTATGATATGAAGAAATGAGGAAGATATTAAAGAGTGGATGAACTGTTTGTTATCCCTTTCAGGTTCACTGACAGACATAATATTATTTGTTTGCAAGGTGTATCTGTTCCTTTTATGGGCAACAGATGATTACATTGATTTGAAGCTTTGGTGCCAACTCACTGGATCCCAAGCAAACCTTTATCCACATTCTATTGGCGTGACAGGCTAGTCTATAGATCCATAGAATCCCTACAGCAGACCATTTAGCCCATTGAGTCTGCACCGACCCTCCGAAAGAGCAATCTACATCGGCCCACACACCCACCTTATCCCGGTAACGAAGCACATTGATCAAGGTTGATACATTAGCACAGTGGTTAGCACTGTTGCTTCTCAGATCCAGGGTCCCAGGTTCGATTCCCGGCTTGGGTCACTGTCTGCACATTCTCCCTGTGTCTGCGTGAGTTTCCTCCGGGTGCTCCGGTTTCCTCCCATAAGTCCCGAAAGACGTGCTATTAGGCAAATTGTATATTCAGAATTCTCCCTCTGTGTACCCGAACAGGCGCTGGGATGTGGCGATGAGGGGATTTTCACAGTAACTTCATTGCAGTGTTAACGTAAGCCTACTTGTAATAATAAAGATTAGGAAAAAAAAGAGGTCAATCCACTTAACCTGCACATTTTTGGACACTGGGCAATTTAACATGACTAATCCACACAGCACGCACATTCTTTCTTTTCAGACATCAATCCAATTCCCCTTTGAATACCTGGATCGAACCTGGCTCCACTACCCGTCCAGCAAGTTTGTTCCAGACACCAAACAGCCTTTGGATAAAAAAAATCCTCACATCACTTTTGCTCCTTTTCCCAATTATTTTGAATTTGTGCCCTCTCGATCTTGATTCTCTCCTGAGTGGAAACAGTTTATCTCTATTTACCCTGTTTATACCCCTCAGGATCTTGAACACCCTTAAGTCCCCTCTCAGCCTGGTTTTAAACCTAACTTCTCAAATTTATCCTCACAGCTACAGTTCTTTATCCCTCGAATTATTCTTGTGATCCAGATCCTGAATCATTCTTCAGATTCCTGAACCATTTGTTGTTTCTTAACTGTATCAAAAATGTTTCTGTTACTTGATAACCTTGATTAAAAACCTTGCTTTCTGCAGCTGTAATGATGGACACAATTTAATGTCATTTCCCAAGGAGAAGGCCCACTGGTGTCCAGTTAAGTGCCTGATTTCCATTTAATTTGGGTGGCCTTCCTGAAAAGAGGCAATGCTGGGTTTTTGATGCCTCTTTAACCAGTGAACGAGATCCATGTCGCCTACATTAAATTGCACCTGATGTCCTTCATCACTATTACTCCTCATCCTGCATTCCCGATTTTCCTAATGTTTCTCTAACTGGGAATATGTAGTCCCATTCGTCAGAGTCTGAATTGTATAATCAGACACTGATTTACGTGCCGTTCTGCCTGGAGTGAAAACTTTACTAAACTGGAGAGTTAATGTTAAGGAGGAAAGTGAGCAGCAACAGGAAGTGCCTCCAGTTGATATGTATTCTTCACAGGGCCTCTTTTCAACTCGCAGAGGTTAAATTCTCTCCGTTAAGTCTCTATCTTTCTCAAGCAATTTCAAAGCCATTCTTGAATCACAAGGTTAAGAAAATAATTGTAAGTTGCTCGGGCCAGCAGTCCTCTGCACACATTGATGCATTAGAGTCTTTTAGCTTCCTCTGAATATCAATTATTTTCAATTTATCCTATGAGTTATTAATATTTCCACAGACCAGCAGCATGACAATTAACTAGAGTAGAAATGTATGCGGTGTCGTCAACCATATTAAATTATAATTTAACTTCTCACACCGTGTAATAAACTCCAGAGTACAAAATTGAAAGAACCCTTTCAATAAATTGAGCATTACACCTTGATGGTGAATTAAAATACTTCTTCCAACCACAGGAGTACACCGATGTTTGTAACATTTACCATTTATAAATCTTTCTTGTATTTCAAACTCCAACACACCTTTTGCTGCAGAGAAGGCCTATATTAATTATTCAAAACCAGTTACAGAAAGCCATAGAATCATAGAATTTACAGTGCAGAAGGAGGCCATTCAGCCCATCGAGTCTGCACCAGCCCTTGGAAAGAGCACCCTTCCCAAGCCCACTCCTTCACTGTATCCCTATAACCCGGTAACCCCAAGTCCTTGCTTTAAGTCACCCTGTTTAACATTGTTTCATTTTAAAGCTCTTCATTCTTTTGGCCAATTTGCGTTGCAAGTTTTGTCTTTATGTCATTTTGCGTGCGTCGTCGGAATCAGGATGAGCGTCAGCATTGGCGTTGTGTGTCAGAGTGGCAGGCCAGCAAAGGAAGTGTATAGAAATCAAATTGAGGGAGACTTACAGTGATGTCATGTAAAGCAGGGGCAGCAGGGTAGCATGGTGGTTAGCATACATGCTTCACAGCTCCAGGGTCCCAGGTTCGATTCCCGGCTGGGTCACTGTCTGTGTGGAGTCTGCACGTCCTCCCCCTGTGTGCGTGGGTTTCCTCCGGGTGCTCCGGTTTCCTCCCACAGTCCAAAGATGTGGGGGTTAGGTGGATTGGCCATGCTAAATTGCCCGTAGTGTCCTAATAAAAGTAAGGGGGGGAGGGGGGGTGGGTTATGGGTATAGGGTGGATACGTGGGTTTGAGTAGGGTGATCATGGCACAACATTGAGGGCCGAAGGGCCTGTTCTGTGCTGTACTGTTCTATGTTCTATAAAAGCCAGATGCATGAAAGATGGTTCCTGGCAGGATATTTGTTTTTGATCCCTCTCACCAGTTTTTTCAGGGACTTTTAGTGTCCAAACTCATTTAGTGGAGTTACTGATCTGTTTCCCGATGGAGACATGTCAAAAGCGTCGATAAAGAAGGCCCAGGAGGGTAGTCCGTCGAAAGAACTTGAAAGGGGGACGATAGTTGCTGCGCCCATTACTTTGGACGTGCTGGCTGTAATGATGGCGTAGGAGCTAGAGAAATTTGGCAAGCTGATGGACAGGCAGTTTGCACAGCAGGTCATGGAAATAAAGGAGCCATTTAAAGCACTGTCGAGGAGGCTCTGAGCCCGATTCATAATCAGTGAATGCACAAGCAGAGATGCTGAAGGGTGTGAAGGAGGCCTTGTCGCAGTGGGTGGCTCACCTCGTTGGAGGCTGAGTTCCTGCTCATGGCAAACGGCAACAAGAGTCTGAGATTGAAGGTGGAAGGTCTTTAGAACAGATCGAGATGATTGAACCTCAGGATGGTGGGGCTGCCGGATGGAGCAGAGGGCTTGACATTGACCAAATATTTCTCAGAGATGTTTTCTCGGCTAGTGGGAGGGGATAGAAGAAAGAACAAAGGACAAAGAAAAGTACAGCACAGCAACAGGCCCTTTGGCCCTCCAAGCCTGCGCTGACCATGCTGCCCGTCTAAACTAAAATCTTCTGCACTTCCGGGATTCGTATCCCTCTATTCCCATCCTATTCATGTGTGGTGAATTATATGCCATCGTAATTCACACTGTATTGCCTTGCATGTATTGTGTCCTTGTGGGCTCTGTATGAGAGCCGTTGCGTGGCTCTGCCCATAGGGGGAGATGAGGAGCTTGTACTTTGGGCTCCACCCTTGGCTACGCCCATAGCTCCTCCCACTAACCGGAAGTATAAAGCACTGCAGCCATAAGCCGGCTCTCAGTTCCTCTGGTCGCAGGCTGGCTTAGTTGTAAGACTATTAAAACCACAGTTTACTTCCAATCACGTGTCTAGTGAATTGATGGTCACATCAATTTAATAGTCTTAGAAAACTTGAAGAAAACTACTATGGAATCAGCCCTCAAACCTGACCGACTAGAACTCGACCCACAGGCTGCAGAGGCAAAATAAATCTTTCTACACTGGCTCAGATGTTTCAAGGCCTACCTGGCTGAATCAAGCACTTCAGAAACTACGGAGGAGCAGAAACTCAGCCTACTGCACGCACGGGTGAGCCATCGTATCTCTACGCAACTTAACTGTGCTACCTCGTATACGGAGGCCCTGGCCATGCTCGACCGAATGTACGTGCGGCCCATCAACGAGCTCTACGTGCGCCATATTTTCATGATCCGCTGCCAACGCCCCACGGAGTCGCTGGAAGACTTTCTGCGCGATTTAAAAGCCCTAGTTCGGGACTGCAATTTTCAGGCTGTATTAGCCGCCCAGCATATGGAACTCGCTGTCCGTGATGTATACCTGGAAGGGCTCAGGTCCAACTATGTGCGCCAACGGTTGCTTGAGCAAGGGGCCCAGAACTTGGAGGACACTGCAGAGTTAGCTACAATCATGGAGGTCTCGTTCCGCAGCCTCGCCTCGTTCCCCGCGGACCAAGCGACCCTATTATGGGCCCCCGATCAGCGACTGCCCCAGACCTGCGCTGCGCGGCCACCCACCCACTATGCAGCACCAGCGTGCCACTTTTGTGGGCAGCCCCAACACCCACGGCAGCACTGCCCGGCCCGCAACACGACCTGCAGCAGCTGCGGTCGCAAAGGACACTATGCCTGGGTCTGCCTAGTGAAGAAAACTCCAAGCCCTCCCGCAGCCCAGAGCACTCGATTCCCAAACTCACAGGCCTGCAATGCTGCAGCGTGTATGCCGACTCCACCCCCACACAACATGTGCGACTCATGGGGGCCGCCATCTTGGCAACCCTCCTCCACGCGGCCGGCCATGCGCGACTCATGGGGACCGCCATCTTGGACGCCATCTTCCTCGCCGCCCACCACGTGCGATCCACGGGGGTGGCCATCTTGGGCTCCATCCTCTCCAACCTCTGAAACTCATCTCGAAGACTACGACCTCAGCGGACAGTCATCATGGGGCCACTCCAGCACAGCTGATCGAGCCGCCGACTACCCGCAACTCAGCGCGGTCAGGTTGGACCAGTCACGTCCGAAACACCTCCGGAACTCTGTGATGACCGTTAAAATCAACGGTACAGGACACCGTGCCTCTTCGACTGCGGGAGCACCGAGAGCTTCGTACACCCTGAACTGGTAAGACGCTGTTCGCTCCCTATCTTCCCTGCACGGCAAACTATCTCCCTCGCCTCGGGCTCACACTCTGTTCACATCCAAGGGTGCAGGGTCACGACCCTAACGATTCAGGGCACCAGCTACTCTAATTTCCAGCTGTATGTACTCCCTGAACTCTGCGCCCCACTCTTACTGGGACTCAACTTCCAGTGTAATCTCAAAAGCCTCACACTCAGCTTCAGCGGACCCCTACCTCCACTCACTATCTGCAGTCTAGCGACGCTACAATTCGACCCCCCTCCACTCTTTGCTAACCTCACTCCGGACTGCAAACCCGTAGCCACTCGCAGCAGGCGGTATAGGCTGCAGGACAGGGTGTTTATCAGAACCGAGGTCCAGAGGCTCCACCGTGAGGGAGTCATAGAGGCCAGTAACAGCCCCTGGAGAGCTCAGGTGGTGGGCGTCAAGACCGGGGAAAAATTCCGAATGGTAGTGGACTATAGCCAAACCATTAACCGGTTAACGCTCCTCGATGCGTACCCCCTCCCCAGGATTGCAGACATGGTGAATCAGATCGCCCAGTACCGCATCTTCTCCACAGTGGATCTGAAGTCTGCATACCACCAGCTCCCAATCCGCCCGGAGGACCGCCACTACATGGCGTTCGAGGCAGATGGCCGCCTCTTCCATTTCCTCCGGGTTCCCTTTGGCGTCACGAATGGGGTCTCGATGTTCCAACGAGCAATGGACCGAATGGTGGACCAGTACGGGCTGCGGGCCACGTTTCCGTACTTGGACAACGTCACCATCTGCGGCCATGATCAGCAGGACCACGACGCCAACCTCCACCGATTTCTCCAGACTGCCCAGAAACTTAACCTCACGTATAACATGGAGAAATGCGTTTCCGCATGACCAGGCTAGCCATCCTTGGCTATGTCATGGAAAACGGAGTCCTGGGCCCCGACCCGGACCGTATGCGCCCCCTCTTACAACTCCCTCTCCCTCATTGTCCCAGGGCCCTCAAGAGGTGCCTGGGATTCTTCTCGTATTATGCCCAGTGGGTCCCTCAGAATGCGGACAAAGCCCGCCCACTATTTAAGGCCACACTCTTCCCACTGTCAGCTGAGGCCCGCCAGGCCTTCAACTGCATCAAGGAGGACATCGCCAAAGCGGCCATGCGGGCGGTGGATGAATCCGTCCCCTTTCAGGTGGAGAGCGATGCCTCAGAGGTCGCTCTCATAGCCACACTAAATCAGGCAGGGAGACCAGTCACCTTTTTCTCTCGAACCCTCTCCGCTTCGGAACTTCGACACTCCTCGGTCGAAAAAGAAGCACAAGCCATCGTGTAAGCCATACGACACTGGAGGCACTACCTCGCAGGTAGGAGGTTCACCCTCATCACCGACCAAAGATCGGTTGCCTTCATGATTGACAACTCACAAACATGCCTTCATGTTTGACAACTGCGGTGGAGAATCGAACTCTCCACCTACAAGTACGATATTATGTATCGACCGGGGAAGCTCAACGAGCCCCCAGATTCCCTGTCCCGCGGCACGTGCGCCAGCGCGCAAGACGACCGCCTGAAAGCTATCCACAATGACCTCTGCCATCCGGGGGTCACCCGGCTCGCCCACTACGTCAAAGCCCGAAATCTGCCTTTCTCCACCGAGGAGGTAAAAGCCATCACCAGGGATTGCCCGATCTGCACGGAGTGCAAACCACACTTCTATAGACCAGACAAGGCCCACCTGGTAAAGGCATCCCGGCCCTTTGAACGCCTGAGCATCGATTTCAAAGGGCCACTCCCCTCGACCAATCGAAACGTGTACTTTCTGGACATCATCGATGAGTTCTCCCGCTTCCCGTTTGCCATCCCGTGCCCCGATATGACCTCCCACACAGTCATCAGAGCTCTGCACAGTGTCTTCACCCTGTTCGGGTTCCCAGCTACGTACACAGCGACAGGGGTTCGTCCTTTATGAGCGATGAGCAGCGTCAGTACCTGCTCGACAAGGGCATCGCCTCGAGCAGGATTACCAGCTACAACCCCAGGGGGAACGGGCAGGTGGAGAGGGAGAACGTGACGGTCTGGAAGACTGTCCTACTAACCCTCCGGTCAAGGAAACTCCCAACCTCCCATTGGCAGGAGGTCCTCCCTGACGCGCTCCATGCTATTTGGTCCCTCCTATGCACCGCCACCAACCAGACCCCTCACGAACGGCTATTTGTTTTTTCTAGGGACACTACCACGGGGGTTTCGCTCCCTGCTTGGTTGAACCGGGCCCGGTTCTCCTCCAGAAGCACGTCCGGGCACACAAAACTGATCCGCTCGTAGAAAGAGTGCTCCTACTCCACTCCAACCCCCAATATGCTTTCATCGAATACCCTGATGGCCGTCAGGACACTGTTTCCCTCCGGGACCTGGCGCCTGCAGGATCCAACTCCACCACCACTCGAGGTAACCCCCACGCTACACCCCACCCAACCCTCCATGCCCTGCACCCCCATACCTATAGGTTCACTGCCCCCGCGCCTATAGGTGTCCTGCGCTCCCCGTCGCCCGTCGCACAAGTCGGGTACAAAGCTCGGACCGAATCACCCCCGGAGTCCACCATCGTACCCTCACCGACCGCCACCACCCAGCCACCTGAAGAGGCTGCAACCCCGGTGCTCTGCCAATCCCAAAGGACGATTCGGCACCGGACCGGCTCAATTTGTAGACCCGTCACCCCCGCCGGACTTGATTTTTTTACAGGGGGTGAATGTGGTGAATTATATGCCATCGTAATTCACTCTGTATTGCCTTGCATGTATTGTGTCCTTGTGGGCTCTGTATGTGATCCATTGTGAGCACTGCCCATAGGGGGAGATGAGGAGTTTGTACTGGGCTCCACACTTGGCTCCGCCCATGGCTCCACCCATGGCTCCTCCCAAGTATAAAGCACTGCAGCCGTAAGCCTGCTCTCAGTTCCTCTGGTCGCAGGCTGGCTTAGCTGTAAGACTATTAAAACCACAGTTTACTTCCAATCACGTGTCTAGTGAATTGATCGTCTCATCATCATGTATTTGTGATGAAGTACTTACCCCTCTGGAGTTGGATAGAGCTCATTGGGAACTCCGGCAGAAGCCATTGTCGAACAAGCTACCGTAGGCGGTTATTATCCACTTTCGCAATTATCAGAAGAAGGAGAGGGTCTTGGAATGGGTGAAAATGAGCCACAATATTGACTGGGATGGACATAACTGAATATACCAGGAATTAGGCCTGAGCTGATGAAGAGGCGTGCAGACGTCAACAAGCTGAAGGCGGTGTTCTATAGTAAAGGGGCCCATTTCAGGATGATATACCTGACCCGTCTGCAGGTCACAATGGATTCAAAGGATAATTTCTTTGACATGCTGGAGCTGGCGGAGGCCTTCATCAGGGAGACGAAGCTGGGACCGGTCTGCGAAGGACTGGTGGGCTCTTTATGGGGTGTTTGTAAAATGTATTTCTGCCTCTTTTTGTTTTGTTATATTCCTGTGTTTTTTGAATTTTGAATCAATTGGAAGAAGGAAACTGACATGTTTTTTTGGAGAAAAGGGAAGCTAGTAGGGATTCTATGATCCTACTCACTAGTGGTGTTTGGGTTTGGACATTTTAGTGGGGCAGTGGGATAGGAGGGATTAGATGGTTGTTGTTTTTCTTTTCGGGGGAATTGGAGTGGGACCATTGATGGGAGCCACCTCACCAGCGGGAAGGAGAAGAGATGGCTAGTGAACGGGAGTGGAGTGGGGAATGACCTGTGACCCATTGGGCCAGGTTGGTGGGGCACAATGGGTCTAGTTGTTTGTTTGGTTAGTGGAGGGATGGGATTGGGTGAGGCAGCAGGAAGGGATGGTGCTGGCTGTATTTATGGAAAAGACAGGGGCGGGATTCCCCATCGGCTGACACTGAAATTGGGAAATGCGATTGGACGGAGGATCGGTTTTGACCCCAAAATCGTGGCGGGCGCCGGGTTCACACATGATCACAATTATCCGGTGCCTCAACAGCAGCATCAATGCATTCTACTCCGTACGCACAGTAAACACCAATGACATATCATTAGCGGGCCTGACCCAATAATCTCCGGGGCCTCCACGATGCTCCGCCTCCGCTGGGGGGAATTCCCGACGGTGATTTTCACTTGTTCAACAGGCTACTTGGCTGATGAAGGCGAGAGAGGAGGTAGGACATGCAAATGTGTGACCGTGCGCCACCGATCCTGGCACTAGCCAAGGTGGCTGGGGCATGGGGGGGGGGGGGGGGGGGGGGGGGGGTGCCTGCCCGGGACAGGTGGCGGTGATGAGGGGTGACAGGGGTGACCAGGAGATGGGCCATGGGGTTGGGGTGACATCCCACAGGACTAGAGTGTCCAGGCACGGGCCACCATTGCAGTAGCCTGCAAGGCAGCCACCTTGCTGCCCACCCCACTGACCACCCACCTTGGCCCGTGGTTCTGCAGAGTGACACTCGCCATATGGGTGCCCCCACCCCGCCACACACACCCACACCCAACCCTGTGCCATACACCACATCCAAACAGGCCGCCAGCCACCACCTACAGGCAGGGTATCACGCAGCCCACTGAAGGGCAATGGCCACAGTAGTCCCTACAGGGGGGGGGTGCTGGAAGGGGCAAGGGAGCATACCACTGGCAAGGGCAGTGCCAGCCAATGGTTCCCTGGGCAGCAGTGACTGGCGCCAGGGCCAGAAGCCCCCAAGATGACAGGCACTGACGGGGTACAGGGGAAAGAGGGGGAGGGGAGGGGGAGTTTGATATGCGAGGGCAGGATCCGCCAACGAGGGCCACCATGTAACCCGTTGGACCTACTCGGGCACGGGAGTATGCACCATGCTAACATGTCGGCCTTTCACCCGCTGCAGTCAATGGATATTGGAATTCAACCAGCAATTCAACCAGCAATGTTAGCATTCCTCCTAGTCGCCACAGCCCTGGGGTGTTGTGTTTGGTCCCTTTATACTTCAAGATGAGCTCACTGAACACTTCGATCTGTCCAAACCAAGATCCTTTTGGTGTGTCTCATGTGGTAGGATGGCAATCTGATACAAGGCATGTTATCATGGAGTGTTGGTACTCCATTAGAACTTACACCTTCTGCTGACCTGTTACATGTATGTCTTATCACTTTGTGTTCTTCTGGAGATGGCTGGATGAGTCTCTCTTTATATACAGGTCCCATGTCACATGATCTTGGTCTTGAGACCGCATGGTGTGTCTGCACTGCCACCTGCTGGCTGGAGGTATCACACCAACCAACTATGATATGGCCCATAGGCATATCACCACATGAGGAATCCCGTGAGGCTGCAGAAGCTGCTTAAGGAGGACGCTGCAGCAGCGGAGCCTGCCGCAAAGGAACAGGAGGCAGCCATTGAGGATGGACAGCTGGCCGCCCAGCAAGCTGTGGAGGAGGTGGGAAGGAGGCACTGCATGAGTCTTCATGTGTACCGGCAGCGTCTGTCATTCAAGGACCTGCCGGACTGGGTATGCTGTCGAAGACTCCGGCTGAGCAGGTGCGACATATCTGCAAGATTATGGTGCACCTGGCCCCGCGGGGGAATGGGGAAGGACTTTAAATTGCTACAAAAAACGTTTCTGGCATGACTTTCACATGAGATGTCTGTGACTTCTGTTGGAAATCTTTCACACAGTGACTTCGCAGTCGGGTATTCCAGATCCGGGAAGCAGTAGTTCACCAGGGTCACCATATCCGAGCTCCAGGAGGAGTTGATGAGGAGGCAAACCCCCCCCCCCCCATCCTTCGTTTGCACGATGACGCCATGCGGTTCATCCGGTGAATTGAGAAGCCGTTAGGTTGTATGGCGCAGTTTGATGAGGCAGGGGTGAGCCATTTCTCCGAGATACAGAGCTTACAGAAGCGGGGGTGCTGGTTTCAGGAGCGGGGTGTGGGGGAGTGCTGGTGGGTTTTGGAGGGTGGTGTGGTTGGGGAAGTGGGGGTGGGTGGAGGGGTGGTGGGGTGGTGGTGGGTTGACAGACCTGCCATGGGGAACTGTAACTCAGTGGGGTCTCACTTCCTCCCCCAATACCGACATCCGCCCTGGCGATTGCCCTTTCTTAAAACAACCGGCCATGTCCAGGGCCCTCTGTTCTGCTGCGGTGAGGGGGCCGCAGGTCTGGGGGTCCCACTCCAGTCCTCCCCCGCTCTTGGCAGTTGTGAGTGGCCTTCTCCTGGGTGGGGGGGGGAGGGAAACAGAAAACGCACAATGTCAAACAGTCTAACGCATGGAGTCCAGGGGGTGGGTAGCTCATGGTTCCATTGGCCAGGGCACCCGCCTATGGCAGCCGGTATAGGTGCTGGCAGGTGGTGCAGCGTGAGGGTTCGGAAACCCTCCTGGTGGGGTGGGGGTGGGGGGGGGGGGGCATTGCGTGTGTGCGGGACGGGGATCGATGCTAGGGGAACAATGCTACCTACTCACCCTGGCCGCCCTGAGGAGGTTGTGCAGTGTCATTCGGCACTGCTGGCCAGTCCTTGTGGTGTTGCCCATGGTGCTGACAAACTCTGCCACCTGTGTCCAGGCCAGACGAATGGCGGTGACTGGCAGCTTCCTTCCACCCCGGGGTACAGGTCGCCCGCCTCTCCTCCATGGTGTCCAGCAATGTATCCAGTTCCGCATCAATAAACCTCGATGCCACTCGTCTTGCTGTCATCCTGTTGGCTGGATGCTGTGTGTGGGGAATAAAGTGTGTATATGCGGCTGCAGCTTGTCAGCCTCCTGAGTGTCAATTCCGAACCTAGCTGGAATTGGGCACAGTTTCTCATTGGAATCGATCATGTTCCACATTGTGCCAGTGCTAGCCCCTGTGGTAATCACCACTGTTGTATATATATCGCATATGAGGTGTATTATGGTAATGCTCCTGTACTACAGGTACGGGGGTAGACCCCTGCCTGCTGGCTCCGCCCAGTAGGCGGAGTATAAATGTGTGTGCTCGCCGAGCTGCAGCCATTTCGGCAGCAGCTGCGGGAGGCTACACATCTCTGCGTAATAAAGCCTCGATTACACTCTACTCTCATCTCATCGTAATTGTTAGTGCATCAATTTATTACGCAGAGATTTTACAATGGTGGATCACCGAATCAAGCCGGATCGCCTGCAGCTGCACCCTCAAGCAGACAACACCAAGTCGGCCTTCGCACATTGGCTAGCTTGCTTGGAAGCCTACATCGGATCAGCGACAGAACCACCCTCAGAGGCACAGAATCTCCAGATCCTATACATGCGGCGGAGCTCTGCTATCTTTCCCCTCATCCGGGACGCGTTGACCTACGCTGAGGCCATGGCGCTACTGAAGGAGAACTACACTCAGCAGACCAACAAAGTCTATGCCAGGCACCTCCTGTCCACACGGCATCAACTTCCCGGTGAGTCTGTGGAAGATTTCCGATGTGCCCTGCACACCCTGGCGAGGGACTGCGATTGCCAGGCTGTTTCGGCCGTTGAACATTCTGAACTCCTAATTAGGGACGCTTTCGTTATGGGCATAGGGTCGGCGTACATCTGCCAGCACCTCTTAGAAGGGCCTACCCTCGACCTCGTGGCGACCAAGAAACCTGCGATCTCACACAGTCACCTCCCGCAATGTACAGACGTACGCCCCCGACCGAACGGCGCCCCCCTCCTGGACATCATGAACCCCGCCAGCAAACACCCAATCGTAGACCCCACCAGTGACTGCTCCCAGCCAACCCCAAGCCTGCGCCGCGCGGCAGCCAGCCAACCCCGGGGGTCCCAAGTGCTACTGCTGCGGACAGACAAAGCACCCCCGGCAGCGCTGCCCGGCGCGGAGCGTGCTCTGCAAGGCCTGTGGGAAGAAAGGATATTTTGCTGCTGTGTGCCAGGCCCGCTCAATCGCCGTGGTAACCAGACCCATTGTCCCTGCACCCCCCACGTGCGACCCGTGGGTGCCTTCATCTTCCTCACCTCAGACCTTGTGCGGCCTGTGGGCGCCGTCATCTTCCTCGCCTCAGACCACGTGCGGCCCATGGGCGCTACCATCTTCCTCGCCTCAGAACACGTGTGGCCCGTGGGCGCCGCCATCTTACTTGCCTCAGAACACGTGCAGCCTGTGGGCGTCGCCATCTTGCTTGCCTCAGGACACGTGCGGCCCGTGGGCGCCGCCATCTTTAATGCCACCCGCCATGTGCACCCTGTGGGTGCCACCATCTTCCTCGCCTCAGGACCCCTGCTCGACGGGCACCTCATTGGGTCCCTCATCGCCTGCAACCGCCGCCGACCAGCCAGGGGCCTTCCAACACCAGTCGCGTCTCACCTCCATCACGATCAACCAGTCCCGGCCGCACAATCTCGCGACTGCGTCGACGAAAGTGAAGGTTGATGGGCACAAGACATCATGCCTTCTGGACTCAGGGAGCACTGAGAGCTTCATCCACCCTGATATCGTAAGGCACTGCTCCCTCACGGTACACCCCATTAACCAGAAAATCACCCTGGCCTCTCGATCCCACTACGTGGCGGTCCGGGGGTACTGCACTGCCACCCTCACCATCCAGGGCATAGAGTTCAGCGACTTCCGGCTCTACGTCCTCCCCAACCTCTGCGCTGCCTTGCTACTCGGCCTGTACTTCCAGTGCAACCTCCAGAGCCTAACCCTGAAATTTGGGCTACCTCCCATTATTGTCTGCAGTCTCACGACCCTTAAGGTCGACCTGCCTTCTCTGTTTGCAAACCTCACCCAGGATTGCAAACCCGTCGCCACCAGGAGCAGACAGTACAGTGCCCAGGGCAGGATCTTCATCAGGTCTTAGGTACAGCGGCTGCTATGGGAAGGTATTATCGAGGCCAGCAACAGCCCATGGAGAGCCCAAGTGGTAATTGTGGAAACTGGGGCGATAAACAGGATGGACGTTGGCTACAGTCAATCGGTACACGCAGCTCGACGCTAACCTTTCCAAATTTCTCCACACCGCCAAACTCCTCAACCTAACATACAACAAGGAGAAGTGCGTCTTCAGCAGTAATTGATTAGCCATCCTCGGTAATTTGGTTCAAAATGGAGTTCTAGGGCCCGACCCCGATCGCATGCGCCCCCTAATGGAACTCCCCCTTCCCCACTGCCCCACGGCCCTCAAATGATGCCTGGGGTTCTTCTCGTACTACGCTCAGTAGGTCACTAACTATGCGGACAAGGCCCGCCCACTCATTCACTCCACCGTTTTCCCACTGACGGCCAAGGCTCACCAGGCCTTCAATCGTATCAAGGCTGACATCACCAATGCCGCGAATCACGCGGTCGACGAGATGCTCCCCTTCCAAGTCGAGAGTGATGCATCAGACGTCGCTCTGGCCGCCACACTGAACCAGGCAGGCAGGCCCGTGGCATTCTTTTCACGCACCCACCATGCCTCCGAAATTCGGCACTCCTCCGTCGAGAAGGAGGCCCAAGCCATAGTAAAAGCTGTGCGACATTGGGGGCATTACCTGGCCGGCAGGAGATTCACTCGCTTCACTGACCAACGGTCAGTTGCCTTCATGTTTAACAACACACAGCAGGGCAAGATCAAAAATGATAAGATCTTGAGGTGGAGGATCGAGCTTTCCACTTTTTGTATCGCCCCGGTAAGCTCACGAGCCCCCAGATGCCCTATCCCGAGGTACATGTGCCAGCACAAAAGTGGACCGATTCTGGACCTGCACGACAATCTGTCACCCAGGGGTCCCCCAATCTGCCCTACTCTATCGAGAGACTACCAGATCTGCGCGGATTGTAAACCGCACTTCTACTGGCCAGACCGAGTGCACCTGGTGAAGGCCTCCCACCCCTTTGAACACCTCAGCGTGGGTTTTAAAGGGCCCCTCCCATCCACTGACCGAAACACGTACTTTCTTAACGTGGTCGATGAATACTGCAGATTCCCCTTCGTCGTCCCATGCCCCGATATGACACCTGAAACCGTCATCAAAGCTCTCAACACCATCTTCGCTCTGTTCATTTTCCCCGTCTCCGTCCACAGCGACTGGGGTTCCTCATTTATGAGCGATGAGTTGCGCCAGTACCTGCTTAGCAAGAACATCGCCTCAAGCAGGACGGTCAGCTACAACCCCGGGGAAACGGGCAGGTGGAGCGGGAGAATGGGACGGTCTGGAAAGCCGCCCAGCTAGACCTACGGTCCAGGAATCTCCCGGCCTCTCGCTGGCAGGAGGTCCTCCCCGAGGCCCTTCACTCCATTCGGTCGCTCCTTTGCACTGCGACTAATGAAACCCCCCCATGAACGTCTCTTTGACTTCCCCAGGAAGTCCACCTCCGGGGTTACGCTCCCAATGTGGCTGACAGCTCTAGGACCCGTTCTCCTCCGCAAGCACGTGCGGCTCCACAAGGAGGACCCGTTGTTTGAGAGGTTACTGCTACTCCATGCGAACCTGCAGTATGCCTACGTGGCGTACCCCAACGGCCGCCAAGACACAGTTTCCCTCAGGGACCTGGCGCCAGCTGGGTCCCCACACCACCCTCCCTCTGCCACGGAGCCAACCCTTCCTCCCCCCACAGCACCTCACCACAGCCCCTGCTCCAGGACGATCCGTCCTCCCCTTGGTCGCACCCGGAGATGAAAATGAGGTCGACACACTCCCGGAGTCACCGGCGACCGAACCGACGTCTGCATCGCCACCGGGACTCCGGCACTCGCAACGGAGGATCAAGGCGCCCGATCGTCTGAATTTGTGAACTTTCCCCAAAATGTTAACATATTCATGTAAATAATCTCCCACCACCCCCGCTGGATTCTTTTTTAACAGGGGGTGAATGTGGTAGTCACCACTGTTGTATATATATCGCATATGAGGTGTACTACGGTAAGGCCCCTGTAGTACAGGTATGGGGGTAGATCCCTGCCTGCTGGCTCTGCCCAGGAGGCGGGGTATAAATGTGTGGGCTCTCCGAGCTGCAGCCATTTCAGCAGCAGCTGCGGGAGGCTACACATCTCTGCATAATAAAGCCTCGATTGCACTCTACTCTTGTCTCGTCGTAATTGATAGTGCGTCAGCCCTTTAACGGTCGTTGAATTGGTCCTGTTGTGGCTCCAGTTTTGCTCTCATAGAAGTCGACCAACCCTGCCCCAGCATCAACATTAAAATCAGGAATGGAAATTCTGGCCCAGAAGGTGGCGACCAGGAGGACGAGTTGGCCTGGAATAGTTTCTGGTATCTGGGTGTCCAGGTGGCGCTGGATTGGCTGCAGCTTCATAAATAAAATTCCATCAGCCTGGCGAGCAGATGTACAGCCTTTCGTTCTCACTGGTGGGTCGAGTTCAGTCCATTCAGATGAACATCTTGCCATGATTCTTGTTTTTAACTTCAATGCCTCCCAGTCTTTCTGCCGAAGTAATTTCTTCGGGGATTATAGCGACTCATAGCGGGCTTTCTATGGGCAGGGAGGAGACCTTGAATTCGGAGGGGGTTCTTACAGAGAGAAAGGCAGGTGGTGGTGGGAGGGGGGGGGGGTGTTGGTGCTGCCGCATTTGTTGTTTTTTATTGGATGGCCAGTGCGGGGAAGGTGTTGGGATGGTGTGGCTAGCAGGAGGCTACCTGTCTGCGGATGGAGTCGGGGTCTTGCAGAGGGTCCTGCTTGGAGACGCTGGCGATGGTGTGTCTGCTGTTCACAGCGGCAAAATATTTTTCGAAAGCCCAGCGGCTGTCTCCACTTTGAATATATGGCAGCAACTCCATCAGCATTTTAAGCTTAGGGCAGTGTCACGATGGGCCTCTATCTGCAGAAATTGTTTGTTTGAGCCGGTGAGATTAGGTGCCACATTTGGAGTGAGGTGTTGGAGAGGCTAAGGGATTTGTTTCTAAAATAATAATAAGCAGAATAATCTTTATTATTGTCAGAAGCAGACTTTTCTTTTCTTTTTTTAAATTTAGAGTACCCAATTAATTTTTTCCAAATAAGGGGCAATTTAGCGTGGCCAATCCACCTAACCTGCACATCTTTGGGTTGTGGGAGCGAAACCCACGCAAACACGGGGAGAATGTGCAAACTCCACACCGACAGTGACCCAGAGCCGGGATCGAACTTGTGATCTCGGCACCGTGAAGCAGCAGGGCTAACCCACTGGGCCACCGTGCTGCCCTCAGAAGCAGACTTACATTAACAGTGTAATTGAGTTACTGTGAAAATCCGATGGTTTGCTTGGGGTGTATTTTTGATTTGCGGGGTGTTCTGTTTCTACTGTTGTTTGCAATAGTTAATTTTGATGTTGGCATTGTTTTGGTCGTATATTTTTGACATAAAAAGCTTAAAGTTCAATGAAAATATAAAAAAAACAAAATCCAATTGATGTGAATCGGTGAAAATTCGGGTAAAGGATACTGGAAAACCATCCGAGAGTGATTGAAGGGCTTGGGTTAGCCATCTGTCTTATGGGATGAAACACTTTCTTCAAAGGGTGAAAAATCCTCAAGAAGAAAATCATTGTGGCAAGAAAATGCTGTGTGTGGAGATAAAAGAAAATGTGAAAAAGTTCAAAAAGATTTTTTTAAACGCATTTAGGTCGACGACTGGAGAAAACTGCAGAGGGAAGTACAAAGAGGGGCAATATTGCTGAACCTTACAGAGGAAAGTTTAGCAGATAATTTGGCCTGGATTTCCCTCCTTCATGCAAGTCATTAAAATTCATGGCTTGGCCACCCCCTCAGGTGGAGGATAGGGTTCGGGCCAGTCAACCCGGAAGATGGTTAAAGGCAGCCAGGTGAATATTTCTTTCTGTTAAAATAAGAACACAAATGTCCTCCAGTCCTCACTCCTCATGCCCTCACCCTCCAAACACTCCCCATGCTGCATCCATGCCACCCTGATCCACCACCCACCTCATGGCCCCTTCTGTCCCCATACCCATTGACCTTCTAAACATTGGCTGGAAACAACAAACCCGATAAGATATACAGATCATGGCCGTGCCTGGTAGATCTCACAGGGAGCCATTTAGCACTGGTTTCCATTAACATGGACCAGTTGTAATGGCACCTGGGTGGTCTCCTGGGCCATTAAAGACCCCCGGGTGGTTGGATACAGGACAGGGTGGCAACCTAGCACTCCCGCTGGCACACAGTCACCTTGGTATCACCAGCCTGGCACCCTGGCAATGCCCTCTGGCACCCTGACAGTTCCCCCTGGACTCGGCAGCAGGAAATTGCTCGAGTGCGGCCTCGGCGAAGAGAAACTCCCCAAGGCCAAAAAGCCGGCAAAGTGCCATTGAAGAGCAGGGTGTTTCTCCACACTGAAGACACCGAGAAACAAACTGCTAAATGCACCCAATACCGGACATAGATTTTTTTCAGTTGAGTCATACCCATAATATTCAAGCATCTGTTTAAATGATCATTTAATTTGACAAATATATGAGGTTTTGTCTGCTTTCAAATTTCAGTATAGGCCTCGTGAATTCTACTTAAGGCTACTGATTGAAGGTGTTTGGGTGTTTGAGGGTTGGGGTAAGGGACGATGAGAGGAGGCAAAGGAACTACGGGGAATAAGGGGATGAAGATGAAGATGTGAAGAACTGGGCTGATTTCTCTGGGACAGCAGGTGACCCTTTCAACCTACCTTCAGTTCACAGGTTCATAAGATATAGGAGCAGAATTAGGCCATTTGGCCCATCGAGTCTACTCCGCCATTCAATTAGACTGACCATCCTGGCCTTAACTCCACTGTCCTGCCCGTTATCATAAGTCCGTTATCATAATCTTTCAACCCATTACCAATTAAAAATCTGTCTAACTCCACAACCCTTTGAGAGAAGTAGTTTGTCCTCAACTCAACTTTAAATTTGCTACCTCTTATCCTTAGACTATGCCTGCCTCAACAATGCTTGCTTCTGTATCCTGGTGGCAAAGTGGCAGCAGCTACCTGTCCATTAGCAATGGGCAGCTAATTAGGAACAGTTAAATGGTAACTCAACAGCAGATAGAGAAAACTATGGGATTTGATGAACATTCCATGGAGCTCACCCTATGTCACAACCTAGGAAGCTTAGTAGAGTTGGCCATTGTGCAATGAAGGTGAGGAAGTCAGTGGCATAGTGGTATTCTTACTCGACTAGTAATCCAGATACTCAGGGTAATGCTCTGGGGATCTGGGTTCAAATCCACAGGGGCAGTTGGTGGAATTTGAATTTAATAAAAAGAATCTGGCATTAAAAGTCGAATAATGACCATGAAACCATTGTTGATTATCGTAAATGCTAAACTGGTTCACTAATGTCCTTTAGGCAAGGAAACCTGCCGTCTTTACCTTGTCTGGCCCATATATGACTCCAGATCCACAGAAATGTGGTTGACTCTTTAATGGCCCCTCAGGGATGGGCAATAAATGCTGGCCCAGCCTGCGATGCACACATCCCATGAACAAATAAAAAAAATAATGCACTCATAACTATAAAGAATGAAGGTAGCAATGTTGATCCCTTGCACTGACAGACACCTGTCATGGAGGAGTACTTGTTCTGGTGCTGCAGATATAAAAAGTGTGAGGGAAGATAACATAGGATGTATACCAATAGGCCACCAAAGCTGAGTAGCCCACAGCAATGAAGTTCACAAGCAGTGAGGGGTTCTACCAATTCAACAGTCTACTGGCCAATGGAAAGGAGCAGTAGGGGAGCAGGATAGGCAACCACAGGTAACAGCACTGTGTCATCTCCCGACTCCCTCTATGATGTTAAAACCAGTCCTCCGTATTCCCACAAAGCCAACAGGAGCTTGTAGAAAGTAATAAGAACATAACAATTAATGCGTTATAACCAATGAAGTATCTTTGAAGTGTTATGTAAACAATGTAGCAGCTCAATTACAAAGTTACATTCACTTTACTAAAATACCATGAATGCCGCTGAAACATCGCAATATTGATATGGGGAGGTAACCTTCCCAGATCTGCTCAGTCTGACCAGCATTGAATTCCAGCTCCATTCGAGATTTTATCTTGATAAACAACTAGGCCAGGAATTAATGCTAAAGTGTCGGTGTTTCTGACATCTAAGGAACAAATTTTAAAAATAAACTTCTATTCACCCGAAGAAGTGTTGAACTATTAATTGATTTAATTTAATTTCTCCAATGATAATTAATTGTTAATATTGGCTCTGCTTTAATGACACACAATGCTTCAAGGTAGAAACTTTGTAATATACATTTTGAAGTTTTTTTCAATACACTTGCTGTCACAACATATGCTGGAAAGAGCAAGTGTGATGTGAGGAAAACCTTTTGCACCCAGCGAGTGGTTTGGGTCTGGAATGAATGGCCTGGGAGTGTGGTGGGGGCAGGTTCAATTGAGCATTCAATGCTAATTTGAATAGAAACAATGTGCAGGAGTACAGGGAAAAGGCAGGGTAATGGCACTAAGACACGATGCTCATTTGGCGAGCTGGTGCAGACACGATGGGCTCAATGGCTGTGATTCTCTGATTCAATTAAATGCTAAAACAATGTTATTTGCTTTTTCAATTTATCTAATAGTGCTATTTCAATCTGTTCCAAAATTGCACTCTTATTCATTGCATTTCTGAGTGGAGGGTCACATGATAGGCACTGCCATAGATAATTTGAAACAATCAGATATTCCTTTCATAAAAGATCAAGGACAGGTGACAAGGTCATAGTGTCATTAACTGTGTTGAAGGTCTCTCAGTTGAAGTTTCTTTGCTGACATCTGCTTCTGGTTCTTCTCCCTCCATCTCCTGTGCCAGACCAACATTTGATGACTGTGATATTGAAGCTGACTTGTCCAGCTGTCATCAGGATCAAGAGGACGATTGGAAAATCTAATTTGGCTGGATTCTCCTGTCCCCCAGCTCCATGCTTCTCAGCGGCACTCCATTCCCTGGCAGTAGGATTCAGTACTACCGCCACTTGTCAATGGGATTTCCCATTAAAGCCACCACACACCGCCAGGAAACCCACAAGCGGCGGATGCGTTGCCGGTGGGAACAGTGAAACGTAATGGCCAGAGAATTCAGGCCGTTATGGAGCATCAGGGTCAGTTTCTGCAGGGTAATACCGGACCCTGCTACACACAAGGGTATGTTATGGGTGGAGAGAGGTGCTGGGATAATTTCCCCATTTTTTGTCTCAACAAAATTTTAGTTTTAAGGAGGATTTCAATTCCTTTTTGGTGCAATAAGGTTAAAGAACTTACATGAACAGGCAATTTATAAGATTAAAAATCAAAAGAAAGGATAAACATTTATTGTCCCAATGCCTGAAATCTACATAACTAAACACCCATTTAGCAAAGATGCAGGCATATAAACACACAAGAAAAATGAGTTCTAAACATGCAGCATGCACTTAGGTTACTAACACAGATGACTAACTCTGATACTTCCCTGCCTGTGAATGGTTTTGCAAGAGGCGGGTGCAAAGGGGCAGTTTCCTGCCCACCAGTTGTGAATAGCCAATTAGGAGCAATTAAATTGCACTTGAACAGCATACAGAGTGAGTCATGATATTTTGCAAACATTGCAGGAGGCCCACACTTTGTCAGCACTTCAGCATTTCACCAGAAGAGCTTTCACAGCAGCAAGCAATTGTTCAATAAGAGTTTAATACAGGCATCACTATAAAGAGTGGAGGTGGCATGGATAATCCCTTGTATTGGCAGCCACCTGCTATGGAATGGTTGTTCTGGAGCTGCATCCGTAAAATGTGCTCGGGAAAATAAAATAAGGGGCGTGATTTAACAGCTTCGTCGCACCCAACTTGGTGTCAGGACAAGGCCGTTGAAACTCATGAGAGACCTCCCGCCAGATTTGCGATGCTTGAAATGCCTCACGAGATTTATCTGAGTCACGTGAGACATTGCGATTTGGATCTGCAGATTAGCATATTTAAATGAGCCATTAAGCATCGTACAGCAGTCAAGACAAATAAGTCCTATCGGAGGTGGTGTAAATCCTGGACTGGGCTCACTGTTAGAAGTGGAGCGGAAAATTTGTTTATAATTGTCATTTTGTAAACATGGGCTGGATTTCGGAATGCAAACCACTAAGGAAATCACCATTGTGAGAGAAGATGTATTATATTATTTTGAAGAATGTTTTTGGAAGTGGAGTTTTGAAACACTCATGTGACAATCATCTGGGTGGATTGTGAGGAGAAATTAACGGACATTATCTTGAGTTTGGAATAGAGTGTGTGCATTTGACCATAGTCATTCTGTGTGCTTAAAAGGGACTGTGTGTGTTAATGAGACCATTGTAGCTGAAGATGCACTTTATAATCCATGTTAATCTTAAAATCTGTGTGATGTCAAACTAAGGGGGAGTAAAGAAGTATTGTATAATAATCCTATTTTTTTATGTCCAATAAATCATTTGTTTCTTGGTGTTACAACCAATTTGCTGTCCTGTGACTCTGTTCCTCCATGTTTTAAAAAAAAGTACAAATTACAGTCTTTTGTGCCAGGTTTCCATTCTTGAATCTTCCCGTCCAGTTATAACATCAACTGGGATCATAACATATGTCTTTTCTAGTCAAAAAGAAAAAGGATGCATACATTAGGTCTAGGCAACTAAAAACAGATGACGCAGTTGAAGAATACAGGGAAAGTAGAAAAGAGTTCAAACAGGGAGTTAGGAGGGCAAAAAGGGGTCACGAAATATCCTTGCCAGATTAAGGAGAATCCCAAGACATTTTGTACGTATATTAGGAACAAGAGGGTAGCTAGAGAAAGAGTTGGTCCACTTAAGGACAAAGGATAGAAATTCTGCATAGAACCAAAGGTCGTTGGTGAGATCCCTAATGGATCCTTTGCACCGGGGGTTCACAAAGGAGAGGGACACGTTGGTTGGTGGCATCTCAGAGGGCTATGTAAACAAATCATTATTGCGGGGGCGGAAGTGTTAGGTGTGTTAAAAAGCATTAAGGTAGACAAATCCCCAGGGCCAGACGGCATCTATTCCAGATTACTGACAGAGACAAGGAATGAATTCGCTGGGCCTCTAACAGAATTCTTGTTGTCCACAGGTGAGGTCCCAGAGGATTGGAGGGTAGCCAATGTTGTCCTGTTATTTAAGAAGGGTAGCAAGTATAACCCAGGTAAATATAGGCCAGTGAGCTTGACGAATGTGGTAATGAAATTGTTGGAAAAGATTCTCAGAGATAGGGGGCGGGGTTCTCCGGTCGCCGGTGCCAAAATCGCTTTCGGCGATCGGCCAGGGAATCCCCGTTTGCGCTGAAATCTGGGGCAGCGACGCTTTTTCCCAGGGCAGACATGACAATTACTAGAGGGCACAAGTTCTAGTTGAGGGGGGATAGGTTCAATGGAGATGTGCGGGTGAAGTGTTTTGCACAGAGGGTGGTGGTGGCCTGGAATGCACTGCCAAGTGAGGTGGTTGAGGCAGATACGTTAGCGACCTTTAAGACTTACCTAGATGGATACATGAACTGACGAGATATATAGGGATACAGGCGGTTGTTCTTAATAGATCATGTGATCGGCACAGTCTTGGAGGGCCCAATGACCTGTTACTGTGCTGTACTGTTCGTTGTTTTTCATTCAATTTGACACCAGCCTTAACTTCCTTAGTTAGTCACAGATTGTTCATCCTTCTCGTAAGAGTCTTTCTTTCTCAATTAAATATATCTTCACTAAGAGTTGAGAAATATCTCCTCGAATGTCTGTCACTATTTATCCACAATCTTACCTTTGAATCTGTTTTGTTCATCCACCATAGCCTCTGCTTTCATATCTTTTTAATTGTCTTTATTTATTTTTCAGGCACTACATTCAGACCCAGACCCAAGTTTCTTTCTCTCAAACTGAATGTGAAATTCTAACATTATTAAAACTTGTCTCTTGCGGATCTTTTACTATGAGATTATTAATTAGCTCTTTCCAATTACACATTACCACGTCTCAAATAGTTTCTTTCCTGGTTAGTTCCACAACGTATTATTTTATGAAACTTTCCCAAATGCACTCGGTGAACTCATCCTCAAGGCTATTTTTGCCAATTTGATTTGTCCAATGTATATGAATATTTAAAACAGCCACAATTATTTCATTAGTTTCCTTGCAAGCCCCAATTATTTCTTGATTCGAACTGTTAGACGGCCTGTACACTCTTCCCACCACTGACTTCTTTACATTTTTATTTCTTATCTCCACCCAAATTAATTCTACATCTTGATCTCCTGAGCCAAGGTCATTTATCAATACTGCATTTATTTCATCTTTATTAACAGAGCTACCCCACCTCCTTTTCCTTTCTTATTATCTTTCCAAAGTTTTGAATATCTTTGAATGTTCAATTCCCAGCCTTGTTCACCTTGGAACTATGTCTCTATAATTGTTACCGTATCTTACCCATTTCTTTCTATTTGTATTAGCTTTAAATATTGGACTATATTTTTGACTTCACTGTTTCAGTGATAATGAAACAGAGTATGTTGTCAGTCCTTTACAAATATGCCCGATCTACATTCCTTTGAAATTGCTGGAATAAATGTTGATGCATTCTATAAAAGTGACTTCTCCCTTCGGGTGCAAAATTCTGATTTTAAAGTTCTAATTTTCCCTTGCTGCGAAATAAGTTCCAGGATTTTGATTAAGTGACGATCAAGGTATGGCAACATCAGGACAGTGTGTATATTAGAACTGAATGTATAAGGGCATTTTGGGAGAGACTCATTCTGCAACTAACCCTAAAAAGCTAAGTTTTTTCCATTACATAGAATTTCTACAGTGCAGAAGGAGTCTGTTCGACCCATTGAGTTTGCACCGACCCTCCGAAAGAGCACTCCCTCATCCTAGCCCCGTGACCCCACCTAACATGCACACCTTCGGATGCTACGGGGCAATTTATCATGGCCATTCCATCTCTCCTGCACATCGTTGGACTGTGGGAGGAAACCGGGGCACCCGGAGTGTGTCAGGGCTGGTGTTTTTCCCAGCTGCCTGTTCATCATAGTGATGGTGATATGACATTTGCTTTATATATTGCAGTTTAATAATACTTCATAAACACTTCAAATCTGACAAAAACCTTCTTTGGAATTCCCTGCAGCTCAGTGTGATGATTTGCCATCGTAAATGATGCATATTGTAGGTTAGAACAAAGAATAACATATATTCCAAATTTATTATTATTTTTAAATAATTTCTTCAGATATATGAAGGTTTCAAACATGACAGGTGGGAAAAATGGGAATTTTGTTTTATGATAAGTTATGTTTTGGGGTGAATGAGTTTGAAAATAATTTGTCTTTCTACCTGTACCGTTTGTGTTTGAATATTGCCAAGGTTGTTGAGATAAAAGCATGGATTTTTAAGTCAGCTTTAAGTAATGCTGATGTGAACACATCCATTTTCAATAGACCAAGACCAGGTTTAAAGTAAGAATGATTGGAAATGCTAAAAACTAAGTCAGTTTCCAAGTGCAATGAGTGCTGTTAAATTACATCCAGTTATCTCAATGTCCTGGCAGGGAGGTGCGGGGTAAATTCTCACACTTATTACAATGAAAATCAGGTGGGTTCTATAGAGGGGTTGTCTTCATAGAATTTACAGAGCAGAAGGAGGCCATTCGGCCCATAGAGCCTGCACTGATTCTTGGTGAGAACATCCTACTTAAGCCCACACCTCCACCCTATCCCCATAACCCAGTAACTCCACCTAACCTTTCGGACACCAAGGGGCAATTTAGCGTGACCAATCCACCTAACCTACACATCTTTGGACTGTGGGAGGAAACCGGAGCACCCGGAGGAAACCCACGCAGACACAGGGAGAGCATACAAACTCCACACAGACAGTCCCCAAGGTTTGTTTGTGCTGAATTTGGTTGCATTTGAGTGCTATAGTGAGAGTTTGGTGACTTAGGGATATTAAGGGTTCATTTTTTATCTAAAGTCTAGTCTTTCTTTTATTTAGTTAATTAACTTCAAAGTTGCTGTTTTCAAAGGTGAGTTTTCAACCTTACACTACGGGCAATTTAGCATGGCCAATCCACCTAACCCGCACATCTTTGGACTGTGGGAGGAAACCGGAGCACCCGGAGGAAGCCCACGCACACACGAGGAGGACGTGCAGACTCCGCACAGACAGTGACCCAGCCGGGAATCGAACCTGGGACCCTGGATCTGTGAAGCATTTATGCTAACCACCATGCTACCGTGCTGCCCTAAATATATATATATATATATATACTTTTTTTTTAAAGGGCCTAACAGGTGTTTAATCTTTTCTTTTTTTTCCCCCTTTAAATCTCTTTGTGAATTCAGATCAGCAGGGATGGAGGCAAGGATAGTTGCATGCTCCTCCTGTAGGATGTGGGTGGTGAGGGATACCACCAGTGTCCCCGCTGACTACACCTGCGGGAAGTGCACCCAACTCCAGCTCCTCAGAGACCGTGTTAGGGAGCTGGAGCTGGATGAACTTCGGATCATCCGGGAGGCAGAGGGGGGTGATACAGAAGAGTTACAGGGAGGTAGCCACACCCAAGGTACAGGACAAGAGTGGCTGGGTTACAGTCAGGGGAAGGAAAACGAACGGGCAGACAGTGCAGGGATCCCTCGTGGCCATTCCCCTTCAAAACAAGTATACCATTTTGGATGCTGTTGGGGGGATGACCTACCAGGGGAAGGCCCTAGCGGCCAGGTCTCTGGCACTGAGCCTGGCTCTGTGGCTCAGACGGCCATGGGGGAGAAGAGAAAAGCAATAGTGATGGTTTGGGAAATGGATAGAAGATTCTGTGGTTGCGAAAGAGACTCCCGGAAGGTATGTTGCCTCCTGGGTGCCAGGGCCAGGGATCTCTTGGATCGAGTCTACAGGATTCCTGAGGGGGAGAGTGAGCAACCAGAAGTCGTGGTGCACATAGGCAACAACGACATAGCTAAGAAAAGAGATGAGGATCTAAAAAGTGATTTTTGGGAGTTAGGTTGGAAGATAAAGAGTAGGACAAGCAGAGTAGTGATCTCAGGATTGCTACCGGTGGCACGTGCAAGTGAGGCAAGGAACAAAGAGCGAGTGCAGCTGAATACGTGGCTACAGGGCTGATGCAGGAGGGAAGGCTTCAGATCTGTGGATCATTGGGATACCTTCTGGGGAAGGTGGAACCTGTACATGAAGGACGGATTGCACCTAAACTGGAGGGGCACCAATATCCTGGGTGGGAGGTTTTCTAGGGCTCTTCGGGAGGGTTTAAATAGTTTGGCAGGGGGACGGGAACCAGAGCTATGGATCAGAGGATAGGGTAGCTGTTGAACAGGCAGAAATAATATGCAGCAAGTCTGTGAGGAAGGATAGATAGTTGATAGGGCAAAGTTGCACTCAGTGGAATGGGTTAAAGTGTGTCTGTTTCAATGCAAGGTGTGTCAGGAATAAGAGAGATGAACTTAGAGCATGGATCAGTACTTGGAACTACGATGTTGTGGCCATTACGGAGACATGGATTTCACAGGGGCAGGAGTAGTTGTCAGATGTTCCATGGTTTAGATGTTTTCAGAAGAATAGGGAGGGAGGTAAAAGAGGAGGGGAAGTGGCACTGTTAATTAGGGGGTGCATCACAGCTGCAGAAAAGGAGGTGGTTGAGGAGAGTTTGACTACTGAGTCAGTATGGGTGGAAGTCAGAAACAAGAAAGGAGCAGTCACTTTATTGGGAGTTTTCTATAGACCCCCAATGGCAGCAGAGAGATAGAGGAACAGATTGGATGGCAGATCTTGAAAAAGTGCAGAAGACAGAGTTGTTGTCATGGGTGACTTCTACTTCCCTAATATTGACTGGAATCTCCTTAGTGCAAATGGTTTGGATGAAGCAGATGTTGTCAGGTGTGTACAGGAAGGATTCCTGACTCAATATGTAGATAGGCCGACTAGGGGGGAGACCATATTGGACTTGAAGCTCGGCAACAAACCAGGCCAGGTGTCAGATGTCTCGGTGGCAGAGTATTTCGGTGACAGTGACCGCAACTCCTTGACCTTTACCATAATCATGGAGAGGGATAAGAACAGACAGTATGGGAAGGTATTTAATTAGGGGAGGGGAAATTATACTGCTATTAGACAGGAGCTGAGGAGCATAAATTGGGAACAGTTGTTCTTGGGGCAATGCACAACAGTAATGTGGGGGTTGTTTAAAGAGCACTTGCTGCAAGTGCTGGATAGTTTTGTCCCACTGAGATGAGGAAGGAATGGTAAGGTGAAGGAGCCTTCGATGACAAGAGAAGTGGAGCTTCTAGTCAAGAGGAAGAAGGAAGCTTACATAAGATTGAGGAAGCAAGGATCTGACTCAGCTCTAGAGGGTTACAAGGTAGCCAGGAAGGAACTCAAAAATGGACTGAGGAGAGCTAGAAGGGGGCATGAAAAAGCCCTGGCGGGAAGGATTGGGGAAAACCCCAAGGCGTTCTACACTTATGTGAGAAATAAGAGGATGATCAGAATGAGAGTAGGGCCGATCAGGGATAGTGGAGGGAACTTGTGCCTGGAGTCTGAGGAGATGGGGAGGCCCTAAATGAATATTTTACTTCAGTATTCACTGGAGAGAGGGACCTTGTTGCTCATGAGAACAGTGTGAACCAGGCTAATAGACTCAAACAGGTTTATATTAAGAAGGAAGATGTGCTAGAAATTTTTAAAAGCATCAGGATAGATAAGTCCCCTGGGCCTGACGGGATATACCCAAGGTTACTACGGGAAGCGAGGGAGGAGATTGCTGCGCCATTGGCGATGATCTTTGCATCCTCACTCTCCACTGGAGTAGTACCGGATGATTGGAGGGAGGTGAATGTTGTTCCCCTGGTCAAGAAAGGGAATACGGAAATCCCTGGGAATTACAGACCCATCAGTCTTACGTCTGTGTGAGCAAAATATTGGAAAGGATTCTGAGAGATAGGATTTACGATTATTTAGAAAAACATAGTTTGATTAAAGATAGTCAGCATGGCTTTGTAAGGGGCAGGTCATGCCTCACAAGTCTCATTGAATTCTTTGAGGATGTGACGAGACACATTGATGAAGGTCGGGCAGTGGATGTGGTGTACATGGATTTCAGTAAGGCATTTGATAAGATTCCCCATGGTAGATTCATTCAGAAAGTTAGGGGGATGGGATACAGGGAAATTTGGCTGTCTGGATACAGAATTGGCTGGCCGAAAGAAGACAGTGAGTGGTAGTGGATGGAAAGTATTCTGCCTGGCGGTCGGTGACCAGTGGTGTCCCACAAGGATCTGTTCTGGGACCTCTGCTCTTTATGGTCTTTATAAATGACTTGGATGAGGAAGTGGAAGGGTGGGTTAGTAAGTTTGCCGATGACACGAAGGTCGGTGGAGTTGTAGATAGTGTTGAGGGTTGTTGCAGGTTACAAGAGGACATTGACAGGATGTAGAGCTGGCTGAGAAGTGGCAGATGGAGTTCAACCTTGATAAATGTAAAGGAATTAATTTTGGAAGGTTGAATTTCAATGCTGAATAGAGGGATCTTGGGGTCCATGTACATAGATCCCTCAAAGTTGCCACGCATGTTGATAGGGTTGTTAAGAAGGCATATGGTGTGTTGGCTTTCATTAACAGGAGGATTGAGTTTAAGAGCCGCGAGGTTTTGCTGCAGCTTTATAAAACCCTAGTTCGACCACACTTGGAATATTGTGTCCAGTTCTGGCTGCCTCATTATAGGAAGGATGTAAATGCTTTGGAAAGGCTACAGAGGAGATTTACCAGGATGCTGCCTGGACTGGAGGGCATGTCTTATGAAGAAAGGTTGAGGGAGCTCGGGCTTTTCTCACTGGAACAAAGAAGGCAGAGAGGTGACTTGATAGAGGTGTACAAGGTGATGAGAGGCATGGATAGAGTGAATAGCCAGAGACTTTTCCCCAGGGTGGAAATGGCTGTCACGAGGGGACATAATTTCAAGGTGATTGGAGAAAGGTATAGGGGTGATGTCAGAGGTAGGTTCCTTACATAGAGAGTGGTGGGTGTGTGGAATGCACTGTCAGCAGAGGTGGTGGAGTCAGAGTCATTAGGGACATTGAAGTGACTCTTAGACAGGCACATGGACAGCAGTAAATTGAAGGGGTGTAGGTTAGGTTGATCTTAGATTAGGATAAATGGTCGGCACAACATCGTGGGCTGAAGGGCCTGTACTGTGCTGTACTGTTCTATGTTTTGTATTCCAAGGTACTCCCAGGCTGTGAAGATGAAATGCACTCGGTTATTTGTAACTTTTATGCTCAACGCATCCACAGTTCACCCAATCAGAAAATGACATCTGTAACCAGCCTTTCTGGGCTTACACTGTTGAAATTAGCTCCGTTATCCCATTGATAGAATCGCAGGCTAGAAAGTGAACTATTTAAAATTTAAGACCCCGTGGCTCCACTTAAACAAGCACAAATGTTTAGTTCTTATTTTCTTATGTTCTTAAGGTTTTACTCTGTTTCCTCTCCGACATTCCTCCTGCAACCAACACCACTGAAAATATACCTCTTATGACAAGTTGGGAGATCTTGCAGTATGCAAAATAGCTATGTAACAAGTGTCTGTACTTGAAAGTTATCAATGATGTACTTTGATTGTTTCTGAGGCACAGTATAAGGTGATGCATGAATCCAAACTCCTTGCAGAGCCAAAAAGCAAAGTGCCTCAAGGGAGGACCTTGTATTGCCTGTTGCCCTTATATTGAAATTTCTACCAGAGGCACTGACATGGCCCCCATTTATATTATGTTGTTTCTCCCAGGACCGGGGCTGCCTCCATCAATGTAATATAGATGCAGCATACAACATCACTTTTGTTAGAAAATCAATATCCAGTTTTCAATGACTCGTGACTGGTGTAATTTTTACTATTCAGATTCACAGCACAATGTAATGAATCTCTCAGCAGATTCTCAAGCGAGGGCCCCTAATATTACAGTAAAATGGGATGACAGCTGTGATATTCCTTTTTCCAAATCTTACCTTCAGTTTTTATTGAAAGATCCTTTGTGCTTATAATTCCAATTCTGGTATTTAGAACTGACATTGTCTCTCTCAACATTTACCTGATAAAATGTAACTCACTCGGAAAATCAATTTGGAACACAGCTGGAAACCATGGCAATGAATGACAAATGGCTCTTGTGAACATTAATAGCCCCAGGTAAAATAACCATGTGTACTCCAGGGAGACTATCACAGCTATATAAAATTCACTTGTAACAAAGTGCTGTTATTTCTCACAGATAACATTAGAAGCAGTTGTTGGTTCTGATGTGATGGAGTTTGTTGCTTTTAATGGCATCAGTCTGCAACAAAACTCTTGTTTGCTAACTGGGTGTTGTGATTTTCAAGTTTAGAGAGCTTGGAGCTTCAAACCCAACTATTACCCTTTGCGCACCAAACAAAGATACAAACATCTGCTTTTTCCGACCAAACAAAAGACAAATTTGCATGCACGATCACGAGTTACCAAGTTACCCACTATTCTCCTGCATTAACAACTATTTCTTCTCCTAGTCAGTCTCTGCACCTGCATTGCATAGGGCTGCATTCTCCATTCCGCCACATTTCTGTTTCACCCCGCTGGCGGGACGCTCTGTAACGCATGTCGTCGAGAAACCCCTGGGCTGCCGGCAAAACGGAGCATCCCACCAGTTGAGAATCCAGCCCATAGTCTTTAAACCATACAGGTCTCTTAATGGTACATGTTCGCATTGACATTGGCTGTTCATCTAGGTGATGTTTCTTGTTCAGAGAGAGTTGTTCCCGTGACATGTGTTGCCATGGTAACTGCTGTTCAATTATGGTTGTTGGAGATAGGCGGATTTCTGGGATTGATGCCGGTTCTGTTCTCAGTACAGATGGTGATATCCTTTCTTCCTAAACAGCCAATTTCTGTGAAGGAACAGCTTTGCTCTGAGGAGGAGCAGCTTTGCTTGTTGTTTGTACATGCCTGCGGTTGCCCTGGCATATTTGGTCATTCACTTCCACCGAGTATGAACGGGGTGACAGTTCCTCTATGCATGTCCCAAGTTTCCTGTGGAATAATTCCTGTTGAGCGCATTGAAGGTTTTTACGTGAACCAGATCCCCAGTTCTCAGCTCTGGTAATTGCTTGGCAATCTTGTCAAACTAAAATTTGGCTTTCTGACATTTCATCTTGATCTTTTACTTACTACCTCTGGTTTCAGTAGTACTTTTGTTATTGGAAAGGTATTTGCATGTGGCATGATGTTAGACTTTGGACATGACCACTTTCCATGCCTTCAGTCAGTGTGTTTCTCCATTTGAGGATTGCCTTTGAGGCTGTCTGTGCTAGATTTGCCTGATTTTGATGACGACTCCTTTGGCAATTTTCACTGCTGCCTCAGCCTTTCCATTTTGATTGGGGATAGTGTGGAGATGGTGTGTAGTATGGAGTTTCACAATCTTATGTGAATTGGCCAAATTCTTCACTCGTGAACTGAGAGCCATTGTCACTCATCACCATGACTGGAATGCCGAACTGACTGAATTGTGCTTTCAGACATTCTTCTATTTCTCCGATCATCATTGAAGGCAGCTGGTCTAATTCCAAGTAGTCAGAAATAATCAACAGTGACAAGATAATCAGTTTCTGCTACAGTGAAAAAGCTTAATCCCAGCTTCATCTATCTGGGGCATCATGCATCATCAAGGGTTGTCTGTCCTGTTTTGCTTGGTATTAATTACAAGCACTGCACTGGCCTTTGTCGTCTTTAATTCCATTGCTCATATTCAACCAGTAGAGCATTTTTCTTGCCTGTCTCAGTGTTGATTCAGACTCTTGATGGCTTGCATGGACATACTTCCACATCTCTCCTTTCATCTCCATAAGGACGATAACTCCATTTCCTTTGTACAAGATGCTATCTTGGGCTGTTAATTCACCTAGGTATGAAAATCGTGCAATCTTACTTTTGCAGTCTTTATTTCTGGATCATAATGTAGCCACCTGGGGTGACCACTGCCCAAACACAAAATGGAAGATTGCAAGGAATGCAGGGTAAATGGACATGTTGTAAAAAGCAAGCAGCTTGCAAAGCGCTTGTATATTTGGACTGCTGCAGAAACTAGTTCTGACTGCTGCAGAAACCAGACAGCACTATGAAAAGAAAACAGTTAGCATACTAATGAGGCGATACTGGGCGATCCCCAGATACAATGGAAACAAGTTAAACACAGATCGATACATTCAATGGAAGGCCAGACTTTTCGGCTCCAAAGAAGTCCAAAACAATAATTCCCAAGAACCGCCCAGGGATCGAGGAACTGCCCCCTTATTGGGAATTCAAATCAATCGATTGGGAAGAGACCCAATCGATTGCGAGTGAATAGAGGGTCCGCCCAGACCCTGAGAGAGGTATAAAACAGAGACCGTGACCCCAACTCTCTCTCTCTGCCAGCCTCTCCTCGACCAGCTCTCTCTGCCAGCCTCTCCTCGACCAGCTCTCTCTGCCAGCCGCTCCTTGACCAGCTAGCCCTCCCAGCAGAACACCGTTGCAGCAGAAGAACCCCTGTGGAGGAGAGGTCTGGAAAAGCAGCCGCCAACAAGTAAGTGTCACAACGCACGCTACGGGAATAGACACTCCTGACCCCTTTAGACCATAACTACTGGAAGCCTGCGGACACAGGACAAAGCTAGAAGCCGTTGTTCCCTGATCCGGCAGTCCCCTTGTCCAGATAAGTATTTGGCCTATTAGTGGCAGGATTAGCCTAGTCTTATAGTTTTATATGCATGATTAGTAGATTACTGTAATATAATAAACGTGTCTTGTTTGAACTTACTAATTGGTGTATGGTTTTATTGCTTTGAACTTGACCTTGAAACTTGTGGCGGTATCTTAACGATACCTGGCGACTCCAAAGCTAAGTAACGAAACAGAGCCAAATTGAGTGTTAAGCACACTCACCCAGAACGAGCAACAATAATGATGAGAAGGGCAGCACGGTGGCCTAGTGGTTAGCACAACCGCCTCACGGCGCTGAGGTCCCAGGTTCGATCCCAGCTCTGGGTCACTGTCTGTGTGGAGTTTGCACATTCTCCCCGTGTCTGCGTGGGTTTCGCCCCCAAAACCCAAAAATGTGCAGAGTAGGTGGATTTGCCACGCTAAATTGCCCCTTAATTGGAAAAAATAATTGGGTAATCTAAATTTATTTTAAAAAAACAATAATAATGAGGCATTTTGCACAGGTCTGTGAAAGTATGATGTTGCAAGAGGCACCGGTGCCTACCTGACAATTTTTGTTCACTTGATAGCCTTCTTCATCATTGTATCGTTCACAGACCATTAGTTTCCTATTGACTTGACAGAGCCAACCTTGTCGATTATGTATTTTCTTCATCAGACTCTTCTGCTGATATCTCACCAGCGCCTTCTGTCTAGGCTTGTTTTGCTTTTTTCTTGTCAAGTACTTGTGTGAAAAATAATTCAGCTTCTTAAAATTAAAACATTTGCTTTCCACATGCCAGGCAATCTTCTGTTTGCCATTGTATGATGTCCTCTGCAGAATTTGCATCCCATCCTTTGTCTGCAATTTCTCTGCTCTAATGGCATAGAATGTCTCTCAGCATAATGTATCTCCTGGTCTGCTCTACCATGCATGTGCTCTAACTGAAGTTTTAACAAGTGTCGCATTGCTATCACTTTCCTGAGCATAGGTTTCTCCTCTTACAGTAGATTTTCTCTTACTGTGGGGTATGCCTTAGGCTATTCAGTCCTTAATCAGATCATATTTTAGCTGTCCAAATTCACATGATTCTGAAAGGTGTGTTATAGCAGTCACATACTGTTCAAAGGTCTCATTTTCACCTTGAGCATTCATAAGCAATGTACACTTGGGGTTCAAAGGGTTCATTCAAGGCTTTAAAATCTTTGCCGCCTTTTTGTTTGTTTGTTTGTCAATTAGATTTAGAGTGGTACACACTTTGTAGCAGTCCTCCCCAGCAGTGTTAGAAGTGTAGTTATTCTCATCGGCTCCTGCTTGTTTCGGAACTCTATTGCTAGCTTGTAATGGAAAAACTTGCCAATTCTGCCATATCTCCATTTCATTTCTACTGGAGCGAGGCTTGGAAAGCTTACATGTTTTTACTGGTAAATTTTTCTGCTACTTAACTTGTAGCTTTTGGTTGGTGTTTGTTTTTTCAGCAGCTTTTTGCTGATTTAAACATTACTGTGCGCCTTTCTGAGCTGGGTCCTCTCTGCAACATTTTCAGGTTTCAAAAATCTGTTTTAATATCATTAATGTTTATTAGTGTCACAAGTAGGCTTACATTAACACTGCAATGAAGTTACTGTGAAAATCCCCTAATCACCTGTTCAGGTACACTGAGGGAGAATTCAGAATATCCAATTCAGCTAACAAGCATGTCTTTCAGGACTTGTGGGAGGAAACTGGAGGAAACCCACGCAGACACGGGGAGAACGTGCAGACTCCGCACAGACAGTGACCCAAACAGGAATCGAACCCGGGTCCCTGGCGCTGTGAAGCAATAATGCAAACCACTGTGCTCCCGTGTCCACGTCCTGACACTATGGCAAGAATACTTCACTTGGAAGACTATGTTCACCCGCTGGAGATGAATCACCACTGATTTGAGCTTGCGGTGGGAGCGGAAATCCTGAGGTGATTCCCCATCCCTTGCCATGCAAATTTAAACATGGTAGAGATTGCAAGGGATCCCCTCATAAATTCCGCTCAGGCCACCATTTTGAGTGGTAGGCCCAACAGCTATGTCCCCTCCCCCACTGCAACACAATTCTACCACCACCGTGGGGTTATCTGGCCCCCCCCACAGTACGAGGATGACACGACCCCCCCACTCACCCCCTATCAGAGACCCCCATCACAGAGAGCCCCCCAAAGAACCTTCATAAGAGAGACCCCCATCAGAGACCACCTGATAAAATATATGCTTACCAGAGACCACCCCATAAGAGAGACCCTCACCAAAAACCCCCCATTACAGAGACCTCCACCAGAGACACCCCCATAAGAAAGGCCACAACCAGAAACCCACCCGTTACAGGGACCCCCATCAAAACTCCACCCCCCCCATCCCCATTAGAGAGAGCCCTGCCTTGAAGCCCTCCATTACAGAGACCCCAGCCTGGAAACCCCCCATGATAGACACCCCTGCCTGGAAACCCACCATTACAGATAACCGTGCCTGAAACCCCCCATTACAGACATCCCTGCCTGGAAGTTAGAGAGCCGTCCAGACAGAGACAGTGAAAAAAATCACTACTTTAACACTCACCTGTGCAATACACTTGTTGGCTCAGGCAGAGGAGGCAGCACCTGCAAATTCCCAGAACGACACAGTTAAGTACTTTCTGCAGAGAAAAAGAGGAAGTAAGAGCACTTAACTGTATTTGATGTGCTACAAGAGCTGCCAATAATAGTTAGAGGTTAATAAACATAGAACATACAGTGCAGAAGGAGGCCATTCGGCCCATCGAGTCTGCATCGACTCACTTAAGCCCTCACTTCCACCCTATCCCTGTAACCCAATAACCCCTCCTAACCTTTTTTTTTTGGACACAAAGGACTTTAGCATGGCCAATCCACCTAACCTGCACGTCTTTGGACTGTGGGAGGAAACCGGAGCACACGGAGGAAACCCATGCAGACACGGGGAGAACGTGCAGACTCCGCACAGACGCTGACCCAGTGGGAATCGAACCTGGGAAACTGGCGCTGTGAAGCCGCAGTGCTAGCCACTTGTGCTACCCTGCTGCCCAACATTATGGTTAGTTTCACAGTTAACTACTTGAAATTCACTCAAGCATGAAGAGAAATTAAGTTAAACAATTAAGACAGCTGGCTGTGTGTGGAAGCTCTCAATCAAAGCTTAGTAAAATCAATTTTGCATTGATGTAAATGAAAGCATGAAATCAAATATCTGAGGCGGTTTAAACCCAGCTGATGCGGTTTTCTCTTTATAGAAATTTACAGGTGCTGATTCCTCTGCCTGAGCCAGCAAGTGTATGGCACAGGTGAGTTTTAAAGCTGTGATATTTTTTCACTGTCTCTGCCTGGACTGCTTTTTAGCTTCCAGGCAGCGGTCTCTGTGTGGGGGGGGGGGGGGTTCCAGGCAGTGGTCTCTGTATGGGGGGCTTCCAGGCAGCGGTCTCTGCATGGGGGGCTTCCAGGCAGCGGTCTCTGTGTAGGGGGGGGGGGGGGGGGGGTTTGAGGCAGTGGTCTCTGTATGGGGGGCTTTCAGGCAGCGGTCTCTGCATGGGGGGCTTCCAGTCAGCGGTCTCTGTGTGGGGGGCTTCCAGGCAGCGGTCTCTGTATGGGGGGCTTCCAGGCAGCGGTCTCTGTATGGGGGGGGGGGGGGGTTCCAGGCAGTGGTCTCTGTATGGGGGGCTTTCAGGCAGCGGTCTCTGTATGGGGGAGCTTCCAGGCAGCGGTTTCTGTATGGGGGGGGGGGGGGGGGGGGGGGGGCTTCCAGGCAGCGGTCTCTGTATGGGGGGGGGCTTCCAGTCAGCGGTCTCTGTATGGGGGGGGGGGACTTCCAAGCAGCGGTCTCTGTATGGGGGGGGGCTTCCAGTCAGCGGTCTCTGTATGGGGGGGGGGGACTTCCAAGCAGCGGTCTCTGTATGGGGGGGGGCTTCCAGTCAGCGGTCTGTGTATGGGGGGGGGGGGGGGAGGCTTCCAGGCAGCGGTCTCTGTATGGGGGGGGGGCTTCCAGTCAGCGGTCTCTGTATGGGGGGGGGGGACTTCCAAGCAGCGGTCTCTGTATGGGGGGGGGGGGACTTCCAGGCAGCGGTCTCTGTATGGGGGGCTTCCAGGCAGCGGTCTCTGTATGCGGGGGTTCCAGCAGCGGTCTCTGTATGGGGGGGCTTCCAGGCAGCGGTCTCTGTATGGGGGGCTTCCAGGCAGCGGTCTCTGTATGCGGGGGTTCCAGGCAGCGGTCTCTGTATGGGGGAGGGGCTTCCAGGCAGCGGTCTCTGTATGGGGGGACTTCCAGGCAGCGGTCTCTGTATGGGGGGGGGGGGGGGTTCCAGGCAGCGGTCTCTGTATGGGGGGACTTCCAGGCAGCGGTCTCTGTATGGGGGGGGGGGGGGGTTCCAGTCAGCGGTCTCTGTATGGGGGGGGGGGGGGGTTCCAGGCAGCGGTCTCTGTATGGAGGCTTCCAGGCAGCGGTCTCTGTATGGGGGGGCTTCCAGGCAGCGGTCTCTGTATGGGGGGGGGGGGGGGGGTTCCAGGCAGCGGTCTCTGTATGGGGGGGCTTCCAGTCAGCGGTCTCTGTATGGGGGGGGGGGGGGGGTTCCAGGCAGCGGTCTCTGTATGGAGGCTTCCAGGCAGCGGTCTCTGTATGGGGGGGCTTCCAGGCAGCGGTCTCTGTATGGGGGGGGGGGGGGTTCCAGGCAGCGGTCTCTGTATGGGGGGGCTTCCAGGCAGCGGTCTCTGTATGGGGGGGGGGGGGGTTCCAGGCAGCGGTCTCTGTATGGGGGGGCTTCCAGTCAGCGGTCTCTGTATGGGGGGGGGGGGGGGGGGTTCCAGGCAGCGGTCTCTGTATGGGGGGGGGGGTTCCAGGCAGCGGTCTCTGTATGGGGGGGCTTCCAGTCAGCGGTCTCTGTATGGGGGGACTTCCAGTCAGCGGTCTCTGTATGGGGGGGGGGGGGGGGTTCCAGGCAGCGGTCTCTGTGTGGGGGGCTTCCAGACAGCGGTCTCTGTATGGGGGGGGGGGTTCCAGGCAGCGGTCTCTGTATGGGGGGACTTCCAGGCAGCGGTCTCTGTATGGGGGGGGGGGGGGGGGGGGGGTTCCAGGCAGCGGTCTCTGTATGGGGGGGGGGTTCCAGGCAGCGGTCTCTGTATGGGGGGGCTTCCAGGCAGCGGTCTCTGTGTGGGGGGGCTTCCAGACAGCGGTCTCTGTATGGGGGGGGGGGGGGTTCCAGGCAGCGGTCTCTGTATGGGGGGGCTTCCAGACAGCGGTCTCTGTATGGGGGGGGAGCTTCCAGGCAGCGGTCTCTGTATGGGGGGCTGCCAGACAGTGGGGGACCTCTTGTGGGGGTTCTCTCTTATGGGAGTCTCTGGTGGAGGGGGTTGGTTGGGGTGGGGTGGGCAGGATTTGCATTGTGGGGGGTGGTGGGCGGGTGCCCACCGATGGGCTTTGGCGGCAACACCCTTAAAGAGTTATCCTCTTGGCCCATGGCGAGGTCCACCGCATTAGGGTCATGCTGGGAAATACCTGCACCAAACCTCACCCATGTGAATCCTCGCCCCGAGGACCAGAGATTCACGCAGGCTTGGAGAATCTGGTGCCCAGCCCGTTAATAGGATGCAAATGGGCATCCTCCTAGTGCTGCCAACGGGGAACCGGAGCATCGGAATGGGATCAGTTGATTCTGGATTCTCCGTCGCATCGGAATGGGATCAGTTGATTCTGGATTCTCCGTCGCATCGGAATGGGATCAGTTGATTCTGGATTCTCCGTCGCATCGGAATGGGATCAGTTGATTCTGGATTCTCCGTCGCATCGGGAACACCGTTACCAACAGCGGCGAGAATCCATCCCCATGTTTCATGTATAAGACAGCAGAGCTTCATTAGTATCTTCTTGATGAGATGAATTTATTGAACTGACTCTGAGTTGGCAGCTTACAGAAGCTTAAATGGCACAGGTCACCTGACAATGGAAAGTCAGACAGGGTATGTCGACCTGATTGCATTTCAAACCCAAACACGGTCAAGCATTAATAATGAACAACAACAACTTGCGGCTTTAAGCTGCCCACTTAAACTTTATGTAGATGCACCCAATTTCTTCAGGCACTTTAGAAGGCAGTTCATTTTACAGATTACAGGTTTTTATTGGTGCAAATCGGAGTGAATCTTTGGCTTAGTGGTTGCATCCCTTCTCTGGTTCAGAGACTGGACAAGGAAGAGGGTTGACATGGGGTGAGGAAATCGTCAAGACAAAAGGAAATTAGTTCAGTGGGAGAGCAGTAAACTAAAACAGTTGGTCTACCAAGGAAGCCGTTGTTTTCAGCACCGGGTGGAAACAATCTGCAGATCAGTTTGGAAACAGGGGAGAGATGATCTTTGGAAGAGAAAGGATTGCCAAAATCTGGGAAATGATAGCATATCATTTGGTAGTGGATTCATGCTCCAGAAAGGGATAGGAGTCATCAGAGAATGAGCTTATAGCTTCAGCAGATTCTGCCACTGTACAATAATAACATGCCCTTTGTCAGCAGTTTTGACAGTGGGGTTAGAACTGAGGGATTGGAGTGGTACAAATTCAGATGGAGACAGATTAGAGTGAGTAATCGGAGCAGAAAAGCCGAGGCAGCAATCACAGCAACGATTGAGAGGCAAGAATTCAGAGGGAGGAATTCTGGGAAATAATGATGGTTGGAGATAGAAGACACCTAAGGATTCATGTGTAATGTTTAAGAATTTATGGCATCCAAGGGCATACATAACATAAAAACATAGAGATACGCCAGAGAAATAAAAAATTAATGAGATTTATCTTCTGTTATTTTACAATAAATATAATGGCTTTCTTTAAAGTTAGGCCTGATCTACTTACATAGAACATAGAACATAGAACATAGAACGATACAGCGCAGTACAGGCCCTTCGGCCCTCGATGTTGCACCGACATGGAAAAAAAAAACTAAAGGCCATCTAACCTACACTATGCCCTTATCATCCATATGCTTATCCAATAAATTTTTAAATGCCCTCAATGTTGGCGAGTTCACTACTGTTGCAGGTAGGGCATTCCACGGCCTCACCACTCTTTGCGTAAAAAACCCACCTCTGACCTCTGTCCTATATCTATTACCCCTCAATTTAAGTCTATGTCCCCTCGTGCTAGCCACCTCCATCCGCGGGAGAAGGCTCTCGCTGTCCACCCTATCTAACCCTCTGATCATTTTGTATGCCTCTATTAAGTCACCTCTTAACCTTCTTCTCTCTAACGAAAACAACCTCAAGTCCATCAGCCTTTCTTCATAAGATTTTCCCTCCATACCAGGCAACATCCTGGTAAATCTCCTCTGCACCCGTTCCAAAGCTTCCACGTCCTTCCTATAATGAGGCGACCAGAACTGTACGCAATACTCCAAATGCGGCCGTACCAGAGTTTGGTACAGCTGCATCATGACCTCATGGCTCCGGAACTCAATCCCTCTACCAATAAAGGCCAACACACCATAGGCCTTCTTCACAACCCTATCAACCTGGGTGGCAACTTTCAGGGATCTATGTACATGGACACCGAGATCCCTCTGCTCATCCACACTACCAAGAATTTTACCATTAGCCAAATATTCCGCATTCCTGTTATTCTTTCCAAAGTGAATCACCTCACACTTCTCCACATTAAACTCCATTTGCCACCTCTCAGCCCAGCTCTGCAGCTTATCTATGTCCCTCTGTAACCTGCAACATCCTTCCGCACTGTCTACAACTCCACCGACTTTAGTGTCGTCTGCAAATTTACTCACCCATCCTTCTGCGCCCTCCTCTAGGTCATTTATAAAAATGACAAACAGCAACGGCCCCAGAACAGATCCTTGTGGTACGCCACTCGTAACTGAACTCCATTCTGAACATTTCCCATCAACTACCACTCTCTGTCTTCTTTCAACTAGCCAATTTCTGATCCACATCTCTAAATCACCCTCAATCCCCAGCCTCCGTATTTTCTGCAATAGCCGACCGTGGGGAACCTTATCAAACGCTTTACTGAAATCCATATACACCACATCAACTGCTCTACCCTCGTCTACCTGTTCAGTCACCTTCTCAAAGAACTCGATAAGGTTTGTGAGGCATGACCTACCCTTCACAAAACCATGCTGACTATCCCTAATCATATTATTCCTATCTAGATGATTATAAATCGTATCTTTTATAATCCTCTCCAAGACTTTACCCACCACAGACGTTAGGCTCACCGGCCTATAGTTACCGGGGTTATCTCTACTCCCCTTCTTGAACAAAGGGACCACATTTGCTATCCTCCAGTCCTCTGGCACTATTCCTGTAGCCAATGATGACCTAAAAATCAAAGCCAAAGGCTCAGCAATCTCTTCCCTGGCTTCCCAGAGAATCCTAGGATAAATCCCATCCGGCCCCGGGGACTTATCTATTTTCACCTTGTCCAGAATTGCCAACACTTCTTCCCTACGCACCTCAATGCCATCTATTCTAATAGCCTGGGTCTCAGCATTCTCCTCCACAATATTATCTTTTTCTTGAGTGAATACTGACGAAAAGTATTCATTTAGTATCTCGCTTATCTCCTCAGCCTCCACACACAACTTCCCACCACTGTCCTTGACTGGCCCTACTCTTACCCTAGTCATTCTTTTATTCCTGACATACCTATAGAAAGCTTTTGGGTTTTCCTTGATCCTACCTGCCAAAGACTTCTCATGTCCCCTCCTTGCTCGTCTCAGCTCTCTCTTTAGATCCTTCCTCGCTTCCTTGTGACTATCAAGCGTCCCAACTGAAACTTCACGCCTCATCTTCACATAGGCCTCCTTCTTCCTCTTAACAAGAGATTCCACTTCTTTGGTAAACCACGGTTCCCTCGCTCGACCCCTTCCTCCCTGCCTGACTGGTACGTACTTATCAAGAACATGCAATAGCTGTTCCTTGAACAAGCTCCACATATCCAGTGTGCCCAACCCTTGCAGCCTACTTCTCCAACCAACACATCCTAAGTCATGTCTAATGGCATCATAATTGCCCTTCCCCCAGCTATAACTCTTGCCCTGCGGGGTATACTTATCCCTTTCCATCACTAACGTAAAGGTCACCGAATTGTGGTCACTGTCTCCAAAGTGTTCACCTACCTCCAGATCTAACACCTGGCCTGGTTCATTACCCAAAACCAAATCCAAAGTGGCCTCACCTCTTGTTGGCCTGTCAACATATTGTGTCAGAAAACCCTCCTGCACACATTGTACAAAGAACGACCCATCCAATGTACTCGAACTATATCTTTTCCAGTCAATATTAGGAAAGTTAAAGTCTCCCATAACAACTACCCTGTTACTTTCGCTCTTTTCCAGAATCATCTTCGCCATCCTTTCCTCTACATCTCTAGAACTATTAGGTGGCCTATAGAAAACTCCCAACAGGGTGACCTCTCCTTTCCTGTTTCTAACCTCAGCCCATACTACCTCGGAAGAAGAGTCCCCATCTTGCATCCTTTCTACCACCGTAATACTGTCCTTGACTAGCAGCGCCACACCTCCCCCTCTTTTGCCCCCTTCTCTGACCTTACTAAAGCACCTAAACCCCGGAACCTGCAACAACCATTCCTGTCCCTGCTCTATCCATGTCTCTGAAATGGCCACAACATCGAAGTCCCAGGTACCAACCCATGCTGCCAGTTCCCCTACCTTATTTCGTATACTCCTGGCATTGAAATAGACACACTTCAAACCACAGACCTGAACACTGCCGCCCTCCTGCGAAGTCAAAATTGTGCTCCTGACCTCTCTACTCTCAATCTCTCGCTCCCCAAAACTACAATCCAGGTTCCCATGCCCCTGCTGAATTAGTTTAAACCCCCCCAAAGAGTACTAACAAATCTCCCCCCCAGGATATTGGTGCCCCTCAGGTTCAGATGTAGACCATCCTGTCTATAGAGGTCCCACCTTCCCCAGAAAGAGCCCCAGTTATCCAGAAATCTGAATCCCTCCCGCCTGCACCATCCCTGTAGCCACGTGTTTAATTGCTCTCTCTCCCTATTCCTCATCTCACTATCACGTGGATCAGAACATAGTTCTCATTATAAATATAAAGAAGAGATTCAAATTTGGATTAGCCAGAAAGTAAATTCACAGAATGTCACTGAAATATTTAAGCAGATTATCTTTATTCACTTAAGAGGAAGTGGTATTATAGAACTATTTATTGTGCTGGTTTTGTTTAATTTCATCTCCTGCAGATACTTAATTTCATATTGCTGCATTTATTTCCAAGGTAACCTGGCCTCTATCATCACTCTTGGATACCACAGTTGCCCATTGTCTGACCTTCTGGTACCACCCGTGGGTAACTTTCACTTTTCTCTACTTTCAATTTTTGGAAAACTGGCAGCAGAATCTCCATCTAATTTACATAAATTTATAAACGGAATTGAAGAGAGGGCTACTGGTATTGTAACTGAGTGGTGCAAGCAGATTGAAAACCTTTCATTTCACCATCGAGAATTGCCAGTGAGGGTAAAAGTTCTCCCTTTATCTATGTACTGACCTTTTCACTTGTGCTCAGGATTGGAGGAAACTGGATTTGAAGCCAGTTCAGACAAATGTTCTTTTTGCTGATTTAAATTCACAACATTCGTTTAAGGAGGTACCTGTGGTTATGGCTCCATGGCACAGAGGTGTTCATTACCTTGAAACAAATTGATACTTAGAAAGATCATGGATGGGATTCTCCGTCGGCCGTTGCTGGTATCGGGAAACCCAATTGGGCGGAGAATGACACGTGAGGTGAATGCCATGCTCCTATGCCGCGACAGTGGTGTCAGTGCATTTTACTCCACCCTTAACGTAAATGCCGTTGGCATATCATTAGCGGGCCTGACCTGGTATTCCCTGGGGCCTCTGCGATGCTCCGCCTCCGCCAGGAGGAATTACTCACGGCGGGTTTCACTTGTGATTTCAAAAATCGGGAAACAGGCTGCTGAGGGAGATTGAGGGGGTATAGAAAGCGTCAACATCGCTATAGTCTGCTGACAGTTGTGTCACTGGCTGGGAGGCTTCTGGCAGGGCAGGGGGAGTAGTGGGGACCGGCCAGGAGGTGGGCCTTCGGGTCAGGGTGGACGGGCAGAGAACGCCATTGCCGCAGCCGGCAAGGTAGCACCAGCGCAACCATTGCTATCTTGTTTGCTGGGTTGAGTGTGTGTGGGGAGTGGAGTGTTAATATGCGGCTGCAGCTTGTCAGCCTCTCAAGTGCCAATCCTGACCCCGATGAATCCGACGCTGTTTTTCATTGGAATTGCCCGTGTTCCATGTTGTGCTGGTGCTAGCCCAATAATGGTTCCGGAATTGCTCCAGAACCGGTGCCAATTTTGCTGCTGTAGAAGTCTACCATTTCTGTCCCGGTGTCAACACTTGGGGCTTGATTCTCCATTTCGGACTAAGTGCTGAACTTGGGTGTCAACTACCAACACTCATCAACTGTTAATGGACTAGCACTGGCGCCATGTTGAATTTGAGCAATTCCAATGAGAAACGGTGTCAGATACGCCAGAGTCGGAATTGACACTGGAGAGTTTGACAAGCTGCAGCCGCATATCAGCACTCCACTCCCCACACACACTCATCCCAGCCAACAAGAAGGCAACACGGAGAGCGGCACCCTGGTTCGTGACATTGAGCATGAGACCCTGCTGAATGCCATGGAGGAGAGGTGGGCTACCCTGTATCCCGGAGTGGGAAGGACACTGGCACCCACTGCCGTACGCCAAGCCTGCACACAGGTGGCAGACACTGTGATGCCGTGTGCCCCACCGCCAGGACCAGACAGTAGTGCTGCAAGAAACTCCACTACCTCCTCAGAGCACCAAGAGTGAGTAGCCATTACTGTGCCCTTGGCATGAATCCCCGTCCCACACACCAGTAACCACCACCCCACCACCCAGAGGCAACTGAACCCCTCCTGCACCACATACCAACATCCATAACGGCCGCCAGGGCCAAGTGCCCTGGCCACAAAGGCCACCAGGTACCCACCCCATGTGTCTGACTGTCTAACATTGAGAATTTTCTGTCTCCAACCCCCCCCAACCCCCACCAACAAGAGAAGGCGGCCCACAACCGCCGGGGAGGGAAGAGATTGAAGAGGGACTGCCGCACCTTTGGCCCCTCACTGCAGTGGAGCAGTGGGCTCTGGACATGGTTGCTGAGCCCAGAGAGAGGGCAGTCGCCAAGGCAGATGTCGGCTGAATTGCAGTTCCCCATTGCTCATGTGTCACTACTCCCACCACCACCCCCACCACCCACACACCCCCTCCACATCCACACCAGCTCCACACACCCCCACCCACTCCCCCACACCCGACCCACACTCCTCCTCCACCACCACCACAACCCCAACACCACCGCGACCACCACATCCCTCCCCCACCACCACCTCTCCTCACCATCCTCACACCCCTCGCACACACCCCACACTCCCACACCACCAACATCCACATACCACCCCCTCTCCAACACCACCTCAACCCGCGATCCAATCATGTGTCATGTCTTGTGTCTTGCAGGATCATCTGGTGATGAGGCGGGTCTGTCTGGTGTCTCCTGCCTCCAACACCAGGTGGATAGCAGCGAGGAAGAGCACACGAACAGCGATGGGAGCCCGACTAAGGTACTGTTATGCTCCAGTTCCTTTGCTGTAGCTTGCTGCAGTAAATACACTTTTGGATATTTTGAGCAAAGGTCATTGAATGGAAACCTGGGGCGAAATTCTCTGCCACCCGGGAATTGGCGGGGGCGGGAATTGCGGCGCGCTGAGCGGTGAGCCCCCTGCGGCGATTCTCCGGCCCACGATAGGCCAAAGTCCCGCCGCTGGGAGGCCTCACCCGCCGCCATGGTTTGAATCACCTCTGGTGGCGGCATGATTGGCGACGCGAGCGGACCCCTGGAGTCCTGGGGGGGCGCGGGGCGATCGGACCCCGGGGGGTGCCCCCATGGTGGCCAGGCCCGCAATCGGGGCCCACCGGTCGACGGGCGGGCCAGTGCCGTGGGGGCACTCTTTCTCTTCCGCCGCTGCCACGGCCTCCACCATGGTGGAGGCGGAAGAGAATCCCCCAGCGCGCATGCGCCGGTGGTGACGTGAGCGCCAGCGCGAACACTCATCTCCATCAAGGACGGTCACCTCAGCACTTCGCTTTACCGCAAGCCCACAGACAACCTCACGATGCTCCACTTCTCCAGCTTTCACCCGAAACACATTAAAGAAGCCATCCCCTATGGACAAGCCCTCCGTATACACAGGATCTGCTCAGATGAGGAGGAGCGTAACAGACACCTACAGATGCTGAAAGATGCCCTCGTACGAATGGGATATGGCGCTCGACTCATCGATCGACAGTTCCAACGGTCCACAGCAAAAAACCGCACCGACCTCCTCAGAAGACAAACACGGGACACCACTGACAGAGTATCCTTCGTCGTCCAGTACTTTCCTGGGGCGGAGAAACTACGATATCTTCTTCGCAGCCTTCAACACATCATCAATGAAGATGAACATCTTGCCAAGGTCATCCCCACACCCCCACTACTGGCCTTCAAACAACCGCGCAACCTCAAACAAACCATTGTTTGCAGCAAATTACCCAGCCTTCAGAACAGCGGCCACGACCTGCCAGGGCAATCTCTGCAAGACTTGCCAGATCATCGACTTGGATACCACCATTACACGTGGTAACACCACCCACCAGGTACGCGGCACATACTCGTGCGACTCGACCAATGTAGTCTACCTCTTACGCTGCAGGAAAGGATGCCCCGAAGCGTGGTACATTGGCAAGACCATGCAGACACTACGACAACGAATGAACGGGCATCGTGCGACAATCACCAGGCAGGAATGTTCCCTTCCAGTCGGGGAACACTTCAGCAGTCAAGGGCATTCAGCCTCTGATCTCCGGGTAAGCGTTCTCCAAGGCAGTCTTCAGGACACGCGACAACGCTGAATTGCCGAGCAAAAACTTATAGCTAAGTTCCGCACGCATGAGTGCGGCCTCAACAGGGATCTTGGATTCATGTCGCATTACATCCACCCCCCACCATCTGGCCTGGACTTGCAAAATCCCACCAACTGTTCTGGCTTGAGACAATTCACACCTCTTTAACCTGTGATTATCCCTCTCCCTGGATCTGTAATGATTTGATTACCTGCAAATTCTCGCATTCCAAGCATTGTCCAGCATCTCTGACTTTGTCTATATAAATGTTTCTGGAACATACCTCGCCATTCACCTGAGGAAGGAGCTGCGCTCCGAAAGCTCATGTTTGAAACAAACCTGTTGGACTTTAACCTGGTGTTGTAAGACTTCTTACTGTGCTCACCCCAGTCCAACGCCGGCATCTCCACATCATGGCTACCACTTTTTCTTACTCAACGCTTGTGAATTACACTTAGGATGGTATTTAATGGAGGTTAGGGACAGCAGGGGTGCCAGCGTGAGCCCCATGCCATATCTTTTAGGAAAAACTCACCATATCAAGTATCGTTCAGGCACTTTTCAGGCCAGTGGTGGGCTTTACCCGGGAGGTGTCTGCTGCTGGTACAACACCCACCAAAGGCCTCGATAATCACTGGATGGAAGGAGTGTCACAGGTTGTGGGGAGGTCACAGGAGAAGGGTTCAACAGCCATAGCATGGGGATGGCTTTTAATGGGCACACCCCTCCCCCCTCAATCAGACACTGATTGCCCATGAATATGAGCTCCCTTCACCACCATGAGGTATATGCAAGCACCTCACTCTGGTTTGCTTATAGTCCTCCCCAGCAGTAGTAGTGGGATAATGGCCTTGAGTGAGTATTGATTACTGCCCCATCATGGTCTTAATCAGGAAGGCAGCGAGTTCACACCCACCACCCTGCCGCCTGGTTAAATGTTCCTCCTCCACTAAACTCTCCACAGGGAGGGCATTAGGTTCTGCCCTTAGGATCTACAACAACAATAACAACTTACATTTGTGCAGAGCTTTTAATTAAAACATCCCGAGGTGCTTCTGAAGAACATTATAAAGTAATATTTGTCACTCAACCAATTAGAGATATTAGGGAAAATGACTGAAAGTTTGGTCAAAGAGAAAAGAGGGGGAAAAAAACAGAAAGGATTACAGAGAGAATTCCAGAGTTATGGCAGCTGAAGGTATGGCCTCCGGTGATGGAGCAATTAAAATTGGGGATTCTCAAGAGGCCAGAATTGGAGTTAGACAGATCTTGGTGAGTTATGGGGCTGGAGGGGATTACAGAGGGAGAGGGAGGGAAAGAATATAAAGAGATCTGCAAACAAGGATAAAAATTTTAAAATCTCGAGCGATTAGTTTCTTATTCCTAAGTCCTTGCAATGTTTGCAATTTAGATTCAAAAAGGATAATTCTCCCCAGTTATGCTGAGACTAAGTGCTGATTGAACATTTTTCCATAGTTAAATAAATCATGAATTGAAGTCAAAGATTATTTATGAATCCAGAAATTCACTGCTTGGAAAATTGCCTAGTTTTGTTTCTTCCTGAACCTAAATTCATTTGTTTTTTTAAATAACGACAAAGAGATACTGTACTCCAACAAAATTGAATAGTTCATATCTGCAATCATTTATAGACTATTTATAATTCAATCACATTTAGAAAAATGAAGTGTGTCAGCAATTAATATAAAAATGTTTGATTATAACACTGTAGAGTCGGTCAAAGCCCAGAGAGACAATGGTCATCTTAGATAACACCCTCTAGGAAATGAGAATGGCAATGATTAGAGTGATGAAAAAGCAGAGCAGGCTCTCTGGCTGTCTGTTGTGGTAAAGATGCACTTGGAGTGCACATCAGATTAAATGCCAATTCCCTAACGTTCTTAATAAAGGTGGCTGTGCAGATAGTGGATGTATTGGACATGACCTTAGAAAATTCCCTAGATTCTGAAAGAGTCCCAGTGGATTAGAAAGTTTCAAATGTTACGCCGCTTTCAAGAAAGAAGGGAACTACAGGTCAGCTAATCTGACATCTAGAGGAGATAATGTTGGGATCCATTAGCAAGTAAGGACATTAAAAAAAATCAAAGGCAACAAAATTGAATTCCGTAGCACCTGTAATGTTGTTTTATTATCAAGTTGGCATTTTATTATCAAGTTGGCATATCCACCTTGCATGCATACTTGCAGCATGCATGCACTGAAGCTATCTTGCTGAGGCAATTAGTAAAGGTAGATGGTGACAGGCACTGTAGTGTGGCGACTAGGCGATTTTCACAGTAACTTCAGTGCAGTGTTAATGAAAGCCTACTTGTGACACTAATAAAGATTATTATTATTATTATATGGCAGTTTTCTTTCCCTGTAGGCTAGGGAAAAAAGAATAATAATAGTTTAAAGCAGAGCAGTCTAGTCTGAAGACAAGGAAGTGGCTGAAATAACTCAGTTGAAGATATTTGAAGATATTCAGCCAGAGCCTGAAGGGATTGTAACAAGAGCCAGAATCTGTACTGTAATGTAAGCATTACTGCATGCTATGCTGGTTTAAGATGGATTGAGAGCTGTATCTTTATTTTCTTGTTGTTTAATGGGAAATTGTATAGTTGTGTAAGCTGTTCTTTTTCAAATGCAAAGTTAAGAAGTTAATCTTGTATTTCATAGAATCAGAGAATTTATAGTGCAGGAGGCCATTCAGCCCATCGAGTCTGCACCGGCCCTTGGAAAGTGCACCAGACTTAAGCCCACACCTCCACTCTGTAATAAAGTTTTGTTTTAGACATACCAAAGCCCAATTTCCTCATGCAATCACTTCTGGAAAGAATCATTCTTTCAGCACAGTCTTAAAATAAACTAAAATATTGGGGTTTTGTTCCAGTATCCTAGCCACTGTTGGAGTCTGGTCTAGAATCATAACAGTGGCTTCTACTTGTGGTGCAGTGGAATCTGAGACTTTTGCTGTTGGATGCTGCGTCATTGTTGAGTCCATGGCTGTAGTTATGAAGATGGCCACACCTTAAATATTGGAAGGGATGTGTTATATTAGACTCCTCGCAAAGCCCTGTGCCATGTTGATGGTAGACTCCTCCATGCAGTGACTATGTTTTCTTTCAGGCTTACTGATGCACCAAGCAATCTTTTGTGGATGCAAACAATAGGGGTAAACTAGGCATTTTCAATATGGGATCTGCAACTAGTGAGTGCCGTAAGGATGAGTGCTGGGATCAGTAAGGTAATCAAGGATTATGGGGATAAGGTGGGAAAGTGGAATTGATTATAGCAGATCAGTCATAATCTCACTGAATGGCAGGGCAGGCCCGATGGACCGAGTGGCCTACTTCTGCTCCTGTGACTAATAGCCTTATGGTCTCAGCTATTTGCAGGCCTATATTAATGACTTACACAAAGAGACCTAGAGTAATGTATCTAAGGTGCTGATGATATAAAGCTAGGTGGGCTGCAAAGAGATATAGGCAAGTCCAGTGTGTGGGCAACAAGGTGGTGGATTAAATATGAGCGGGATTCTCTGTTTTTAAGACTAAGTGTTAACACCAACGCAGAATCTGTGGATTTCTATGACAGAAAAACCGACGCTGCACCTGGACCGATTCCGCTACTATTGAGGGCTAGCACCAATACCGCGTGGAACACAATCGCTTCCAATGGCCAGCGGCACAACTGTCAGCAAACTATGGCAATGTTGGGCACCTTCCATACCCCTCTCTCTCCCTCAGTAACCGCCATGCCGCTTTCATGATTTTTGGAATCACAAGTGAACCATGCCATCGGGAACTCGGCCCATCAGAGGCGGAGAATCGCGGTTGCTCCGGAGAATACTGGGTCGGGTCCCCTAATGATAGGCAAACAGTTTCTACTGTACCTGCGTTCCGGAACACATTGACACCACAGTCATGGTGCTGGAATATTGCAATTTGCTGTCAAATCTGCACTTGCCGCGATTTTGGCGTCGAAACCGATTCTCCGCCCAATCATCTTTCCCGATTTTGGCGTTGGCTAAAGGAGAATCCTGCCCAATGTATGGAAGCACTTTGGTTTTAAGAATTGAAAAACAGATATTTTTAAAGCGCAAAACTTCAAAAGATTGATATTCAGGGAAAATTGGCTGAACACAGAAAGCTATCATGCAGGTACAGTAAGTAATTAGCAGGGCAAGTGTCATGTTGGCCTTCGTTATATGGAACTAAAAGGAAATTTTGATCCAATTGTTTAGGGCTCTGATGCGACCACACCTGGAGTATTGTACATAACTCTATTCTCTGTACTTGAGGAAGGATGAGCGGGATTCTCTGATCCTGAGGCTAAGTGTTGAGGCCATTCTAAACGCTGTCGCGTTTCACGATGGCGCCAACATGCCCTCAGGAGCAACTATTCGTAGCCCTACAGGGGGCCAGCATGGCACAGGAGCGCTGCCGATGCCGGCATCAAATGGGCACCGCAGACCTGCGCATGCGCGCTGCGGCTAGCACGGTTGTGTGAATGCATGGTGGCTCCCGTCTCCGCGCGGGCACCGACGCAACATGGTGTAGGGCTAGAGGGGCCGGCGCAGAGCAAAAGAGGCCCTCAGCCCGAGAGGCCGGCCTGCCGATCGGTAGGCCCCGATCGCGGGCCAGGCCACAGCGGAGGCCCCCCCTCCAGGGTCGGACCACCCCTCCCCCCCACCAGGCCGCCCCCGGATGGATGCACGCTGAGGTCCCGCCGGGTAAGACCACACGTGCACAGCGCTGGCGGGACTCGGATTTCTTTAGCGGCTGCTCGGCCCTTCCCAGGCAGAGAATCGCGGGGGGGGGGGGGGGGGGGGGGGGCACACACACACACACGCGTAGAGCAGCTCCTGACCGCGCCGGCGGCAATGGCGCCGATTGTCCGGAAAGCGGCGAATCGGCGGACCGGCGTCGGGGCAGCATCGCGCGATTCACGCCTGGCCTGGCGATTCTCCGGCCCGGCATGGGCTGAGAGAATCCCGCCCAATATACTTGAATTGGGGACAATAAACAGAGGTTCACTAGATTCATTCCTGGGGTGAGAGGGTTATCTTCTGAACAGAGGCTGAATACATTGGACCTGGACTCTGGGGTTTAGAAGAATGGGAGGTGATATAGTTGAATCATGTAAGATTCTGAAGGGGTTTGAAGGTGTAAATAGGCACAGAGAGGTTGTTTCCCCTGTTTGAGGAATCTAGAACATGGGGACGCAGTCCCAGGAGAAAATGTCAATCATTTAGGACTGAGATGCAAAATCTCTTTACTAATCTTTGAAATTATATACCCCAGATGGGATGGTCCATCGTTGAGTATAATTAAACTGGGATTGACAGATTTTTAGCCTCTTGGGGTATCAAGGGACTTGGGGAGTGGGCAGGAAAGTGGCGTTGAGGTCAGCCATGATCATACTGAATGGTGGAGCATGCCCGAGTGGCCTTATGGCTTACACCTTTCATTGTTTCCTATGTTCGAATGTTACTAATAGAAAAAGCAATTCTAAAATGCTAGCAACATTTTGAAGATGTTTTCCTGTTATCTTGGTGATTGAATTTGTGAAGTTTCCACCAATCGTTCTTGCAGTAATAAATTCAAGACTGCTGGATAGTTATCAGCAGATGTTATTGTTGCACACTTCACCTCCTTCAACAATGAGTTTGTTTCCTTCATTTTTCAGATCATAAATACGTGTTTCCCTACTGAGTAGACGAATCATGAGGTTAAAATTGCTGTTAATGATATGCTAAATGTTTCATATGATATTCCTTTCTTCACTATTTTAATCAAGGTATGGAACTGTTTAACATAAATAGGTTAATGCCTGTTCAAAAAAGCAGGTGCTTATTGTTTTGTTACCTGTGTGGTAGGTAACATGTGCTACTCAGTCCTTGGTTAATGATGAGGTCTTCTGAATCTTGATGAAGAAGACTCAAACTCGTCCAGTAGTAACAAAGGTTTATTGAGTAACTATGATATTAATTGCATGAGTTCTTTACTTTAACTTTGATACTAGTGATAAGGTTAACAAGAGCTAACTTCAGTAACTATACGTAACTCCACTAGCCATCTGAACTAATCTGATACTGCCCTGGTCACAGTGCACCCAAGAGAGAGGGAGAGACACAATGTGGTTGCTTTTTATACCCCTGTTGGTCCGGCCCGCTAGTGATCATGTGGTGCTACTGATTACACATTAACCCTTTATGTACATGCACATACAGAGATCACTACATCCCCCTTTTTATTCTGGTGTTACATATTTTCTGTATGTAGTAAAGAAAATTGAACAAACATAATGGATGCAGTTTGCAACTGCATTACGTATTGGATTCATCTACCATGAGTAGAATCGTGTTGAGCTGTGCAACCATGTTGCTGATGCTGTGATCAGCAGATCCGAATAACTCAGCCATGTCTGAGTAGTATTGCATGTATTGTTCAATAGACAAATCATCTCTTTTTGTTTCGGAGTTGACATTGTGCTCTTCACTTTGGGTGGTGCAGACTGCTTGTTCCAGGGTGTTGTGAAAGTTACTTTCAACTGCTGGTGTAAGTTCAGGCATCGTTCTGTCTTTTGAGGTAAGAAAATTGGGTTTTGCAGCTTTAAATTTCTTTTTTTCAATTTTCGTGCATTTCCTTTTTAAGTGGGTGTGGTCTGGGTCCTCTGATGTCATGCCTCTCGTGACATCATGCGCAGGGCCAGTTTCCTTTACTGTGCGCTCTTTTCGCAACTGTGCTTCTTGCGCATGCGCAGAACATTGTTTCGGCGGTTTGGGTCTTTTCGGGTAATGCGCATGTGTGTACTGGCCAGAACGCTCTCGCTCAAGATGGCTGCCAATCAAAAAGTGCTGTTGCATTGAGTGAGATTCTGCCTCTGTCTCGTGGTGAGTATTCACACCATTTTTACGGATTTTGTTTTCTAGATAATGATTCTGTCTTTGTAAAGACTCAAAGTATTGATTTTGTTTTTGTTCATAAGCAAGGCATTTTTGTATAGCGATTTCTAATGTTACAAACTTTTTTTGTGAAAGTTCTTCCCTTGTGAAAGTCCATAAATTAATAGATCCAATATAATAGCATCTCTGAAATCAGCATAATTACAGCCTTGTGCTAGTACCTGGAGGTCTGTAATAAAATCAGTGATGGGCTCACCATTTCTCTAGCATCTATGCCAAAAGATAAATCTTTCCAGCACCTCACCAGACCGACTTTTACAGTGTTCTTCAAATTTGCGATAATCACTTTAAATTTAGTTTTGTCTTCACCTTCCAAGAAATTAAAGGAGTTATAGATCACTATAGCTTCATGTCCTGTTCTTCCGAGTAGTATTGCTATTTTCCTTTCTTCAGAGACCGTGTTTAAATTAATATATATACTTGGAACTTTTGTATAAACATTTTCCAGTTATTACTTAAGTTACCGTCCGTTTTCAGTTACATTGATACTTGAGCATAGTCCATCGAATCGTTTAGTTTCATAGATATTTCATAGAATTTACAGTGCAGAAGAGGCCATTCGGCCCATCGAGTCTGCACCGGCTCCTGGAAAGAGTGCCCTACCCAAGGTTAACACCTCCACCCTATCCCCATAACCCAGTAACCCCACGCAACACTAAGGGCAATTTTGGACACTAAGGGCAATTTATCATGGCCAATCCACCTAACCTGCACATCTTTGGACTGTGGGAGGAAACCGGAACACCCGGAGGAAACCCACGCACACGTGGGGAGGATGTGCAGACTCCACACAGACAGTGACCCAAGCTGGAATCGAACCTGGGACCCTGGAGCTGTGAAGCGATTGCGCTATCCACAATGCTACCGTGCTGTCGAGGATCCACCTGCTGCAAAGTCTTCCACAGTCGAATATCCGGTCTGAATTTTCTTCTCTTTTTTTGTCTAACCTAATTAACTGGTTCTGTTGAAGCCAACACGCCTGGTACTAGGTTTTGTTACCTGTGTGGTAGGTAACATGTGCTACTCAATCCTTGGTTAATGATGAGATCTTCTGAATCTCGATGAAGAAGACTCGAACTCGTCCAGTAGTAACAAAAGGTTTATTGAGTAATTATAACATTAATTGCATGAGTTCTTTACTTTAACTTTGATACTAGTGATAAGGTTAACAAGAGCTAACTACAGTAACTATACGTAACTCCACTAGCCATCTGAACTTTTCTGATACTGCCCTGGTCACAGTGCACCCAAGAGAGAGGGAGAGACACAATGTGGTTGCTTTTTATACCGCTGTTGGTCTGGCCCTCTAGTGATCATGTGGTGCTATTGATTACACATTAACCCTTATGTGCATGCACATATAGAGATCACTACACATATATTTCAAGTGAACAAGTTAAGTACTCGCCCAACAGTAGATGTGAGTCTCAGACCAATAGTAATTCTCTACCTGCCTCAGAAAATTGTGGAACTAATTCCTGCTCCGCATCTGAGGGAATGATCTCTACTGACTCTCCCTACAGTACTGAGAGGTGCTGCATTGTCAGAGGTGCTGTCTCTTTGGCTGAATGTCCTCTCAGGTGGATGTATAAGATCCCATGGCAGAATTTGAGAAAGAGCAGAGAAATTAGTGGGCATTGATATCCTGGGCAACATTTAGCCCTTAATCAATTAAACCTAAATCAGTTTAATTGGACATTTATCTCATTGCCATTTGTAAAATGTTTCTTTATCTACATTTCCTTGCACCAATTCAAAATTACTTTAATGGATGTGAAACCATTTGGAACATCAGTAGGTTAAGAGAGGCAATTTAACAATTCCAACTCTCTCTTTCATTATTATCACTAACAGTAATTGATAGCTTAAGTTTCATTAAGCTACAGCAGGCTGTGATATTTTTGGAACTTTGTTTAAGAAGTTAGAACATATTTTGATCACATTTTTCATCTCTGGTGCTTTCGATTCAAAATCATCCCACTGAGGTAAGCACAAAAACTACTGAGGATGTTCCTTTTGCTCTGATTGGAAATAAAACAATGCAAAATCAGAAGATCCAAACTTGGTGGAGTCAAGATGAGAGCAGGATCTTACCTCTGCCACTGACCTATCTAAGAATGGATAGTATGTCACTTTACACAAAGTGAAGAAATCTGTTAATAATCAAATATTCATCATTATTTAAGAATCATCTGTGTCGGAATGTTTAGCTTTGGTGCCGTTCATAAGGCAGTGATGCAGGAAACCTGACAATCAAGATGCCCTGGAGACGTGGGATCGATCACGTTTCTATCTGAGGTGGGCAGCACAGTTGGTAGCACTGTTGCTTCACAGCTCCAGGGTCCCAGGTCCGATTCCTGGCTTTGGTCACTGTCTGCACATTCTCCCTGTGTCTGCGTGGGTTTTGTAATTTTGTAGCACAGAGCCTTATGTTTCTTATGCTCACATAGCAATATTGACAGAGGTGATGCATGTTAACATGGATATACCAGTCCTGATATTTACTGCAGCGAGATTTCCAAGAGGTGGGTCAGAAGTGGGTGGGGTGCAAGGATCACAAAATTCTGGTTTGCTTAATCCCCGCAGAGTTTTAATTTTCTGGTGGGTGAGGATCAGGAGGGAGGAGTGGCCATTCGAAATGTTAATTTTAAAATGGACTATGTACACACACTTTGATGTTTCTTAAATGATGGGTTTTGTGTCATATAAGTGGCCCACCCTTCAGGGAGGCTTCATTGACATACTTCAGTTGAGAAACAGCAGTAAATGGGAGGATGGAGATGCTGGTTCTGGAAAGGAAGCACTTTATTAAAGCATTACCAGTGAGTCAAGAGGAATTAGATTGCATTCTTGTTTCTTCAACAAAGCCTTCGACCCAGATGCAGATTTTCAATGAAACACACAGCCCTGCAATATGGCCCCAGCCAACGGGGGAAGGGGGGGTCCATAGAGAGAGTTGACTGTTGTGATGGGAACACCACAGGGACACCAATCAGATCCCTTGCCGGCTCCAAATTTGCTGATAGGCTCATTCAAATTTCTGGAGCCTGTCTGCAGCCAATACAGAGCAACATCGGTCTCTGATTGGTAGGCTCCCCTTTAGAGCGGGTAAACAGTGTGCCAGATGTTGAGAGGTGGTGGAGACTTAGAGCAGCTCAGACACAGATTCTCTGAATTGGTGTGAAGTTTGAACTTTCATTGAGTAAAGCAAGACAGTTTTCTGGCATTCGGTCTGGCAGGCAGCCTGAGGCTGAGCGAACATCAGGGTGCAAGTCGGTGAAGCTTTCAATGAGGTGAGAAGGAGGTGCTGACCAAAGGCTGTTGAGGGGAGTAGTGGTGTGACTCTTGACCTCCAGGCCACAACTGAGGAGGGAGGGTGGGCAACTAACTAAGTAGAACAGAGGCCACCAGGCCAGATAGCCAACCAGGCAACCAGCCAGGTGCACAAGCACTCATTGAGGCCTGGCCACCCAAGCGAGATATGAGAGGTGAGCAGAGATGTAATTGTGGGTGGGGCTCTACGTCATTGGGGCAGGGTGCCACATCACCTTGAGGCAGGGCTTGCATCAATGGGGGCAGGGCTTGACATCATTGGGGCAGGCAGCCAGATAACCAGTGGTTGGCGGAACGTGGGATCCCCACAAAGGGAGAGCACAGGGCCCCCAAGGATGTAAAGCCTCTCCGGCCTCTTCAGCCTCTCCTCTGCCAATTGTAGCCTCACTCCCCACTTTGTTGTAATTGGCAATCTCCCATCAACAAACTTCATTTGCTAACTCCTAATTGACAGGGGCTTCTCCCCAAGTCCCTGCCTGAGGTCCCCTGGCACTGGCTTTTCCATTCCATGAGGTCCGTGTTTTTACCTTGAGCTACATCTGCTCCCCTCACCATGCCATGTTTTCAAATGCCAGTGCACTCCCCCTGCACCCTCCTCATCAAAAGTGGGGCCCTTTATCACCCCCTTCACTCTAAATTGATGTTCTCTTTAGTTTTAATGTCAATGAGCAAGTAGAACATAAGATATGAACTGGAGTAATCAGTTCGGACCCTCGTGCCTGCTCCACAATTCAATAGGATCATGGCTAATCCGACATTTCTCACGTCCGCTTTTCTGCACTTTCCCTGTAACTTTGATTCCCTTCCTGATCATCTATCTCCGCCTTAAGTATACACAAGAACGCTGCCCCCACAGCTCTCTGTGGCAAAGAGTTCCAAAGACTCACAACCCTCTGAGAGAAGAAATTCCTCCTCATTTCAGTCTTAAATTCGCACCCCTTTATTCTGAGACTGTGCTCTCTGGTCCTAGACTCTCCCATTAGGGGAAACATCCTCTCAGCATTTACCCTGTCAAAGCCACTTAAGAATCATTTGGTTTTAATGAGATCATCTCGCATTCTTCAACATTTCATTGAGTAGAGTCCCAACATGTTTACCCATTGCTCATAAGACAATTGCTCCATACCTGCATCACCCTGGTGAATCTTCACTGAACCACCTCTAATGAAATAATGGGCTGGATTCTCCGATCCCCAAAATTGTGTTCGACGGCGGGGCGGAGAATCCCCGATGAAGCCAAAATCGGGGGAGGCGCCGTTTTCACGATGCTCCGCCCCCTGAAAAGCATATTCATAGAATACACCGCACGCCGTATTCACGGCCTCATTAAGGCGTATTGAGGACCGCCCTGCGATGCTCCGTCCCTGACCGGCCAAGTTCCCGTCGGCGTGGGTCACATGTGGTCTCACCCGTCGGGAATGGCGGCTGCGGACTCAGTCCAGTGCCGTCACCATTGGGGCGAGCCGATCCACAGGCAGGGTGGACATATTCGGGTCTGGGGGCACTGTGGTGGGGCGGTTCAGGGCGCAAGGGCCGGCCGAAGGGGGGGTCTATTTTGTGGGGCGGGTCTGCGAACGACATCCACCATGAAGCACGGCACAGTGGCTACAGGCCGGCGGGTGCATGCGCGGCCACGGACCCGGCAACTCTCCAGGCTGTATCGGCAGCTAGAGCTGGGAGCTCCACGCTGCCTCCCTGCTAGCACCCCTGGAATAGGAAATCAGTGGCTGTTTTGCGCCAATTTTCCCACCATTTTCATGCTGGCGTGGGGACTTAGTCTCCCAAAAGGAGAATCCAGCCCAATATCTTTCTTTAAATAAGGGGACCAAAACTTCTCTCAGCGTTCCAGATGTGGTCTCACCATGTAGCCACCTGGGTTGGCCACTTCCCGACTTTAAAATGGAGATTCGCTAAGAATGCAGGGAAATTCAGCCAAGGACAGAAAAACAAGCAGGTGCAAAGTTTCCTGTATATTAGAACTTGCAGAACCCAGACAGCACTGAAACTGACGACCATCTACATATTGATGAGCGATCCCCGGGAACAATTGAAACAGTTAAGATAATCGAGGCCAAGCCAGACTCCTTGGCGCCAGCAGGAGCCAAGACAAAGGAAGGCCAACGGACACTTAGGAACCGCCCATCGATCAAGGAACAGCTCCAGTATTGGAGAAATCGATCCAAGTGATCAGAACTCAGTCCAATCACTTGGAACCAGGTACGGGGTCCGCCCAAAAGGGCGCGAAGCTCCTGGGGACTATAAAATAGAGTCCCCAAGTTCAGTTCGTCCTTCTTGGCAGCTCTCAAAGAACTCAACCATGACTCTCAACTCGGAGGGACTTGCCTAGCAGCTGCACCAACCAAGTAAGTGGCCAGTCAACGCAAGCTACGAGATAGGCACTCCCAACCATTAGTCCATACCAGCTGGAAGCCTGCAGACTCAGGATCGAATGAGAGGCCAATTGTTCCCCTGACCTAGCGGGTCCCTTTTCCAAAGCTAATTATTGGCCTGTTAGTGTTAGAAATAGCCTAGTGAATAGTATTTTATGCATGAGTAGCAATTGACTGTGTATATAATAAATGTGTTTTGATTTGAACCTTACTAACTGGTGTATTGAGTTATTGATCAGCACTTGAACTTGAACCTCGTGGTGGTATCATAAAAATACCTGGCGACGCTAGAGCAAGGTTATAAAACAGAGCAATTAAGTGTAAAGCACACTTAGCAAAACGAGCAACAACCAGTACCTTGTACAACTTCAGCATGACTTCCTACTTTTATACATCAATCCTCTTGAAATAATGACCAACATTCCATTAGCCTTTCTTTCTGTGTGACATGCACAAGAACCCCCAAGTCCCTTTGTGTTGCAGCTTTCTGCAGTTTTTCTCCATTGAAATAAAAGTTTGTTCTTTTGTTCTCCCTTCCAAAATGAAAAACCACATTTCCCCGTATTATTCTCCATTTGCCAACTTTCTGCCCACTTATATAATCTATTATTATCTCTTTGCAAACTGTTTGTATACCTCTCGCAACTTGTCTTCCACTTATTTTTGTATCATCTGCAAATTTGGCTACAATACATTCACTTCCCTCCTCCAAGTCATTAATATATTGTAAACAGTTGTGGTTCCAGCACTGATCCTTGTGGAATCTCAGTAGTTACAGGTGGCCAACCTGAGAAAGAAACCCTTATCCCCACTCGTTGTTTTCTGCCCATTAGCAATTCTGTATCCATGCCAATATACTACCTCCAACCTCCAAAACCATTGGCTCTAATCTTATGACTGAACCTTTCGTGAGGGTATTTGTCGAATGCCTTCTGGAAGTCCAAATACAACCCATCTACTGGTTCCCCTGGTTGATTTTCCTCAAAAATCTCTAATATATTAGTTAGGCACGATTCATTTTTATGAAGCCATGCTGGCTCTACTTGATTGAATTATGATTTTCCAAATGTACTTAACAATGGGTTCCAACATTTTCCCAACAATGAATGTTAGGCTAATCAGCCTATAGTTACCCACTTTTTGAATACCTCCCTTTTTGAATAGGGGTGTCACATGGGCAATTTTCCAATCTTCTGGAACTTTTCCAGAATTAAAGGATTTTTGGAAAATTGCAATCAGAATCAGTGCCAAACCGTCACCGATCCTGTGACTGGTGCCACGCCCAGTAAAACTCCCGGCTCCCACGATATAAACAGCTGTAAAATGGCCGCATCCGTGGCCGCACATGTGCACAATGGTGACCTGCAGCAGTCACGCCGTAAAACATGGTGCCAGCCGTGCGCAGACCCGACCTGCCAAATATTGCTCCCCTGGCCAACAGCATGGTTCTCAGCCGACCGTGACGGCGCTGGACACAGTCCACAGCCGCCATGTCTAATTCCCGACTGCTGATACCACACATCCCCTGTGCGGGTCGGGAACTCGGCCCATCAGGGGCGGAGCATCGGGGGATGGCCTTCAGGTGATGTGCCATGACTCCATTTAGGAAGGGGCAGAGGTTAGAAAACCAGCATCAAACCGGCACCGCCCCCGATTTGGGCGTCGGAAAGGATTCTCTGCCCGATCGCCGATTACGATATCAGCATCGGGGAACAGTGAATCCCACCCATAGTTTCCCAAATGGAGAATTCTGCCCAATATTAAGTGACAATTTTTTTTTTTTAATTGACCTTGTATGCAATTTTTCCTGAAGAATTTTAAAGAACTGGATTGTTTTATGCAATAATCAACCTGTATTTTTTCTTTTTATGGCTGGTAAACATTTCCATTGCTCTCAATGCACTTAATATAAAAGACACTCAAGTTTTCCAGAAAACTGGAATGGAAAACATGTTAGAATTTGAGACTATGGTGTGTGAAAAGTCTTGTATCTAACACAGTGAGTCAAGTGTCAGAACATCTATAACTTGGAGCCGACTCAAGTTAATGAGGTGCGATTCTCTTTCATCTCAAAGTTGTTAATATTAACAAATCAAGAGCAGTCATAATCCATTTCTCCAATGTGGCAGTGGATATGTGTGGCAAATACATCTTGAGCTAATAATATACTAACAGCAAAGCTGGTTTAAGTGTGCCCACCTAATTATATGTTAAACTCATTACAGGAGGGAATTAATATTAGACCAATACATTATGTTTTGATGTAACTCTCCCATCTTTGAGTTTAGACAGATAGTGACGGATTTTTAATTGCTAGGTGAAATCCTAATTTCATTAACATGACTGAAATGATTAAATGTTCTTTATGGATTGCAATATTATAGGCAATAGTTTTTTTTAATTGACTGTACAACAGTAATTTCTAGAATATGGATTGAAGTTTTCTTAAACAATTTTTATTTTAGTCAGTGTGAGAAATTCAGGCAAATAAATGGAGTTGTTTCAATTAAGCCCCCAAGGCTTAGAAGGAGGTGGATTTAGGTACTGTCTCAAAGGAATTGCAATGCTTTGCAGTGTTTTAGCATAAGCTGTGTTTGACTATTTGGTGATTAATTGCCATTAAAGCTATTATTTTGTTGAGGCACTGGAGAAGAAGGTAAGTGCCTATCTCTAAATTGTAATAGATCAAGTTAATTGTTCTGCAAACTGTTGAAAAAAATAATTACGAGCAGCTACAGATAGAACACTGGGCATGAAAATGGATGAGAACATTGCCCTTTCACCTCTGGGACTTGGGAGTCAGAATTCAGCCGAGACAGGTGAGATGAAAGTGTTCCTCTGTGATGGCTACTGATGTTCTTTATTACACTGCAGATGGGCAGGCAGGGTTGATGTTTGCTTTGCCTAGCTGCAGCAGAATTAAATAACACGACTCAATGGGCCAGCTGGCCTTCTTCAGCCCATATTTTCATTTTTATTTGCATGTATATAAGTGCGCTGCCCATCAGAACTGGGTGCCTTGCTACTCTTGCAGTTTGGGGTGTTTTAACTGTAAAGTTAACTGGTCGAAAGATTGGAATCCAGAAAGGTTGGATCAGTCAGTTGGATTGCCAATTGTGACAGAGATAGATGGGAATGAAGCAGACACAGGCTGTATATTTTTATGGTTTGTGGAGATTTGCAAAACGCTGGCAGCCAAATAAGCATCTTTATTGCAACAGTATTTCTTTAAGCGTCCATCACCAAGAGTGAGTCGGTACCTAAAGGACATATCTCCTAATCTGGGTCGACAACAGGTGGCGACGGAACCAACAAGAGGGAAAAACCTGGTGGACCTTGTCCTCACTGATCTACCTATCACAGATGCATCTGTCCATGACTACTGGGAGGAATGGCCACTGCATAGTCTTTTTGGAGACAAAGTTCTGCCTTCCTACTGTGGATACCCTGCACCTTGTCATGTAGCCCTAACCACCGTGCTAAATGGGATAGATCCCAAACAGTTCTAGCGACTCAAAACTGGGAATCCATGTGAGCCATTTACAGCAGCAGAATTGCATTCAATCACAATCGATAACCTCATGGCCTAGCATATCCCTCACACTACTGTTACCATCGAGCTGGGGGATGAACCCTGATGAAAAATGCAGGAAAGCATGCCAGCAGCAGCAACAAGCATACCTAAATATGAGGTGTCAAGTTGGTGAAGATATGACACAGAGCTACTTGCCTGCCAAACAGCAGAAGTAGCATGTGATAGACTGAGTGAAGCGATTCCACAACCAATGGATCAGACCTAAGCTCAGCGCAGTCCTGCCATATTCAGTTGCGACTGATGATGGACAACAAAACAACTATTCAGAGAAGGAGGCTCGAGAGATATCCCTTCCTCAATAATGGGGGAATCCCAGTAAGTCAGTACAAAAGATTGCATTTGCAACAATCTTCAACCAGGAGTGCTGAGTAAATGATCCATCTTGGCCTTCTCTGGAGGTGCCCAGCATCACAGATATTAGTTTTCAGCCAATTTGATTCACTCCACGTGACATCAATAAAAAGCTGAAGGCACTAGATACTGCAAAAGCTATGGGCCTGACAGTATTCCAGCAATAGTACTGAAGACTCCTGCTCCAGAACTTGCCTTGCTCCTAGTCATGCTGTTCTAGTACAACTACAGTGGCATTTACCTGGGAAAGTTACCAGGTATGTCCTATCCACAGAAAAGTAGGACAAATCCAACCCAGACAATTACCATCCCATCAGCCCTCTCTCTATCGTCAGCAAAGTGTTGGAAAATATAGGGCTGGATTCTCCGTTTCAGGGATATGTCCCCACGCTATTGTGAAAACTGTGGCCTTTTACGCCAGAAAAACTGGCGTCAAAAGGCCACATATTCACAGCCCTGCAGAGGGCTAGCAGGAGCCGTCATAAAGCTCGCAGCTCCAGCTGCATATACCGCCCCCACACTTCTGGGTCAGAGGCCACGCATGCACACGGCAGTGGCCTCCAGCGGTCACGGCGTGCTCCATGGCGGACTCAGACCGTGGAGCTGGAATGTGGAAATAATGCCACCAATTAGCCGCACACCCAACCCGGAATGCCCGCTCAATGAGGCCCCCCCCAGGTCCTCTGATCGGCCCGCCCCCGTCCATGGCGGCTGTGGACTCACGCGAGTATTCCGAACGGCAGGACGATGAGTGATCCACGCTGTCGGGACGTCGGCCGGTCAGGGGTGGAGGATAACAGGCCAGGCCCCTTGTAATGGCAGCAGGTGGGGGATACCCGACGCGGAGTGCTCCATGAGTACGCTGCATTTCGGGGGCCGGAGAATTGAGGAACTGGTGCCAGTCCCAATTCCATGCATGGAACTGGATTTTACGCCCAGGCGCCGGACACAATTTCGGCATTGGTCTGCGGAGAATCCAGCCCATAATCTACAGTGCTGTCAAGCAGCATATTACTCACCTGCTCACGGACACTCAGTTTGGGTTCTGTCAGGGTCACCCAGTTCCTAACATCATCACAGCCTTGGGCCAAGCATGGATAAAAGAGCTTAACTCAAAATATGAGCTGTGAGCCTTGACATCAAAGCAGCATTTGACCAAGTGTGGGGATTGGAGCCCTAGTGAAACTGGAGTCAGCCAGAGTCAGGGGTAAAATTCTCTGCTGGTTGGAGTCACACCTGGAACAAAGGAAAATGGTGGCAGTTTTTGGAAGTCAATCATCTCAGGCCTGAGAAATCACTGCCTCCACACTAGCATTATTAGCCAGGACCTCAGCAGCAAGCCCTTATCTCCCAAGTGCTAACCGGCCATCATGGTGTGTCCATTGAAGACACCCGGGATCTCCAACTGCCTCAGGATGTAGCTGTCATGCACACTCCCTGTGAAGCGTACATGCACATGCATGAGGTGGTGGTCGCAAACAAGCTGAATGTTAATGAAGGGCAACTTGCGTGCCATCTTTTTACCCTGGATCTAGGCATCCCGGCGATGGCGGAACAACCTGCTGCCCCCGGACATTTTGATGGGCTTGGTTCAGGTTAAAGTTCATATGGCCAGATGTCGGGTAAACAGGGCATCTGTGACTTCACGGATGCACTTGTGGGCTGTTGGTTGGGATATGTCCCCTTGTTGAGGCAGAGCCTCATGTGACACATGCTGTCTGACATCTCTTTAAATGACCAGCGACGCCTGTACACCTTGGGCCATCGCCGGCCTCCCCCTCTGGGATCCTCACTGGTCTGATGGGTGGCCACGTCCTCAGGGTGTGGGGTGGGCCCCTGCACATGAGCTGCTGCTTCGAGCCACTGTTGACGCTGCTGCCGCTGCCTTCTCCAGCGTCTGGCCTCCTGCACTGCCAATGCCACCGTGATATCTGCGTACGGCGATATCTGTCAGGACTTGGACAGGGTGAGAGACCAACAATCGGCTATGGCTTCCACCTCAAATTCCCCAAGCCTCCCTTACCCCAACACCCTGCCACCTCTCAGAGTGCCAGCCAATGATCCGGTTGTGCTGAGGGACCCCGCCCTGCAGGCCTCCCCCCCCCCCCCCCCCCCCCACCCCTCCCACCCTCTGGCCACAGGACAACAGACCCCTGTCGGGAATGGTACTTGGACCTGACTCTGGACCCCCCCCCCCACCCAACCACCCGATCTACACGCCCATCCTCTGGTCATGGGAATGTCTGAGCATTGAAGTCCAGCTCTTGGGTGTTTGCTTGTTGGCTGCAGCCCCTGTGGTGTTGAAGCCTCCAGTGTTCAGGCAAAGTGTCCAGGCCTCACAGTGTGATTGGGATGTTAGGCAGTAACACTTGCCTGCAGCACGGCATGCCTACCCACACAAATCCACCTGGGAGCTGAAGAGTGCTCACATAACTAACATTGCTAATTCCCTATTAGCGATAGCCTTCAGCTGTGCGGCCAAAGACCACCCCGTTCAGTGGGTTTAAAGTGACCTCCACCGTATTACCACAGGCAGGGCTCTGTCCTGGGGGTGATCGCTGGGGCGGCCAGGCAGCAGTTGGAGTTTCCCGTTACAGGTATACATGATCCCAGGGCTCGCCCCCTCCGAGCACTTGGACAGCAGCCCCGGGGCCCCCGGTGCCCCTGGGCTTATTGCCCAATTACCTAGATGGCTTCTCACCTTCTCCGAACCCCACAGCAACAATTTTGCTAGGTTCACATTTTTAAATAGGTGGCTAAATGGCGCCTACGTATCCGTTCACTGGGAAGTTGGTTAGATCACATGAGTCCATTAGATATGGGTCCTTCCTGATAATGGGATGGTGATTGGCCTTAATTAGTGATTATTGGTTTCTCATCACCCGGGATCCGGGTCTCTGCCAACGGGAGGGGGCCGATTGGATTGGAATCCGATTGGTGCCTGGCATGGTTTCTGATTTCAGACACTCTGCAATCTAACCGGTTTGTTTGTATTTGTACCCGGTGAGACGTGGCCTTTAAATTGCACCACTTATTACCAATCTTACTCCATAGTGAAATCCCTTGTTTAGGGTTCAAGTTTTATTTAAACCTGCTCCTTTCTTGAGCCTGAGTGTGTGGGCTGGCATACTCACTGGAGTTAGACCAGGGGTGGGCAAACTACGGCCCGCGGGCCGCATGCGGCCCGCCAAAGGTCTTTATGCGGCCGACCAAGTCATTAAAAAAAAAATTTTAATTATTTTTTTTAAGGTTAATGGGGGGGGGGGGGGGGGGGGGGGGGGGCTGTTGGGTTACTTACTGGTATAGGGTGGATACGTTGACTTGAGTTGGGTGATCATTGCTCGGCACAACGTCGAGGGCCGAAGGGCCTGTTCTGTGCTGTACTGTTCTATGTTCTATATGAGGCGCCCAGAATCATAACCGGGTGAAGTAATTATTTTACTTAATATACTATGCGGCCCTTTAAAATTGTGAATTTCTGAATGTGGCCCTTGCACGGAAAAGTTTGCCCACCCCTGAGTTAGACTGTGTCAAAACTCTGGGGTGTAAAGACTGCTATCACCTTCTTCATCTGTAGATTTAACACAAGTGTATTCTTTTAACTCAACTCAGTACTTTACATTTCTAAAACCTTTAAATTCATATTGAGTGAGTGTTCCTTTGTAGCAAAATGTATAGCTTTTGTTTTTCCACTGTTGTTGGGCTTGCCTTTGTAATGTCAGGGGTTAATGGTATAAAATATGCAAATGAGCAATGGAGACTATGATGTATTTGTCACATCAGCTGTCATGTGCTGAAGACTCTTACAGCAGACGGGCAGCACTCGGGGGAGATGTGCCGGCTCATTAACCCACCTTGTATATTTGGTACATTATATAAAAAAGCCAGTTTGGAGTAACTACCTGAGTCCGACTACAGTTGCCCTTTGTAAGATACGTGATCTAGCATGTTCATTAAATGCCCTTGCCTTCCGATGTTTTTGTGAGGCAACAACCCTGTAACAGCTGCCACCATCAACCGTTTGCAACCACACATCATGCTCCAGTCCTCCGATCACCTCATGCGCCGGCATGTGTGCAACCAAATGAACCAGGAACCAATGTGCCCCTTAAACTGACCAATCAAAACTGTCTTAACTGACAGAAAAACTAATATCATTACAATTTCGCCAAGATCAAGGAATCCTCATGCACACAGCATCCCTTCACTGAGTTTCTTCTGGGAGTCCCAGCTACTAATGACTGGCGGAATTTTCCGATCCCCCACTGCGCATTTCTCGGCGGAGCGCCGTTTGCTGGCGACGGGATTCACCTCTTCCTTCCACTTGTCAATGAGATTTCCCCACGCTACCAGGTAACCCGCTGGCGGGGGTAGTCTGCCAGTGGGAAAAGAGAATCCCAACAGCTAGAGAATTCCAGCTGGTATCTCCTCCTCCTTCTCCTTCATGGTGGAAGGGCAACAACTGTCAGGTCAAATGGTGTGACCTCCTTGGCTCTCATCAACAGAAACAGATTGTTCTACGCTCTTCACTGTCACCTAAGTCTCTTTGCTGCAGTGTTAAATTTTAAAATGTTTGTGCTGTGAATTTACAGCCACCTGAAAACAACTTTAGTCCCCCGGTGTGAGAAGTAGAGGTTTGGTTTTGTCATCTGACATTCATCACCCGGATGGGCACAAGACTTACTCCTTCAAAATATATTTGCGCTGACACCAAAGTTAATCTAGATGGTTCAGACAAGGCCATAAAAGCATAAAACTGCTTTTGATCTTTCACAAAAGAGTCCAAAGTGTACTTCTGAATTTATATATTCGTTATTCAAGATCTAAAAGGGCTATTACAAATCTGGCATGCAACCGTGATCTCCCCCACCCAATCTATTACTTTTGAACCTCATTCTGAATGACATTTTGAATCAAAGAATAATGTGACAGTACTTAAACCAGTTGGATCTGACTTTTGGGCAAGCTGATTGTCCTATTTAATCTAATGTCCCTGGCCATTTGTAAACCAATAGATACATAGATACAATTTACAGTGCAGAAGGAGGCCATTCAGCCCATCGAGTCTGCACCGGCCCTTAGAAAGAGCACCCTACTTAAGCCCACGCCTCCACCCTAACCCACAACCCAGCAACCCCCACCTAACCTTTTGGACACTCGGGGCAATTTAACATGACCAATCCATCTAATCTGCACATCTTTGGACTGTGGGAGGAAACCGGAGTACCCGCAGGAAACCCACGCAGACATGGGGAGAAAGTACAAACTTCACACAGACAGTCACCCGAGGCCGGAGTTAAACCCGGGTCCCTGGAGCTGTGAGGCAGCAGTGCTAACCACTGTGCCACCGTCACCTCAATGTTAAAATTCCACTGAATGGTCAGCCTGATCTTCTTCCAGGCAATAAGTGAATTAAATAAAAGGACAACTTTTAAAATGGAGGTCATTCTCTACATAGCCTTTTTACTCAATAGATGGTGGTCATGGTTGTATCAACTGGTTTAGGGCTGGTTTAGCTCACTGGGCTAAATCGCTGGCTTTTAAAGCAGACCAAGCAGGCCAGCAGCACGGTTCGATTCCCGTACCAGCCTCCCCGGACAGGCGCCGGAATGTGGCGACTAGGGGCTTTTCACAGTAACTTCATTGAAGCCTACTCGTGACAATAAGCGATTTTCATTTCATTTCATCCACTTCTGCCACTATTAGAGATAAAATATTAGTGGTGTTTCCCTTTGCATTGCCAATGGATATGTAAAAAACAACCCAGGCTCACAATTAGAATACAACTGTGACGCTGATAAAATCTATTTGCCGTTTATTCAGCATTACTTTGTAAATATTTATGTTGTGCAGGCAGATGTTTTGAGAGTATAAATAGAAAGGAACTGCTTCAATAAAGATTGTAGGGTTGCAACTGTTCTGTGAACAGAAGCTGCATTAGTAGACCTGATATTTAGGAGGAGTTGGGGAGAGGAGCAGATTCGGTCAGAACACACTGGGAAACCTGGAAGTGCGGGTAATTCTGAAATCCTGCTGAATTTAATGAAAGGATGTCATTCTTTTTTTCTCAGTTTCCATACTGAGAAATTGAACCAATGTCTGCAGAAAGTCCTCACTTACTGCCTGCACCCAGAGAACAGAGAGTTGGGAGTTGAGATGATGGTCATCAGATGGAAGAGTTTCATATACGCAAAGGCATTCATGCTGTAGTGTACCAGTTTTGAGTGTTTGTTGCGTTAATGTAAAAATGGAAAACTCTATTAAAATATATATTAAAAAATAGTTGAAAGATTGGGTGGGGGAGATCACGGTTGCATGCCAGATTTGTGGGCCTAACTATTTTCCATCCATGAGGCAAAGAGGGAAAGCTCGAATGTGATGCTAATTGATCAAATAACCTGATGCCACTGTCTCCAGTTTCATGCCAGATGTACAATACTCTGATATGGAGATGCCGGCATTGGACTGGGGTGGGTACAGAAGAAGTCTTACAACACCAGGTTAAAGTCACCTGTTTCAAATCACTTGCTTTCAGAGCCCAGCTCCTTCATCAGTCTCACCATACTTCTTACTATAATACTCTGGAGCTAGGAATTGCCTGGCATCTGTCAAAAGTAACCGCAACATGCTAGCACATCGGAGAGAGGAAAGGCCATATTTTTAAAAAGTTAAACTTTTTTATGACAACATTGACGTTTTTTGGATTGAACACATCCTGTGGTTATAAAAAGACTTCAAAAATTACTTTTTTTGCTTAAATGGACATGCTGGTTATTTATTTTGGGGGGATGTAATATGACATCCATTTTTATTTGTTAGAAACAATTTTTTCATCTTAATTTTTCTTTCCGAATGGTCAATGGCAAACTGTTGCCTTGGTTACCAATGCACCCCGCTGTTTACATAAATGTATTAGCATCTTTTCCACAGCATTTAAGAAACTCTAACTTTGGCAATTTTGAATATAGTGTTATATATATGTATGGCTGCATCTATCAAGGAAACCTGAGCACATACAGCTGGATGGATTTTATTTTTTTGTAGTCACCCATGGGACATCAGGAGCATTTCTGGCAGAGCCATCGTCTATTATCTGTACCTAATTTTCCTTGCGAAACAGATGGTGAGTCACCTTCTTGAAGCACTACAGGTCACATCACGTAGGCACACCCACAGTGCTCTTGCGGAGGGAGCTCCAGGAGTTTGCTCCAATGACAAGTGAAGGAATGGCAACATAGTTCCAAGTCAGGATTGTGAGTGACTTGGTGGGGAATGTGTAGATAGTGGTGTTCCCATGTGTCTGCAGACTTGTTCTTTTAAATGTACTTCAGAATGTGAGGTTAAAGAAGCTTCGGCAAGTTGCTGCAGTATATCAGTATGATAGTTCACAATGCTTTCTTTGTGGGTTGTTGGTGGGGTGATTGGATGTGCCAATAAGTGGGCGGCTTTATCTGGATAGTATAGCATTTCTTGAGTGTTGTTGGAGCTGAATGAATACAGGCACGTGGCGAGTATTCCATTATACTCATGCCTTATAGATCTTGGACAGGCCTTGGAGAGTCAGGAGGAGAGTTACTCGCCATAGAATCTCCAGCTTTGGTACCCACTATATTTATGTGGCTGTGCCAGTTTGTTTTCCAATCAGTCGTAAACTTCAGGCTGTTGATGGTGTAGGATTCAGCAATGCTATTGAATGAAAAAGAGAAGTGGTTCTTGTTGGAGATAGAATGTTCCTTGCCACTTACCAGCCAATTCTAAATGTTGAGCAAATCTCACTGAAAAACCCCAGGAGGACAATGAAAGACTCCGCAATAAGGGCAATGACAAACCCCACAATAAGGGCAATGAAAGACCCCAGAAGGAAGACAATGAAAGATTCCAGAAGGTGTGGAATGAAATGCCTCACAAGGAGGTCAATGAAGATCCCAGAAGGTGGACAACAAAAGACCCTACAAGAAGGGCAATGAAAGACCCCAGAAGGAAGACAATGAAAGACCCCAGAAGGAAGACAATGAAAGATCCCAGAAGGCGTGGAATGAAATGCCTCACAAGGAGGTCAATCAAAGATCCCAGAAGGAGGACAACAAAAGACCCTACAAGAAGGGCAATGAGAAAATTGTTGACTGGAAACATGTCAACACTTCATCAGGGACAGACCTGACCAAAAGGGAAGCCAAAGGGTTTAGCTGAAGTTAAAAAGTAGAAATGAAGGTTCGATTTGTGAAATGTATATGCCCAGCAAGAGCATAATGGATTCCCCTTGGAAGAAATACGGAAATAAAATACTTCAAAAGAAACTAGAAACTATTGAACATAAAGATGAATCAGAAAAAAGCATCAAAGCTCAAGGGAAGATGAAATGTCTGACAGAAAATTTGGAGAACAAAGAAGTTGCAAAAATAAATTACAAAATGAAGTTAAGATGAAGGAAACATTGAGACAATTAATAATCCATTATAAAACAAATAAAAATTAAGAACAAATAAGAACAGAACAAATAAAAAATAAAAATTGAATTGAATTGAGAATGAGAGCTTGAAGAAGGGAAGCTTGGCAATGAGAAGTTAACGGAAGAAGCAAAAACATTGACACTGATAGTAGAATGAGCAATTTAAAATCAGAAAGAGACTGAGATTGCTGAAATGGTCACACTAATAGAAAAGCACAAGAACCAATATGATAAAACGGTTGATGAAAAAGTTGCTGAATTGAAATGCTGGAAAGATAAGAAACTCTATCGCATGACCCAAGTTCGCTTAGGTAGGAGACATGTAGGGAGCTAGGTGCAGCATTGAGGCTGTTGTTTTCTTATTAATAAATCATTTTTATATCAAATTAAGTCTGTGTAAGTGTGTCATTACAGCAACATTCCATTTCAGCAAGTAAATGGCAGTTTTGTAGCAGTACAGGAACAGAGGGGCAGCTAGTTCGGAGAATGAGCAAGTTGATGGCAGCCCTGGATGATGGTGTATCCAATGCTGTCCAATGGTGCATCCTGGTTCTCGATATTCCGTGGAGTGAATCAATTTGGCTGAAGACTGGAATCTGTGATAGTGGGACCCCAGGGACAGGCCAGGGTGGATTAGTGACTTGGTACTTCTGACTGAAAATGGCTGCAAACCACATGTTGTTTAAGTGGAAGACAGGCCAAGTACCAACAGTTGATGTTAACAAATGTCTAAATTTGACCACCTGATGTCTATTTTCAAACACGTTTTGCAGCACAGCAATTTAAGTGCTGAGTGGGAAGTTGAAAAATGTTTTTGTACTTGTATGCAATCACTCTGGCACAAAAAAATATTAGTCTCAAGTGGCATAATTATGGCCCACACCCTCTCCGATCCAATGATACTTCTTATTTTCAGCCATATCTTCTGATCTTTGTTCAAGCAGAAATGGATCAGTGAAATCTCTCCAGTGGTAGGACTGTGAGTGCAGGTGAGTTGGGGGAAGTAGTGGACAGGCCCTTTGGTCAATGAAGGTAGCTGCCATATTCAGGTAAATGTTTAAAGTCTCAAGGGTGTGATTCTCCCATTACATCACGTGGGAGAGGCCCAAATCGGGCCTTGCACCAGGCGCAAAACCTCATGTGAGTATCTTGACTCGTGGCATCTGGAGCGATCTGGATCACGCCCTCACTGGGCTTGATCCAGATAATTATAGTTAAAAGAGCAAATACCCCGACGCTGCATTCACCCAGCACCCGGGAGGCAATGGCCATGCCTGTGAGTCCTCAACCAGGTGCCAATTAGCATAGTTTCCACAAACATGGATCCGGTGTGATAGCACCTCGAGGGTGGGGGTCTTGCAGACTACTTGAGCCCCCGAGATAGTCGCAGACAGGGCAGGGTAGTAGTATGGCACTCCCCCTGGCACCCAGACAACTTCAGGGCACTTTCCAGGTGCTAGGCTGATTAGGGTGCCCGGGTGCCAGGTTGGCAGTGTCAAGGGTTGCATGCCAATGAACCAGACACAGTCTGAACCAGATCCGACACCCCGGCCCAGCTCACACTTAGAAACTTTTTCTGCAGTGGGGAGCTGAACTCGCAAGTGAGAGACCGGAGCCTCAGGGATTGGAGAATCAATTTGAAAGGGCGTCCCAATCTCTAAGTGAGATCCACGCATCTTTCATAACCCCCTCACCCCCCCCCCCCTCTCTTTTCATGGGCAAGGCCCCACACAAGCCCCAACCCATGGCAGTACCAACCTGGATCCAGGGGACACTGGTACCCAGGAAGTGACTCTTCACCCTGGCAGTGCCAGAGTGCCTGGGTACCAGGGAATGCCAGGGTACTACCCTGTCCTGTCCCCAACCACCCTGGGGCTCTAGTGGCCCCTGAACTGCCATCATGCCTGGCCCACATTTGTGGAAAATAGTGTTAAATGGTGCCCAGTTGAGGCCTCCCAGGTTTGGTTGTTGACTCCTGGACGCCAGGTCAAAGTGGCATCGGGAATGTTAAATGGGCCAAAGGCTCATATCTGGATCACGCTCAGCATGGCACTGCTAGAGTGTCAGGGGCACTGTCCTGGGTGCCAGGCTCCAGTGCCTCTGGGCCAGGTTGGCACTGCCAGGGGTCGAATCTGGGTGGGGCCTTGCCCATTCGAGAAGGGGTGGCCAGGGGTCACGATAAGGTCTGAAGTGAAAGGGGGGGGGGGAAGGTCCAGGAAGCTGTGTGGGAGGGACCTGAAAGGGGGGAGGGTGTAAGATCGAGGCACAAGTCAAATTGACAACCCGATTTGTGAGGAGCCGGTCCTGCTGGAGAGTTCAGTTCACCAGTACAGAAAATCCACTAAAGAGTGACCTCGGTGGGAAACACCTCCCTGCGGCCCAAAAAGTGGGGTGAACTCCGGTGTTGCAGCTGCCTGGAATCACACCGCAATACCCGCCTGAATGTGGGCTTTGTTTCATGTCCACTGAATTACGCCCCACCATCTCCGAGGATCCAGAGATAGGGGGCTGGATTCTCTATTTCTGAGACTAAGGGCGGGATTCCCCCTCCTGCCACACCCATTTTCTGGTGTGGCCCGCCCCCACCAGCAGCGGGATTCTCCATCCCGTCAGCCAGCCAATGGAATTTCCCATTATGGGCACCCCTATGCCACCGGGAAATCCACGGGCACCCAGACTCGACCCCTGGCAGTGGGTCCATAGTGTGCCCCTTGTGAAGCGGAGGATCCCGCCGACAGAGAATCCATGACAGCACAACAGCAAATGGCGCCAGACTTGGACCGATTCCGCTACTGTTGAGGGTCTAGTATTGCTGCCACGTGGAACACAATCAATTCCAATGAGAAAAGGTGCGGGATTCGCCGGGTCTGAGAGTGACACTTGGGAGGCTGACAAGATGCAGCTGCAAATACACACTTCACTCCCCATACACACTCCTCCCAGCCAATAAGATGGCAGCTAGGGGAGCAGCTCCACTCTTCACCGACACTAAGCTGGAGGCGCTCCTGAACGCGGTGGAGGAGAGGCAGATGGCCCACTACCTGGCCCGGAAAGGAGGCTGCTAGCCGTTCCCTTTCATGCCTGCGCGCAGGTGGCAGAGGTGGTGAGCGCCGTGGGTAAGGCTGCCCGGACCGGCCAGCTGTTACGGAAGGAACTGCACAACCTGCTCAGAGTGGCCAGAGTGAGTAGGCAGCACTGTGCACCTGGCACCAACCCCCGTTCCATACACCCGAAGACAGGAGGGGGACCACCAGACCTGCGGCCGCTCACCATGGCAGAGCAGAGGGCCTGGAAGTACCCCATCACGTAGAAGTTCAGGGCGACCGTCACCTTGACGGCCACTGAGAGCAGGTGCCCTCCCATAGTGTCAGGTGTGGCATGATCTGGCAGATATGTCACATTGTCCTCCTGCTCAGCCAGTCTTCAATGGTTTTCCTGGTCTGGCAGGTCCTCGAATGACAGGCCCTGCCAGTACACGCAAAGCGTCCTTGACACCGCCTCCTCCTCGGCCTGTTGGGCGGCCTGCTCTCCATTCTTGGGCGGCCGCCTCCTGTTCCTCTACGGCACGCTCTGCTGCTGCAGGTTCCTCTTCCTCCTCTAGCAGCGCCAGCTCGTACAGCCGCCGGGCATCCCCAGCGCTGCAATGACTAGCCGGAAGGCCACCATTGCTGATTGAATTCTAATATCCATTCTCTGCAGGGGCTGAACGGCCAACATGTTCACATGGTGCTTACCCCTGTGCCCAACCAGGTCCACTGGGCTACATGGTGGCACTGCGGACTCCACCCCCGCATGTCCCCCCTCCATCCCTGCAACCCTGGCCCCTCAGTGGTTGGCACTGTGGTGGCCTCTGGACCTGGCTCCTGTCCTTGATACCAGGGGTACCGTTGGCTGGCACTGCCCTTGCCAACAGTATGCTCTGCCTCCCCTACCCAACGCCCCCATAGTGGCTACAGTGGGCTTTTCCCTTGGATGTGTCGCCTGATGCCCCACCCAGGGGTGGCAGCCGGTTGGGTGGTGGGGGGTATGGCGGAGGGTGGGGTGCGTGGGTGGGGGTGGGGGGTCGGGGCACCCATACGGCCGGTGTCACTCTGCAGAACCAGGGGCCAAGGTCAGTGGGATGGGCAACAAGATGGATGCCTTGCAGTCTGCGGTAATAGCGATCTATACCTGGGCACCGCCCCTGTCCCGTGGGGACTCACCTCGGCCACTCGAGTTGTTCCCCCGTCAGCCAGCTTTAAATGCACAAGTGAACCGCTCCGTCGGGAACCCGTCCCATCGGAGGCGGAGAATCGCAGAGGCCCCGGACAATACTGGGTCGAGCTTGCTAATGACATGCATTTACTGCACATGCATTCCAGGCTGCATGGAAGCCGCTGTCGAGGTGACGGGGAATTGCGATTAGGCGTCAAATCAGCACTCACTGCAATTTTGCTGTGGGAGCCTATTCTCTGCCCAAACACATTTTGCGATTTCAGCGTCAGCCAATGGAGAACCCCGCCCATGAAGATTTTGCTTTTTAGAGTTGCACAAACCATTTGCCATTTTTGTGTTTTATGAAGAATTGCTGCAGTAAAATGCATCTAAAAAACATAAATGGTGTGAAACAATCCAAATTGAAACTGGAAACAATATAGATACCTTGAGTCCATATTTTAATATGTCTCACAGGCACCAATTTCAATGTCTTTATTTATCACTGTAATTAAATGTATTGTAAAACGTTCTGATATAAAATCATGCTTCTTTCTTTCTCACTGTGATGTCTTCCATCTGTATCGAACCTCTGTAGCAAGGTCTTCAACATGAAGCGTTAACTCGCTTTCTCTCTCCATAGTGCTGCCAGACCTGCTGAGTATTTTCGCTGAACTCCTCACTACGGTGGCATAGTGGCATTTTCCCACCAAAGCAGATAGTGAAATTTAACTTCATTAAAAATCTGGTGTTAAAAGTATCACTATGATAACCATGAAATCATTGTCGATTGTTGTTAAAAACCTATCTGGTTCACTAATGTCCTTCAGGGAAAGAAATCTGTCTTCCTTACCTGGTCTGGCCTACATGTGACTCTGGACAGCAATGTGGTTGAGTCTTCAGTGCCCTTAGGAATGGATAATAAATACTGGCCCAGCCAGTGACGTCCACATCCCATGAATGAATAAAGTAATGATTTTGCTTCGGTCTAATTTTTGCTGGTTTTTCAACTTTACTCATATGACTGGTTCCAGTAATAAATCTGCTGCTGTGCTGGTGTGATGTTTCTGAGATTAATATCATGGTAACGTGGGGAAGGCTTCCTCGATTTGCAATTTTAAATCGCGTTGTTATGCCGCACACAGATAACATGTTCTCACTTTGTTTCACAGCAAAACAGAAGCATCCAACTCAAAATGCATTTGCCATTGAAAATTCTGTTACTGAAATTGAGCTTTAACTAGACCAATGTATAATTACGACAGTGCCCTACCTCTCGACATTCCGAATTTCAATGAGCACAAAGCTTGCCCTGAACCTGTTTAATTAGCTTTGATTTTACGGTCTGTGGTGAAGAGGCAATGCCGCCATTTATCACACTGAGAGCTGCTCATAGACATTTCAGGCGCATTTGAACAGCAAATTGCAGGGGGTAGAATTGGATTGTGGCAGCAGTGTGAAATGGGCCCGTGTCAAATCAGCAGCCAATTATTCACTCTGCCTGTTTCTGGTTTCCAGTGACTTGGAAAATAATGCTGAGATTCAAACCAAGGAAAAGCAACTGTGAAAGTAGGCAGTAAGTCCTCAAAATGCAGTTTGAACTCTCGTTCTGTGAACTTGAGTACACAAAAGATGGGGCATGGTGGAAAATCAGTTGCTAATTTGGAGCTCACATTAGCTGTCATGTGGCTCTGCATTCCCCTGGGGGGGCATTGGGAGCCCTTTATGAACTGCAAGGGAATCCACTCCCTCGACATCCAGATCATGTGTGACCATGCCATGCACGTTATGTAGGTGTGTGCCCAATTCTTGTTCGCTCTCAGTTCCCGGCCATCTTTGACGGAGACCAACGGATGGCAAGATGGCTCTTTGGGACAAAGGATATCCCCTCAGGAAGTGGTTAAAGATGCCAATACAGTGGCCACAAACACAGGCTGGTTTGTATGACAACAAGGCTCATGCTTCAACCTAGCCTGGTCAGGCAGGCAATAGGCCTGCTGAAGATGTGTTTCTGGTGTCTGAACCGGTTGGGTAGAGCCATCCAATACCAGCCCCAGAGGGTGTCGCACATCATCGTGGTTTGTTGCGCATTACATATGATGGAACCATCAATTCAGCGAACACGTGTAGTTGGATCTGAACAGAGGCTTTAATACACTTACAACAGAGCCAGCCTATTCGTCGTTGAACTCCAGATGACTGCAGGCTGGCTCTAAGGCACTGATCTTTATACATTGGTCCCAGGGGGAGGAGTCCTGGGCAGAGCGAAGGGAGGAGCCCAGTACAAACTCTCGTGTACTCCCAGAGCGACTCCCCTGGTGGTCGGATAGTGCAACTGCACTTACAATGGTGGATAGTGAACATATCACGGAGTTATATTGGCAACTATATACAGCATTGATCTTACAACGGGTAGATAACGAACATATATACATGGAGTGTATATTGGGACCGGTTCTGGGGGAGGTGGGACCAGTACAAACCGGACGGTCTGCACTTGGGCAGGACTGGAACCGATGTCCTAGGGGGGGTGTTTTCTAGAGCTGTTGGGGAGGGTTTAAACTAATGTGGCAGGGGGATGGGAACCAATGCTGGAAGTTGGAAGGTAGTAAAACATGGACAGAAACAAAAGGAAGTAAGGGGAAAAGTGCAAGGCAGAGAAGACATAGTCAGAAATCCATAAGGGCGACAGTACAAGGTACAGTGACTGAGGGGAGCACAGTGAATAGGCCCAGTAATAACAAAAGGAATAAAACTGGAGATGTTAAGATTCAAAACAGAGGTAAAAAAACCAACATAAGTGTACTTTACCTGAATGCTCGTAGTATTCGGAATAAAGTAAATGAGTTGATGGCACAAATCATCGTAAATGACTATGATTTAGTGGCCATTACTGAAACATGGTTAAAGGATGGTCACGACTGGGAGTTAAATATCCGAGGGTATCAAACTATTCGGAAGGACAGAGTGGATGGTAAGGGAGGTGGTGTTGCTCTGTTATTTAAAGATGACATCCGGGCAATAGTAAGGGATGACATCGGTGCTATGGAGGATAAGGTTGAATCCATTTGGGTGGAAATCAGGAATAGTAAGGCGAAAAAGTCACTGATAGGAGTAGTCTATCGGCCACCAAATAGTAACGAGATGGTGGGGCAGGCAATAAACAAAGAAATAACTGATGCATGTAGAAATGGTACAGCAGTTATCATGGGGGATTTTAATCTACATGTCGATTGGTTTAACCAGGTCGGTCAAGGCAACCGTGAGGAGGAGTTTATAGAATGTATCCGCGATAGTTTCCTAAAACAGTATGTAATGGAACCTACGAGGGAACAAGCGGTCCTAGATCTTGTCCTGTGTAATGAGACAGGATTGATTCATGATCTCATAGTTAGGGATCCTCTCGGAAGGAGCGATCACAATATGGTGGAATTTAAAATACAAATGGAGGGTGAGAAAGTAAAATCAAATACTAGTGTTTTGTGTTTAAACAAAGGAGATTACAAGGGGATGAGAGAAGAACTAGCTAAGGTAGACTGGGAGCTAAGACTTTATGGTGGAACAGTTGAGGAACAGTGGAGAACCTTCCAAGCGATTTTTCACAGTGCTCAGCAAAGGTTTATACCAACAAAAAGGAAGGACGGAAGAAAGAGGGAAAATCGACCGTGGATATCTAAGGAAATAAGGGAGAGTATCAAATTGAAGGAAAAAGCATATAAAGTGGCAAAGATTGCTGGGAGATTAGAGGACTGGGAAATCTTTAGGGGGCAACAGAAAGCTACTAAAAAAGCAATAAAGAAGAGTAAGATAGAGTATGAGAGTAAACTTGCTCAGAATATAAAAACAGACAGTAAAAGTTTTTACAAATATATAAGACAAAAAAAAGTGGCTAAGGTAAATATTGGTCCTTTAGAGGATGAGAAGGGAGTTTTAATAATGGGAAATGAGGAATGGCTGAGGAACTGAACAGGTTTTTTGGTTCGGTCTTCACAGTGGAAGACACAAATAACATGCCAGTGACTGATAGAAATGAGGCTATGACAGGTGAGGACCTTGAGAGGATTATTATCACTAAGGAGGGAGTGATGGGCAAGCTAATGGGGCTAAAGGTAGACAAGTCTCCTGGCCCTGATGGAATGCATCCCAGAGTGCTAAAAGAGATGGCTAGGGAAATTGCAGATGCACTAGTGATAATTTACCGAAATTCACTAGACTCTGGGGTGGTCCCGGTGGATTGGAAATTAGCAAACGTGACGCCACTGTTTAAAAAAGGAGGTAGGCAGAAAGCAGGAAATTATAGGCCAGTGAGTTTAACTTCGGTAATAGGGAAGATGCTGGAATCTATCATCAAGGAAGAAATTGCGAGGCATCTGGATAGAAATTGTCCCATTGGGCAGACGCAGCATGGGTTCGTTAAAGGCAGGTCATGCCTAACTAATTTAGTGGAATTTTTTGAGGACATAACCAGTGCAGTAGATAACGGGGAGCCGATGGATGTGGTATATCTGGATTTCCAGAAAGCCTTTGACAAGGTGCCACACAAAAGGTTGCTGCATAAGATAAAGATGCATTGCATTAAGGGTAAAGTAGTAGCATGGATAGAGGATTGGTTAATTAATAGAAAGCAAAGAGTTGGGATAAATGGGTGTTTCTCTGGTTGGCAATCAGTAGCTAGTGGTGTCCCTCAGGGATCCGTGTTGGGCCCACAATTGTTCACAATTTACATTGATGATTTGGAGTGGGGGACCAAGGGCAATGTGTCCAAGTTTGCAGATGACACTAAGATGAGTGGTAAAGCGAAAAGTGCAGAGGATACTGGAAGTCTGCAGAGGGATTTGGATAGGTTAAGTGAATGGGCTCGGGTCTGGCAGATGGAATACAATGTTGACAAATGTGAGGTTATCCATTTTGGTAGGAATAACAGCAAACGGGATTATTATTTAAACGATAAAATATTAAAGCATGCCGCTGTTCAGAGAGACTTGGGTGTGCTAGTGCATGAGTCACAGAAGGTTGGTTTACAAGTGCAACAGGTGATTAAGAAGGCAAATGGAATTCTGTCCTTCATTGCTAGAGGAATGGAGTTTAAGACTAGGGAGGTTATGTTGCAATTGTATAAGGTGTTAGTGCGGCCACACCTGGAGTATTGTGTTCAGTTTTGGTCTCCTTACTTGAGAAAGGACGTACTGGCGCTGGAGGGTGTGCAGAGGAGATTCACTAGGTTAATCCCAGAGCTGAAGGGGTTGGATTATGAGGAGAGGTTGAGTAGACTGGGACTGTACTCGTTGGAATTAGAAGGATGAGGGGGGATCTTATAGAAACATTTAAAATTATGAAGGGAATAGATAGGATAGATGCGGGCAGGTTGTTTCCACTGGCGGGTGACAGCAGAACTAGGGGGCATAGCCTCAAAATAAGGGGAAGTAGATTTAGGACTGAGTTTAGGAGGAACTTCTTCACCCAAAGGGTTGTGAATCTATGGAATTCCTTGCCCAGTGAAGCAGTTGAGGCTCCTTCATTACATGTTTTTAAGGTAAAGATAGATAGTTTTTTGAAGAATAAAGGGATTAAGGGTTATGGTGTTCGGGCCGGAAAGTGGAGCTGAGTCCACAAAAGATCAGCCATGATCTAATTGAATGGCGGAGCAGGCTCGAGGGGCCAGATGGCCTACTCCTGCTCCTAGTTCTTATGTTCTTATGTTCTTATGTTCTTATGAGTGATATTGGCAACTATATATAGTGTGAATCACATTCACCACAACATAATCTATCACTACAACGGGACAATGAACTGGATGAGGAGGAGATGGAGGACCATCACATCTCCTCAGATGAGGAGGGAGTCGAGGAAGGTGGCAAGGAGCAACCCCTAGAAGAGGCAGAGAGGACGGACCTCGGGCAATGACCAGGGTTTGAATGGGATGCAGGGTTCTGGACACCCTGATAGCATCTTGCTTTGGGGAGGACCAGGACTAGGGTGGCCAATATATCTCCTCATGGGGTGTGCCACTTTCTCACTTGTGTGCTGTCGGCGGGAGGCCATGCTGGTTCTCGCTCTTTCATGGGCAGGGCAGGACAGAGCAATGCTCCTCATATCTCCTGTGAATGTCTGACTCCTGCCTGACAGAAACCTGAGTGCAATCTCCCAATGAACAGGGTGAGCATGGGGCGACTAGATGCTGAATTTCACATCTCAACTGCCTCTGCTTGCTCTAAGGTTAGGTTGCCAGTGTGGATCTGCATCTATTGTGCAGAGAGACAGACTCTCATAAGCTTTCAGTCGATGGCTTCCGCATGCTGAAATAATGCTGCAACAGGTGATAGACCTGTGTGTTGCCCTGGGGTTGGGGGATGTTTACAACAGCATGACTGCGTCACCACAGTGGGAGAGGAGAAGCCCCATTGAGCTGCTATCCTCTCAGAGCAGACAGGGGATGTGCCGGCATTGCACGGAGGTTGGCTTCACATGCTGTAATGTAATGAGAGTGGGGAGGCACTTTAAGGGTGCACAACATGACTTTTAATACATTTAATGGTGCTAACGCTGGTGAATAATTTCTACCCGTGCTATAATTCACACTTCTTTTGTTAATTTAGAGTACCCAATTTTTTATTTTCCCAATTAAGGGGCAAATTAGTGTGGGCAATCCACCTAACCTGCACACCTTTGGGTTGTGGGGGTAAAACCCACGCAGACATGGGGAGAATGTGCAAACTCTACATGGACAGTGACCCAGCGTCGGGTTTCGACGCCTTAATTCACACTTGCCCATGCTGTAACTATCATTTCTTAACATTCCTCACCTTATTGCCGCATCTTGTTGTTTCCCCAGGACCTACAGCTGAGGATGACTGCCAAGCCCTGTTGCCTCAGACAACCTTGGCAGTTGTCCTCTGGTCAACCAGGACCTTGAGGGTCCAGTCCTGCTTTCAAACAGCATAGGTGTTGTTGGGCTATCCTCCTCGGTTTGCAGGGCTGGGGGGGTGTTTGTACACCCCCAAGGTCTCCTGGTGGAAGGCCCTGCACTGTGCACCTGACAATCCTCTTCCCTGTGGGTGCTTGAATGGCCCTAGGCTCCTCCAGGGGATAGAAGGGCAGCTGGAGTGAGATATTTCAAAGAAATATCAGAAAATTCCACCCTACGAGCCCATTTTGTGCTGATGGCTTAGACTAATTTCACCTCCACCTCCACTGGGGGCTGGTTTAGCTCAGCTTGGGGCTGGTTTAGCTCAACTGGGGGCTGGTTTAGCTCAACTGGGGGCTGGTTTAGCTCAACTGGGGGCTGGTTTAGCTCAACTGGGGGCTGGTTTAGCTGAACTGGGGGCTGCTTTAGCTCACTGGGGCTGCTTTAGCTCACTGGGCTAAATCGCTGGCTTTTAAAGCAGACCACGCAGGCCAAGCAGCACGGTTCGATTCCCGTACCAGCCTCCCCGGACAGGCGGCGGAATGTGGCGACTAGGAGCTTTTCACAGTAACTTCATTGAAGCCTACTCGTGACAATAAGCGATTTATATTTCATTTTCATTATAGGTCACTACCATCTCTGCACTAAAAATCGAAGCCTTGAATGTATGAGGAGTGAAAAAAATAGTGTGGCTCTTCAATCGACCATATCGAAGAATCGACACAGAGCGGATAACTTTAACCCCCAACAGTGGATGGGCTTGGGTTACATCATGCCATTGTCTGCTGAGGCTTCATCCTGAGTTGTTTTCCAGGCAGTTTGCCAATGTCATCTACTTTCAGGGGCAGGCCAAGGAGGCAAGACTACCTCATCCCCCACTGAGATTGAACCCACAGTGTTAATGTTGTACCAAACCACGTGCTGGCCATCTAGCCATCTGAGCTAACAGATGGGATGTTCAAAGGTTAAAAATCTGAAAAAGAAACCCCACCCACCAGAACCCGCCCAGTTTCATTGTATTGAAGGTGGGCCAGGTGGTGCAATGTAAAGAGTTTGCTTTCAGGGAACCGTATGAAGGAGGCTGCATGTCTTTTAGATTTAGAACAGTACAGCACAGAACAGGCCCTTCGGCCCTCGATGTTGTGCCGAGCAATGATCACCCTACTCAAACTCACATACCCACCCTATACCCATAACCCAACAACTCCCCCTTAACCTTACTTTTTAGGACACTACGGGCAATTTTAGCATGGCCAATCCACCTAACCCGCACATCTTTGGACTGTGGGAGGAAACCGGAGCACCCGGAGGAAACCCACGCACACACGGGGAGGACGTGCAGACTCCACACAGACAGTGACCCAGCCGGGAATCGAACCTGGGACCCTGGAGCTGTGAAGCATTGATGCTAACCACTATGCTACCGTGCTGCCCTTTTATTTCAGCAGAATTTTATTTTTAACCCATGTTGGGTGGGTTTTCCTGAACCCTGTCCAGCGTGGTTTCGATATCTTCCCTGACCAACACCTTACTCCGCGATTGTATCGGCAGGTAAAGCCGGGGGCTTTACGTGGCTGCTAGCCCCCCATTGGCAGAGCATCGGTGCAGTGCGCCGCCGACATTTTGGGCCTGAGACCAGGCGGATCCTGCGGACATAGCTGCAGAATCAGAGAATCCAGCCCACATTGTTTGTTCTCACTTTGACTAAGAACAAAGTCATCTAAACCTCGACCATTTCCTATGATGGATGATAGCACCCCATTATATGCAGCTTATCTTTATTCATGGTAATAAATCTTGTGTAAACTGAACATGCTCCCCTGCATCTAATCAAAAAGACTCAGATCAATCACTCAAGTAAAAGTTGTAGAAATGTTGGGCTGGATTCTCCGTTTCAGCGGCTAAGTGCCGGCTCGAACGGAGAATTCGTGGGAGGTTTGCAATTGAAAATTGCCGCCGATCCCTGACCGATCCCGGAATCGGTGAGGAGCTAGCAGCAGCGCTGGGTGAAACTCCCGGTTCCCGCGCGAAAAAAGGCCAGAAAATGGCCGGGACCCGGGCTGTGCAAGCGCACGGCTGACGTTCTGCAGCGATTGCGCCATAAAACATAGCGCCGGCCGTGCGCGGGCCCAAACCGCCACCCGTGACCCCACAGGCCATCCCCTGGCCACTTCCCACCAGTCCCCCCAGCCCATGTAGAATACCCCCCCCGCCCCCGAACCCGGCGAGCGGCACAGATCCGGGACCAAGTATTTCCGCACTGGGCACAGTCTACAGCTGACCCCTGAGACTACATGTGTCCCGCACAGTTGGGAACTCGGTCCATCGGAGGCGAAGCATCGTGTGAGGGCCGGCCGATGTCACGTCAACAGCGATTACGCCATTTCCGAGGGGGTGGAGCATGGCTGACCGGCGCCAAACCTCACCGACCCCGATTTGGGCGTCGGAGTCAATTGGCGATCTGCCTGATCGTCAATTACGATATCGGTGCCGGGTAACGGAGAATCCCTCCCATTGTTTTTAATCCTATGAAACGCGGATTCAGTATTCACCCTTGTTCCCTTTAGGTTGTCCGATTGTATTTGACTTTTCATTTCAGACTGTTCAAATTTTTTAGTTCTTTTCAAGTCGTTAATCAATATGAACCATAATATGAACTTTGTTCATCCTCTTGTGGCTAAGGCAAGAAACATACCATTCAGATTATGATTAATTACTGTTATCAAAGGAAAGTTGCACAATAAAAATCCAGATTTCAAAGTTGAACTTTTAATAAATTGTGCTGACTGATGCTTGGGTGCATTTTCTGAAATATTGATGAAAAAAAGTATTTCAGGACATTTTCTGTCTTTACTGAGGCCTATCATCATGTTCTTCAAGGGGCAGTGAACCCAGTGAGGCAGATTTTTACTGAATTATACTCTGAATTGTCATTTTGGGCAGGATTCTCCGACCGCCCGTCGGGCAGGAGAATTGCCGGGGGGGGCGGCGTGAATCCCGCCTCGCCGCCCTGACGTCGGCTGCCAGATTGTCTGGCGCCGGTTTTTTGGCGGGGGCTGGAATCACGCTGCGCCGTTTGGTGGCCATTGGCAGCGGGCCCCCCAGCAATTCCCCGGCCCACGGTGGGCCGAGTGACCGCCAGTTTTCGGCGGGTCCCGCCGGCGCATATTACACCAGGTCCATACCGGCAGCACCTGGCTCTGCGGCGGCCTGTGGTGTCCCCGGGGGAGGGGGGGGGTGCAGGGGGATTTGGCCCAAGGGGGGACCCCCACGGTGGCCTGGACCGCAATCGGGGCCCATCGATCCACGGGCAGGCCTGTGCCCTGTGGGAACTCTTTCCCTCTGCGCCGGCCGGTGTAACGGTCCGCCATGGTCGGCGCGGAGTAGAACCCCCCTGCGCATGCGCTGGGATGACGCCAGAACACGCTGGCGCTCCCGTGCATTCGTCAACTCACACCGGTCGACGGAGGCCCTTTGGCGCCACCTGGTGCGGTGCCAACCCCGCTGCCACCGGCCTAGCCCCTGAAGGTGCGGAGAATTCCGCAACTTCCGGGCGGTCCGACGCCAGAGTGGTTCAAGCCACTCCTCGGCGCCGGTACAGCCCGCCTCGCCGGGTAGGGGAGAATCCCGCTCTTGACTATTATTTGTCAGAGGTATTGGGAGTTTATACGACCGCTCCAGAAGACAAACCTCAGAAACTAAAATAAAGCAGACTACTGCAGATGCTGGAAATTGGACATGAAAACAGACTGGGCTGGATCCTTCCACTGCCCATCGCAATATCACTACGGGCGGGACGTGGACCATGTAAAGGTCCATTGACCTTGGGCGGTAACGTCCGGTCGCTGGGCCGGCACTGCCAGAGAATCCCGCCCACCGTGCTGGCAAATTTCAGCAGATCTGGCAGCGTCTGTGGAGGGAGAAACGGGGTTAACGTCAATTTTGGAGTTCTGAAGAAGTCATATTGGGCTCAAAACATTAACTCTAGTTCTCTCTCCTCAGAGGCTGCTGGGTTTTTCAAGCACTTTCTGTTTATCAAACCTCTGAAAGTACTCTGGAAGACAGTAAAAAAAAATGTCTTTTTACTTTTACCAATTGCTTTCAACATTAGAAAATATGCAAATCCAATTAATTATTCATAGTTTTGAGACTTTATATTTGTGACACATTTACTTCACAGTTTGTGTGCTGCATCTTTTCTTCATGTCAGGCTCTTGCGCCTGAACGTCACAGGTCATGCTTAACTTTCAATCCTTCAGGGGTTAGATGGGTAATGGGACATAATGACACCAGTGCTACCTTCCCTACTTTCTTCATGATCTTAGTATCAGTCTGGTTATGCTTAATTGGGAGATTGAATCCGAAGATTGTGGGTTCACGCCTCACTCCTGAAGACAAAGTCAGGCACTAACCTTACAGGATATTGCCAGGAAAATAATATGCTGTCGGAGGTACCATCTTTTGCTTGAGTGGTTAAACTGAGGTGCTGTCTGCCCTCTCAGGTGGATGCACAAAATCCCATGGCACTGTTCCAAAGACGAGCAGAGACAATATTCTCTGGTTTTCTGAACATTTATCCCTCCATCAATACTCTGAAACAGATTATCTGGTTATTATCTATCACATTGCTGTTTGTGGGAATTTCTTGATTTGAAAATGCTTTGGGACATCATGAGGTTGTCATACACTAAATAAATGCAAGCCTTTTTCTCCTTGCATTTCAGATGATTGTGTCAAAGTTAAAATGTCGGTGCTAACATTTTAAAAGGAACCAATATAGATCATAAAACCATGGCCACTCATTTATCAAAACAGAAGATTATATTGAGCAACCACTTTATCCTCCTATAAAACATACATCATACTTTCATATATAGACACCACAACACCACACAACCCTGCCATGGCAACCTCTGCAAGACGTGTCAGATCATCGACATGGGTACCACCATTACACGTGAGAACACCGCCCACCAGGTACGTGGTACATACTCATGCAATTCGGCCAACGCTGTCTACCTCATATGCTGCAGGAAAGGATGTCCGAAGCGTGGTACATTGGTGAGACCATGCAGTCGCTGCGACAGCGGATAAACGGACATCGCGCGACAATCACCAGGCAGGAATGTTCACTTCCAGTCAGGGAATATTTCAGCAGTCAATTGCATTCGGCCTCTGATCTTCGGGTAAGCATTCTCCAAGGTGGCCTTCAGGACGCGCGACAACGCAGAATCACCGAGCAGAAACTTATAGCCAAGTTCTGCACACATGAGTATGGCCTCAACCGGGACCTTGGATTCATGTCGCATTATATTCACCCCCCCCCCCCCCCCCCCCCCCCCCCCCCCACCATCTGGGCTTGCGAAATCCTACTGTCCTGGCTTCTGACAATTCACACCTCTTTAACCTGTGATTATCCCTCTCTCCAGTTACTCCGTCTGGAACTGTAAATACTTAATTACCTGCAAGTGACTTGCATTTAAAATATCATCTTGCATCATTGACTTTGTCCATGTGTTTCTGGAACCCACCTCTTCATTCATCTGAGGAAGGAGCAGTGCTCCGAAAGCTAGTGATTCAAAATAAACCTGTTGGGCTTTAACCTGGTATTGTCAGGCTTTTTACTGTTCTTATATAGTGGATTAGCATCTTTAGTTTTGCAATATACTGAGAATGGAGTATTATGCATTTTCCAAAATGCCAGCAAATGTAAATGCTCGGAATGAGACCAGAACATTAGTGTGCAACCAGCCCTGGTTTTGAATTTATTTATTGAAAGAAAGTACAGGTGACTCTGGGAATTATTTCTCAGCCTTCTTGGAATGAATCAAAATGAGCAACTTCAGTGTTTCACTGACAAGAATGTATATTCATCAATAATTATAAGAGGTAAATAATGTTTCCCCTATTTTGCAGCAGAAACAGTTAAAACAGTTCCAAGCCCCGGAACAATATTAGGGGAGGTGTTTTCTTCATTGTAACTGCAAACATATATCATGCTCACAGCGATTAAGAGGAATGTGCAGGCCATAAAACCTCCTGTCTAGAATTTAGCCTTTTCACTTTATATTTATGTTATTGCTCTTGCTTCCAGTGCCCTTGCACTGACGTGTAATGGTTTATAGATGTTTGCCTCTAGTGCAACATTTTTAGAAATAAGAAGCAGTATTTCTTTTATATTGCCAGACTGCTTGTATGATTCCAGTGCTGGACAGACAGAAATGTTCTCAAGTTAAATATTGGGAAGACGAAAGCCACGTCTGGATCCCACTACAAACTCCAGTCTCTAGTCAATGACTCCATCCCTCTGCCTGCAAATTGTCCTGATTGTTTACAAATTTGATGTTACATTTGATCCCAAGATGAACTTCCCACCATGTTTCTGCACCACCACGAAGATGGTCGTGTTCCACCTTCACAACATTATCTGTCTTCACCCATCTCTCAGCTAGTCTGCTGCTGAAACTGTCACCATGGGGCGCGATTCTCCGCTGCCCACGACAGGTCGGAGAATAGCGGGAGGGCCTTCCCGACATTTTTCCCGACCTCCCGCTATTCTCCCCCCCCCCCCCCCCCCCAACGGCCTCCCTACGACACGAATCGCTGCTCGCCATTTTTTACGGCAAACAGCAATTCTCCCCTGGCCGATGGGCCGAGTTCCCAGGCCTTTACGGCCGTTTTCGCGAACGCAAACTCACCTGCTCTCACCTTTCGTGAAAACGGCCGCAAAGTGCTGTTCCGGACAACCATGGCACCGATTGGCACGGCCGTGGTGCGCTGATCGCGGGCAGCGGGTCCGATACCCGCGCACTCTTTGTTCCTCCGCCGCCCCGCAGGATCAGTCCGCGGGGCGGCTGAGGGGCATGACGGCCCGCGCATTAGCGGGTTTGACGTATATGCGTGATGACGTTACCCGCGCATGCGCGGGTTGGAGCCGTCCAATCCGCGCATGCACGGCTGACGTCATCGTGCGCGTCAGCCGCCGTGACGCTTGGCGTGTGGGCTTAGCGACGGTCGCTAAGCCCGCGATGCCGTGCTTCGCGGGGCCGCGCTGCTAGCCCCGTCTGGGGAGGAGAATCGGTCCCGGGAGGGGGCGCGGAGGCTGCCGTGAAACACGGCCAGTTTCACGGCAGCCTTTACGACTCTCCGCATTAGCGGAGAATCGCGCCCAACATGTCTTTGTTAATTCCAGACTTGACTATTCCAATAAACTCCTGGTTGGTGCCCCACATTCACCTCTACCTAAACCTGTGCCATCCAAAATACTGCTGTCCAAACGTGCAGCAAGTCCGATTATGTACTATCTTTAACACAGTCAAATATCCCAGAGTGCTCCATAGGAGTATCATCAGACAAAGAGCAGTCACTGAAATGCACACACTGTAATCAGGGGTGCTGTTGAAATGAAATGAAAATCGCTTATTGTCATGAGTAGGCTTCAATGAAGTTACTGTGAAAAGCCCCTAGTCGCCACATTCCGGCGCCTGTCCGGGGAGGCTGGTACGGGAATCGAACCGTGCTGCTGGCCTGCTTGGTCTGCTTTAACTCATGAAATTCCATAGGATCCAGAGCCAGTCTGGGATTCTATTGGATACCACTGGATGTATTTTAGAAGCCACCAAGTGGGAATATTTGGAGGAACAAATTTGCAGAGAAATGACTGGGAGGTACAAAAATTAAACCAGTGATAATGGGGACTTTAAATATCCTGATATAATCTGGGATAGTAACAGTGTGAAGGACAAACAAAGCCACAATGCCCTGGATGATGAAAGTGTTAAAGAACACAATGAATCTGAAAAGGCTGTGTATGTCATGTACAAAACAGACAATGCTGGACAATCTTAGCAGGTCTGACAGCATCTATGGAGAGAAAAGGGAGCTAACGTTTCGAGTCTGGATGACTCTTTGTCAATGCTGGAGAGAACTGAGACCTGCTGAGATTGTCCAGTATTTTCTGGGGGATTTTCAGATTCCAGCATCCATAGTAATTTGCTTTCACCTTTGTGTATGTCAGCTGTCAGATTGATAATACAAGGGAAAACCAGGTTGAAAGTAGGAAGTTCAGAGGTGAAGTTGAAAAGGATGTAAGAGAGTTAAAGGGAGAGTATCAAAAGGGCAGCATGAAGGTGCAGCGCCAGGGACACAGGTTTGATTCTGGCCTTAGGTGACTGTGTGCAGTTTACACATTGTGTCTGCTGTGTGCGTTTCCTCCAGATCCACCAGTTTCCTTCCAGAGAACAAAGATGTGCTGGTTAGGTGGATTGGCCATGCTAAATTCCCCATTTGTGCCAAAGATGTGCAGGTTAAGTGGATTGACCATGATCAATGCACACGGTTACAGGGATAGGGCGGGGGAGTGGGCCTGGGTAGGGTGCTCTTTCGGAGGGTCAATGCAGACTCGATGGGCCAAATGGCCTCCTTCTGCACTGTAGGGATTCTACCCTGGTAGTGAAAATAAAAGGAAACCCAAAAGTCTTCTAAAGGAATATAAATATTAAAAGGATGGTAAAAGGGGTGGGCTGATTAGGGGTCAAAACAAGTGTCCAAACATAGAGGCAAAGGGGTACAGAGGTACTGAATGAATATTTTGCCTCTGTCTTTACCAAGAAAAAAAGACGCTGCCAAAGTCACAGTAAAATAGAAGTGGCTGAGATACTGGAAGGGCTAGAAAATTGATCAAGAGGTGGTATTAGAAAGGCTGGCGCTACATAAAGTTGCGCAGTCACTAGATCCAGATGAGGTGCTTCCCAGGATACTGAGGAAGGTAAAGGGAGTGACTATGTAGGCATTGAGGATAAACTTCTAAACCTCTTTAGATACGAGAGTGGTGCTACAGGCCTGGAGAATTGCAAATGGGGTAAACTTGAGAAAGTACTTCTTTGGTGCTCAAATACTTTGGGAGATTCTGAGATTGTAAAAGAAAAACACTGTAGAAATGAAAGTTCTTTCCTTTCTAGACATCCTGGGGTAATATCAGTTTTATTTGAGGAAATTAAAGTGATCAAGGGGATGTGCTGATGAATGACAAGAATTGGTTTTACGCCAGTTGTGGTGATATGCATCACCATATATACACAAGGGGTTAATGTAAATACACTACAACTAAGTAAACACTCGAGGGAGCACCGGAGATGTCATGATATGCAAACATGCAGCTAATGAACACTTAGAATCGGACACAACCAATGAGCAGTCAAGACACCCAGAGGTGACACTACCACAAGGGGGCATTACACAACCCATATATAAGGACAGGGCACACATGCTCTGTCTCTTTCCACAGGCGACACTTAGAGAGTAGGACAGGGGCGGATCAGAAGCATCGCACCCAACATGTGACTTACAGCAGACTGGTTTGTTAGACTGAGTTACAATAGCAAGATTAGCAAGAGAGTCGAACTCATAGAGAACTGTGCTAATGGTTCAATAAATCACATTGAACTTACTTCAAAGTCTGGAGTATCTTTTGGTCAAAGCTGCATCGAGTTGCAGTCTGTGCTATCCCAGAGTACATAACACAACACCAGTTACATTCATATTTATACTCTCTGACTGAAGGGAGCAAAGGTTAGAACTGTAGCAGAGGTAACAGCAGGGGTGGGAGATAGTGAATTATTTTCAGTCCTGCTATAAATAAATTGCAGATTATTGTGTAATGGAAATCCGATCATTAATCTTCCCTTTTGAGAATCATTGTTTAAATCCAACAGCTAAGGTAATAACGCATTTAATTCAGTCTAATTTTGAGTAAATTTCAGTAATACTTGTTAAAAGCACGGGCTAAATCTGAATTATTCCTGTTAATTTCATCTGTTCAAACTCAGCTATGAGAAGCTGCTTTGGGCTTTTGCTCTTGATAAGACATATTATCAGCTTCATGACAGCGTTTTGTTCATCAAGAGGCTTTCAGTTAAACTTCAGCAATGGAAAAGCTTTCAGAGAGGATAATGCACGACAAAAATTTTTTTTTAAAATTTAGAGTAGCCAATTATTGTTTTTCCAATTAAGGGGCAATTTAGCGTGGCCAATCCACCATACACTTTGCACATCTTTTTTGGGTTGTGGGGGTGAAACCCACGCAGACACGGGGAGAATATGCAAACCACACACAGACAGTGACCCAGGGCCGGGATTCGAACCCGGGTCCTCAGCGCCGTAGGCAGCAATGTGCCACCGTGATGCTCCTGCAGGACAAAATTAACAGTCACTTTGACAACTGTTGATTAATTGAGGGACGGTAGCACGGTTTTGTCAAGGGGAAATTGTATTTAACTAATTTGCTTGAGATAATTGATAATATAAAAGAAAAGGTTAATGAGGACAAAGCAATTGATGTTGTATACATGAAACTCTAAAAGATATTAGGCGTAACTTAATCAGAAAGAATCTGTCCAGTTTTGGTTGTGTTTGGCGGGGTGTTACTTGGTGGTACTGGGAACCACCCCGATATTCAATAGAATTTTACCATTGTTGTTTGCCTTGGGGAACTTCTCTCTGCCGAAGCCGCACTTCGAGTCCTGCTGGTGAGCTGAAGCTCAACAGCAGGAAATGCTCCTTGCAGATCAGGCCGCCATATTGGAAGGCTGCCCCGCTATTTCACCCCCTACTTTCAGCCATTCCCCCCTGTTTCCGACCACACCTCCTCCCCCCAACCTCAGGGATGCCTCTAGCATCACCCTCTCACCCCCCTCCCTCCACCTGAAAAGACCCCTCAGGCCCAATCCCTGCCAGTGCCAACCTGGCACTTGGGCACACTGGCAAAGCCACCCTGGAACCCTGACAGTGCCCCTGCAATGCCAGGGTAGTGCTGAAGTGTGCCCAGTTGACACTGCAGTGTACCAGACTGGCACTGCCAGGGTGCCCAGGTGCCAGAGGAGTGCCAGGTTGCCACCCTGATTTGTCCCCAACCAACTGGGCATCTCTAATGGCTTGAGAGATGCCCCAGGTGCCATTACGGTTGGCCCACGTTTGTGAAAGCTAGTACCTAACGGTGCCCTGGCGAGCTCTCCCAGCCGCAGCCGTTAGTACCTGATGTCGGGAGAATCCCGTCTAATGCCTCATTTAAATATGTCAATCTGGGTCACCCCAGGTGAGGGCGAGATCCAGATCATGATGGCAGGCGAGATTTCGTGAAATCCCGCAAGGTGTTTCGAACATTGCACTTCTCATGAGAGGCCTCTCGGAAGATCCAATGGCCTTGTTCCTACACGAAGATGGGAGCAAAGACGCTGTTAAAATGTGCCCATTAATGAAGTGTCACACAATAGCCATTGGTGTAAGAGTTGGGAACTCTAGAACATTGATTTAAAGTGAATGGGGACAGAACTTAGGATGACATGAGGAAAATACATTATTTGCAGTGACTGGCTGGGGTCTGGAAAGCACTGACTGAGATTATGGTGGAGGCAGATACAACTATGGCTTTCAAAAGGGAATGTTGCAGGCCTACAGGGAAAGAGCAGCACGGTAGGACTGGAGAGTTGCTCTTGTAAAGAGTACTGAGATATAATGGTACATGGGTATAATGGGCCGAATAGTCCATTCTGTGCTGTAACTATTCTCTGACTCAATGGAGTATTTGAATAAAGTACATTCAGTCCTGGTGCAACTGCTCTGTATCTGTCACTGGCCGATTTCCGGTTTATGAAAACAATTAGCGAAATTCTCTGTTGGCTGGAGCCTCCAGTCAGCTGGCAGCGCACCCACACACGCGGGTTTCCCGACAGCTTTGGGTGGCCACAATGGGAATCCCCATTTTCTAGAATCCTGCTGGCGGCGGGGGAGTGCACCGTGTCGGAAAACAAAGCTGGCAGACTGGAGAATCCCTCCCAATGTATTTTAATTTTCTCTCAGTACTAGCAAATTTCATACAAAAAGATCTATCCATTCAAAAGGCCTCACTTGAGGGGAAGCTTTTGTTTTAAAAATAAATGTGTTGCGATGATAAGGTAACGCTTTATAACTCCTGGTTTGTCTGTCAGTGTTTGCAAACAGACTGCAACTACAATGAGGTCTCAGGGAGAGAATGATTTGGAGAAACTCAACGCACTGATGGATTTGACGAATTTGCACCTGATAATTACACATCGGCTGTGTCAATCTTTTGATTATCTAAAAGGCTCCATGAGTTAGAATTCTTTCACAAGGAAATCTTGTTCACGAAGGCAACAATTTCTTCCCATCAGTATCCAGCAGTATTGCTCTTGGTTTGTTAAGAAACACCAAATTCAGTAACTCTGAGGATTACAAGCTTTTGATGGACAAAATGCTGTCATGAAACAGATAATATTCTTTATCAAAAGAGTGGAATCCCAAAGCTGCTTCTCGGAGCTTAGTTTGATCGGATGCCAATTACAGGAATAATTCAGATTTAGACTGTGCTTTTGACAAGTATTACTGAAATTTACTCAAATTTAGACTGAATTAAATACGTTATTGCCTTAGCTGCTGGATTGAATCAATAATTCTCAAAAGGGAAAATCTATGGTCAGATTTACAAAATAATCAGCAATTTATTTATAGCAGGACTGAAAGTAATTCACGATCTCCCATCCCTGCTGTTATCTCTGTTACAGTCCTAACCTTTGCTCCCTTCAGTCAGAGAGTATAAATCTGAATGTAACTGGTACAAAACCAATTTGTGTTATTTATTGGCAGATACAACTTGACCACTCCAAGCTTACCCTTCCATCAATACTGTTTGTTATTCCAGGATGTCCAGAAGGGAAAGTACTTGCATTTCCATAGAGTGGAATTTTCTACTTTGGGGAATAAATGCCGTGACAGGCAAATTCTGTGGTGTGTCTTCCACTGGTCGGGTTGGCGAGAATTTTCACAATTTCATGCACGGAGGCCAATGAATTATGCATAGGAAAGTACCTCTTTGAATCTCATGGTGGGACAGGAACTGATTGGCCTGCCGTGCCATTATCTAGTGGGGTTTGAAGATCCAGGCATCATATTTAAATGCTTCCTGACCACACACATTCACTCTCCAACCCAGCTGTCTTCAGGAGGCGTCTTGAGATGGCTTCTCATAAGAAGAATTCTGGCCTGAGGTTTATCCACGGCACCAAACACTGGGATATCCTCTATCCCAGGGATAGCTCCAGGAAGCCCACTCACCTCACCTCGCCGGCCTGGGAGGCAGTTACAAGGGAGGTCAGCTTATCGGCCACCCACCTAAGAACCCCACCCAGTGCAGGAAGATGATGAATGATCAGATCGGCTTCACCAGGGTAAGTAAACTTCCAGCTCACTCCAATCTCACACTCTCGTCATGACATCATGTACTCAAAGCGTTACACTTCTGAGGAATGCATAGAACATATAACATACAGTGCAGAAGGAGGCCATTCGACCTATCGAGTCTGCACCGACCCACTAAAGCCCTCACTTCCACCCTATCCCCATAACCCAATAACCACTCCTAACCTTTTTTGGTCAGTAAGGGCAATTTATCATGGCCAATTCAACTAACCTGCACATCTTTGAACTGTGGGAGGAAACCGGAGCGCCCGGAGGAAACCCACGCAGACACGGGGAGAACGCGCAGACTGCACACAGACAGTGACCCAGCAGGGAATCGAACCTGGGACCTTGGCGCTGTGAAGCCACAGTGCTAATCACTTGTGCTACCGTGCTGCCCATCTCACACTATATTGTGAGATGGGCAGCACACTATATTAGTGGGAGACACATCGGGCGTGATTCAGCGGACCCAATTTAAAGTCCCCTGAACAGCACGTTAGATCCCGCTTCTCATCAGCACTACATCATGTTCTGTGGCCACGGTTAGGAACTCCCCATTGAGTCACACTTAAGCAATTTCCTGCACTGGCGAGCTATACAAACCAGATGTGGTGCACCCGGGCAGAGCTGAGGCCAAAGTCCTTGTGGGGCTTTTGCTACTGCTGTTGGAGAGTATATAAACTAGCATGGCAGGGGGATGGGATCCCAGGAATAGGATCAGATAGATCAGATTCAGATCAGGTAAATGGAGGTAGAACATTAGCTAGTGATATAGAAGATGTAGCGATAGACTTGGAATTACAGGAGAAGCAAAGTTTAAAAAGGGTCCAGCAAGGGAAATTGATGGAGTTAAACTATTTATACTTCAAATGCAAGGAGTACTACAAGCAAGGTAGATGAGTTAAGGGCATAGGCAGATGCATAGCAGCAAGATGTCATTTATATAACGGAAACTTGGCTAAAGAAGGGGCAAACTTGGTAGCTCAATATCCCTGGTTATAGAGTCTTCAGACATGTTAGAGTGGGGGATAAAAAAGGATGGGGAGTAATACTAATGGTTAAGGAATCAATTCTAGTTGTGAGAAGGGATGGTATACTAAACGGGTCAACAAACACGGCTTTTTAGATTGAGCTTAGAAATAAAAAATGTACACTACTGGGTCTATACTACAGACCCCCAAATAGAGAAAGGGAGATAGAAGAACAGATGTGTAGGCAAATGTATGCCTGTAAGAACAATAGGACAATAATAGTAGGAGACTTTAACTATGCCGATATCAATTGGGATTCAAATAATGTAAGGGGCACTGAGGGAGAGAAATTCATGCAGTGTGTCCAGGAAACATTTTCAATCAATTAGTGACAAACCCAACAAGAGGAGGTGCAATTCTAGACCTAGTCTTGGGAACGAAGAAGGGCAAGCAGGTGAAGTGACAGCTGGCGACCATATCAGGGATACTGATCACAATTCAGTTAGATTCAGTATTGCCATGGAAAAGGGAAGAGGTAAAGCAGGAGTAAAAGTTTTGAACTGGGGGAAGGCAATGCTTTCAGGAATGAGAAGGGACTTGGCTGAGGTGGACTGGAAAGCACTGTTAGAGGATACATCAGTGGGATAGCATTAAAAAGCGAGATGCTAAATGTACAAAGTAGGCAGGCCCCCTCCAAAAATAAGAGTGGTACTGCTTAATCTCGACCCCCCTTGATTGTCCAGAAGAATACAGGAGAGGATCAAACAGGAAAAGAAAGTGTACAATAGGCACAAAGAACTAAGCACTGCAGATAGTCTGGATGAGTGTAGGAAGTGCAGCGATTAAGTAAAACAGAAATAAGGAAATCAAAGAGAGGGCATGAAAAAAGATTAGTAAGTAAAGTTAAAGAAAACCCAAAGATATTTTACCAATATATCAATGGTAAATGTGGGACCTACTGGAGATGAAGAAGGGAAGAGTGTGAAGTAGGTCAGGATCACTGTGAAGCAGACCGGGAGGAGTGTGAAGCAGACCGGGATTGCTGCAGTGTTGCAAAATAAAAATCAATTTGTGATGTCACAGGAAAGCCAAGAGTTGATTGGCTGGTGATTACTGCAGCTCCATTTCCCAATCTTCAAATGTATGCATTTACTCCGAGCAGCTGGATAATTTTTTGGGGAAGATTTAGTAAAACATTTCAATGAAGCTCTGGATGTTTAAATGGCAACAGAAAAAGAGAAGTGAGGATTTGATGATTCTTTATTTTTCTAGAAAGGACATTTTATTATCAAATAGATAAAGGGAAGGTGGAGGTGGGAGCTCCAACCAATGGAATGCATATCCAGCTCCATGTAAGAACTCCTGGATATTTCTCGATTCCTGGATAACTGTATGTACAAGAACAGTTGTCAGTTGCAGCAACTTGAGTACCAGGTTTCAGAGCAATATATGGCATCATCGTGACACATTCAAGAGCTTTTGAGGGTGGCACCTTTATAGACTGGCTCACTCTGCACCATGAAAGCATGAAGGGAAAGGGAATGGATGCCCATCAAGAAGAAATAGGCAGATAATGCAGGAGTCTTACTCTCTTTTGAGTATTTGATTCTGAATCTTGACACGGTAGCACAGTGGTTATTGTGCAAATCCCCTAGTTGCCACATTCCGGCACCTGTTCGGGTTCACAGAGGGAGAATTCAGAATGTCCAAATTACCTAACAGCACATCTTTCGGGACTTGTGGGAGGAAACCGGAGCACCCGGAGCAAACCCACGTAGACACAGGGAGAACATGCAGATTCGACACAGACATTGACCCAAGCCGGGAATCAAACCTGGGATCCTGCAGCTGTGAAGCAGCAGTGCTACCCACTGTTTAGGGAGGTAGATAAGGAATTAGCAAGCAGGACCTCAAACGCTGTGCAGCAAATCTCATCGGGAACAACACAGAGAATTTGAGCAGAAGTTATGCCCATTTTTCAGAACCTGCTTCTGTATTTGTAAGGAAAAAGTTCAAATTTGCCAAAGCTGCATGAAAACAGGTACAGAGGGAAGGTAAATAAGTAAGCTAAGTGGGACGGGTAGTCAGATGGGGCAGCTGGTTGGTGGGCAAGGTGGTTAGGATGGCAGGTGATTAGGTAGGTGAGGTGTGTAGGGTGGCAAGTGTGTGTGGCGGGTAGGTAGGTGGTGTGAAGTGGATAGGTGAGTGAGGTGGGTGAGTTGCATATGTAGCGGGCGGTGAGATGAGTAGGTGCGTGGGGTGTGTAGGGTGGCAGGTGGGTTAAATGGGTAGGGTGGCATCTAGGTGAGCGGGTGGGTGGATTGGGGTAGTTGCAGAGTCAGGTGGTAGCAAGGGGGTGCCATAGTCGGGTATGGGGGGATCAATGTGAATGATTTTGAGGTCAGTTTTATAAGTGAGCTAGGAGTTGGACTAGGACTTTTCTGTCTATCATTTCTAAGTAACTGTCCAGGTAAGTAAGTCAGAACCATCCAAAGCCATTGACTCTAATTCACAGTAAGAGACTTTTTGGAGGGTCCCAGGGAGCAGGAAAATTGCTCAGCAGAAGTTCAGTCTTATTGGACAATTCCCACAGAGTCCTTGTGTTGGGACATCCAAGGGTTTCCTGTAGTACATCTTCCAGGGTACATCCACTCTCCAACTATCCAGAGACAGGAAGATTTAGACCAGGATATTCCAGAGCGGCCAAGAAGCAGAGATTTTGACTAGAGCTAAGGAACAAAAAAGAGCAATTATATTGCTCACTGTAGTTTTCAGGCCACGAGTGGGAACTAATAGGGAACTGGAGGAACAAATTTGAAAGGAAATTATAGAGATGTGCAAGAATTATAGCAAAGCTATAATGGGGACTTTAGTTATTCAAATATGGTCTAGCATAATTGTAGTGTAAAGAACAGAGAAGGGCAAGAGTTCCCAAAGTGTGTTTAGGAGAATTTTCCACAACGGTACGTTTCCAGTCTAACAAACAAGTGGGTATTAATAGACCTGGTCCTGGGCGATGAGGCAGGCCAAGTGGATCAAATGTCAGTAGGGAATTATTTAGGGAACAGTGATCATTGTATCATAAGGCTTAGGTTATTGAAAAGGGCAAGGAACACCCCAAAATAAGAATAATTAACTGAGGGAAAGACAACTTCAATGTGGTAAGAATGAATATGGCCCAGAAAAATCAGAATCTACGATTAACGAGCAAAGCCGTAACTTCACAATGGTCTGCCTTGAAAGAAATGATGATGCGAGTACAGTCGAGGTATAGTCCCACACAGGAGAAGGGTAGGGTAAACAAATCCAGAGATACCTGGATAAAAATGGAGATATAGTTTAAGATGAGTTAGAACATGTGTGGTTATGACAGATGTCATATGGATAATACAGTTGAGAACATGGTCTAATATAGAAGGTACAGAAGGGAATTGAAGAAGCAAATAAGAGTAGCAAAGAGAATGTATAAGAAGAGACTGGCAGCTAACATAAAAGGGAATCTGGAAGGGAATCTATGTAAGAGGAATGGGGATGATTAGAGACCAGAAGGGGATTTAGGCATGGAGGCAGAGGGCACAGCTGAAGTACTTCTTGATTTCTAGTTCGACAAGGAAGGAGGCATTGCCTATCTGGCTCTTGGAAATGAGTTGGGACATTTAGATCAAGTCTCAGGGAGAAAACAGTGATCATTGGATCATAATGTATAGACTGACTATGGAAAAGGATGTACAACAATCCAGAGTGAAAACACGCTAATGTCAATGGGATAAGAACCGATCTGGGCCGAAGAGTTGAAGGTTGGCAGGAAAAATGGTTGGGCTACCCTCAACGAAGAGATAGTTCAGGCAGAGTCAGAAGGGAAATATGGGAAAACAAATCCAGAGTTCGCTTGATGAGAAAGGTGATAAAAGTTAAGATAAAGAAGTAAAAGTGTGTTCATGACAGGTGTCGGCGAGAAAAACGAAGTTGAATATATATGAGATTTAGAAGAGAGATGAAGAAGCAAATAAGAGAAGCAAAGAGGGAGCATGAAGAGAGAATAACATATACATAGTGACAGGGCGGTAAAAGGAGTAGGGCTGTTTAGGGACCAAAAAAGGATTTCCACATGGAGGCAGAGGGCATAGCTGAGGTATTAAGTTAATTCTGTGAACCTGCCTTTACCAAGGAAGAAGATGCTACCCAGCTGTGATAAAAGAGGTGATAATTCAGATACTAGATTTAAAATTGAAAAGGAGCAGATATTGAATAAGTTATCTGTACTTAAAGCTGATAAGGGGCCAGATGAGATGCACCCAAGGATACTGTGAGAAGTGAAAATAGAAATTGCAAAGGCACTGGCCATAATTTTTCAGTCTTCCTTAGAGTCAGAGGTAGTGCCAGAGCACTGGAAAATTGCAGAAGTTACACCCTTGTTCAAAAAAGGCTATAAAGATAAGCCCAGCAAATACAGGCCAATCAGTTTAAATTGGGTGGTGGGGAAACTTCGAGAAACAGTAATCCGGGGCAAAGTTAATAGTCACATGGACAAATACAAGTTTTAAAAAAAAAGTAAAAGTACTCAATTCATTTTTTTTTTCCAAATTCAAGGGCAATTTAGTGTGGCCAATCCACCTATGCTGCACATTTTTGGGTTGTGGAGGTGAGACCCATGCAGACACGGGAAAAATGTGCAAACTCCACATGGACAGTGACCTGGGGCCGGGATCGAACCTGGGTCCTCAGTGCCTTGAGTCAGCAGTGCTAACCACTGTGCCACCATGCTACCCTGGACAAATGCAAGTTAATTAAGAAAAGCCAGTATGGATATATTCAGAAAAAATATGTTTAACTAGCTGTTTTTTTTTTGAAGAGATAACAGAGGGGGTTAGTGAGGGAAATGCTGTTGATGTGGTGAACATGGGCTTCTAAAAATCTTTGATTCAGTAACGCACAACAGACTTGTGAGCAAAAATATAGCTCATGGAATAAAAAGGACAGTAGAAACATAGACACAGAATTGGCTGAGTGACAGGAAACAGAGTAGTGGGAAATTAATTTTTTGGGGGTTGGAGGAAGGCTTGTAGTAGAGTTCCCTAGGGGTCTATGCTCGACCCTTGCTTTTTCTGATATATATAAATGATCTAGACCTTGGTGGACTGGGCACAATTTCAAAGTTTGTGACTGATATAAAAATTGGAAGCATTGTGAACTATGAGGAGGATAGTGTAGAACTTCAAAAGAACATGGACAAGTTGGTGGGATGGGCGAACAGGTGGCAGATGAAGTTCAATAGAGAGAAATGTGAGGTGATTCTTTTTGGTAGGAAGGACATGGAGAGCCAATAGAGAGACTCTAAAGGAGGTGCAGGAGCAAAAGGACCTTTGTGTATATGTATGTACATCATTGAAGGTGACAGGATAGATTGGGAGAGTGATTAATAAAGCTTACAGTTTCCTGGGCTTTATTAATATGGGGCATAGAGTACAAGAGCAAGGAGGTTATGCTGAATAATAGCAAAATATTGCAGATGCTGTAAATCTGAAATAGATATAGAAAATGCTGAAAACTCAGCAGGTCTGGTAGCATCCATGGAGAGAGAAACAAAGTTAACGTTTCTAGTCCACATGACTCTTCTTCAAGTTATGTTGAACTTGTACAGGTCAGTAACTTGGCCACAGCTGGAATACTGCATCCAGTTCGGGACACAACACTTTTGGAAGGATGTGAATACATTACAGAGGGTGCAGACAAGATTTAATTTAAATTTATTTTGAAGTTCTTTTGTTGTTCATTGGGGTTGGGGGGGTGGGGGGATGTGATACATGCGTCGATACGGTCTGGGGGTGGTACGGTTATTATGGGTTATTTTGTTGCATTTCATTGTCGTTATGTTTTATATTTTCTGTAAAAAATTCCAATAAAAATTATATTTAAAAAAAAAAAGATTCAGAAGACTGGTTCCAGGGATGAAGAACTTCAGTTATGAAGATAGATTGGAGAAGACTGTTTTTCTGGGAGAAAAAGAAGTCTGAGAGGAAATTTGATAGAGGTATTCAAAATCATGAAGGATCTGGGCAGAATAGATTGGGAAAACCTGCTCCCACTCTTGAAAGGATTGAAAACGATGGCACAGATTTAAGGTAATTAGTAAAAGAAACAAAAGTGATATGAGGCAGTTTTTTCACTCACTGAGTGGTTGTGGTTTGGGATGCACTACCTGAGAGCGTGGTGGAGGCAGGTTCAACTGAAGCATTCCGTAATAAGTCCACGGAGACAGAGGACCCTTCACCAGAATCCCTTGATTAACAAAACCAACAACAGAACGGCCATGTGCATTCCACTCGCTGCCTACACTGGGAGTGTGAGGATCTCACACTCCCTGTTAGATACAAAGAAGAGGTTCCCTGATTGGGCCACTAAGCAGTGAACTTGTATTCCAATTGGCCAATCTCAAAGGCCTGGTCTAAGCCATTACACATTCAAAAGAGAATTAAACTATTATCTGAAAAGGAAGAATGAGCAAGGTTACAGGGGGAAGGCAGGTGAATAACACTAGGTGAGTAGCTGGTGCAGACATAATGGGCCAAATGAACCAAATTATGTGGTTCTGTGATACAAAATTAATATTTTGCATCTGTCTTTAGCAAGGAAGAAGATTCTGCCAGGGAAATTCTGGAAGTATTTCAGACACCTTAAGGGTTTGAAAATTGATAAAAAGGAAGTGTTTGATAGGCAGTCTGTACTTAAAGTTGATATGGACTGGAGGACTGGAGAACTTCAAATGTTATACTCCGGTTGAAAAAACGGTGTAAAGGTAAACTCTGCAGCTTCAGGTCAGTCTGCTTAACTTCGGTAGTGGGGTAGCTTTTAGAAATAATAATTCAGGTCAAATGTAGATTAAGTAAGGAAAGCCAGTTTTGATTTGTTAAGGGCAGATTGTGTTGAGCTAAAATGCTGGAGTTGTTTGAACAGGAGTGATCAGGATAATGCTGTTGATGTGGTTCACCTGGACTTCCAGAAGACCCTTGATAATATGCCTCATAACTGACTTATGAATAAAGTTAGAGCTCATGAAATAAAAGGGGCAACATGGGCAGGAAATCGGTTAAGTGACAGAAAAAAAGTTGTGGTGAATGGTTGATTTTCAGACTGGAGGAAGCTCTGTAGTGGAATTCCCCAAGGATTGGTGTTCGGAACCACGATCATTCTGGTGTATATTAAAGACCTTTGCCTTGGAATACAGGGCAAAGTTTCAAAATTTGCAGACAATAGCAAAACTGGAAAGTGTTGAGACATGAGTATAGCGTGGAACTTCAAAAAGGACATAGACAGTTTGGTGTTACGGGTAGATAAGTGGAAGATGAAATTTAAGGCAAAGAAGTGTGAAGTGATTCATTTTGGTGGGAAGAACATAAAGAGGTGATAAGGTAATAATTCTGAAGGAGATGCAGGAACAAAGGGATCTGAGTGAATACATAGATAAATAAGTGAATTTGACAGGCAGTTTGAGAACATGGTTAATATAGCATATGACATTCTGAAGTTGAGGTTAACATAAGATCAACCATAATATTATTGAATGGTTCGAAAGGCAGAGTGACCTACACTTACTCCTAATTTATATGTTTAGAAAAATGGTGAATGTGTGTCAATTTTCTATTTATGTGCACTCAGCATAAAGCTCCAACTTTGTGCTAGGAGAAATGCAAATATCCCAGCATCAGCAATTAAAATGCCCTGAAATCGGGTCCAAAAACACTTCCTGGTGATGTACTGAATCAATGAAAAAAGTACCAGATTGGATAACCGTGAAGAATTAGCTGATTGCAGTGGAGGTGGAGGTGTGGTCACTGTACATGATTTCAATGTCCATGAGTTGGGGATGAAGGTGTGCTGAGAGAGGTTAATCAGCATTCTTTCTGCTTATCATTATCCAATGCCTTTATAAAGAAGCAACTGTATAGGGCGCAGACATGGATATTGGAATAAACTGGGTTCAACTACAACACCCTTTGCAAATAGCTTGCCAGCATTCACTGTCCAGATTCAGTCACTGACAAATGATCACTTGTATGGGATATTTGGAGGGCTGCAACCAGCCTGAGTCAACACAAGAGATGTGAAGGAAATTGGTGAGTAATATCTTCAATGATAATTGACAAATGTTGAAGAGTATTTGCACTACCTCATTCTATTCATTATTTTAATTTCAAACTTCAAATGTTCCCTTATTATTTGTTACGTCAGTTGGGTGCTTTTTAACACTTCATTGTGTATCTGCACCACCTGTCATTTGAGGACCTGCCGGACCGGGCATGGCATTGGTAATTCCGGATGAGAAGAGAGACAGTGCGACATATCTGCCAGATAATGGCACACTTGGCACCCCGGGGGTATGGGGGAGGACGGCCACTCTCAGTGACCGTCAAGATCCCTGAATGTCTACGCGACGGGGCCTTACCGGTCGTTGAGTGGGAACCTGTCCGGGATTTCACGGACCTTGGTGCACAGGTGTATCCGCGCCATCACGGGGGCTCTATATGCCCAGGCAGAGCAGTATATCCACTTCCATTGGGACCACGCCCACCAGCATGCCTGGTCTGCGGGGTCCGCCACCATCACCGGGATGCCCCAGGTCGAGGGGGCGACAGACGGGATGTATGTCGCCCCACGGGCACCTGTGGATAACAGGCCGCTCTACACTAACTGAAAGGGTCCACCTGTTGGCTTTGGACCACATCGAAATGGATGTATTGAACTGCCTGGGCGTGTAAGTTCTCCATGATGACATGGATGCACCTGTCCACAGGTCCCTACTTGGTGTTTGGAAGGATCCCATGGCGTAAACATTCAGGGCAACTGTCACCTTGACGGCCACCGGGCGCGGGTATCCACCCCATTTCCCCCACCTTGATCTGGCAGTTATATCATACTATTCCCCTGCTCAGCCGGAGTCTTTGACAGTATGTCCAGTCCAGCGGGTCCTCAAATGACAGGCACTGCCAGTGCACACGAGGCCTCATGCAGCTTGCATCTGTGCATCTTTTCCTCCTCCATGGCCTGTTGGGCAGCTGGCTCTCCATCCTCAGCGTTTGCTGCTGCTCCGTTGCTGCAGCTTCCTCCTCCTCCTCCTCGTGCAGCTCTAGCTCGTACAACCGCAGGGCATCCCCAGCGTTGTGGCGACTCGGAGGAAGGCAACATTATTGGTTGTATTCCAATATACATTGTCTGCAGGAAGTAAAAGGCCGACATGAAAGCATTGTGCGTACCCCTGTGCCCAACCAGTTCCAACGAGCTACATGGTGCCGCCGGTTAACACTGTGGACCCTGCTCCCGCATGTCCCCCACCTCCCTCCCCCTCCCACAAACCCCGCACCCCAGGACCTGTCGGTGGCTGGAACCATGGGGGCCTCTGGCCCTGACACCGATCCCTGCTGCCAGGGGTACCAATGGCAGGCATTGCCCTTTCCAGTGGTACGCTCCATGGACCCTGCCCGATGTCCCCCCCGCCCCCATAGGGGCTACAGTGGGCATAGCCCTGGATGGGCTACCTGATGCCCCACTGGCAGATTTGTGGCCGTTTGGGGAGGATATAGCAGAGGGTGGGTTGCGGGGGGGGGGGGGGGGTGGTAGGGTGGGGGCAGTGGTGCGGGGGTGCAGGGGTGGGAGCACCCATACAGCCGGTGTCATTCTGGGACCAGGACCAAGGTGGGTGGTCAATGGGATGTGCAGCAAGATGGTTGCCCACCTGGTTTACTGATGTCTGATTACCAATTAACTGTATAAAACATTGGTTCAGCACCAGTTGGAATATTGTGTGCAATTCTGGAATCCACCTTATCGGAGGGATATGATAGCACTGGAAAGAGTGTGGAGGAGATTTACCAGGATGTTGCCTGTTGCCTGGGCTGGAGAGTTTTTGTTATGAAGGGATATTGGATAGACTGGGATTGTTTTCTTTGGAGCAGTGGAGACTGAGGGAGGATTTAATTGAGATGTATAGAATTATGAGGGGCAGAGATAGAATAAACTGGAAGAAACTTTTCCAGGGATCAATGAGCAGGGGGCACAGATTTAAGGTAAGGGGCAGGAGGTGTAGAGGGGACGTGAGGAAAACCCTTTTCACCGAGAACGTGGTGGGAGTCTGGAACTTGCTGTCTGAAAGGCTGGTGAAGGCAGAGACCATCATAACATTTAAGAAATATTTAGATGTGCATCTGCGATGCCAAGGCATACAAGGCTATGGACCAAGTGCTGGAAAATGGGATTAGAATGGTTAGGTGGTTGTTTTTGACCAGCACAGACAGGGCCTTTTCTGTGCTGTATGACTCTATTACTCTACAATGTCCTTGAGGGAAGGAAATCTGCCATTATTAAATGGTCTGGCCTACCTATCACTCCAGGTCCACAGAAATGGGGTTGATTCTTAACTGTCCTCTGAATGGCTGAACAAGCCACTCATTTCAAGGGCAACAAGTGATGGGCAACAAATGTTGGCCTGGCCAGCAATGCCCAACTCCCATGAAAGAATAAATTGAGCTTCAGTTGCTGAGGAGGGGCTGTTCACCATTTTCTGAGGGGATTGAATCAATGGCATGTCCATATTATTACTTCAATATATCACCATGTCATTCATCCACTTTTTTCCATATATATTTTCCAATGTTCACTGTGACTCTTATAAAACATTATGATAAATCAATAATAACCTGTGCTTTGCTTCAGAAAAAATATCGCTCCTGCACGTTGATTGATCAACTCAGTTAGGCGCTTTGGCATTTAATCAGCGCAGGAATTTATTCCATCAAGGATGCTCAGAACCCATGTGGTTAATGCTTAATTAACACAGGACCAATCTTTGATAGGACCAACTTAAAACAGCCATGGGGTGGCCATGCTGGTGATGAAGTGACAGAAAATTAGCGGCTGTATATCAGTAAGAATTGGGTGCTGTATTTGGCTTAAACTGCACAAAGGAGAGTGGAGTGAGATGATTGATACATTTTTTATCTTTTGCTCTTATTGTGGGCACAACTTAAATATGGTTATTGGGGGGGTGGGGGGCGAACATTGATGGATCCCCTTTTAAATGAAACGGAAACAAAATATGCTAATGCCCATTAACCACAGACAACCTATATTACCAACTTCGACAAAGAGTCATCCCAACTGGAAACATTAGCTCCCTTCTCTCGCCACAGATGCTGTCAGACCTGCTGAGATTGTCCAGTATTTTCTGTTTTTGTAACCCACATTACCAGATATTGTGACTGCTGTACACAGCACAGAACTATGTAGCAGATAATTGTTAGGCTTATTGAAGTGGTGGTTTGTTCCTTGTCCCATCATGTGAATTCAAAGCCTGAACTACATTGCTGAGTTCAGTATCCGTATAAAATGGGTGGTGGAAAGTGCTATAGGATGCCAGCTTGTAAAAAGTAGAAAATGCTGAAACAAAGAAACTGACAGCTCAACTACAGCAGTGATTATAAGCCCAGGCCAGAATAAGACATTCATGGGCAGCATGGTAGCACAGTGGTTAGCACAGTTGCTTCACAGCTCCAGGGTCAGTCGCAATTCGCCTTCAGCAGAAGATTCTCCGTTTCTGAGGCTAGGTGCGGAGGATCTTTGGCGTTTTAAGTGTAACAAATTGGTGCCACCTCCTCACCGTTCCTCCAACCGGTGAGGGGCTAGCAGTCGCACATTGTAAAATTCCCAGCCTCCACGATATAAACGGCCGGCGAATAGCCGGGTATGTGGCCGTGCATGCACACGCCGACGACCTGCAGCGAACGCGCCGTAAAATATGGCGTCGGCCATGCGTAGACCCGACCTACCAGATAGTGCCTCCCCCCCCCCCCCCCCCCCCCCCCCAGTCCCCCAGCTCTCGCGGAAAGCCCCCCCAGGCCAGCAGCACAGCTCGCATCCGACTGTGGCAGTACTGGACACAGTCTGCAGCCGCCATGCCGGGTTCCTGCGCAGCTGAAACCACATTTCAACCGCGCGGTCAGGAACTCAGCCCATCGGGAGAAGGGCCTTCAGGTGATGCGCTGAGGCCATCCCAATGGCTTGCGCTGTGCGCTGTGGTGGGGCCGGATCATACAAAAATGCTTTTTTAAGGCATACCTGGGCTAGTGATGGCAGAATCTGGGATGTTGACTGAGAGATGCGTATCTGTGAATATCACAATGTTAGCTCGCCCAAACTAGACACAGAATGCCAGTGCAAGGACCTGGCCATATTCCTTGGACGGGAAACGCCCGCATTTTGTCCTGATTCAATGTCAAATCCCTCAATGGCCTCACCCTCCCTATCTCTGCCCTCCTCCAGCTTTGCAGACCAAGATATTTGTGCTGCTTCAATTCTTGCACAAGTCTCCCTTTATTCGATTTGTCATTAGTGACTGTATCTTCAGCTCCTTGGGCCTTAAGCTCTGGAAATACCTCCCTAAATTCTTTGTCTCTCTATCTCTCATCTAAAATGCTCCTTAAAACCGACCCCTTTCATCAAATATTTGCACAGTGAGAAGTCTTACAGCACCAGGTTAAAGTCCAACAGGTTTGTTTCAAACACTAGCTTTCGGAGCACTGCTCCTTCCTCAGGTGAGTGAAGAGGTATCTCACCTGAGGAAGGAGCAGTGCTCCGAAAGCTAGTGTTTGAAACAAACCTGTTGGACTTTAACCTGGTGTTGTAAGACTTCTTACTGTGCTCACCCCAGTCCAACGCCGGCATCTCCACATCAAACGTTTGGCCATAAGCTCTAATAATATCTCCCATTGCGGCTCACTGTCAATTATTTTTGATTATTGCTGCAGTGAAAAACCTTGGGATATTTTATTACATTAAAAGGTGCTATATAAATTCAAGTTATTGCAGTTGTCAAACCAGAGATGATTTGTTGTGGCATTCTGGTACAATCCGCTCTTTTCCCTTCCTCACTTTTCTAAACTAAAGTTTTAAAGTCAAGGATGTCCACCATATTTCAATGTAATTCAGTTCCTCAACAGCAATTGGTAATCTACTTTTCCTTGATATAGGCCTCATGATAATATTCATTCAACATCTCAGGAAATCTAAAGTCCAATCAGCAACAAACGAGGCAGGTTTCTTTCTGCTGGACTCTAACCATTTGTCTAATCTAAACAAAAATCAGCACGGACATTTTTCTGATGGAACTACTCAATAGTCTGTGTTTATTTGTTTGCATGTTGCATCTTCAATTGAGCTTTTGGTCATGGTATCTGGAAAATTCATTATGTTAGATGTGGAATGTCAGCAGAAAAAGACATGCTGAAGGCAGTAATGGAGAAAACAAATAAGGTGATTTTCTAAATTTATATCAAGGGCTCATCGTCTTCAGACACAGCTTTCTCATTTCCCAGTTCAGATACCACAGGGCATTATTTTGGAAGATACAAGCAGGTGAAAGCACAGCAACAGTAGAAAAGGGATTCAATGAAATAAAGCAGTTAAAATCAAGACATTCTAAAATGTTATATACAGTAGGTTTTCCAGCTAATAGGATCAAATATACTCTTTTCAATCAGTTACTTTGCAAGGCTGGCCAGTGTTAGATAGCACTACCTGTACTTACATGCGCCATTTTCTGCTGGGGATGGGAGCAGAGCAGAGTTGCTCAACATAATAATAATAATAATCGCTTATTGTCACAAGTAGGCTTCAATGAAGTCACTGTGAAAAGCCCCTAGTCGCCACATTCCGGCCCCTGTTCGTCGAGGCTGGTACGGGAGGCTGCTGGTCTTGTTCCACATTACAAACCAGCTGTTTAGTCCACTGTGCTAAACCAGCCCCTAATTGGAGCACAGAAAGGAGAGAACACCCTAAATCTCCATTTATGTATTGGGTTGCAGCATTACTTGTCAATCAAGATTTACCGGGACATCTCATAAGATGTCCTCCCTCCCCAGCATTCAGAAACTTACAGCAGAGCAGCAGCTTAGCAACCGTTCAATTGTATTACAGGTTTATCAACACATTTTGTTTAATGTAGAAGAACCTGGGCATGAACTCTCCCTTTGTCGTTGTTGCAATGGGGCTGTTAGCATCCCTAATAAAATAGTTGACAATGGAATTCCACGTGTTAAGTATTCCAACACTAATATTCGCACAACCCAATGTCAAGACATTTGTTTCTAACAAATTGAACTTCTGATGTGCATCTTAGGAAATAACAGTGGCTCCCACAACCTCACGGGCATCTTCAGTTTTTCAGGGCTACAGTAGTGGGTGGTTGCCAATGTAGCCCCTCTGTTCAATAAGGGGAAAAGAGATAAACCAGTTAATATTTATTGCCTTTATTCTTTGGACACCCCAAAGCATTTCACAGCAGATAAATTCTCTGCCATCGTGTCTGACTCTGTTCTGGCCTCAGCTCATTTGCTGCTGAAACCTTCATCCATGCCTTTGTTAACTCTAGACTCGACTATTCCAGCACACTCACGTTCTACTTTCATGTACCCTCACAACTGAAGTTCATAAGGCCGTTCTAGCAATTCCTTGCACCACCAGTTCACCGGTGATTGAGTCTGATTCTTCCATCCTTTCTCTCTTTGTGGCAAGTGCGCATGTTGTGTCAATCAGTACCTAGCTACGTTGCAGATGTACTTCCAGCATTCACCTTCTCGAGAGTAGCCCTCCTGTTTCCACATCTACGTTCAGCTGAGTAGAGTTTGGAGAGGATTGTAACCCTTGACATGGACCCTCAACCACTGTCCCTGCCACCAATATCTTCTCATGCTCGCTTTGTGAATCACGAAGTGGTAGCACAAATAATATTGTAGTAGATTCATTGAAGGGCGGGTTGGTGCATGGCTGTGTGTCCTGTGATGGTGCAGATTCAAAACAATAAGACCCTCTGCTGAACTGTCCTTAGGTCCACCGACAATTGCTGCATGAAGGCCCTGAAAAGCAGAAGAATGTGATAAGAATTAGTCATATATATGTAAGTGAGGGAGTGTTCTGTGGGTGCCTTCAGTGAGCTACTGGTGTCATTAATGGAGTACTCTGAATCAAAATATTCCTTGCGATTGTTATTCTGTACAAGATTTGAATGATGGTGGTTTAGTTAATGGCAATAGTTGGTAATGGGCCAGATCTTCTGATCTTCACATTATCAGAGGTGGGAGCATGATCCAAGATGTGCATAGAATGTGCCTACGTCCCGACATGCTAAAATCTGTGGAGTTTGCCCAGGAATTATGAACTTCCGATGGGCAATTACCCTGCTCCTCGGGACCTTCTGAAAAAAGTCTCCAAACTCTGAGAGCTAAGTTCATTTGTTGATTGCCAGTTTTGCAGAAGATTTGGGCCTATGTTTTACGCCGCCTCCATTTTAGAAATGGAATGTTAATTGTGCAAAGAAAAAAGAATAAAGAACAATACAACCTTCGGCCCTCCTGTACCAGTCATGATATCACCCTTGGCCAAAATCCTCAGCACTTCTGAGGAAGTGAACAAACGAATATGATGGACAGTAGGACCCTGAGGGTAATGTGTTCACAGACAGAACAAAGGGATGAGCACAGCATGGCTAGGAAGGGGGAGGGGAGCTTTGCCTCGTGGAGAGAATAGTGAAAAGGATGCTGGGTAACAAGAGGCCAGGATTGGGAAAATGCGAAGTGAGCCAATCAGGATATATGGCCAGGTCAGAAGGTGTTTACATTGGCCTATGGGAAGCTTGTATGCGAATCTTGATGTGATTCAATCAATATGTGCTGTGATTTCTTTGTCTTAGCTCTCACTAACTTTTGGGAACTTTAGAAGACAGCTGTGTGTGTTCTAATGTCCCACGAGTGAGTCAGCCTTGCAAGCTGGTGGAAAAAAAACAATAATTGATACCTGCTAATCCATCTCAGATTTTATTGAGTCCAGACTGGCCACAAAGAATTAGGAATTAACACTTCCTTGTGCCATATCCCTGTATACCCATCGTATCTATGTGTTTGTCGAAATGCCCTTGGTAGCATAGTGGTTAGCATCAATGCTTCACAGCTCCAGGGTCCCAGGTTCGATTCACGGCTGGGTCACTGTCTGTGTGGAGTCTGCACGTCCTCCCCGTGTGTGCGTGGGTTTCCTCCGGGTGCTCCGGTTTCCTCCCACAGTCCAAAGATGTGCGGGGTTAGGTGGATTGGCCATGCTAAATTGCCCGTAGTGTCCTAAAAAGTAAGGTTAAGGGGGAGTTGTTGGGTTACGGGTATAGGGTAGATACGTGAGTTTGAGTAGGGTGATCATTGCTCGGCACAACATCGAGGGCTGAAGGGCCTGTTCTGTGCTGTACTGTTCTAAATTCTAAATTCTAAACGCCGTTAATGCATCTGCTTCCACAATTTCCCCTGGCAACGCGTTCCAGGCGTTCCAGGCACTCACCACCCTCTACGTAAAAAACCTACCTCGCGCATCTCCTCTAAACTTTGCCCGACGGACCTTAAACTTATGCCCCCTGGTGACTGACCCCTCCAACTTGCGAAAGAGTGCCTGCCCATCCACTGTATCCATGCCCCTTATTATCTTAATTCAGTACTGGTCTATTTACAAAGTTGGTCCAGTAATTTTTAAAAAATTTAGAGTACCCAGTTGATTTTTTCCAATTAAGGGGCAATTTAGCTTGGCCAATCCACCTTGCCTGCACATCTTTGAGTTGTGGTGGCGAAACCCACGCAAACACGGGGAGAATGTGCAAACTCCACACAGCCAATGACCTAGAGCCGGGATCGAACCTGGGACCTCGGCGCCATGAGGCTGCAGGGCTAACCCACTGCGCCACCGTGCTGCCCAAGTTTGCCCAGTCATGAGTATTTTTTTTTCTGTGTCTATAAACTCCAGCTCACAAAGTGAGACAAAAGCAACATCATGGGGATGCTCCAAATCTGAAATAAAAACAAAAGAAAACGCTAGAACACTCAGCAGGGAAGGCAACATCTGTAGGGAGAAATCAGAATAAATGGACAAAATCTTCCATCCTCAATCAAAGCTGGGATTTTACAATGCCAGTGAGAGGAAAGGGACTTTTGGTTGGATTGGCAAATTTCTATGCTCGCTTACAATGGGCCCTGCCACAGATGAGACTGGAGAATCCCACCCAATGTTTTAGATCAATAATCCACGCAGGGTCGGAGAATCGGCCGGCAGCGGCGTTATTCCCGCTCCCGCAGGGTTTTTAAATCTCTGACCGGCCAAAAACCGGCGCTGTGCAAATCCCGCCGGCAGCCTCTGAAAACAGCTGGCGCCGGCGGGATGTCATTATATTTTTAGTTTCCACAAATCTCCGGCCCGAATGGGCCGAAGTCCCGCCGACGTGGCCACGGGTCACGTCGGCGAAAATCACAGTTGCTTTAAAACGTCGTCAACCATTGATGATGGTTGACACCGTTCAGTGTCAGGGGGAGTGGGTTGCGGCATGGGGGCGGGGAGGTGGGTTGCGGCATCGGGGGGGGGGTGTGGGTTGCGGCATCGGGGGCGGGTTGCGGCATCGGGGGGGGTGGGTTGCAGCATCGGTGGGGGTTTGGGGGCAGCGGCGTGCAGAGAGGGGGGGCGACGGATGCCCGGGGCCAACGCACCGTTGCCCACCGGGGGGGGGGGGGGGGTGGGTTGCGGCATCGGGGGGGGGGGTTTGCGGCATCGGGGGGGGGTTGCGGCATTCGGGGGGGGGTGGGTTGCGGCATCGGGGGGGGTTGCGGCATCGGGGGGGGGGTTTGGGGGCAGCGGCGTGCAGAGAGTGGGGGCGACGGATGCCCGGGGCCAACGCACCGTCGCCCCCCCCCCTCTGTACGCCGCTGCCCCCTACCCCAACCACCCCCCCCTCACCACCCCTACCTCCCTCCAACGCCCCTACCCCCCTCCCCCACCACCCCTACCCCCCTCCCCACCACCCCTACCCCCCTCCAATGCCGCCCCCCCATCTCTCGCAACGCCGCAAACACCCACCCTCAACGCCGCAACCCCCCCTCATCGCCGGGTCCCCCCCCTCATCGCCGGGTCCCCCCCCCTCAACGCCGGTACCCACACACCCCCCCTCTCTCTTCCTCTCCCCCTCCTTCCTCCCCCCCTCCTTCCTCCTCCCCCCTTCCTTCCTCCTCCCCCCCTTCCTTCCTCCGTTAGGGGGGGGTGCGGCGTTAGTGGGGGGGGTGCGGCATTGGAGTGGGGTAGGGGTGGTGAAGGGGGTAGGGGTGGTGAGGGGAGGGGGTTGGGGTAGGGGCAGCGGCGCGCAGAGGGGGGGGCGACGGTGCGTTGGCCCCGGGCATCCGTCGCCCCCCCTCTCTGCACGCCGCTGCCCCCAACACCCCCCCGATGCCGCAACCCCCCCCATGCCGCAACCCCCCCATGCCGCAACCACCCCCCCCCGCTGCCCCCAAACCCCCCCCATGCCGCAACCACCCCCCCCGCTGCCCCCAGCCCCCCCCCATGCCGCAACCCCCCCATGCCGCAACCCCCCCCGCTGCCCCCAAACAACCCCCGATGCCGTAACCGCCCCCCCCCCCCATGCCGCAACCACCCCCCCCCCCCCCCCAAATGCCGGGTCTGTCTCTCTCCTCCCCCCCCCCCCAAATGCCGGGTCTGTCTCTCTCCTCCTCCCCCCCCCCAAATGCCGGGTATGTCTCTCTCCTCCTCCCCCCCCCCCCAAATGCCGGGTCTGTCTCTCTCTTCCTCCCCCCCCCCCCCCCAAATGCCGGGTCTGTCTCTCTCCTCCTCCCCCCCCCCCCAAAATGCCGGTCTGTCTCTCTCCTCCCCCCCCCAATGCCGGGTCGCTCGTCTCCCCCCCCCCCCCATGCTGGGTCGCTCGTCTCCCCCCCCCCCCCCAATGCCGGGTCGCTCGTCTCCCCCCACCCCCCCCCCCCCCCCCCCCAATGCCGGGTCGCTCTTCTCCCCCCACCCCACTGGGTCTCTCTCTCTCCCCACCACACAAACGCCGGGACTCGCCACTTCCGCAGCGGGTGAAACTGACGCCTATCGCGTCAGTCCGCTGCTGGCCCTTCTGGGAACGGAGATTGCCGGCTTAAAAGAAGGCCCGGACGCCGGAGTCATGCGCACCGCTTTTTCCCACCGGAAATGGGCGTCACGTCGGTCCGCGGAGAATTTCGCCCCAGAACTGAAAGAAAGATAGAAAATTTGTATGATGTTGAAGGCGACCAATCAGCCCATTGTGCCTGCACCACCAAAATGTTTATACACCAGGGGCGGGAATTGGGGTGCGGGGAGAACAAATGGGAAGCTCTGTGATAGCATGGAGGGCAGTAGAGATTATCTCAAGCTTTCATGATGCGACAGCCAAAGAGAGTGGTGACTGTTACAGTAAAGAAACAAAAGTTGTGTTGAGCTTCGGAAGAAATGGTGACATAGCGATGAGAAGAAATAAAACACATGGACCAAAATGAAGGCAGAGGTTATGATCGAATGCAGTTGAACTGAATGTTGAGTCCAGAAGGTTGTAGAGTGATGAGTTGAAAAATAAGGGACAGGATTTCTCTGTTGGCTGACACCGTATAGTGGAACACAATTGGGCGGAAAATAGGCGCTAAAATAATAATAATCTTTATCGTCACAAATAGGCTTACATTGCAATGAAGTTACTGTGAAAAGCCCCTAGTCGCCACATTCCGGCGCCTGCTCGGGCACACAGAGGGAAAATTGAGAATGTCCAAATTACCTAACAGCACATCTTTCAGGACTACTGGGAGGACACCGGAGCGCCCAGAGTAAACTTACGCAGATACAGGGAGAACGTGCAGAGTCCACACAGACAGTGACCCAGTCGGAAATCGAACCTGAGACCCTTGTGCTGTGAAGCCACAGTGCTAACCACTGTGCTACCGTGCTGCCCAATGTAGCGGGTGCCGATTTGATGCTAAATCGCAATTCTCCTCGATAGCGGCAACAATGCGGTCCGGAACACACGTACAGTAAACACCATTTGCATGTCATGAACGGGCCCAACACAAAGGGCGGGATTTCCCGATGCCAAAATCGTATTCAGCAATCGGGCGGAGAATCCCCGTTTGCGACTGAAGCCCTGTTGACGCGTTTTCGGATGCTCCACCCCTCCAAATCGGCATAATCAATGCACGCACCGCATGCCGTTGCGACGGCGTCAGCACGTCGCTTTGAGGCCCTCCCCCGCTGCTCCGCCCGAATGGGCTGGGTTCCCGACTGCGAGGGTCACGTGTGGTCTGAGTTTTCAAAAACCGGGCGTGGCGGCTGCGGACTGTGTCCAGCTCCGCCACAGTCGTGGGGGGTGGAGGGGTGGAGCCTTGCTGTTGGCAGCGGGGTTTCGAAGAGGGCTGGGGGAAGTGGTGAGGGGGTGGTCTGCGGGTTGCCAGGGGTGTCCAGGGGGAAACTATTTGGCTGACCGGGTCCACGCACGACCGGCACCACATTGTACGTCGGGACTGCTGCAGGTCGTCACCATGCACATTCGCAGCCATGGACCCAGCAAATCTCTGGCCTTTTATGTCGGGAGTTTTAATAATAACAATAATTATGGTGCGGCTGCTTGCCTCCCCATCGGGCGGAGGATCCGTGCGGGGGCGGCGGCAATTTTTGCATTGTAAAATTAGACACTTCCTCCGGACATAGCCTCAAAATCGGAGAATCCAGCTGACAAATTATAACTGACCTCTGTTTGAGGGAGATGTTTATTTCTTTACCAGCCATCTTGTTCTTAAACCTAAAACTTAAACCGCTTGATCACAGAACTACATCCCTACGATTAACTTAAGTTGATGCTTTCCCCTCTATTGTTCATCTGCCAGGTCAACCTGTTCACATGATCAAGCCGGATGCTTTGCCATCTAAAAAAATGGGCGGGATTCTCCGACCCTCCATGCCTGAATTGCGCCCAGCGCGGGAGCAGAGTATAGCCGTTCACACCGGAAATCCAGCGTGATGGCGCTTCCGTGATTCTCCGCGGACCCACCAGTCCCCTGCGTGCAGTCAACGCGGCGCTGGTTATGGGCCGTTGGAACAGGCCCCCCTGGCGATTCTCCGCATTCGTCCGGCCGAACTCCCACTGACGTGGTTTACATCTGGTACCACCCGGCGGGAGCTCGGACCCGCAGCAGCTGTCCTGGTGGGAGGAGGGGGGAACCTGACTTCGGGGGGTGCTCACGGTGGCCAGGCCTGCGATCGGGGGCCACCGATCGGTGGGCCATCGCAATCTGGACGGGACATACCTTACTCCGCGTGGACCCGCTGTGTGGGTCCGCCATGTTGACGGCGCCCACGCAGAGGTGGGCCCCACACGCATGTGCGGACCAGCTTGCGGCAGCAGGGCCCACCGGAAGCCAGAGCTGTAGGACACACACCAGGGCCCTGCTAGCCCGCTGGAAAACATAGAATCACCCCGGACGTTCGAGGAAAATGTTCAGAGTGATTCTCGCCCGTTTTCCGGCTGGCATGCGGACTAAGTCCCCAAAAGGGAGAATCCCACCCCTAGTTCTCAAAGGGACCGTCAACCCAAAATAAAATATAGGGTGCGATTCAACCAGAACAATTCTATGTCTGGTTTTGGGCAGGTTTAGCGGGGTGTTTCTTGGCATCTGCAGCACAGAGAAAGACCCGCTATTTTGTGGCAATTTGCTGGGGTTTTTTGGCCTCGGTGAGGAATGCCCTGTCGAAACCACACTTTAAGTCATTTCCTGCACTGATGAGCTCAGCGTGCCAGTGCAGGAAGCCTACTCACGGATTGGGGCACCATTTTTAACTATTAACTTCCATGAACAATTAGACAGATTAATGTTATCAATAAACCCGGGCTGCTATGAAAAACTTTATTGAAATGAAACTGCATTCCATTCTCATTAAAATGGATTTCATTGCTCTTGAAGCATGAGGATATGATGAAAATAATTTATTGTTGTAAGGTAGCATACTCTGCATTAAGGTTCATGATGTAGGTTATAAAATATGTTGCTACGGATCATAAACATGTTGAACTAAAATATGTATAACTGGAACTCCCAATGTGGAAATAATTCTTAACGTGCATTTAAAGTTTTAACTAAAACCAGAAAGTGCATGCGAGTGAGCATTTTCTGAAGATACTCAGACTGGAGACCTGTCCTGCCTGAATGCATCTGTCATTGTGTGGTACTGAGCTATAATGGAGCAGAAAATAATGCCTGCATCAAAGCACTAAAACAGCAGAATGTTCCTTTAAAAAGTCTTTTTAAAATTGATTTTCACTTGAGTCCATTATAATTATTTTACAGGCAGACATTATTTTTAAGAATGAGTATTGAACACCTTAAAACTCGGCGTTGCTATTTGAATCATGATTATTTCAATGTTGTAAAGCATTTTTAGAACCTCTTAAAGCATGCTAAGGTATTATTATAAATACAAGGGGTGGAATTCTCCGTGCCTGAGACTAATGGCTGGAGTCTCCGAATTTGAGACTGGGCTGAATACTCTGCTCACCGACGCTGAAATCGAGTGCGGCAATGGTGTGGAGAATCCTCTTTCGCGCACGAGACCGGGAGCAGCGCCAGTTTTTCGATTCTCTGCCCCCTGAAAATCGGCGTACTCGTGGTGTATGCCGCGCCGAGTATCCACCACCTCAGGCCATTGCCTGAGGCCCTCCCCACGATACTCCGTCCCCGAACGGCCGAATTCCCAACGGCGTGGACCTCTCATGGTCCCACCATCCGGCATCCTCGCGTGGCGGCTGTGGACTCAGTCGGGGCCGCCACAGTTGGGGGTGGGCTGGTCGGTGGGCAGGGGGAGGCTTCTTTCGGGGATGGGGACAATGTGTGCGGGCAGTCCGGGGCGCATGAGCAGCCGATACGAGGCACTACTTTGCCCGTCCAGGTCCGCTGGCTGAGTCCGCCTTGGGGCACGGCGCGGCCGCTGGAGCCCACCGCCGTGCGCATGCGCGGATTCTGACCCGGATGTTCGGGGGGCTGTATCAGCAGCTAGAGCTGCAAGCTCTACATCGGCTGCCTGCTAGCCCCCTGCAAAACAGGGAATCTGTGGCCTTTTGACACCAGTTTTCCTGGAGTAAAAGACCACAGTTTTCCCGACGGCGTGGGGACATAGTCCCAAAAATGGGGGATCAAGCCCACTACGTGCCGACGCCGGCATGGGAACCGTGGCATTTTACGACAGAAAAAAAAGCGCAACAGCTGCACCCATTCAGCTAGTTTAAATGGGCTAGCGCCGTCGCCACGTGGAATGCAATCAATTCCGTGGAAAACGGTGCCGGATTCGCCGGGCCCGTGATTGGCACACATGAGGCTCAAACGTCGTAGCCGCACTTAAACGATCCATCCCCAGGCCTTGTACCCTGGCCTTGCCTCTGCCCCATAGGGGACGGCCGAACCCCTACCCTGCCCCACACACTGCCCCAGTCAACAAGGTGGCTGGAAGGGGAACAGCGCCACGGTTCAGGGATGCTGACCTGGAAACTGTCACGGACACAGTGGAGGAGAGAAGGACGACCCTGTACCCTGGCCCGGGAGGAAGGTCGCCAGGTGCCACCGTTCGCCATGCCTGGGCACAGGTGACAGAGGCGGTCAGCGCCATTGCTGATGTCATCCGGACTGGCATGCAGTGCCAGAAGAAACTGCACAGCCTCCTCAGGACAGCCAGGGTGAGTTGGCTGCTCCGTGCACTGATCCCGCACCCTCACACACCCGTAGCCTTGCCTCTGCCCCATAGTGGACGGCCGAACCCCTACCCTGCCCCACATGCCTGCACCCATGCCAGCTGGCATGGCCGGGTGCCCAATCACTGAGGCCACCGACTATCCAATCTCTTGGCTGCATGCGTCGGACCATCTAACGGTTTTACTGTTTGTGTTTGCCCTCACCCCCCAGGAGAAAGCGGCGCACAACCACAGGAGAGGGAGAAGACCGGAGAGGGACAACCACAAGTGCATCCCCTCACCGTGCCCGAGCAGAGGGCACTGGGCATGGTCGCTGACTGGAGGAAATAGAGGTCACCGGGGTGGCGTTTGGCAGCGGGCGAGGAATTGAGACCCTGCTTCGTTGTGAATCCCTGTGACACATGTGTGGACACCCCCCCCCCCCCCCCACTCCCCTCAACCCTCAACCCCCTCAACCCCGCTGCCTAATCATACATGTCGTCTTGTGTCTTACAGGACCTCACGGAGATGGTGCCAATTCATCCGGAGTCCCCCGCTACCGGCCAGTGCCAGAGCCGGTGCCCCCCAAACAGTTGAGCACTGACGGGGAGAGCAGCCCAAACGCCAGCCCTCCGCCCGAGACTCCGGACACCCCGGAGCTAGGGTCGGAGGATGACACTGACCTTCCGTCACTGCTGTCACCTACACCCTCCATCATCCCAGCGACTATCACCTCGGTTGGGCACATTAGTGAAGAGGCTCCTGGGACACTATCTGGTGCGCACCACACATCACATCCGGTAGATCAGGTGGAGGTAGGAGCAACCGAGATGCCGGACAGTCGGAGGGCAGCCCGGCCCCAGGAACCATCTGCCATCCAGATGGGTTCCTGGCTTCTGGAACATCCATTCCCAGCCACAGTGCAGATACAGTCAGAATACCCAGGGACCACAAGAGGGGATGACTGCTGGCAGCCTGCGCAGTCACTCCATGCCATTTCCTACCTCCTCTCTCTCGCTCAGCAGCCATGACACCAGGTTCACGACTTTTGAAACCACAAGTGAACAACGCCGTCAGGAACACGGCCCATTGGAGACAGTGAATCTCGGAGGCCCTGGAGAATAGGGTGTCAGGCTCACTAATGGTATGCCTACTCCACTTTAACCCTGCGCAGCAAGTGACGCATTTATGCCGTTTTCGGAGTGCTGGAGCATCCCGACTTGGCGTCAAATCGGCGCCTACTGCGCTTTTGGTGTCAGAAGCTATTTTCCGCCCAATCATGTCTCACGGTTTTGGCGTCGGCAAGCGGAGAATCCCACCCTCAGCATTGATGCCGGGGCAGGATTCGTGGAGTTTCACGACGGCAAAACTGCCACTGCCCCTGGACCAATTCAACGATTGTTAAGGGGCTAACAGCTGCGCAATGTGGAACACAATCAATTCTAATGAGAAATGGTGCCGGATTCGTCGGTTTCGCGCTTGACACTCAGGATTAGGAGGCTGACAAGTTGCAGCTGTATATACACTTCACTCCCCACACACTCCATCCCAGCCAACAAGATGGCAGGGAGGAGAGTGGTGTGGTGATATGCATCATTGTAAATACACAAGGGGTTAATGTAAATACACGACTAAGTAAACACTAGAGGGAGAACCAGAGACGTCATGACATGCAGACATACAACTAATGAACACATAGAATAGGACAGGATGAATGGGCAGTCAAGACACCCAGAGGTGACACTACCACAAGGGGGCATTACACAACCCATATATAAGGACAGGGCACACATGCTCTGTATCTTTCCACAGGCGACACTTGGAGAGAAGGACAGGGGCAGATCAGAAGCATCACACCCACCACGTGGCTTAGAGCAGACTGGTTAGTTAGACTGAATTACTATAGCAAGATTAGCAGGAGAGTCAAACTCATAGAGAACTGCGCTAATGGTTCAATAAATCACATTGAACTTCAAAGTCTGGAGAATCTTTTGATCAAAGCTGCATCGAGTTGCAACCTGTGTTATCCCAGGGTACATAACACAACAAGCGGCACCCCGTTTCATGACGCCGAGCTGGAGACCTTCCCGGACGCGATGGAGGAGAGGCGGGCCACCCTGTACCCCGGCCCGGGAAGGAGTCTGCCAGCCACCACCATTCGCCATGACTGGGTGCAGGTGGCAGAAGCCGTCAGCGCCACGAGCAACACTATCTGTACCAGCCTGCCGTGTCATACAAAACTACACAACCACCTCAGGGCAGCCAGGGTAAGCAGGCAGCACTGTTCCCCAGCACCAGCCCCATCTCACACACCTGTAACTTTACCTGGCTTCGCAGCCCAGAGGAAAGGGAGGTCGCTATGGTGATATCAGCCGTGGCGAGGAAGTGAGCCCCGCTGAGTTGCGCTTCCACATGCCACGTGTGTCAACTCCCCCCTACACCACACCACACCAACCTCAGCCCACCCGCATCCTCACACCAACAACACCCTCACCCCACCCTCACTCCCACAATACCCTCACCATCATCCCCACCCCCATCCTCACCCCCAACCTCACCACACCCACTCCCCCTCCCCAATCCCACAGTCTAATTGTGCATCTTGTCTTGAGTCTTGCAGGGTTTGCTGGTGATAGGGTGGATCTATCTTGTGCCCCCTGCCCCGACCAGTGCCACAGCTGGAGGCCCCTCATGTGCCGACCAATGATGAGGAGAGCAGCCAGACGGCAGCCCTCAACAAGAGACCCAAGACACTCCGGAGCTCAAGTCCGGGGATGACACAGATTTCCCGTCACAGCTGTTTCCAAAACCCTCCACCATCCCAGAGACACTCATTTCGGTTGGGCACTGTAATGAAGAGGCTCATGGGACAATATCTGGTGCGTACCACACAGCTGGTTCAGTAAATCAGCCGAAGGTAGGAACTCCCGAGGGGGTGGACGGTCAGAGGGCAAGCCGACCCCAGGAACTAGCTGCCGTGAAGCCGGGTTTCAGGCATCTGCAGTGGATAGTCCTATCGATCGTGGAGCTGCAGTCCCAGAGCCAGAGACTACATGAGGGGCAGTTGGCGAGTATCCAGCAGCTGCAGGCTCAGGTTAGATACCAGTTAAGTCAGTGTGGGTGCAGTTTAGTTATAGGGGCTAGGCCTCGGTACTCTGTCAGACGGTTGTGAGGGGTGGGATGGTCTGGGCTGGCCAGAGACTGGGTCTGGGGAGGGCCGGAATGGGCAGATGTTGTGAGTGGCCAGGGCTCCCCATCCTATTCCCTGACCGTCCCCACCTTCACCACCCGAACGATCCGAAGGGACTGTGTGATGGAATGACCAGCTCGCACGCAGGGATTACCCAGGTGGACGATGGAAAATGCTACCATGGGCTGGAGTCAGATGTTGTCAAACAATGTGGAGCACCAGAGCTTATCGCGGGTTGTCGTCATCCTCCATCCCATGGACCAGACCCTGTGTTCCTGCCAACCCAGGGTCGGCACTCTGTAGTGCGGCAGGTATGTATCACAACGAGGGTTGCAGGCTTGCAGGCGGGGGTGTGGCCAGTGGGTGGGGGAGAGATGCGGGGTTGGGGTGGTGTGGTGTGGTGTCTGTGCCTCTGGCCAGTTTACCCCCTCCCCTGCCTAGTCGGTGAACCTGGAGGCGATCAGGTCTCCATGTCGATTTGCGGCCTCTGGATAGGCGTCGTCAGCCACGGCCATAGTGGATAAACCCAGTCGCCCAGGAGCTAACCTCCAAGCCGGTGTGGGGGGCATCTTGAACATCTCAGGAATCGTCGAGTGTGCCAGGATGAAGGCATCGTGCTCACTGCCTCAGGCTGTCTGGCTCAGTCATACATGATGCACATCTGATGGTCACATCAGCTGCACGTTCATCAAGTGGAACCCCTTTCAGTTTGTGTAGAGCAGCCTGTCATCGTAGGGGGTCATGCATCTCATCGATCAGCCCCTGGATACGGAGCATCCCATCGATGGCGGCTAACCCTGCTGCCCGGGCATCTTAATGGGCTCGGTCATTATTGAAATGGATGTATTGAGCCGCGTGGGCCTGAGCCTCTGTGACAGTGCAGATGCACCTGTGCACCGAGGTCTGTGAGATCCCGGACAGGTCCCCACTCGGTGTCTGGAAGGACCCCGTGGCATAAAAGTTCAGAGCCACCATCGACTTGATGGTTACCGGGAGCGGGTGTCCTCCCAAATCCCCCATAGTGCCAGGTGTGCCATGATCTAGCTAATATGTTGCACTGTCACTCTGCTCAACTGGAGTCTTAGACGCCATACCCATTCCGGCTGGTCCTCGAATGACAGGCGGTGCTGGTACTGATGAGGCTTCATGCGGTACCTTCTCCTCTCGGCCTGTTGGGCATATGACTCTCCATCCTGGGCGGTTGCCACCTATTCCTCTGCAGCACGCTCTGCTGCTGCAGCTTCTTCCTCCTCGAGCAGCAACAGCTTGTAAAGCTGGAGGGTATCCCCCAGGGCTGCGGTGAATAGCAGGAAGGCCATCAATGCTGGTTGTATTCCAATATCCATTGTCTGCAGGGGGTGAAAGATGTCCCAAATGTTCCAGTCAATGATGGACGTTTGAAGTGTTGGCACTGTCATAATGTGGCATTAGATTGGATTTGTTTTATTGTCACATGTACCAAGGTACATTGTAAAGCATTGTTCTGCGTACAGCCCAGACAGATCATTCCATACCAGAAAAAAAACATAGGGCATGTCATGATATGCAAACATGCAACCAATGAACACTCAGAATAGGATACAACCAATGGGCAGTCAGGACACTCAGAGGTGGCATCACCACAAGTGGGCATGGCATAAACACTATAAAAGGGATGAGGCACTCACACCCTGTCTCTTTCCACAGACAGACATCTAGAGAGTTAGACAGGGTTGATCAGCAGCATCACACCCCAACAAATGGCTTAGAGCAAGCTGGTACAGTTAGACTGAGTTACTACAGTTAGATTAGCAAAGAGTCAAACTCATTTGAGAACTGTGTTAATAGTTCAATAAACACGTTGAACTCATTTCAGAGTCTGGAGCATCCTTTAGTTAAGACTGCATCAAGTAGCAGCCTGTGTTATCCGAAGCAGCATAACACAACAGGACATACATAAATACACAATGTAAATATACAGGCACAGTCATCTGGTGAGCAGACCGACTGCAGTACTACTCACTACTCATTTAGGAGTCTGGTAACAGCGAGGAAGAAGCTGTTTTTAAACCTGGCAGTGCATGTTCTCAGGCTTTATGGAAGCATTTGCAGAAGCCAGTATTCACACCACAAGATCCCTAAAGTTGCACCATTAATGGCCAATTAACGTGTTTTAATGATGTTGGCTGAATCTTGGATATTGGCCTGGACACCAAGGGAATGCCCTTGTTCTTCTTCAAATGGGTCTGAAGGACTGTTACCTCCACTTAAGCAGATAGCTGCTGAGAGATAAATGAAAAACTCAGCAAATTTTATTTGAAACTTCACTCTGCCTCCTTCGTCTTTATTTGGTTTCTCAATACTCCAGCCAATTCCCCCGTCTGATGTTGAACAAAACTCAATTTGTCCTTTGCTTATGGAATAATTCCACTGATCCCCTACCATGGATCAGATGTGTTCAGCAGGTGGAAGTTACAGCTGACACTAAGCCTCCGATCTGAAATGACCTGATGTACCCATTGACATGTTTGAACAGCATGTGCTTGGTATCCAAACAGCCTTTCATTTATGTTTCCAAAGGCATATTTATATGATGGAATAAATTATTGTGATCTCCAATAGAAGGTATTCCATTCTGGCACTCCACCTGTTGAAAATCCAGTAATTGAAGAATCTAAGATTATTTTTTCTAGTGATCAAGTTATGATACCCACAGAGACTGTAAGTTTTTAAAGAGATATTTGAAGCCATGACTGATTGAAAGTTTCACGCAAGATTTCACATTTTTGAGTGGAATTCAGCTCATATTAGCTGTCAGTTTAAATGGGATCACAGGTGCAAACTCCCGCGAGAGTCGGGAAACGTGACTCTCACCGGCGAAATCCCTGTTTGGAATTTTGCAAACCCCTCCCCTGTGGCGCATCAATGTTCTCACTCAAGAAGGTCAGAAGCCTCATTTAAATGTATTAGCATCTCATTAGTGGGCATTCCCACCAGGACCTCAGCCCTCACGGTATATACATTGGGTGCTGGCGTGGCGCCACAATTTATAACAGCTGGAGGAAAATGTGAACCTGGTGATCTCACCTTCAAAGGGTATCTCAGAGGTGAATGCTCCTGTCGCCATCACCCTTCAGGATGGAGAGGGGGCACCGGAGAGGATGTGGGGGAACCAGCGAAGTGATTTTCGGAGGGGGGTTGGGGGGTTGAGTCTCCCATTGTGGGGGGGGGGCATACTCACAAGCTTTAGTGGGCCTTCATTGTTGCTGGCCATAGGTAATCACCAATGGGCCTGGCGCCTGATGTGTAGATAGCATTTCTCAGGTCCCTCTTGTTGGGGCGAAAGCGATCTTCCCTCAGAGGGATTTCTCTTCTGTCGCTGGAAGTCAGTCGCAGCAGGTACAACTACAGCGTTAGCACAGGGGGTGACTTGAGGTCCCTGGGTGGGGTTCTGTGAGAAGCTGGCTGCATGGGTAGTGTGGGGGACTCTGACATGGGGTGGTGAGCAGCTCCGTGAGGTCAAACCGAATCAAGGGCAGTTGGGGGTGGGGGGCCTCGGTCAAAATGAACCCCCATCATCAGGCTGCCAAATTCAGCCTCAGAGCATAAGCTGTGTGGAGGTCAAGTGCCACTGATCATGGAGGCCAGGCTGTCAGGGATGTAATCAGGGGTGGCTGGCTGCTCAAGTTGGGAGGTTCGTTAAATCCGCAAAATGGGAAAGCTGGGGGACGGATAAGGCTTACTGTGAATTGTACTCTTGACATGAATCAGGAGTGCCTCATCAGGGGGGCAGCACGGCTGCACAGTGGTTAGCACAGTAGCTTCACAGCGCCAGGGTCCCAGGTTCAATTCCCGGCTTGGGTCACTGTCTACACGTCTCCCTATGCCTGCATGGGTTTCTCCGGGTGCTTTAGTTTCCTCCCACAGTACAATGATGTGCAAGTTAGATGGCTTGGCCATTGTAAATTGCCCTTTGTGTCCAAACAGTTGGGTGGGCTTAAGTGGGATGCTCTTTCCAGGGGCTGATGCAGGCTCAATGGGCCAAGTGGCGTCCTTCTGCACTGTAAATTCTATGATCTATGCCTCACCTGCCGCAGGGGGAAGCCAGTTCCCGAATCAGATGCCTGATCCACCCTTGACAAGTCAATCAGGCCACCTTAGTCAGTATTGCGATGCATGGCTGCTATTAATTTAACCAAATTGTTAACCCTTTGGTAGCTAAGCCCCAAGCATTCAACGCCATGGCTTATATACACCTCTCCATAACTGCGAAATAACACAGATAACAGATATTGCCCCCAAAGCAAGTTGAAAAGGTAACTGAGCTCATCAGCCAGCCGTAACAGGACATGACAGGTATCAATGTTTCGTACCCCCGGGAACTCAGTACAAAGGTCAAGTGAGTGCCCTCTATCCTTGGCAGGTCACACAGGCCGCTGAGGCTCACCAAGGGGAAGCGCATCTGCCAACTGGAGTTGGGAGAGGCAAGTGTGCAGAATTGGCCATTGTGTGAGAGAGGAGGGATGAGGCTCATTGGAATGGAGCTGACTTGGGAGATGTGCACGGTTGGATGTCTCAAATGCTGAAGGGGCTGTGGGTCAGGGCATAGTTTGTCTTCTTTCAGTTTTCGGATCCAGAGGATGATGGGGCCAGTCGAGCTGGCAGTGCAATTGATATCTGGAGAGCAACGACATCAAGGTCAAGGTATGGCTGCACATGGGGAGGAGCAGCGCCCTGCAGAGGAGGGCGTGGCAGGGCCCGCTGATCAAACGGGTGCAGGGCCACACATGGAGAAGGCTCAGAGGTTTCGCTACCGGCCATGGAATTACTGGAGGAGAGCATAATATCTCCAGAAGTCAGACATCCAGATGCCGGAGGTGCATACATCTGTCCTGAGGAATAGTGGATCACATGTGTCAGGTGATGTAGGGGTTGGTGCCATGTGGAATTGTAGGTCACCCATTGCCTGTGGCCATGAAAGTTATAGCTGCGCTATAATTATACTAGCGGCTCATTTTAGGGCTGCACAGGTGACCTGTGTGGCATCTCCCAGTCTGCCGCTCAAAAGTGCATATGCAAGGTGACCAATGTGCTATTTGCGAGAGATCATATGGACATAAACTTTGCCTAGGACGAGGCGAGATAAAAGGCCAGGACCATGGGCTACACCCACATAGCTGGCTTGCCCCAGGTGCAGGGCTTCACGGACTGCAACCACCTGGCTCTGCACTCGCAATGGGGCAAGGGGCACTGTTTATAAACTGCAGCGGATTGCCTCAACCATTGCCTCAACATGTATGTGGTGTGTGGCCATGTGAAGTGCATCATGTAGGTGTGTGCACATTTCCCAGGGAGCAACCATGACAGCTACATAATAATAATCTTTATTAGTGTCACAAGTAGGCTTACATTAACACTGCAATGAAGTTATTGTGAAAATCACCTAGTTGCCACATTCCGGCACCTGTTCAGGTACACGGAGAATTCAGAAGGTCCAATTCACCTAACAAGCACATCTTTCCAGACTTGTGGGAGGAAACTGGAGCACCCTGAGGAAACCCACGCAGACACGGGGAGAACATGCAGACTTCGCCTAGACAGTGACCCAAGACAGGAATCGAACCCCTGTGAAACACAGTGCTAACCCCTGTGCTACTGTGCTGCCCTCTGTGCTACCGTGTGGCCCCGTGTCTCCCTGAGTCAGACACACTCAGTTCCCAGCTGTTTTTGAGGAAGATCGACAGTGTAAGGATCCTTCCTGCTTATTCCCTTATTTCCCTTTCTTTTATTTTGCTGTTACTATTTTGATCCATGGATGATTATTGGACATGTCACTTTAAGGCAAGCAGCCTGTATCTTTAAGGCAGGCAAGAAAATCCAAAAGACTGTGTTGGTTTAAACTGGAGTTACCGACTGGTCAGCACTGAGGGAGATGATTTGGAACTCAATTTAATTGATTTGCCTGAGGGTGACATCTCTCTCCAGAAGGCCTGAGAGTGCGGTTTTTCTAAAACCACAGGAGCCTGAAAGCAAAGTTTGAACAGAAATGGATTCTCCATTTCTGAGACTAAGGGCTGAAGCCAATGGAGAATCCGTGGACTTTTCCGAATCAAAATCCGATGCTGCACCTGGACCCATTCCGCTACTGTTGAGGGACTAGCACCGGTGCCGCGTGGAACACACTTGATTCCACCAAAAAATGGTGCAGGATTCGCCGGGTCCGTGATTGACACTCAGGAGGCTGACAAGCTGCAGCTGCGCATACACATTACACTCCCTGCACACACTTATCCCAGCCAAAAGGATGGCACTGGCTGTGCCGGAGCGTGCCCATACAGCTGATGGGTCGGCTGGGGCCAGAGGGCTCCTAGGGAGGTTCCCTGGGGGGACAACTATATGACCCATGGCACTAAGTTTAAAGTGGGCTGTTCACGGTGTACGCAGCTGCATAGCTGCCTTGCCAGCTGCGGCATTGGTGTTCCGTGTTAGTCCACCCCAACCCCACAGCCCACCTCCTGGCCACCCCCTGGTACTCCTCCTGGCCCTGGTAGAAGCCCCCCACCAGTAGCACAACTGTCAGCAAGACTATGGCGATATTGGACACTTCCAACACCCCCTCTCTCTCCCTCATCAGCTGCCACGCATTTTCACGATTTTTAAAAGTACAAGTGAACCACGCCATTGCCCATCGGAGGAGGAGAATCGCGGAGGCCCCGGAGAATACTGGGTCGGGCCCGCTAATTATATGCAAATGATGTCTACTGTACGTGCATTCTGGAACTGGGAGGATTACGGGGCGGAGGAGTGTGCGAGTGTTGGGCTTCCGTAAGGTGGCGGGGAGGCACAGGCTCTGCGAATGAGCCATTCCCTCACGTGCTGATGAGCTGCCCTCGCTCATTGCTGTCCCTTGAGGAATAAAGGTTACAACCTTTTCCATCATACATTTATAATAAAGCTTTAAACACATCGCCGTGACAACACACAAGGCTCCAGAGACTAGTTGCACTGAGTCTAATGTTACATGAATGTTCAGAGTTGGACAGTATCACTGAGTGAGAGGATGTCTATACCTCGAGATAAGAGGATTACAAAGTTCACATTCACAGTGTATTCAGTTGACCAGAACATTCACATGCCCATCAAACGATTTCAAAAAAGTGCAATTTATTTACAGTGAGACAACGAGCAGCATGGTAGCATTGTGGTTAGTATAATTGCTTCACAGCTCCAGGGTCCCAGGTTCAATTCCTGGCTTGGGTGGAGGTGGGGACCTTGGGTATGGAGCTCTTTCAAAGAGCCAGTGCAGACTTGATGGGCCTATTGGCCTCCTTCTGCACTGTAAATTCTATAACTATCAACATTTTTAACCATTCTAACATTACCATTATGGCTTGGTGCAGCCCTGACATCAGAAAGAGTGCTGACCACTGCGCCACCGTGTCGCCACGTTTGATATGATCAACCAGTCATTGGAATGTATGGCTTACGTATCTGTCATCACATCGGCCCTGAAATTCATACATCACATTACTCACTTATGTGATAAGCAGAATGTCTTTTTGACCTGATTGTAGTGACCACCACATGTATTGCTACTGCATAGGAGAGACCGGTTGCTGTCAAGGAAACATCAGTTATGACTCTAACAAGTAGATCAGCTATTTTGGTGTTTAAGAGGCAGTGGCACAATGGTATGGTCACTTGACCCGTAATCCAGAGACCGAAGGTAATGCTCTGGGAACCCATGTTCAAATCCCACCATGGCAGATGGTGAAATTTAAATGTAATAAAAATTTGGAATTCGAATCATTACAGTACAGAAGGAGTCTGCACCGACCTTCTCAAAGAACACCCTAACTAGGCCCACAGCCCACCCTATCCCCAATAACCCGCCTAACCTTTTGAACACGAAGGGGTAATTTATGATGGCCAATCCATCTAACCTGCATATCTTTGGACTGTGAAATGAAAATGAAATGAAAATCGCTTCTTGTCACAAGTAGGCTTGAAATGAAGTTACTGTGAAAAGCCCCTAGTCCCCACATTCCGCGCCTGTTCGGGGAAGCTGGTACGGGAATTAAACCATGCTGCTGGCCTGCCTTGGTCTGCTTTCAAAACCAGCGATTTAGCCCTGTGCTAAACTGTGGGAGGAAACCGGAGCACCCGGAGGAAACTCACCCAGACACGGGGAGAACATACAAACTCCACATAGTCAGTGACCCAAGGCAGGAATTGAACCCGGGTCCCTGGCTCTGTGAGGCAGCAGTACATAGAACATAGAACAGTACAGCACAGAACAGGCCCTTCGGCCCTCGATGTTGTGCCGAGCAATGATCACCCTACTCAAACCCACGTATCCACCCTATACCCGTAACCCAACAACCCCCCCCTTAACCTTACTTTTTAGGACACTACGGGCAATTTAGCATGGCCAATCCACCTAACCCGCACATCTTTGGACTGTGGGAGGAAACCGGAGCACCCGGAGGAAACCCACGCACACACGGGGAGGACGTGCAGACTCCGCACAGACAGTGACCCAGCCGGGAATCGAACCTTGGACCCTGGAGCTGTGAAGCATTTATGCTAACCACCATGCTACCGTGCTGCCCAATACTAACAGTACTAACCACTGTGTGACCGTGCCGTCCCTAAAAGTCTAATGCGAGCATGAAATTGCTGTCGATTGTTGTAAAAATCCACCTGGTTCAGGAATGTCCTTTGGGGAAGGAGATCCGGCCTACATGAGGCTCCAGGTCCACAGCAATATGGTTGAATTTTAAAATGCCCTTTGGAATGGACAATAAATGTTGGCCCAGCCAGTGGCACTCACATGCCATGAACGAATACATTTTAAAAAATGAGATCAACTTCAAACATATCTAGCAGCTCATAACTGGGCATCTAAGAGTGCTGTGGTTCATCAGAAGTAGTAGAATTGTACTCAACCACAATCTGTAACCTCATGGCCTGGCATATGAGCAGTAGCAGTTGTTAAAGGAGATATTCAATTCCTCCCAGCTAAAATATATTCCAGAGAGGAAGAAAGATTGTAAGAGAGGGAAAAACATCCATGGCTAAGCAAGGAAGTTAAAGATAACATAAAGGCACAAAACTAGGTTGTACCATGTTCCAAAGGCCAGTGGAAGGCTGGAAAATGGGAAGTTTTTAAAGATCAGCATAAGGTTCCTAAAAGTAATAAAATGAGTAAAGGTAAATTCTGAAAGAAAGCTAGCACAAAATATAAAAAAGAACAGCAAAAGCTTCTATGAATATCTAAAAGAGAAGAGACTAGCTAAAGCGAATGCTGGTCCCTTGGCAGATGAAACCAGAGAGTTAATATTGGGGAACACAGAAATGGCAAAGACACTAAAGTAATATTTTGCCTCAGCTTTCATGGTGGAGGACACTGGCACCACCCCAATAGTAACAGGTAATGCAGAGATATAGAAAGTGAGGAACTTTGAACAATCATCATCAATAGGGGAAAAGTACAAAACAAACTATAGGGAATGACAACAGACATGTGTCCAGGGTCTGATGACCGACATCCTAGGGTCTTGAAGAAAGTGGCAGCGGAGATAGTGGATCCATTGGTTATAATATTCCAAAATTCCCTGGATGTGGGAAAGATTCCAGTGGATTGGAAACATGCTAATGTAATGCCCTTATTCAAAAAGGGAGGAAGGCAGAAGGTAGGAAACTACAGACCAGTTAATTTAACATCTGTCACTGGGAAATTGTTAGAATCCATTATTAAGGAAGTAATAACAGGACATTTAAAAAGTCAGAACACAATCCATCAATATGGTTTTATGAAGGCAAAATCATATTGACTAATTTGCTGGAGTTCTTCAAAGATGTAACAAGCCAAGTGGATAATGGGCACCCTGTACATGTAATATATCTGCACTTCCAAATAACAATTTGATAAGGTGCCACACAAAATGTTAATACACAAGGTAAGATCACATGGGAGCAGAGGTAATTTATTAGCTGGAATAGAAGACTAGCTAAGTAATGGAAGGCAGAGTGTCAGGAAAAATGGGTCATTTTCTGGTTGGCAAGATGTAAATAGTGGGGTGCCACAGGGTTCGGTTCTCGGGCCCCAACTATTTACAATATGTATTAATGGCTTGGATATAGAGATAGAATTTGAAGATGACACTAAAATAGGTGGGACAGTAAGTTGCAAAGAGTACTGAAGAAATTTACAAATGGATATAATTAGGTTTGGCGAGCAGACCAAAATGTGGCAGATGGAATTTAACGTGGATAAGTGTGAGGTTATCCATTTTGTTCAGAAAAATGGAAAGGCAACTTATTATCTGAATATAGGGAAACTTCAGTGGAGAAGGAACTGGGTATCCTCATGCAAGTGTGTCCACATTCGTTATGCATTTTCCAGGATGACGCTTAAATGTATATTCATCGACGGACAGAATTAAAGGAGCTTCAAATAAAGTTTGATTTACTATCGACTAGGAAAGCTGTACGCCAGTTAAGACGTGCTAGAGGGGTGGTGGACGAGTATGGGGACAAGGTTAGTCGGGTGTTGGCAGGCCAAATTAGGCGTCAGATGGCCTTGAGGAAGATCATACAGATCCATGATAAAATGGGGAGGTTGGTATCAGCACCAGAAAAGGTGAATAATGTGCTTGAGTAGTTTTGGTGAATTTGTATAGAACAGAGCTCCCAGTGGATGAGTGGGATATGCAAACATTCTTCAAGGAATTGAAATTTCCAATGCTAAATGAAGAAGTTAAGGCCGGACTGAAGGGGCCTTTAGGGGTGGAGAAGATACAGACTGCAATGGAGAAGATGCAGACAAGGTATGCTTGCCCATCACAGTTGCTGACACCCCTGTATCCATTTCCATCTTCAGACACTTCCCATTTCACCAGATAATTTCAATAATTGACTGTTTTAAAATTAAACAGAGAGTGAATACCAGAATCACTGGTGCCAGGCTCTTCCACATTGTATACTTGTAACAGTTTGTGCAAGGGTCCTCTAGGGCAGCATGGTAGCACAGTGGTTAGCACTGTAGCTTCACAACGCCAGAGTCCGATGTTCGAGTCCCTGCTTAGGTCACTGTCTGTGCAGAGTTTGCATGTTATCCCTGTGTCTGTGCTGGTTTCCCGCGGGTGCTCCACTTTCCTCCCACTAGTCTCGCAAGACGTGCTGTTAGGTAATTTGGACATTCTGAATTCTCTCTCTGTGTACCCGAACAGGCGCCGGAACATAGCGACTAGGGGCTTTTCACAGTAACTTCATTACAGTGTTACTGTAAGCCTACTTGTGACAATAAAGTTTATTATTATTATGACCCCCTTGTCTAATACTTGCATTCTTTTAATGTCTGTCCTGTTCGCTGGCTTTAAAATCACAGCCCCTCCCCTCACCTCCCGCTACCCCCCTACCGACTGCGACGCAGCAGTGGCGGCAACGTCTGCACAGGTGGTGTCGGCGACGACGGCGTAGGTGCTGGCGGTGTTGGTGCTGGCCAGTGGCGGGATGACTCTGGGAGCGAGCCAGAATCCTCCATGTCCTCTAGTTTGGGCAGGGGGAACGAGGGATGGACCTGATGGGGCTGAATTCGAGGGCGCCGGGGAAAAGGAGGGTGGCGCGTAGGTAGGGAGGGGCGTGGGCATGGGATCGGCACCCGCGGGAGCCAGGTCCCTGAGCGAGACTGTGTCCTGGCGGCCGTCGGGGAACTCCACGTAGGCATATTGCGGGTACGTGTGGAGCAGGCGTACCTTGTCCACCAAGGGGTCTGCCTTGTGGTGCCGGACATGCCTACGAAGAAGGACTGGCCCTGGAGCAGCAAGCCAAGTCGGGAGCGACACCCCGGATGTAGACTTCCTAGGGAAGGTAAAAGCACGTTAATGGGGTGGATTGTTAGTTGGGGTGCACAGCTGTGACCGAATGGAATGGAGTGCGTCAGCGAGGACTTCCTGCCAGCGAGCGGTTGGGAGGTTCCTGGACAGTAAGGCCAGCTGGACGGCCCTCCATATCGTCCCGTTCTCCCTCTCTACCTGCCCGTTTCCCCGGGGGTTGTAGCTGGTCATCCTGCTGGAGGCGATACCCCTGCTGAGCAGGAACTGACGCACCTCATCACTCATGAACGCGGATCCCCTGTCACTGTGGATTTAGTCGGGGAAACCGAACAGAGCGAATATGGAATCAAGGGCCTTGATGATGGTGGCAGACGTCATATCCGGGCATTGGATGGCGAAGGGGAACCTAGAGAATTCATCGGCCACACTAAGGATGTAGGTGTTGCGGTCGGTGGAGGGGAGGGGCCCTTTGAAATCCATGCTGAGGCGTTCAAAGGGGTGGGACGCTTTCACCAGGCGCGCGCGGTCTGGCCGGTAGAAGTGCGGCTTGCACTCAGCACAGACTGGCAGTCTCTGGTGACTGTCCGTATTTCCTCAACAGAGAAGGGCAGATTGCGGGCTTTGACCAGATGGTACAACCGAGTGACCCCCGGATGGCAAAGGCTCTTGTGCAAGGCTGGTTCACTTGTGCGCTGGCACATGTACCTCGGGAGAGGGCGTCTGGGGGCTCGTTGAGCTTGCCAGGGCGATACAAGATCTTGGAATTATAGGTGGAGGGCTCAATTCTCCACCTCAAGATTTTATCATTTTTGATCTTGCCCCGCTGCGCGTTGTTGAACATGAAGGCTACCGACCGTTGGTCAGTGAGGAGAGTGAATCTCCTGCCGGCCAGGTAATGCCTCCAGTGCCGCACAGCTTCAACGATAGCTTGGGCCTCCTTTTCAACAGACGAATGTCGAATTTCGGAGGCATGGAGGGTGCGGGAAAAGAATGCCACGGGTCTGCCTGCCTGGTTCAGCATGGCGGCAAGGGCGACATCTGAAGCGTCGCTCTCTACTTGGAAGGGCAGTGTCTTGTCTACTGCGTGCATCCCGGCCTTGGCTATGTCAGAGCGAATATGAGCAAAGGCCTGTTGTGCCTCGTACATGAGGGGAAATTGTGTGGACTGGATTAGTGGGCGGGCCTTGTCCGCGTATTGTGGGACCCACTGGGCGTAGTAAGAAAAGAACCCCAGGCAGCGTTTGAGGGCCTTGGGGCAATGGGGAAGGGGAAGCTCCATGAGGGGGCGCATGCGGTCGGGATCGGGCCCCAGTAGTCCGTTCCGGACTATGTAGCCGAGGATGGCGAAGCGGTCTGTGCGGAACACACACTTCTTCTTGTTATATGTGAGGTTAAGGAGAGATGCGGTGTGGAGAAATTTAGCAAGGTTGGCATCATGGTCCTGCTGGTCATGGCCGCAGATGGTGACATTGCCTAAGTACGGAAATGTGGCCCGCAGTCCGTACCGGTCAACCATTCGGTCCATTTCTCGCTGAAAAACCGAGACCCTGTTAGTGACGCCGAAGGGAACCCTAAGAAATTGATACAGTCCACCGTCCGCCTCGAAGGCAGTGTAGGGACGGTCCGATTTACGGATGGGGATCTGGTGGTAGGCGGACTTCAGGTCAATTGTCGAAAAGACCGGTACTGCGCAATCTGATTGACCATATCAGAAATGCGGGGGAGGGGGTACGCGTCGAGCTGCGTGTACCGGTTGATGGTCTGGCTGTAGTTCACCACTTGGGCTCTCCAGGGACTGTTGCTGGCCTCGATAATACCCTCCCGAAGCAGCCGCTGGACCTCGGACATGGTGAAGGTCTTGTCCTGGGTGCTGTACATCTGCTCCTGGTGGCGATGGGCTTGCAATCTGCAGTCAGATTGGCAAAGAGGGCGGGATGGTCAACCTTGAGGGTTGTGAGGCCGCAAACGGTGAGGGGAGGTAGGGGTCCACTGAATTTGAGGGTGAGGCTCTGGAGATTGCACTAGAAATCCAGGCCTAGTAAGAATGACGCACAGAGGTTGGGGAGAACGTACAGGCGGAAACGGTTAAATGCAACGCCCTGTACGGTAAGTGTAACCAGACAGAAGCCCCGGATCGGGACAGAGTGGGTTCCGGAAGCCAGGGAGATCCGTTGGTTGGTGGGATGGACTGTGAGGGAGCAGCGCCTTACCGTGTCTGGATGGATGAAGCTGTCCGTGCTCCCGGAGCCGATGAGGTAGGAGGTCGCGTGGCCGTTGACAAGCACTATCGTGGAAGCGGTGGCCAGGTTGCGAGGACGGGACTGGTCGAGCGTCATTGAGGTGAGTAGCGGGCAATCGACCGAAGAGTCAGACGAGTCCGATGAATAGCAGCAGCGACCCGGGTCCCGTGGTCCAGTTCCGAGGGAGGACAAAATGGTGGTGTCTGGAGTACCTGCGGAGAAAAAGATGGCGGCGCCCATGCAGCACACGTTGCGGGGGCAGGGCAAGATGGCGGCGACCATGGAACGCACATGGTGTCGGAGGATGAAGATGGCGGCGCCCATGGTGCGCACATGGCAGGGGCGGCGAAAGATGGCGGCGCCCACCGATCGCACGTGGAGTCGGGGAAGGAAGATGGCGGTGGCCACTGATCGCACATGGCCCCGGGGGCGGCGGACAGCAGGGCCCATTGCGCGATCAGCTGTGGCGAGGGGGGAAATCCAGGTGCGATAGCGGCAACTACGCGGGACTGACACACCGTTGCATAGTGGCCTTTCTTGCCACAAGACTTGCAGGTCGCTGTGCGGGCCGGGCAGCGCTGGTGGGGGTGCTTCTGCTGGGTGCCAGGGTGCGCGGTGCGGCGAGCGGCACAGGCATACTGCGCGGGAGCGGCTCCAGTCGTGGGGGTCGGTTGCGTGGTCCACGAGGAGTAGGATGGGTGGGCCGCGCGGCTGGCGGGGTAAGATTGCACATTACGGGAAGCGGCCGTCATTGAGAGCGCTAAGGTCTTTGTTGCCGCAAGATCGAAAGCAGCCCCTTCCAGCAGTCGTTGCCGGATGGGGTCCGATGCAATACCCGTAACAAATGCATCCCGCATGAGTAGATTCGAATGTTCCACGGCTGAGATGGCCTGGCAGTCGCAGTCCCGTACTAGAGGGATAAGGGCCCGCCAGAAGTCCTCAATCGACTCACCTGGTTGTTGGACGCGAGTGGCGAGTACACGCCTCGCAAACAGAGTGTTCGTCGATTGTGTGCAATTTTCTTTGAGCAGTTCCATGGCCCGGGCGTAATTAGGCGCCGCCTGGATCAGCGGGAACACACTGGAGCTCAATCTGGAGTAAAGGAGTCGTACCTTCTGAGCCTCCGATGGCTCAGGGTCCGCTGAGGAGATGTAGGCCTTGAAAACAGCCAGCCAGTGGTTGAAGTCTTTCCTTGTGTGTGGCGACTGTGGATCCAGCTGCAGGCGATCAGGCTTGATTCTGATGTCCATGGTTTTGGGAAAATCTCACTGTAATAAATTGTGGCGCTAACAATTGCGCACAAAAGACTCGATAAGGTACAAGAGACACTTTATTACAGTGAGATGCTATTCCTCTGGCAGCAGCTGTAGAATGGCATCTCAGTGAAACTCATGCATATTTATACGGCTCCCTGGGAGCGGAGCTAGCCGGCCGGGGCTGACCAGCAAACCTGTAATACAGGTACTGTCATACATCCCCTAATGAACGCACACTCATATATACAGATGTGGTAGAGATCACCACACCCTTGATGCTATTTTGATGGACTCGACTACCACCCAATCACCTCCTCTTGAAGTCCGGACCTTCACATATTTTCATTGGTGATTGGTCAAGCACTTCAGAATGTTCTGCAGAACAGGCATGCTCCATTTTGTAAAGTAGTTTCACTTTTGGTGTTTAGACCTAGAAGGAAAGACAAAGCAGATCTCTTGCTCAGCTCTCTCTGCCTGGCATTTTAAGAGGTTTTCAGCCAGACCTGTGAAAAGAACTATTGGTTTAAAAGGCTGCGCGCAGTTTCTTGACCATTGCAACTGTAACAATCTCCTGTATGAATGAGTGGGAAAAGCCTAGGATGAGAACTCTCTTCACAATACTGAGACCAGAAAAGCAGTTGAAAGACAGAGTGGATGTAGAATCTGCTGTTAAGAGAGTATTCGACAACCTGCATGTTCTGGTTGAAGATACCATTCAAAGATCATTGGCTGCAAAGACCACTACCTCGGCAGCAAAGGACCATCCCATACCTCTTAATCCATATTATTGTTTGAAACTTCCCCCCCTTCCCCATCTCCTCCGTGTGTCTGTCCTGAGTGTGTCTGTGTGGAGGGTGGAACAGGGTTTTGGGAATAGTTAGACTAGCAGACCATTGTTCCATTCTTATCATTATATGTTCATCTTTTTCTGTGTTATAAATAAACAGTTTTATTAATGTTTTACTTATAAATATTGTGCCTAGAAATCATGAGAGCAGTCAAGGGTCAAAGATCATGTGCACAAAGTACACAAATTATTGGTTAATTCACTTATGTTGGGATTCTGAGGTTTGTGGGGCTGGAATTGACCGCACACTCGCCCAGTGTATCATAACACTAGGTTGATCGATTATTCGTTGGTCTTGACTTAGCTCTACACTACTTTATTAAATTTTGCCTTTTGTGACAATAAAATACTCAGCCTCCTTAAACCGACATGATTCAGGAGTGTGGTTACCTCCACATCGATAAAATTCCATATTAGCATTACTGACTGATTACCTATTCTGTTTCATTTTGTTTTGTTGGTGGCTGAAATTGTTTCTCACTGGCCACTGCTGCAATGGTTTTAATACAGGTTGCCATCCTAATTGATAAACACCACCAGTTTGCGCACCTTTCTGCAGCTCTTTGGCACCTTTTTTTAGCACTTTCCATGGCCAGTGCTATCTCAATTGCATGTTTAAAATTAATGTTGACCTCTGCAAGCAATCTGTTGAATAGTACTGTTGGTCACCCCACAAACTAACCTTTCTTGTAACATGTCATTTAGAGTCGCTACAAATTCACAATACTCTGATAATTGCTTAAATTTAGCGATGTAAGTCAAGATCGATTTGCCTGGGGCTCTACCCTCAAATTAAGTTTGAATCGCTGGAGTATGACTGATGGTTGAGGCTGAAATTGAGGCTTCATTAAATCCATTAAACCACTAAATGACTTGGAGTCAAGCATGCCTGGGGCTGTAAGACTGCAGATAAGTTTATAGATTCTATAAACCCTATTTTGTTTGATTGGAAATAATGCCTGAGGTGCTCTCAAAGGGACAATGACCATAGGCTTCCTTGAGCAGACACATTGGTAAATAGGCTAGAACTGTCGAACAAGCACATGGACACAGAATTGCTGCCGATATGCAAGTCCTTGCAAATCTTTGTAAATATGAAGTAATCCTTCACCCTGCATGTGATAAACTTGCTCAGGACTGGTCATGACAATGCACTCAACCATGCATAACATTTTCCATGACAACCTGAACCGTGCCTCCCTCCCCCCCCCCACCTGACCCCTCCCCCCACCCCCACATTCCTAACCCCTCACCCACTTAGCTTATACACTGATCTCCATTGTTTCTCAAAGAGTCTGGGACATTGAAATTAACCCCCTTTATGGCAGGTAGTGGTGTAAAAAAAAAGAGACATGACTACACTTCTTCAGGCCCTACACTGGGAGGCTTTAGGAACTGCAGTACTGCACATTTCTCATCAGGCCCGGGTAGGAAAATCGACCAAGAGAAGTGTAGCTCCCGACCTGGGTAAGTAAAAAGGAGTGGGATGGCACCCCGACTGGGAGTACCACTCCATGGAAGTTTCGGACCACAAATCATGTAACGCGTCAATTCAAAATTCATGTCAGGTGTCATGAGGCAACAATGTTGTTTTCTTTGAATTATTACTAATATGAGGAAGGTATCAACTGCAATGTAAAACAAGTACAAAGAAACATCTTTGACATTAAAGTAATTCATGGATTCTTGGCAAAATGATCTACTTTCAGCGTTTCCATATCAATTCTAGTGCAGAAGCAAATTACCTTTGTTCAATAAGCAGACAGATTATCAGGGATTCATGAAACTCTGTCGAGATTTATTCACCAGTTTACATGCTGCACCCCTTTCATAATGGTTTACATGAGCAGGAAAATATAGGCTGAGAATTCAACCAACCAAATCAATCTAGTTTTATATCTCCATCAACAATTTGATTCTGGGGAATTTAATAGCTTGCCATTGCAGATTGAGCTTACTAGAAGTGGTTGCACTCAATCAAGCAACTTGCTAGCTTGTATTTAATTTACCTTCAGGGCAAACCTGTCATGCTCTTAATAACTTGGTGGATGTCGTGAAAAGTGATGGAATTATTCTGTGCTGATGACACTACAATCTGTACCTGCTGAATACTCCATTGAATCAACAATTTGCACCAAATCACTAAAACAAATATTGTTTGAATCAGAGAGTGGACAGATAAATCTTCATTTGGACGATAGCTTTAATAAGGCAGTATGACTGTGAGATTGCCTCTTCTCATCTCTTTCATTAGAGTTTCAAGGTCATTTCAATCACAGTCTGCCAAAGTCTTCCTTTATTGAAATTTTATTAGGCAAAGCTGGCAATGAAAATGACTGGATAAGCCAATAAGAGAGTATGAACCCACGGGAAAATAAGTCCTGTTTTCTACTGCTAATATTACTACCCTTCTATAAGACCTTTATAATAGGCACAGCAGCTGTTTAAGGTGGAAGTAAGGAATTAGTGACAGAGAAGAGACTGCAGATCATTTTGTCCATTGCCTGGTTGCTTTTTAAAATCAGGACCGATATTACCCCACCTTTTGGATTTTCCTTAACCATTTGGGTCCTGCAACAGTGCTGTATTACTTCCACAGAAAAATTTTCTTTCATTAATGCTACACATTTGTCCATGATGTAAATTGATAGCAGTACAGTAAGGAAAATGTGTAATTTCTTTAAAAGGTCTGTGGAATTTGTAATTTTTCAAAGCTTGTTTCGAAAAGGAATTTCAAAAGTTTACCTCAATTCTCAGAGGATCATTTGTGATTTTCTTGGATAATAAAAAAATACTGGGCTATCTGACTTAGTGACCCTTAGCTTGGAAGCAGTACCAACAGGGAGGAAGCGATGAATGAAGTCACGTGGCTGGTAGACACAAAGGAGACCCCAAATAATTGTACTTTGCAGACTGTTTGTGTGTCTGCTACTTATTTGTAGGTGAAATTTAGGGCGGGATTCTCTGGCCTCCGCACCACGTGTTTCTCAGCAGTGGGAGGCAACGCAGCGTACACTGGGATCTTCTGGTCCCACAGCTGTCAATAGGATTTCCCACTAAATCCACTCCATGCCGCCGGGAAACCCGCGGTAGGGGTTCGCCGTCTGTGGGACCGGAGAACCTCGCTGGCTTGTACGGTCTGAGAATTCCAGCCCTAAATCTTAGATTGAGGCTGAGCCAAAGTTGCATTTCGTATTTGAGGAAGGAACCATGATGTCCACTTTGAACAGTGCATAATGCCGTAAACAACACATCAGTTCTTCAAGACGGGATTCACCACTGGATTACATCAAACTCAGTTGTACTAGGATTTCCAAACAGCATTATAAAATGCACTGATGCTTCAGAAACTGCCGGATCAGACCAACATAAGTGGCTGCCACCAGAATGAAAGAGTTCCAGCTGTTCACCTGGTTTATTTGTCAAGATCTTTCACAGTTGTTGTGAACCAGATAATGGTGTGCGAAGATAACTTTTTCCAGACCTGATCAGGTGTGATCAGATTTTCTAAAGCTGATTGAATTCGATGGTTGCAGTATTTTTTTTTAGGAATAATGAAAGGTCATTTAGCTCAAACAGGTCGTCAGATAAGGTCATTTAGTTATGAAATCAAAACCTATCGTAATGTTGAGCATGGAGGTCGGGAACCAGGAGTCCTAACAAACCTTGGCATTCCCACGCATGTACTGATTGGGATATCTGCACATGTGTAATTTAGCAGATCTGCACCTTTAAGTTTTTAGGGTCCATGACAGGCCCAGTGTGCCTGGGCATGAAGAGAGGAAAAGAAGAAAAATGGCACAAAAATACAGATCTGGACTGGAGCAGAGTATCATGAAAGACCAATCTCTTACCCAGGGGCAGCGAGACGTCCATAAAGGAAGGTTCATGTAGGGGATGGAGGAAAAGAAGGTTCGGGTAGGGGATAGAGACAGAGGGCAAAATACGCCACAATTAAGTTAAGGAAAATGAATGGCAGAGAGGTCAGCTCCAACAGGAAAAGGGCTACTGTGAGCAGACACTAAGTGAAGAAGGCAGCCAAAGGTTGGGATCTCTGTGCTTCGGACTGCTAAGAGAAAGGTACCCCTTTGGAGCAGTAGCATTCTGCTCAGTATGACCAAAGATCTGAAGCTATGCCTGTAGTTTTGTGTTAGGGTGCACACCTGGGAATTCAGGGGAATGGAATCTTGGGACTCGAGATCACAATTCTGTGAGATTGGCCATTGTTGAAACTGTCCAAGTTGGAGTAACATTTGGAGAGAATCCCAAGGTAAAATCTTTAAAGGTGATGATGGAATCCCTTGTGAGAGTGTCAGAGTTTCAGTGAGATTGGTTTATTACAGTGATAGTGGCTTGTTGAGAAATCCATGGAATCTGTTTTTAATGTGTCTTTGTCCCTTAACCATGGCGATGACTTCCATATCAAGCCCACTGCTTTATTGAAACACCTGCTGAAATTGTGCTGGCAATTCTCCAATGTCCTCTTGAAGAAAAGGATTTGAGGCAAACAGTGATCTTTTCCCATCTTGTCTAATTGCTGAAATCGCCTGTTGAATTCCTTTTCCAATTTGTTCAGGTGGCCACAGAATTTGTTTTTATGGAACCATTTCTGTTTGACCTGTTGTTGGATTTTCTCCAGATTTGGGAAGTGCTTTTCATCTTTAACTGAAGTGGCCACAGGCCCAGTATCAACTTGAATGCATTCACTGCACTGATCATGTGTGACATGTGTCTGCCCCTCCCTTGCATTTCACGATTCGGCTCATTCGATTTTGCACTTATGTCTGTAAGAAAGGACAAGTTTAACAACCGTACATTATCTGACAGCTTGATGTCATAAATGTGATAATTTCAGGGAGCAGATCTAAAAATCTCTAGAGCACTTGTCCTCAACTTGGCCATTTCCCATCTGTAAGATGGATTCGCTAATTGTAGGCGGCATCAAGCTCAGTGACTAATGATTTTAGCAAACAATGTTGCAGAAATCTGGCACAAATTGAGTTGACGATCTTGACAACAATTGTCATTGCATAAGAAAAATCAATAAGTTTGCTTTGCTAGCACTTGTTGGTGGATAACACAGTGCTAATTGACAAAGGAGGAGAATTCAGGATGAAGTGCATCAAAGCCTGGATTGACACCCAGCATTGACAGAGGTCGTGATTGAAGCAGGTTCTTGAGCTGAATATTTTTCTCAGTCACATACCTTTAGAATTTATTGTAGACATTGTAGACAGGGGCTGTTTAGAACAGGGCTAAATCGCTGTCTTTGAAAGCAGACTAAGCAAGCCAGCAGCATGGTTCGATTCCCGTAACAGCCTCCCCGAACAGGCGCCGGAATGTGGCAACGAGGGGCTTTTCACAGTAACTTCATTGAAGCCTACTCGTGACAATAAGCGATTTTCACATCCTCGTCTCTTGTCCTCTCTTTGAGTGACAAATGAGTGAGAAAGTCTTCCTTTGTTATTGAGTCTCTGAATGCCATGTGAATGAAAACAATCACCGTGGCCGTATCTGTTATGTCAACAGATTCATCAAACCGAATCGGAAACATTCACAGCCTGATATGTTTTGGTGTATTTGCTGAGACACGTCTTCGCATAACAATTGCACCCTTCTGGCTACTATTAAAGCACCATCTTGATGGCTGTCATAATTTCACCTAATTTGGTGCGGGCAATTAGCTGATTTACTCGTCATTACAAAAATCCCGAGTCTTGTGCAATTTGACACGGTTCAGCAGGCAATAAGCTGATTCACTCTTCATTGCAAGAATTCCGAGTCTTGTACGATTTAGTGCAGTTATCATCGAATCTACAGTGCAGAAGGAGGACTTTCAGCCCATCGAGGTGGCACTGGCTCTTGGAAAGAGCACCCTACCCAAGCCCATACCTCCTATCCCTACCCTATCCGTACACCTCCACCCTATCCCCGTAACCCCACTAACCTTTTTAAGGGCAATTTAGCATAGCCAATCCACCTAACCTGCACATCTTTGTTCTGTGGGAGGAAACCGGAACACATGGAGGGAACCCACCGAGGCATGGCGAGAACGTGCAGACTCTGCACATACAGTGACCCAAGCCGGGAATCGAACTTAGGACCCTGGAGCTGAGAAGCAACTGTGCTAACCACTGTGCTACCGCGTGGCCCTGTTAGTTCTGTATGCCCTTTGTGAAGGAAGACATCCTCCCACCTGTGGGCAGAAGTCACGGCCTCAGGCCTGACAACCTTAAAATCTGATCGTATCTTCCAAGGCTGGTGGAGGCGGCCCCCCCCCCCCCCCCCCAACATTTCAGCCATCCCAGGGCACAGAATCCAGCCATCTATTTCTCTTTCTGTTCCTAATTTGACATTGAATTCACTCAATTTAATTCACCCTCCTTGTGTCTTTTTCTGTTTACTTCCCAATCCTTAAGCGTTCAGGGTACAACTTTAACTAACAATACATAATGTCAATTGACATTCTGGAGTAAAATCTCACCCATTATTTCTGCAGATTGGTTCTGAATTTATTCCTTTCTGTGAAAGGTGTACTCTCCTCTGGTTCTTACATTTTGGATAGGAGGAAGCAGTTTGGGATGGCTTACAGTATCACATCCTCCTAGAATCCTTAGAACACTAATCATTTCATTGCTCCGCCTTCTCTTTTCCAGTGCAAACATGCCCAATTTGCATAATCACTCATCATAATCCAATCCCTTCTACAATCATTCTGCTTGCTCTGTTCTGTAGCCGTTCAATAGCCATAATATCCTATCTGTCCTGTGGTGGCTAGAACTGTACACAGTGTGGTCCGACTAATGATTTATAAAGTGTCAGGATTGTATCATAATTCAGCGCTCAATATTGACCTTTTCATAATCTCACCATTGACATTTTTCTGGCAATAAGGCAGACATTGATTCGAAGGATAGCAAGAGTATAAATCTGTTCTAATCATGGTAATGACATCAATTTACAGCGATGGCAAGAGATTCAATGTTGGTATGCCTACTTTTAAAGTGCGAAAGGGGTGCCTAAGTTTCCAGTATGCTGGCAGGATATACATACACATTATGAACCAAGCTTGTGATGCTTGGCAGAGGAATAGGTATTGGCAGAAGAATAGGCATCTAGGACATGTGCTTAAAAGACAGACTTGGACTTTGATTATGCAACTAATGGGCCTACCTCTAGTATGAGGACTGCTGTATAAAATGGGATCGACCTGAATGCAAATGGCGCTGTGTCACATTTCTACCCACTTCAAACGCATGGAGGACAAATTTGCACACAATGGAAGAGAGATCACCAATTAAAGAAGGTCTTATTACTCTATAAACATTACCCTATGGAAGGCACAACCATTGACAAGATAGGCAAGAGGTACAGCAGCCAGCGTTCAAACTAGCAAAGGTGAAGGCCTGAACTTAGTCATCCATTCCTGCCTTCAATCTGCACCTGGATGTTCCATGGTGTGGATGGTCATGGGAAAAAGCTGCAAGTGTGGAATAGTTGGAAAGACAGTGACAAAATGTTGAAGTTGTGAGTGAAAGCAGAAAGTAGATGCAGGACTGACTTATGGACAGTCATTGTGAGTGGAAAAGCTGAGGTTTCATTATGATATAAAGATGCATCTTGTAGGACTGTGTCTTCCCTTGAATACAATTAAATTACTTATTGCAGCCAGCTCCTACTCTTATTGCAAATGCTGTCACCTATTGCTATGTCCATTCACCAACTAAGAGGAAGAGGCCTATCTTCCTGCTGCAAACATGCTCTAGCATCAGCTCCAAGCTTGAATTTAATGCCCCCACTGACCCACTGAAACTCCTTTTGCCCTCAGAGACCTTCCCGGAGCTCAACAACTTATCATTGTTTGGTTGCAATAATAATATTGACACAAGAATCTCTTTATTTTGTATGTCTCAGCTCCTAACTACCAAAGTGTCCCCCATTTTAGGTGAAGTTCAAAAGCAGTTGCTTTGGGAGAGTGGACAAGAATAAATCATTGTTGACAGGGTTATCTGAATGTAGTTGTTGAGCAATTTACAGAACAACGTCTAATTAGAAGGAAACTTGTTTTCGTAATGGTTTTGATCATTCATGATTGCTCACTGTTCCTCCCGCTCTTTCACTTTTTCTTTCTTGTCCACTCCATCTCTCTCTCTTCTCCACCCAAAGGCAATGCTCTAATAGTGTTACATTACCCTTAATAGACTGGGCTCAAGCATGTTCTGGACAAATGGATTACAATGAATTTACTTTACAATATCACAACTTCTCCATTAATATACTCATGTAATTATTATTGAACTATACATGAGTGTTTTAACCATTAAAACAAATATTGCACCACACATCTAACATCGAGCTCAATTGGCTAGACAGCTGGTTTCATAAGAACATAAGAACTAGGAGCAGGAGTAGGCCATCTGGCCCCTCGAGCCTGCTCCGCCATTCAATGAGATCATGGCTGATCTTTTGTGGACTCAGCTCCACTTTCTGGCCCGAAGACCATAACCCTTAATCCCTTTATTCTTCAAAAAACTATCTTTATCTTAAAAACATTTAATGAAGGAGCCTCAACTGCTTCACTGGGCAAGGAATTCAAAAGATTCACAACCCTTTGGGTGAAGAAGTTCCTCCTAAACTCAGTCCTAAATCTACTTCCCCTTATTTTGAGGCTATGCCCCCTAGTTCTGCTTTCACCCACCAGTGGAAACAACCTGCCCGCATCTATCCAATCCATTCCCTTCATAATTTTATATGTTTCTATAAAATACCCCCTCATCCTTCTAAATTCCAATGAGTACATTCCCAGTCTACTCAAACTCTCCTCATAATCCAACCCCTTCAGCTCTGGGATTAACCTAGTGAATCTCCTCTGCACACCCTCTAGCGCCAGTACGTCCTTTCCCAGGTAAGGAGACTAAAACTGAACAGAATACTCCAGGTGTGGCCTCACTAACACCTTATACAATTGCAGCATAACCTCCCCAGTCTTATTCTCCATCCCTCTAGCAATGAAGGACAACATTCCATTAGCTTCTTAATCACCTGTTGCACCTCTAAACCAACTTTTTGCGACTCATGCACTGGCACTCCCAGGTCTCTCTGCACAGCAGCATGTTTTAATATTTTATCATTTAAATAAGAATCCCTTTTGCTGTTATTCCTACCAAAATGGATAACCTCACATTTGTCAACATTGTATTCCATCTGCCAGACCCTAGCCCATTCACTTAACCTACCAAATCCCTCTGCAGACTTCCAGTATCCTCTGCACTTTTTGCTTTACCACTCATCTTAGTGTCGTCTGCAAACTTGGACACATTACCTTTGGTCCCCAACTCCAAATTATGTATGTAAATTGTGAACAATTGTGGACCCAACACTGATCCCTGAGGGACACCACTAGCTACTGATTGCCAACCAGAGAAACACCCATTAATCCCCACTCTTTGCTTTCTATTAATTAACCAATCCTCTATCCATGCTACTACTTTACCCTTAATGCCATGCATCTTTATCTTATGCAGCAACCTTTTGTGTGGCACCTTGTCAAAGGCTTTCTGGAAATCCAGATATACCACATCCATTGGCTCCCCGTTATCTACCGCACTGGTAATGTCCTCAAAAAATTCCACTAAATTAGTTAGGCATGACCTGCCCTTTATGAACCCATGCTGCATCTGCCCAATGGAACAATTTCCATCCAGATGCCTCGCTATTTCTTTCTTGATGATAAATTCCAGCATCTTCCCTACTACCGAAGGTAAGCTCACTGGCCTATAATTACCTGTTTTCTGCCTACCTCCTTTTCTAAACAGTGGTGTCACATTTGCTAACTTCCAGTCCGCCGGGACCACCCCACAGTCTAGTGAATTTTGGTAAATCATCACTAGTGCATTTGCAATTTCCCTAGCCATCTCTTTTAGCACTCTGGGATGCATTCCATCTGGGCCAGGAAACTTGTCTACCTTTAGCCCCATTAGCTTGCCCATCACTACCTCCACAGTGATAACAATCATCTCAAGGTCCTCACCTGTCATAGCCTCATTTCTATCAATCACTGGCATGTCATTTGTGTCTTCCACTGTGAAGACCGACCTAAAAAACCTGTTCAGTTCCTCAGCCACTTCTTCATCTCCCATTATTAAATCTCCCTTCTCATCCTCTAAAGGACAAATATTTACCTGAGCCACTCCTTTTTGTTTTATATATTTGTAGTTTACTCTCATAATCTATCTTACTCCTCTTTATAGCTTTTTAGTAGCTTTCTGTTGCCCCCTAAAGATTTCCCAGTCCTCTAGTCTCCTACTAATCTTTGCCACTTTGTATGCTTTTTCCCTTATTTCCTTAGATATCCACGGTCGATTTTCCCTCTTTCTACCGTCCTTCCTTTTTGTTGGTATAAATCTTTGCTGGGCACTGTGAAAAACCACTTGGAAGGTTCTCCACTGCTCCTCCACTGTTCCTCAACTGTTTCACCATAAAGTCTTTGCTCCCAGTCTACCTTAGCTAGTTCTTCTCTGATCCCATTGTAATCTCCTTTGTTTAAGCACAAAACACTAGTGTTTGATTTTACCTTCTCACCCTCAATCTGTATTTTAAATTCCACCATATTGTGATCGCTCCTTCCGAGAGGATCCTTAAATATGACATTGTTAATCAATCCTGTCCCATTACACAGGACCAGATGTAGGACCGCTTGTTCCCTCATAGGTTCCATTACATACTGTTCTCAGAAACTATCGTGGATACATTCTATAAACTCCCCCTCAAGGCTGCCTTGACCGACCTGGTTAAACCAATCAACATGTAGATTAAAATCCCCCATGATAACTGCTGTACCATTTCTACATGCATCAGTTATTTCTTTGTTTGTTGCCTGCCCCACCATAATGTTACTATTTGGTGGCCTATAAACTACTCCTATCAGTAACTTTTTCGCCTGATTTCCACCCAAATGGATTCAACCTTATCCTCCATAGCACCGATGTCATCGCTTACTATTGCCCGGATGTCATCTTTAAATAACAGAGCTACACCACCTCCCTTACCATCCACTCTGTCCTTCCGAATAGTTTGATACCCTCGGATATTTAACTCCCAGTCGTGACCATCCTTTAACCATGTTTCAGTAATGGCCACTAAATCATAGTCATTCACGATGATTTGCGCTATCAACTCACTTACCTTATTCCGAATGCTATGAGCATTCAGGTAAAGTACACTTATGTTGGCTTATATACCTCTGTTTTGAATCTTAACACCTCGATCAGTAACATCTCCTGAGTTATATTTCCTTTTCACTTTTCTCCTAATTTTCCTTGTCGTTGAACCCATATCTTCATGTAACAATCTGCCGCATTGCTTACCATTTATGTTTTTACTTCCCGTTTTATTCCTTTTAGTATTACTGGGCCTATTCACTGAGCTCCCCTCAGTCACTGTACCTTGTACTGTCGCCCTTTTTGATTTTTGACTATGGCTTCTCTGCCTTATACTTACCTCCTTACTGCCTTTTGTTTCTGTCCCTGTATTACTAACTTCCGACTTCCTTCTAAGGTTATCATCCCCCTGCCACATTAATTTAAACCCTCCCCAACAGCTCTAGCAAACATGGCCCCAGGACATCGGTTCCAGTCCTGCCCAGGTGCAGAACGTCCGGTTTGTACTGGTCCCACCTCCCCCAGAACCGGTTTCAATGCCCCAGCAATTTGAATCACTCCCTCTTGCACCATCTCTCGAGCCACACATTCATCCTATCTATCCTGACATTCCTACTCTGACCAGCTCGTGGCACTGGTAGCAATCCTGAGATTACTACCTTTGAGGTCCTACTTTTTAGTTTAACACCTAACACCCTGAATTCAGCTTGTAGGACCTCGTCCCGTTTTTAACCTATATCGTTGGTGCCTATGTGCACCACCACAGCTGGCTGTTCACCCCCCCCCCCCCCCCCCACCCACCCAACCAGAATGTCCTGCAGCCGCTCCTAGACATCCTTGAACCTTGCACCAAGGAGGCAACATACCATCCTGGAGTCTCGATTGCGTCCGCAGAACTGCCTGTCTATTCCCCTTACGATTGACTCCCCTGTCATTATACCACTGCCATTCCTCTTCCTGCCCTGCTGTGCAGCAGAGCCAGCCACGGTGGCATGAACCTGGATGCTGCTGCCTTCCCCTGGTGAGCCTTCTCCCTCAAAGGTATCCAAAGCGGTATATCTGTTTTGCAGGGTGATGACCGCAGGGGTCACCCGCGCTGCCTTCCTACTCTTGCTCTGTCTTTTGGTCACCCATTTTCTATCTTCCTCAGTAACTTTCACCTGCGGTGTGATCAACTCGCTAAACGTGCTATCCACGACGTCCTCAGCATCGCAGACGCTCCAAAGTGAGTCCATCCGCAGCTCCAGAGCTGTCAAGCAGTCTAACAGGAGCTGCAACTGGACACTTCTTGCACGTGAAGGAGCCAGGGACAGTGGACATGTCCCTGAGCTCCCACATCGCACATGAGGAGCATGACATGGATCTGGGACGTCATGCCATGTCTTAAACCTTAGGTTAACTTATACAACTACATTTCAAAAAACGAAAAAAAAATACAAATAAATTAGACAATGAAAAGAAAAACTACTTACCAGTCACTTACCAGGGTTAAAAATAAATAAATTGGACAATGAAGAGAAAAACTACTTACCAGTCACTTACCAGGGTAAAAAAGCACCTCCTCCCCACCTAGCTTCAAATTCCCAAACTCACTCTTTGTTGTGTCCACTCTGGCTGTGTCTTCTCCTGATGCAGAGCAAGGCCAACAGCGTGGTGTCAATCCCCATACTGGCTGAGGTTATTCATGAAGTCCCCACCTTCTCAACTTTGCCCCTCGACTGAGGTGTGGGGATCCTCAAATTAAATCACCACCAGTCAGCTCTCCCACTCAAAGGGGAAATCAGCCTACGGTCATCTGGGACTATGGCAACATTACCTTTATGATTTAATCCTCTATTAGCATTTTCCTAATGATTTTATATTCACATCATATTTGCTGTGGCATGAGTTAGCCACTGAGGTAAAAAACAAATAACTCGCTTTAAAAAAAAACATTTTTCACAACCTTTGAATTCCCGAAGGACTGCACAACCAATAAATCATTTATGAAATGCAGACAATATTCTAATGTAGGAACAGTCTGCAGCCAATTCCTGCACTGCAAGATCCCATTAATAGCAATGAGATAAATGACTAATTCAATGGAGTTTGTAATGTTGGTTGAGAGATAAATGTTGGCCTAGATGCTGGAAGAATTCCTAAGTAGCAAACAGGAGATGGTAAAATGGCAGAAGCATCCAAGTATGAGGCAATAGAAGGCATCATAAGAGAAGTAAAAGGCATACAGAAGACCTATAAAGTGTGAAAATAATTAAAAGGATAGGAATAGACAGATGTAAGGTACACATGAAAAATATGCATAGCAGAGCAGTCTCCATTGACCTAGAAGCCTTGTAGAAGAATGAAGCTGGTCAGCTGATATCAAAATACAATATTTATTTTAAAGGTTGAAATACTTAAGTGTAGTTCAATAACAATAAATAATGGATTATGCACACAGTGTCACTGAATCGAGGGTAAACTAAATGATTAACAAACTTGACCTTTGATATTGCCTTTCCTGTTTGGCCTTGGCAAAGGGAAAAAAGAAAGGCTTGTATTGATTTAGCTGTTTTCAAGTCTGTACTTTTCAGCCAATTAAGTATTTTAAGTGCACTCAACTTTGTCATATGGGAAATATGACAGCCAATTGACTCTCTTCTGCTATTCTTCTCATATTTCCACAGGAGTTTTTTTCATGTCCAGGAGATCAAATATCTGTTTCAATTCTGATCCAAATAATTGCATGGCATGAATTTTCAGGATGGTGAGCGCTTGATGCCCACCATGCTGAGCATCGGCAGGGATTGGCCAACAGCTATCCAGCTCATCCACATACAGCGTTGCAGTGGCTGGACGAAGCACTGCATTACCTTGACTGAGACTGAGTGCAAGAATCAGTGTCAAGATGAGTGGCAGGGCTCCAGGGGCGGAGAGGATAGGATATACCTTGCGGGGTTGCCAATGGGGGTGATCTTGGTGTCGGGAGATAGGCCGGTGAGGATGGGGAGAGATCCAGATATCTTTGGTCTGTGAGTCAGAAGAAGGCTTCCAATGGAGACCCCTCCCACCACAGGGCGGCATGGTGACACAGTGGTTAGTGCTGCCTCATAGCGCCAGGGACACACGTTTAATTCCAGTCTTGGGTGACTGTTTTGGTGGACATGATGTGGAGATGCCGACGTTGGACTGGGGTGAGCACAGTAAGAAGTCTTACAACACCAGGTTAAAGGCCAACAGGTGTGTCTCAAACACTAGCTTTCGGAGCTCTGCTCCTTCCTCAGAATTCACCTGAGGAAGGAGCAGTGCTCCGAAAGCTAGTGTTTGAAACAAACCTGTTGGACTTTAACCTGGTGTTGTAAGACTTCTTACTATTTTGGTGCAGTTTGCATGTTCTCCTCGTGTCTACATGGGTTTCCTCCGGATGCTCTTGTTTTCTCCCACAGTCCAAGGATGTGCAGGTTAGTTGGATTGGCCATGTTAAAATAATAATAATCTTTATTAGTATCACAAGTAGGCTTACGTTAATACTGCAATGAAGTTACTCCAAAATTCCCCTTGTCGCCACATTCTGGCACCTTTTCGGGTACACGAGGGAGAATTCAGAATATTCAATTCCCCTAACAAGCATGTCTTTTAGCCAGAGCACCCAGAGGAAATTCATGCAGACACGGGGAGATCATGCAGACTCCTCACAGACAGTGTCCCAAGTTGGGAATTGAACCTGGGTCCTTGGCGGTGTGAAGCAACAATGCGAACCACTGTGCTATCTCTTTCCCATGCAGGTTAGAACGGGTTACAGGGATAGGGCAAGGGAGTGGGCCTAGGTAGGTGCTCTTATGGTGGGCCAGTGCTAACTCAATGGGCTGAATGGCTTCCTTCTGTACTGTAGGGATTCGATGTAGAGAATCTATGGAATTCCCTCCAAGATCGAAAATGATAACTCCCACTATTTCCCACGTGGTCATCAGGATCCACCGGCCTGAAAGGTTTAAGGCTACCCATTTGAGGCCCTTCCTGCTTCCCACTCCAATTGAAAGTTTGTTAGGGGAAGCATAAAATTCAGGCCCATGTCTGACAATGCAACACTCCCTCAGTACTGCCTTTTCAACCTAGGTTATTTTCAGGTCGTGACCTTTTGAATTAGAGCTAACACTGACTCAATGTTGACAACTAATCTAAAACAACTGATTCCCAAAGCAAATAATGGAAGTGGATGCAGATAATAAAAGTAAAGTAGGGTCGCTCCCTTGCCTTATCAAATACATTATTTTAAAAAAAATTACAGTAATAATAAAGAACACCCACAAAATACTGAATTTCCAACTGCGATCTGATAAATGTGGAATATATTTGTCTGAGATGATAGGTCACTTATTATTTTTTTCTTATATATTCAAAGAATGAGAGCTAAACATTTTCTGTCAGTTCTCTGAATAGTTTCAGTATCAACAGCCTGCCTGGCACAGGAAAAAAGCCCTCATGAGGAACCACTTCATTGACACCTATGCCAATTTATTGGACATCAACATCTGTCATCTGGTGGTACAAAGCACATTTTACTAAAATACTTTAATTAGAAGATAGCATTAGTGCAAGGCAAGCTTTCAGAAAGTAAATTATATATTTGCTTGAATCTCGTAAGTGTCAGTGATTAGACTAATTAAACACACCTGACCATGATTGGCACAATGTTAAAAATTCTTCATTACTTTTTTCTTAATTATGGAGAATGGAATTTACAAGTAATTAAGGTGAAAGATGTAATTAATCACCTGATAATTAGAATTAACTCACAATTTAAATGCCCTTGATGTGCAGTGCAAGGACATTGTGGAATATTTATACTTGGCAAGAATCAATAGATTATAAACAAGGAACATATCAGTTACTTCAGTTGTAGAACTTTGCACGCTCACTCAATGAATTCTAAGTTCAAACCAATCTTTTTCAATACGTGATCAAAGGGTGATTGTATTGGTGAATTCCAGTATTAGATACAACATAGTAGACTCTGTGGGCGCGATTCTCCCAAAACGGGAGAAATCGTAAAGCTGCCGTAAAACCCGGGCGGGTTTTACGGCAGCGCGCCCCTTCCCGACCGGGGACCGATTCTGGTCCCCGGTCGGGGCTAGCAGCCCGACGCCGTAGGCTCCGGCAAGACGGGCTTAACGAAAATCGTTAAGCCCGCTTGCCGGAGTTAGCGCCGGCTGATGCGTCATATGACGTCAGCCGCGCATGCGCAGTTTGGAAGACTCCAACCCGCGCATGCGCGGGTGACGTCATCGCGTTTTTGCGCGAAACCCGCGCATGCGCGGGCCGGGTTGCCCCTCAGCCGCCCCGCGAATGGATACTGCGGGGCGGCGGAAGGACAAGTAGTGCGAGGGCATCGGGCCCGCTGCCCGCGATCGGTGCCCACCGATCGCGGGCCCATGGCACCATTGGCACGGCCGTGGTACGGCCGTGCCAATCGGTGCCATGGTTATTAATAGCGAGTTTGTGACGCCGTTTTTACGAACGGCAAGACCAGGTGTGTTTGCCGTTCGTAAAAACGGCGGAAAGGGCTGGGACTTCGGCCCATCTAACAGCTGAGAATCGCTGCCGGCCGTAAAAAAACGGCGGCAGCGATTCGGGTCGGGACTTCGGCGGGGGGGTGGGAGAATAGCGGGAGGGCGGCAAAAATGTCGGGAAGGCCCTCCCGCTATTCTCCCACCCGTCGTGGGGGGCGGAGAATTTTGCCCTGTATGTCTTGGGGGTCACCTGTTCTAGGGTCAAGGTCAGATGGCTCATTTAAGAGAGGATCGTAACAAGGCTGCAGATGCCTTGTAGTTGTCTGTCCGTGCTCTGAAACTGTGTTAATTTCTATAAAGAAACAGAATGCATAAATTTTGTTTTGAATCATTTTAGTCTCTTTCATTTAGTTTTGTTCTCCAACTGAATGTAACATTTATCCTATCCATCCCTCCGTGCAGCTCCTGCAGTATGATCTATCTATTGAATATAGAGCAGCATCTTACTGAGGTTACTTCAACAGCACCTCTCGGCTCTGCCACCAAAATGGGACAATGTCGTTGTGAAATCATTAATTCTGGCTTCTCCTCCAAAGTACACAGTATCCTGACTTTGACATTTGTTGTCCTCTATTCATCATGAATGGATCAATATTCTGGGATTCACTGTCTGGTACCAGGTATGATATCATTGTATTCTGGAAATAGACTGTTAAATCCAAATGTGACCCAAAAAAGTCCATATCTGGATTGAAATACTATGCTCATACCTTGCCTTTGGGAAAGGCTGAGGCGTTCCAGTCAAACCTTCAATAAAGCATTAAAAGGCAGCAAAGACAATTCAAATGATAAATTTAATGATACTATTGAAGAAGATGTTGGGCGGCATTCTCTGTTTCTGAGACTAAGGACGGGATTCTCCACTTTCACACGCCGGAATCGCGAAACACAATTGGGCGGAGAATAGCGTCCGACGTCAAAACTGAGGTAGGCATCGGTTTGGGCGATAGACGGGATGCATGTCACCCTACAGGCACCTGCGGATAACAGGCTGCTCTACACAAACCAAAAAGGTACCACTCGATGAACATTCAGCTGGTCTGTGAACATCAGGTGTGCATTGTGCATTTCTGCGTCCGATACCCAGGCATTGTGCACGACTCCTTCACCCTGGCACACTCGGCGGTCCATGACATGTTCGAGGCTGAGGGGTTGGCTTCTGGGCAGCAGGGCTTACCCGCTGCGATTGTGGCTGATGACACCTATCCGGAGGCCACAGACCAATGCGGAGACCCGCTGCAACGACGGCCATACAACAACCGGGAATGTGTTTGAGCGGTGCTTCGGCATCCTGGAGATGCACTTCAGGTGCCTGGACCACACTGGAGGGGCCCTCCTGCATGATGCTGACAGGATCGGCCACATCATGGTGGCGTGCTGCACCCTGCACAACATCGCGCAGCAGAGGGGCGATGTGCTGGAGGAGGAGGGTGAGGAGGAAGACCCTTGTCTGGTGAGGAGGATATGGGGTAGGGGATCCCAGACCCACATCCCCTCACTTCCCACGCCGTCAGACCGCCCAGTTGCACACCACTCTGTTAGTTATACCTGCAGCGCGACGAGGTGGGGGCCCTGTGTTGGAACCAACAGTGGGTCTGGTCCAAGGGGTGAAGGATGATGAGAACCGGCTCTGCAATGAGGTCTGGTGGCTCCGCATCATATGACAATGTCTGACTCATGCCCACGGTAGCAGCTCCCACCGGACTGATTCCTGCAGTATTTGACTGGCCAGCTCGCACGGTAGCACAGTGGTTAGCACAGTTGCTTCACAGCTCCTGGGTCCCAGGTTCGATTCTCAGCTTGGGTCACTGTCTGTGCGGAGTCTGCACGTTCTCCCCATGTCTGCGTGGGTTTCCTCCGGGTGCCCCAGTTTCCTCCTAGTCTAAAGATGTGCAGGTTAGGTGGATTGGACATGCTAAATTGCCCTTAGTGTCCAAAAAAGGTTAGATGGGGTTACTGGGTTATGGGTGTGGGCTTAAGTGGAGTGCTATTTCCAAGGGCCAGTGCTGACTCGATGGGCCGAATGGTTTCCTTCTGCACTGCAAATTCTATGATTCTATGAAATACACAGTTCTGTCGAATCCCTGGGGGTGGGGTGCTGGGGATGTTCGAGGCGCGGGTAGGATGGGACAGCATGGTCCTCCCATAGTGCGTGCACTGGTTCCCCACCCCCCCCACCCCCACTCCCCCCTGGCCTGCCGGAACCCACCTACCACCCACACATCAGGCAGGGCACTGAGGCAGGTTATAACGGTGTTAACAGGTGTTTAATGTGAAGAAATATATGTCCTAACCCCTATAACTGAACTGTGCCCTGCAGCAATGCTGGCCTTATGGGCCCTAACACTACGCCTAGGTGGTTCCCCAGATGGTGCAGCAGGAGTGGAGGCAGTCTGCTGTGAATCCTGCCCTGCAACAAAGGTTTCTGTTAGCGCGCGTCTCCTGTGGTGACCCGCCTAGATGGGCCCGGCAGCTGCTTGAGTGTCCCAGAGGCATAGTGCCACCCTGTTCTGCCCGCTGCCCACCAGATGCCCCAGGGACAGGAGGTGGGGAGTCCGAAGTACTGTGGTGTTCCGGCACCTCCACTGCGGGAGTCACCGGCACGGGCCCCATTATCTCCTTCCCCCTCGGGGTACGCATAAAGGTTCAGGGCGACCGTCACCTTGACGACCACTGGAACGGGTGTCCTCCCCCATCCCACCACGGTGCCAGGTGTGCCATCACCTGACAAGTATGTCGCACTGTCCCCCCTGCTTAGCCGGAGTCTCCGACAGCATGCTCGATCCGGCAGGTCCTCGAATGACAGGTGGTGCTGGTACACATGAGGCCTCATGTGGCGCTTCCTTGGCATCTCCTCCTCCTTGGTCTGTTGTGTGGCACGCTCTCTATCCTGGGCGGCTACCAACTGTTCCTCTACGGAATGTTCCGCTGCTGCACATTACGCTGCTGCATGCTCTGCTTTGCCCTAAATGAACCCTCATGAGCTCCCCCACAACCACCTACAGATCCCCCCCCCAGAAAAGAGACTCCTGTCTGGGAACTAGAGTGCAGTCCAGACGGGGCAGTGAAAAGAATTATAGTTGCAACACTTACCTGGGGGCTATACGTGTCCATTCCTCGAAAGAGAACAACTGTGACCTATGTCTCAAACCCTCAGCTCCATTAGCTGCAAGACATTTATTCCTTGGTAGTAGTGGGCTGTGATCAACAGCTTCCACAAAACTGCTGCAACCTTGATTCATTCATCTCCCTTCATGGATGAGTGACTTAAATGCTGAAACCTCAATGTTTACAAACATCAACCACATCAAAGTGCGGTAATTGCATTGTAATCACAATCATATATAATATTTATATATAGCTGTGTTTGTACATGCATTAATTGAGGGACTTAGGGGGAAGGGATGTGGTAACGCGGATCCTTTAAGGGGCAAATGCTCACAATTCATGTGGTTGGCTTGGGGCCTGTCATGTGGTAATGCGCGAAACCAAACCAATGAGGGATCTGCGCAGGTCGCGCGGAGGGGGGTTATGGTCAGAGTGAACCTGGGAGCCAGATTGTTAACACCTATATTATAGATTCTGTTCCTGTAAATAAGTTACCCTTATTAGTTGCCAATAAATACGTTGTTCTTCATTACTTCCATCTACCTGGTATTGCCTCGAGTCACCACACTCTTATATCCTTCTATCCTTCTAAAGGGAGGTGATATAATGTGTTGAAGAAAAAATGCCATTCCCAAGCTGCATTTTGTATGAGTTTATGAGGAAAATGTTCAGTGGAATTCTCTGCTAGCAGGATTCTCCGTTGCGCTGGCAGTGCACCCAGAGCCGTGGGTTTCCTGGCGGCACAGGGTGGCCACAATGGGGAATTGGCAGGTGACGGGAACGGACAATCCCACAGTCAGCGGCTCAGGAAGACGCGGCTGGCGGACTGGAGAATCCCACAAGTTGTCTTCAGTAGTCACTTCTCATCCTTTCACCCAATCACTTGTGAATCATTTCTATTATGACCTCTGTCATCAAACATTGTATCCTCCCCTCACCTTGTTCCTCGCCTATAACTCTCCATACATTCTCTCCTCCCACATGCTCACCAAGATTTAGTGCTGTTCGGCCGACCACAGCTTCCCTCACTAACAACCATTTACCACATCCCCTTTCAATCAGTACTTCTCACTGCTTCTGTTTACTTTCAAAATTCAACTTGAAATAAAAGTGGATTAGATTGAGAAAATAAACAATTTTATTGCCTCGTTGTGTCTTTCCCTCGATCCCTCAGGTGCTAGAACACTCTCGTGTGTACATAGCGATTGATCTTTTCTGTAAAGAAAACTGATTTCAAAATAATTAGTTGCCTTCAGGGTTCAATTTCTTTGGAACATTCAAGTAATATTGCAAGATTAACAACATCTTGTATTTTTTCAAACCCCAATTATTGCAGCAAAACATCTTAAAGCGCTTCCCAGAAGTGTAATGAGAAATAAGAACTGGGTTAGGGATGGAAATATTAGAAGGGGGACCAATAGTTTGATTCAGTTGGTGGGTTTTAATGGAGTTACGGTTGTGGTGAATCAAAGCGGTTCAGGAAGGGATTTATACAGTGCATTTGTAAACAGGATTGCCGATCATTGGGAAAAAGGGGATTGAAAAAATCCAGAGTCAAATGAGCAGAAAGTTTGAGAAGCCTTGGGGATGGATGTTTGGGAAAGAGTGACAGGATTGGTTGCAAGACCAAAGGAGTTAACAAGTACATCAGGATGAAAATGTTAAGTTTAAGATGTTTGGGGAACCGTAAACCCATGTTAAGCAGCAAGGGCAAGTGTGATATGGACTGAGATTTGGTGCAAAGTCTAGGCAACAACATTTAGGAAGAGCTGAAGTTAACACAGTTAAGGAGGGGGAGCTGGTAGGCAGAACAGCATTGAACAGATAGTGAGCATTAGAATAGTCAAACATGAGCTTACAAAAGCATGGAGGAAGCTTTCCGCAGCAAATTGATGGACAGAGAAGGACAGTGGGGTGAGCAAATCAAGAAATAAAGCAACCTCTCGCAAGCTGCAACTCTAATTCATTTGTTCTCTGTGCTGTTTTGGACTACAATATCTCTCTAATCCTCATTCAGCTCAACGCAACACAGGTTCATAGAATACAAACAGAAACATGGGGCTGGATTCACGCGATGCCGGTCCGCCGATTCCCCAGTGACAGGAGAATCGGTGCTATTGGCGCAGGCGCGGTCGGGGGCCACTCTATGCGCCACCACCCCGGCGATTCTCCGCACGTGATGGGCCGCGTGGGCGCCGAGGTAGGCTGAGTCCCGCCAGCGTCGTTCACATGTGGTCCTCTTCGGCGGGACCTCGGCGTCCATCCTGCGGGCAGCGGCCTGGTGGGGGGGAGGGGGGTCTGACCACGGTGGGGGGGAGGTGGGTCTGACCATTGGGGGGGGGGGGCCTCCACTGTGGCCTGGCCTGTAATCGGGGCCTACTGAATGGCTGGCCGGCTTCTCCTGGTAGGGGCCTCTTTTGCTCCGCGCCAGGCCCCTGTAGTTCTATGCCATGTTGCCTTGGGGCCGGTGTGGAGAAGGAAACTAGCGCGCATGCGCGAGTTCGCGCCAGTCGCACTGCACATGCGCAGACCCACGGTGCCTGGTTGACACCAGTATAGGCAGCTGGAGCTGCGTGAGTCGCTCTAGTGGCATGCTGGCCCCCTGTGAGGCGCAGGAGTGCTGATCGTGGGGGCCTGTTGACACCGTCGGAAAACACAACGGTGTTTATGACGGCGCCAACTCTTAGCCTCAGGATCAGAGAATCCCACCCATGTTATCAGAACACCTTCTCTTTCAAATACACACACATGTGCACGCTCAGAGTCTCTTTACTTAAAACAAAAACGAAATTCAAGTACTATCTTCATAGCAACAACTTGCATTCATAAAATGCCTTGAACATAGCACAAACATCCAAACTGTTGGCAGTGAGCCACAGAAGGAGAAATCAGAAGAGATGAACAGAGCTTGATCAAAGAGGTAGGATTTAAATGAAAAAAAGAAAGTTAGAGATGGAGAGGTTTACTTATGTTATTGCAGAGTTTAGGGTTTTGGTAGCTGACGACAGGGCTGCCAATGTTGGAACAATTATAACCGGGGATGTGCAAGATGCCCGAATTGGAGAAGTGCAGTTATCTCAAAAGCTTCTAGGGCTCGAGAAGGTGACTGAGATTGGGAGGGATGAGACAATGGAGGGATCTGTAAATAGTTGAGGATTTCAAAATTGAACTGGGAGTCTTTTACATCACGGGGTGATGGGTGAAGAGGATTTGGCATGAGCCAGAGATTAAGATGATCACAAGCTAATGTAGAGTGGAAGATGGCAAGCCAGCCAAGAGAACATTGAAAAAGTCACAGCAGATGGTGGAATTTGAATTCAATAAAAATATGGAATTAAAATTCTAATGATGATCTTTGGACCATAAGACATAGGAGCAGAATTAGGCCACTCGGCCCATCGAGTCTGCTCCGCCATTCAATCATGGCTGATATTTTCTCATCCCCATTCTCCTGCCTTCTCCCCATAACCCCTGATCCCCTCATAAAACTGTTGCTGATGGTCGTTCAAAATCCATCTTGTTTAGGAATGCCCTTTAGGGAAGGAAATTCTTACCTGGTCTGGACTAAATGGGATTCCAGATCTTAAATGCTCTGTGAACTGGCTGAGCAAACCACTCAGTTGTATACACTGAGGATACCCTCCATCATGTTCTATGGCACTAACACTGAGCTAAATGGGATAAATTTCAAACAGATCTAGCAATACAAGACTGGGTATCCATAAGGTATGATCATCAGCAGCAGAAATGTACGTTACCATAATCTAAATCATCATGGCCCGGCATACCCTCCACTCTACCATTACCACCAAGCCAGGAGATAAATCCTGGTTCAGTTAGAAGTGCAAGGAGAGCATGCCAGGAACAACAACAGGCATACCTAAAAATGATGTGCCAACCTGGTGAAGCTACAACACAGCATTGCTTGTATGCCAAACAGCATAAGCAGCAAATGATAAACAGGGCTAAGCAATTTCTTATTGGATACGATCTAAGCTCTGCATGTTTTGCCACATTCAGTTGTGAATGGTGGTGGACAACTAAGCAATTCATGTGGGCAGCACGGTGGCACAGTGGTTAGCCCTGCTGCCTCCCAGCTCTGAGGTCCAGGTTCGATCCTGGCTCTGGGTCACTGTCTGTGTGGAAGTTGCACATTCTCCCCGTGTTTGCATGGGTTTCGCCCCCACAACCCAAATATGTGCAGGGTAGGTGGATTGGCCACGCTAAATTTCCCCTTAATTGGAAAAAAGTTAATTGGTACTCTAAATTTATAAAAAGAAACTAAGCAATTCATTGGAAGAGTAGTCTCCACAAATATCTTCATCCTCAATGATGGAGGAGCCCAGCACATCAGTGCAAAATACAAAGCTGAAGCATTTGCAAAAATCTTCAGCCAGAAGTGCCGAGTGGGTGATCAGTCTCGGCCTCCTCCAGAAGTCGTCAACATCGCAGATGTCAGTCTCCAGCCAGTTCTAGTCACTCCACACAATATCAAGAAATAGTACAAAAGCTATGGATCCTCACAATATTCTGGAAATAGTACTGAAGATCTGTGGTCCAAAATTGCTGCACCCCCAGTTAAGCTGTTCCAGTACAGCTACAATACTGGTATTTACTCAGAAATGTGGGAAATTGCTCAGGTATATTCTGTGTGCAAAAAGCAGGACAAAGTCAACCCGCCCCATCAGTCTACTCTAGATCATCAGTGAAGTGTTAGAACAACAGTGCTATCAAGTGGCACCTACTCAGCAATAACCTGCTGACTGACACTCAGTTTGGGTTGCGCCAGTGTAGCTCAGCTCCTGACCTCATTACAGCCTCAGATCAAACAAGGCCAAAAGAGCTGAATGCCAGAGGTGACTGCCCTTGACATCAAGGCAGCATTTGACCAAGTATGGCAGCAAGGAGCCCTAGCTAAACTGGAGTCAATCAGGAAGAAAATTTTCTGCTGGTTGGAATCGTACCTGGCACAAAGGAAGATGGTTGTGGTGGTTGAACTTACAAAAGCATGCAAGAGGCTTTCAGCAACAGATTGGTAGATAAAGAAGGGCAGAGGAGGGTGAGCAAATTAATAAATAGTCATCTTAATTCCACAGGATCACTGTAGGAGTTCTCCAACCATTTTCAGCTGCTTTTCAATGACCTCCCTTTCACCATAATGTCAGAAATGGGGATGTTTGCGGATGACTGTACAATGTCCAGCATCATTCTTGACTCCTCAGATGCTGAAGCTCATGTCCAAATGCAGCAAGACCTGGCCAATATCCAGGCCTGGGGCTGATAAGTGGCAATCAACATTCACGTCATACAAGTTCCAGGTAATAACCATCTCCAGCAAGAGAGAATTGAACCATCTTCCCTTGACATTCAATTGCATGACCATCATTGAATCCCCCACTATCAACATCCTGGAGGTTACCAATGACCAGAAATTGAACTGAACGCACCATCTAAATACTGTGGCTATAAGAGGAAGTCAGAGGCTAGGAATTGTGCAGTGAGTAACTCATCTCCTGACTCCCCAAATCCTGTCCACCACCTACAAGACACAAGTCAAGAGTGTTATGGAATACTCTCCACTTGCCTGATTGAGTGCAGCTCCAACAACTCTCAGGAAGCTCGACATCATCCAGGACAAAGCAGCCTGCTTGATTGGGATTCCTTCCACAAGCATTCTCTCCCTCCACCACTGACACACAGTAGCAGCAGTCTGTACCCTTAACAAGATGCTCTGCAGGAACTCACCAAAGTTCCTACAGGCAGCACACTCCAAACTCACGACTGCTGCCATCTAGAAGGACAAAGTCAACAAACACATGGGAACAGCACATGGAAGTTCCCCCAAGTCACTCACTATCCTGATTGAGAAATATATTACTGTTCCTGCATCGTTGCTGCGTCAAAATCCTAGAACTCCCACCCTGTCCCAATAAAGGGTACACCTATACCATATGAACTGCAGCAGTTCATGGAGGCAGCTCCTCGCCACCTTCTCAAGGGCAATTAGAGATGAGCAATAAATATCAGCCGAGCCAGCGATGCCCACATCCTGTAAAAAAATATATAGCTGAAGCCGACGATGGTACAGAACTGTAAATAGGCAGTTAATGTTTTGAGCCTGGATGATTCTTTGTCAAAGTCATCCAGACTCAAAATATTAGCTCCCTTCTTTCTCCACAGAGGCTGTCAGACCCGCTGAGGTTGTCCAGTATTTTCTGCTTTTGTTTCAGATTCAAGCATCCACAGTAATTTGCTTTTATGTAAATAGGCAGTATTAGTGGTGGCATAGATCCAGCAGAGGGCAGCAGAGCAGAGCTACTGATCAGCTGTTCTGGGGGAATTTGCATACGTGCAGTGCGGTCAGCCTAAGTTGAAGGGGAACCGGCGAAGGAGACCCAAGGAGTTTGAGTGAAGACAAGCATCCAGCAGAGGGCAGCAGAGCAGAGCTACTGATCAGCTGTTCTGGGGGAATTTGCATACGTGCAGTGCGGTCAGCCTAAGTTGAAGGGGAACCGGCGAAGGAGACCCAAGGAGTTTGAGTGAAGACAAGCATCCAGCAGAGGGCAGCAGAGCAGAGCTACTGATCAGCTGTTCTGGGGGAATTTGCATACGTGCAGTGCGGTCAGCCTAAGTTGAAGGGGAACCGGCGAAGGAGACCCAAGGAGTTTGAGTGAAGACAAGCATCCAGCAGAGGGCAGCAGAGCAGAGCTACTGATCAGCTGTTCTGGGGGAATTTGCATACGTGCAGTGCGGTCAGGTGGTTTGTGGAGGGGCTGTTGGCAAGTGACAGTTAAACCCGAAACACTTCGTGAGTGTTTCCCACCCTACCTCCTCCTCTAACCAACCCCCCCACCCCACGGTGGTTGGGAACCGGGAGCAGGGGCCTGTCGTGAAGGTGAGTGAGTGCCTTTAAATTTGCTTAACTTTCAGCGGGAGCAGGGTTTGAGGTAATATCAGGTAAGCTCTTCCTTTCTTTTTCTTTTTCATGTTTTTTTTTAATCTAGAGGTGATGTCAGGGAAGACAGTACAATGCTCCTCCTGCAGAATGTTTGAGGTGAGGGACGCCGTCAGTGTCCCTGCTGATTTCATCTGTGGGAAGTGCACCCAACTCCAGCTCCTCAAAAACCGTGTTAGGGACCTGGAGCTTGAGCTGGATGAACTTCGGATCATTCGGGAGGCAGAGGGGGTCAAAGATAGGAGCAGCGCCGGCCCTAGGGTTGCTGGCGCCCCGGGCAAGCTGAACTTCGGCGCCCTTGGGGGGCGGGGCCGAGGGAGGGGGAGGGGGGCGGGGCAGAGGGGGGGAGGGCGGAGGGGGAGGGGGGGCGGGGCGGAGGGGGAGGGGGGCGGGGCCGAGGGGGGCGGGGCCGAGGGAGGGGGGGCGGGGCGGAGCCGAGGGGGGGGGCGGAGGCGGCGGCGGCGAGGCCGAGGGGGGGGGGGGGGGGGAGGACCCGAGGGGGGGGCAGGGGGTCTGAGGGGGGCGGGGGGGGCAGAGGGCAGACCCGAGGGAGGTGCGGGGGGTCCGGGGGGGCGGACCCGAGGGGGGTGCGGGGGGTCCGAGAGGGGCGGACCGGGGGGGGGGCGCCCTGGGGGAGGGCGGCCACCGCGCATGCGCTGGTTGGCGCCAGCCCAACTGCGCATGCGCGGGACCCGAGTCTGGCGCCCCCTAGCACATGGCGCCCCGGGTGACTGCCCGAGTTGCCGGTGCCTTGAGCCGGCCCTGGATAGGAGCTTCAGGGAAGTAGTTACACCAAAGACTGGAGATAGATGGGTAACTGTAAGAGGGACTGGGAAGAAGCAGTCAGTGCAGGGACCCCCTGCGGTCGTTCCCCTGAGTAACAAGTATACCGTTTTGGATACTTGTGGGGGGGACGACTTACCAGGGGTAAGCCATGGGGTACGGGCCTCTGGCACGGAGTCTGTCCCTGTTGCTCAGAAGGGAAGGGGGGAAAGGAGTAGAACATTAGTAATTGGGGACTCAATAGTCAGGGGCACAGATAGGAGATTTTGTGGGAGCGAGAGAGACTCACGTTTGGTATGTTGCCTCCCAGGTGCAAGGGTAAGTGATGTCTCGGATCGTGTTTTCCGGGTCCTTAAGGGGGAGGGGGAGCAGCCCCAAGTCGTAGTCCACATTGGCACTAACGACATAGGTAGGAAAGGGGACAAGGATGTCAGGCAGGCCTTTAGGGAGCTAGGATGGAAGCTCAGAGCGAGAACAAACAGAGTTGTTATCTCTGGGTTGTTGCCCGTGCCACGTGATAGTGAGATGAGGAATAGGGAGAGAGAGCAATTAAACACGTGGCTACAGGGATGGTGCAGGCGGGAGGGATTCAGATTTCTGGATAACTGGGGCTCTTTCTGGGGAAGGTGGGACCTCTATAGACAGGATGGTCGACATCTGAACCTGAGGGGCACCAATATCCTGGGGGGGAGATTTGTTAGTGCTCTTTGGGGGGGTTTAAACTAATTCAGCAGGGGCATGGGAACCTGGATTGTAGTTTTGGGGTACGGGAGATTGAGAGTATGGAGGTCAGGAGCACAGATTTGACTTTGCAGGAGGGTGCCAGTGTTCAGGTAGGTGGTTTGAAGTGTGTCTACTTCAATGCCAGGAGTATACGAAATAAGGTAGGGGAACTGGCAGCATGGGTTGGTACCTGGGGCTTCGACGTCGTGGCCATTTCAGAGACATGGATAGAGCAGGGACAGGAATGGTTGTTGCAGGTTCCGGGGTTTAGGTGTTTTAGTAAGCTCAGAGAAGGGGGCAAAAGAGGGGGAGGTGTGGCGCTGCTAGTCAAGGACAGTATTACGGTGGCGGAAAGGATGCTAGATGGGGACTCTTCTTCTGAGGTAGTATGGGCTGAGGTTAGAAACAGGAAAGGAGAGGTCACCCTGTTGGGAGTTTTCTATAGGCCACCTAATAGTTCTAGGGATGTAGAGGAAAGGATGGCGAAGATGATTCTGGAAAAGAGCGAAAGTAACAGGGTAGTTGTTATGGGAGACTTTAACTTTCCAAATATTGACTGGAAAAGATATAGTTCGAGTACATTAGATGGGTCGTCTTTGTACAATGTGTGCAGGAGTGTTTCCTGACACAATATGTTGACAGGCCAACAAGAGGCGAGGCCACATTGGATTTGGTTTTGGGTAATGAACCAGGCCAGGTGTTAGATCTGGTGGTAGGTGAGCACTTTGGAAACAGTGACCACAATTCGGTGACCTTTACGTTAGTGATGGAAAGGGATAAGTATACCCCGCAGGGCAAGAGTTATAGCTGGGGGAAGGGCAATTATGATGCCATTAGACATGATTTAGGATGTGTTGGTTGGAGAAGTAGGCTGCAAGGGTTGGGCACACTGGATATGTGGAGCTTGTTCAAGGAACAGCTATTGCATGTTCGTGATAAGTATGTACCAGTCAGGCAGGGAGGAAGGGGTCGAGCGAGGGAACCGTGGTTTACCAAAGAAGTGGAATCTCTTGTTAAGAGGAAGAAGGAGGCCTATGTGAAGATGAGGCATGAAGTTTCAGTTGGGGCGCTTGATAGGGCTAGTTACAAGGAAGCGAGGAAGGATCTAAAGAGAGAGCTGAGACGAGCAAGGAGGGGACATGAAAAGTCTTTGGCAGGTAGGATCAAGGAAAACCCAAAAGCTTTCTATAGGTATGTCAGGAATAAAAGAATGACTAGGGTAAGAGTAGGGCCAGTCAAGGACAGTGGTGGGAAGTTGTGTGTGGAGGCTGAGGAGATAAGCGAGATACTAAATGAATACTTTTCGTCAGTATTCACTCAAGAAAAAGATAATATTGTGGAGGAGAATGCTGAGACCCAGGCTATTAGAATAGATGGCATTGAGGTGCGTAGGGAAGAAGTGTTGGCAATTCTGGACAAGGTGAAAATAGATAAGTCCCCGGGGCCGGATGGGATTTATCCTAGGATTCTCTGGGAAGCCAGGGAAGAGATTGCTGAGCCTTTGGCTTTGATTTTTAGGTCATCATTGGCTACAGGAATAGTGCCAGAGGACTGGAGGATAGCAAATGTGGTCCCTTTGTTCAAGAAGGGGAGTAGAGATAACCCCGGTAACTATAGGCCGGTGAGCCTAACGTCTGTGGTGGGTAAGGTCTTGGAGAGGATTATAAAAGATACGATTTATAATCATCTAGATAGGAATAATATGATTAGGGATAGTCAGCATGGTTTTATGAAGGGTAGGTCATGCCTCACAAACCTTATCGAGTTCTTTGAGAAGGTGACTGAACAGGTAGACGAGGGTAGAGCAGTTGATGTGGTGTATATGGATTTCAGTAAAGCGTTTGATAAGGTTCCCCATGGTCGGCTATTGCAGAAAATACGGAGGCTGGGGATTGAGGGTGATTTAGAGATGTGGATCAGAAATTGGCTAGTTGAAAGAAGACAGAGAGTGGTAGTTGATGGGAAATGTTCAGAATGGAGTTCAGTTACGAGTGGCGTACCACAAGGATCTGTTCTGGGGCCGTTGCTGTTTGTCATTTTTATAAATGACCTAGAGGAGGGCGCAGAAGGATGGGTGAGTAAATTTGCAGACGACACTAAAGTCGGTGGAGTTGTAGACAGTGCGGAAGGATGTTGCAGGTTACAGAGGGACATAGATAAGCTGCAGAGCTGGGCTGAGAGGTGGCAAATGGAGTTTAATGTGGAGAAGTGTTAGGTGATTCACTTTGGAAAGAATAACAGGAATGCGGAATATTTGGCTAATGGTAAAATTCTTGGTAGTGTGGATGAGCAGAGGGATCTCGGTGTCCATGTACATAGATCCCTGAAAGTTGCCACCCAGGTTGATAGGGTAGTGAAGAAGGCCTATGGTGTGTTGGCCTTTATTGGTAGAGGGATTGAGTTCCGGAGCCATGAGGTCATGTTGCAGTTGTACAAAACTCTAGTACGGCCGCATTTGGAGTATTGCGTACAGTTCTGGTCGCCTCATTATAGGAAGGACGTGGAAGCTTTGGAACGGGTGCAGAGGAGATTTACCAGGATGTTGCCTGGTATGGAGGGAAAATCTTATGAGGAAAGGCTGATGGACTTGATGTTGTTTTCGTTAGAGAGAAGAAGGTTAAGAGGTGACTTAATAGAGGCATACAAAATGATCAGAGGGTTAGATAGGGTGGACAGCGAGAGCCTTCTCCCACGGATGGAGGTGGCTAGCACGAGGGGACATAGCCTTAAATTGAGGGGTAATAGATATAGGACAGAGGTCAGAGGTGGGTTTTTTACGCAAAGAGTGGTGAGGCCGTGGAATGCCCTACCTGCAACAGTAGTGAACTCGCCAACATTGAGGGCATTTAAAAATTTATTGGATAAGCATATGGATGATAAGGGCATAGTGTAGGTTAGATGGCCTTTAGTTTTTTTTCCATGTCGGTGCAACATCGAGGGCCGAAGGGCCTGTACTGCGCTGTATCGTTCTATGTTCTATAGTGTGATGCTCTCCTTGGGGTCCAACCCAATACCACTGGTGGGAATTGCATGGCTCAGCTTCAGGTAGTTACCAGATAAAGGGATAGAGATTGTGAAACCCAAAGACTGCCTTCGGTCTTCACACTATTTAGTTGGAAATTTGTGCCTCGACAATATTGGATGTCAAACAAGCAGTTTGACATATCAGACCCAGTGGAAAAGTCAAAAGAGGCGGTGGTGAGTGGACCTGGTTATTGTCAGTACATACGTAGCTCCAGACAACATTTTGGATGATATCGCTGAGGGACAACATGTCGAAGATTAATAGGATAGGGCCAAGGAGAGATCCAGGGGCAACACCAGAGATACTAATTCAGCAATGGGAAGAAAAACTATTGCAAGTGATTCTTAACGACAAATCAATCATTTATTTTTAAAATTTCACAATTCAAACATTTTAAGTTTATCACCTTGCTTTTCCCCAATATTTGTACAAATGCTGGAAAGGAAAGGTAAGAAAAAAATCCAATCGGAACAGCAGAATGGAACAGAAATAATAATAATCTTTATTGTCACAAGTAGGCTTACATTAACACTGTAATGAAGTTACTGCGAAAATACTTTAGCCGCCACATTCCAGCACCTGTTCGGGTGCACGGAGGGAGAATTCAGAATGTCCAATTCACCTAACAGCAAGTCTTTCAGGACTTATGGGAGGAAATCAGAGCAGCCGGAGGAAACCCACGCAGATATGGGGAGAACGTGCACATTCCGCACAGTCAGTGATACAAGCTAGGAATCGAACCCGGGGCCCTGGCGCTGTGAAGCCACAGTGCTAACCGCTGTGCTACTGCTATAGCCTGGGTTTTTAGCTGCACTACAATGTAAATTAAGGTCACTGCCTCATCACCTGAGACAAAAATATTGGGCTGGATTCTCCGGACGCCGGCGCTGGAATCGTGCCAAGTTTACGACAGAATCGAGCACTGCGCCACTTTCGCGATGCTCCGGACCCTCCAAAGCGGCGTACTCGCGCGCCACGTATCGACGGCCTCAGGACATTGCCTGAGGCCTGCCCCCGATGCTCCGCACCCCGACCGGCCGAGTTCCCGACGGTGTGGGTCTCTAATGGTCTCATCCATCGGGAACTCGGCATGGCAGCTGTGGACTCAGTCCTGCGCCGCCACCGTCGGGGCAGGGTCGATCCGCGGGCAGGCGGGGGAAATTATTCAGGCTGGGGGCACTGTGGTGGGCGGTCTTGGGTGTGTGAGCCGGCCGAAGGAGGGACTATTTCACGGACCGGCTTCGCGAGTGGCCTCCACCATGAATCACGGCAACCGCCGTGCATATGTGCAACCACAGACCCGGCAATTCTCCAGGGCATATCGGCAGCTAGAGCGGGTGCTCTAGACTGCCGCCCTGCTAGCCCCCAACTAAACACGGAATCGGTGGCATAAACCGTTCCCACGCCAGCGTGAGGACATAGCCCCAGAATCGGAGAATCCAGCCCATTGAGTTCAAACCCAGGATTTTAAAAGAGGCTGAGGCCTTCAAGTAAAGATTTTAACTAAGGCATTAAATGATGGTTAGGGCTGAACTTTATAGATCACCGTAGTCCCCACCCACTCCACCCCAGTCTAAAAAATGGGTGTCGAGCCCACCCAGAGGAAGAACAGTTGCCACACTGTCACTTAACAGTCAAGCTAATAGGCTGGAGAGGGGAAAGAGACATGGAGTCCTGCCACAGAGAGCAGCAAGCCAACAAACGGCCAGCAGCTCTGCCTACAGGCAGCCCTCAATAGAGATTGTTGCTGGAGCTGGACACCATGGTAATTGGTGCGATGCTAAATTCATAGGTGCCAAGACGGCAGGTCCCAGTGAGAGTGAGGAGGGTGGGGTACAGTGTTTGAGAGGCCAGGAAGTGGATAAGGGAGCCATGAGTGCTTGCTTTGCAGATGATATCCCAAGCCTCAACTATGATTGTATCAGCTGCTATTCCTTTGGATGATGCAGGATACCTATCTGATAAGTCATGCTTCTCCTTTCTATAACACAATATTTTCTTCTAATGTCCTCTCTTACTTCCTATACGGTGAGGGGGGGAGGGTACCTTCAATGGATAGAGGGAAACAGTCCTGGCTCCTATTTCTGGGTGATCCAATAGTGAAGATTCAGACCCGGGTGTATATCATTTATTCATGTGTGCTCTACCCAAGGGCAGGACCTTCCCGACGTCTGGTGATGAACTGAGCTATTTTTGTTGCAGTTTTTGACAATAGTAGTCGAATCAGGGAAAAGGAGCAGTTCATAAGCCTACCACAGCCAGAAAGGGAATCGAACCTGCACTGTTGGCATCATTCTGAACTGCACACTACCTATCTAAGCAAACTGACCCCTCAGGGAATACATACGTACAAAATATCAGGTGTCATACAATGTGAAGCTTTAACATTGAAAATGTCTATCACAGCATTATTGCAAATGCTTATAACTTTTCAAATAATCCATTCATCATTTTTGCGCACCTGTGTAAAGGTCATTTTTACAGGGCTTTTAATGTAAAAGAAATCTGAGGCACTTGACATTTGGAAATAGGTAAAACGGTAGACATCCAGTTACAGAGACTGAGAGATTTGGAAGGGTGGGTGAGAGATTTGGAAGGGTGGGTGAGAGTCAATTTTATTTTATTTAACTTTAATTCAAAGGTAGGAAGTGGAGAGATGAACGGCTTCCGGGAAATTCCGTGAGTGGGACCAAAGCTCAGTCACCAATGGTGAGTTAGCGGTATTGGGGTGGAGGGCGAATTTTATTCCAAAGTTTTGTCTTATTTCCTGTTCTATGGGCTTTGGCACCTCATTTGCTTTCTTGGTGAAAAACAAAAGTCCATGCAGAGCTTTCTCATTTGCTGTTTCCAGTTTCATTCTTCCTTCTCCAGTCATCTCACTGCCCTCATTGTTTCTTTTATCGAACTGGTTCTGCCAACATTCTTTCTTCCATTTTGAACGACATCAAAGTGTTTTTAACACTTTAATCCCCAATTGTAGCTCACACAGTTCAACCAGAGATTCGACTAGGATTTACATAAGAACATAAGAACTAGGAGCAGGAGTAGGCCATCTGGCCCCTCGAGCCTGCTCCGCCATTCAATTAGATCATGGCTGATCTTTTGTGGACTCAGCTCCACTTTCCGGCCCGAACACCATAACCCTTAATCCCTTTATTCTTCAAAAAACTATCTATCTTTACCTTAAAAACATGTAATGAAGGAGCCTCAACTGCTTCACTGGGCAAGGAATTCCATAGATTCACAACCCTTTGGGTGAAGAAGTTCCTCCTAAACTCAGTCCTAAATCTACTTCCCCTTATTTTGAGACTATGTCCCCTAGTTCTGCTGTCACCCGCCAGTGGAAACAACCTGCCCGCATCTATCCTATCTATTCCCTTCATAATTTTAAATGTTTCTATAAGATCCCCCCTCATCCTTCTATATTCCAACGAGTACAGTCCCAGCCTACTCAACCTCTCCTCATAATCCAACCCCTTCAGCTCTGGGATTAACCTAGTGAATCTCCTCTGCACACCCTCCAGCGCCAGTACGTCCTTTCTCAAGTAAGGAGACCAAAACTGAACACAATACTCCAGGTGTGGCCGCACTAACACCTTATACAATTGCAACATAACCTCCCTAGTCTTAAACTCCATCCCTCTAGCAATGAAGGACAAAATTCCATTTGCCTTCTTAATCACCTGTTGCACTTGTAAACCAACCTTCTGTGACTCATGCACTAGCACACCCAAGTCTCTCTGAACAGCGGCATGCTTTAATATTTTATCGTTTAAATAATAATCCCGTTTGCTGTTATTCCTACCAAAATGGATAACCTCACATTTGTCAACATTGTATTCCATCTGCCAGACCCGAGCCCATTCACTTAACCTATCCAAATCCCTCTGCAGACTTCCAGTATCCTCTGCACTTTTCGCTTTACCACTCATCTTAGTGTCATCTGCAAACTTGGACACATTGCCCTTGGTCCCCAACTCCAAATCATCAATGTAAATTGTGAACAATTGTGGGCCCAACACGGATCCCTGAGGGACACCACTAGCTACTGATTGCCAACCAGAGAAACACCCATTTATCCCAACTCTTTGCTTTCTATTAATTAACCAATCCTCTATCCATGCTACTACTTTACCCTTAATGCCATGCATCTTTATCTTATGCAGCAACCTTTTGTGTGGCACCTTGTCAAAGGCTTTCTGGAAATCCAGATATACCACATCCATCGGCTCCCCGTTATCTACTGCACTGGTAATGTCCTCAAAAAATTCCACTAAATTAGTTAGGCATGACCTGCCTTTTACGAACCCATGCTGCGTCTGCCCAATGGGACAATTTCTATCCAGATGCCTCGCAATTTCTTCCTTGATGATAGATTCCAGCATCTTCCCTGTTACCGAAGTTAAACTCACTGGCCTATAATTTCCTGCTTTCTGCCTACCTCCTTTTTTAAACAGTGGCGTCACGTTTGCTAATTTCCAATCCACCGGGACCACCCCAGAGTCTAGTGAATTTCGGTAAATTATCACTAGTGCATCTGCAATTTCCCTAGCCATCTCTTTTAGCACTCTGGGATGCATTCCATCAGGGCCAGGAGACGTGTCTACCTTTAAATCAGTGTTTAAGCAGATTTGATTCTGGTGCTGTGTGGTGGAACTATCAGGACAGCTGATGTTTAAAACTGTGAAACCTGAATTGCCTTTTCCAGTAGGGCAGCATAAGTTATTTTACCGAATAAATAAAATACACAATTGACTTTTTTATGGATGGCAACGACTTAAACAATTATGTTTGAAGATATAAATGAACTCCTGCAATTTTGATGATTTTGAAATCCAGTGCCGTGGTAATGCTATAATTGGAGTGACTCATTTATGATAACTGAATAGATCAAGCTCCCTGGTTAAATATTTCTTGAGGTAGATATTGTGAAGTCAGTTGAAGTTTACGATCCTTCCAGGAACAGTGGGATACTGTGCAGTGAGTGTTCTGTGTGGTGCTCATATATCATTCGTACACCTGGCTATTTGTTTTTATTCATAAAAGTAGTAGCTGTTTAATGGGAGAAGTATTCGTGGAAATACGCAGGGAGGATTACTGACGCTTCATTGAATGACCAATGAACAAACCCTGGAAAAGACTGTTCAGACTATCGTCTGTGATATTCTTTGTGGTGGGACTATGTACTGGAGCTGAATTCCAATGGCCGACAGGATCTCATGTGCCTCCTGATAATTATAATTTTACAGATAAATACAGAGACAGTAATGAAGAAGAATGTAAGTACATGGTAGTGCATTTTCAGTTTGAAATATATGGGTTTAAATCTTTTACGTTCTCTTAAATTCTAATTTTGTAAGTATAATGCATATGGCGTCATATCTTTTCTGTTCTGTAAAGATACTTTAAAAAACAAACTCAGAAATTGGTGTTTAAAAAGTTGATTTGATCACTCGGAGAATACATTTTCTTAACTGTTACATTTGTGCTAATGTGCCAGTTTGTTAGTAGGGTGTTTATAGAGTCCTGTATGCTTCAAGATTTTTTTTGTTTGCATTTGTTTGTACAGTGGGTGTTGGTGGCAAGGCCAGCAATTTTACTGCCCGTTAATAATTGACAAAGTGTTGGTGAGCCTCCTTCTTAAACCACTGAAGTCCACATGGTGTAGGTACATTCGCAGTGTGGTTAGGGAGGAAGTTCCAGGCTATTGACCCAACAACAGTGAAGGAAGGATGATATAGTCAGGATCATGTCTGACTTGGAAGAAAACTTGCAGGTGTCGTTGTTCCAATGAATCTGCTGCTCTTGTCCTTCTAGGTGTTAGAGTTGTGGGCTTAAAAGGTGCCATTGAAGAGGTCTTGCTTGAGTAGCTGCAGTGAATCTTGAAGATAGTACACACGAGAGTCACCGTGTGTTGGTGGTGGAGGGAGTGAATGTTTAAGATAATTGATGGGGCATCAATCAAGTGGACTACTTTGTCCTGGGTATTGAGCTTCTTCAGTGTTCTTGGAGCTGCACTCACACAGGCAAGTAATGAGTATCCTATCACACTCCTTACTGTACCTTGTAAAAAGACAGTGGATGTCAGGAGGTGAGTCACCCACTGGAGACTTCCCAGAGTCTGACCTATTCTTGACGTCTCGGCACTTATATGGCTGGTGCAGTTAAATTGTCAATGGTGAGCCTGCGAGGATGGTTAAGTTCTCTTTTTTTGGAGATGGCCATTTCCGGGCAGTTGTGTGGCTCAAATATTACTTGTAATGTATCACCCAAGCCTGAATGTTTTCCAATCCATGCTTCACGCAGCTATGTACTATTTCAGCATCTAAGGAATTATGAATGTTACTGAGCACTATCCAATCACTTCTGAAATTAAGATGGAAGGAAGGTCATTGATGAAACAGCTGCAGATAATTGACCCAAGGACACTATTCTATGGAACTTCTGCAATGACATCTTGAGGCTGAGATAGTGACTTTCAATAACTAATGCCATCTTCTTTTACATTTGGTATGAATCTGTGGAGGAGATTCCCATATGTCTTTGGTTTTGTTGGGGCTCCTTGATGCCTTTCCCAATCAGATGCTGTCTTGATATCAACACAATCGCTCCCACATCACTGCTGAATTGATTATTAATTAATAGCTCATTAATTATCACTATTATTTAAAAAGGGAGGCAGATAGAAAGTGGGAGACTGCAGGCCAGTTAGCCTAACATCTGTCGTAAGAAAAATGTTAGAAGCTATTTTTAAAGAAGTGACAGCAGGGCACTTTTTAAATAATCTTTATTGTCACAAGTAGGCTTACATTAACACTGTAAGAAGTCTTACAACACCAGGTTAAAGTCCAACAGGTTTGTTTCAAATCACTAGCTTTCAGAGCACTGCTCCTTCCTCAGGTGAATGAAGAGGTATGTTCCAGAAACATATATTTAGACAAAGTCAAAGATGCCAGACAATGCTTTGAATGCGAGCATTTGCAGTTAATTATGTCTTTACAGATATAGATAGGGGTAACCCCAGGTTAAAGAGGTGTGAATTGTCTCAAGCCAGGACAGTTGGTAGGATTTCGCAAGCCCAGGCCAGATGGTGGGGGGTGAATGTAATGCGACATGAATCCAAGGTCCCGGTTGAGGTCGTACTGATGTGTGCGGAACTTGGCTATAAGTTTCTCCTCGGCGATTTTGCATTGTCGCGCGTCCTGAAGGCCACCTTGGAAAATGCTTACCTGGAGATCAGAGGCTGAATGCCCTTGACTGCTGAAGTGTTTCCCGATTGGGAGGGAACATTCTTGCCTGGCAATTGTTGTGCGATGTCCGTTCATTTGTTGTCGCAGCATCTGCATGGTCTCGCCAATGTACCACGCTTCGGGACATCCTTTCCTGCAGCGTATTAGGTAGACAACGTTGGCCGAGTTTTTCACGCGACACTGGTCCGACGTGCTCCCGCTATTCTCCCAAACGGCCATATGTGATCCATCGTGTTTTGCAAACCTGGAGAATCGCCCGATGCACCCAAAGTGGCGATTCTCCGGCACCCCCGCTATTCTCCGGCCCAGATGGTTCACGCCGTCGCCGTCCACACCTGCTTTTAAAGTCGTCAGCCAGTCGTGCTGGCTGACGAGCAGTGAGGAGGTGAGCGGACCGTCCCAGAGTCTCCGCAAACTGGGGAAAGTATCCCCGAGAACGCAGCGGCCGGGGGGAGGGGGGGGGAGCGAGTAGTGGGGGGGGGGGGAGGGGAGAGAGGGAGTAGTGGAGGGGGGAGGGGAGCGAGGGAGTAGTGGAGGGGGGAGAGTGAGTAGTGGGAGGGAGGGGGGAGAGTGAGTGAGTGGAGGTGGGAGGGGGAGAGGGAGTGAGTGGGAATTGGGGGAGAGGGAGTAGTGGGAGGGGGAAGAGAGGGAGTAGTGGGGGGAGGGGGGAGAGGGAGTGAGTGGAGTGGCTCGTCCACCCTCGGCTGCAACATCTCAGCCGCCCGGCCATGGCAGGACGGTGACGAGGACACGGCTGCTGGTTGCCCTGTGGCTGATGGGCACAGGCCACTGACGCACCGGTGAGGAGACGTTCTTAACTGCCCGTTGGAAGCAGAAAGTGACCAGGGGTTAGGCTGGGCGCGTGTCAGCAGCGCGACCAGGCCACCGGGACACACAGATATCCCATGGCAGGCAGCTACCGAGGTGTGGAATAACCTCCGTCTAACATGTCGTTTCTCTGCCCCCCACCACCCTTCTGTAGGTGAGCAAAATATATTCAAACTGAACGGCGATGTTCAGCGCAATGGTTGGGGCCGCTGAACTGCAATTGGACATCCAGCAGCATCCACAGCCACATCCCACAGTGGATACAGGGGCAGCTGCAGCAGCAGAGGGAACGGCGGAGTGGCTTGTCGTCGAGCAGCATGGGGGGGAGGAGGAGGAGGAGGAGGAGACATTGATGGTGGAGCCAGGGCGCCAGAGGTGACGATCGAGGCCTAGGGTGTACCGTGCCCGGATCTCTTTCGAGACAATGCCGGACATCACCTGCAGGAGGAGACTACGGTTGAGCAGAGAGGCGGTCGCACATATCTACCAACTCGTGTCGCATCTCGCCCCACGTGGAACGGGAGGAGGACACGCGATCCCGGTTGCCGTCAAGGGGGCGGTGGCACTTAACTTCTATGCTACCAGTTCCTTCCAGTCTCCGAGCGGGGATCTATCCGGGATATCGCAGACATCGGTCCACAGGGATGTGACTGACGCCCTGTTTGCCTTCGCTGACCGCTACATCACCTTTCCCGAGGACAGAGCAAATCAAGAAGCACAAGCCCGTGCATTTGCCAACGTGGCCGGGATACCGATGGTCCAGGGAGTGATTGATGGTGTTCACGTCCCCATGCGCCCGCCTGCAGGCAACAGGGAAGTGTTCACAAACAGGAGGGGGACAGACTCCATGAACATCCAGGTGGTTATGCGACCCCCACATGAAGATCATGCATGTGTGCGCAAGGTTCCCAGGGAGTGTGCATGATGCGTACATTCTTGCGCAGTCATTCATCCCTGCTATGTTTGAGGGACGGCCCCCCCGGCTGAGGGGCTGGTTGCTGGGCGACAGGGGTTATCCACTGAGGTCTTGGCTGATGACGCCTATACGGAGGCCTCAGACCAACGCGGAGACCCTTTACAATGAGGCCCATGCAGCAACCAGGGGTGTGGTGGAGCGCTGCTTCGGTATGCTGATAATGCGATTCAGGTGCCTGGACCGCTCCGGAGGGGCCCTGCAGTACCAGCCTGACAGGGTCGCTCGCATTGTTGTGGTCTGCTGTGCGCTGCACAACATCGCGATGCAGAGGGGAGATGCCCTGGTGGAGGAGCCGGAGGGAGAAGCCACTGGCAGTGGTGCCAACACGGAGACGGAGGAGGAGGAGGTTGGTGGTGCGTCGGGCGCAGCACGCAGACACGACCCGGGTGCTGGTAATGTCCAGGAGGCTGCACGACGGCACCGGCGAGGACAGCGGGCACGCAATACGTTGGTGGCACTGTTGAACACTACCACCTGTACCGCCAGTCGTGCAGACGATCAGCACACAACTCCCACCACCACCCGCGCCCCCCCCCCCGCCCCCCTCCCCCCCCCGCTCCGTGTACACTGCTGCACTTCAAGATCACCCTTACCACTGCAGCCAGACGGTATGGCACGACATTGATGGCTGTGTCAGCGGGTGTGATCAGTGCCATGTTGCATGATGACAGCCCGACCTGCGATGAGCTGTGAGCTCAGAATCGTTAGACAAAGTCTGACTCATGGCAATAGCTGAACCATCCATCTCGGTGGTCGCTGAGTTCGTCAGGGACACTCCATCACGTGCCTGCGTGGGGTAGCTGTGGGAGGGGGTGGGGGGGGAAGGGACTGCACACCCGGCACCGAAGTTTCACCACTCGTCAACCCCAGCGACACTCGGTCACCATCACGATCCCCGTGGCAACGGACAAATCACACAGTCTTACAAGTTAGGTGCAACAGTGAGTTTAATGGTGAATATTATGTACAGATGCCCTAGCCCCTTCAACTAAACTGTGCCCTTCACCCGTGGCAACTTACTCTGTGTCCCTCTTCATTGCCTTACGGGCCCTACCACTACGTCAAAGTGAATCCCCAGATGGTACAGCAGGAGTTGAGGCGGACTGCTGAGAATCACGCCCTGCGACATGTCTCCCCGTCGGCACTCGTTTCCTGGGGCGACCCGGCCTTGATGGGCCAGTCTGCTCCGCGGGCGCTTTGGGTGACGTGGTGCCACCCTGCTCTGCCCGCTGCCCACCCGATGCACCAGGGATGGGACGGGGGGAAGCCGAGCGTTCAGGGACGTCCCGTGATGGAGTTAATGGGACGGGCCCCAGAACCTCCTCCTCCCTCGGGGAGCCCGGTGGCCCCCGGGCCTCATGTGGGACGGAGGTGCGAGCGCCCCACCGACACCTGGTGCTGCCAGTCCTGGAGGCCTGAAACGGTATCGACCAGGGTCCGAACGTTCGCTGAGACGGAGTCCAGGGAGTGAGACATTCCCGCCAGGGACTGTGCAACCTCAACATGTGAGTACGCGACCGCATCCAGCACGTGCGTCAGGCGGTCGATGCTCTCGGCGACTGACTGCTGGGACTGTGCCATGGCGTGCTGGGACTGGGCCATGACCTGCTGGGACTGGGCCATGACCTGCTGGGACTGTGCCATGGCCTGCTGGGACTGGGCCAGGGCCCGTAGAGCGCCGGCAATGTCATGTTGGCTCTGGCGCATTGCTGCCTGTGAGAGGGCAACCCTCTCCAGGGCCATAGATGACGCGTGCACATTAAGCCCAACGCCTTGCATAACCTGACCCATGGCCGAAACCGTTTCACCCATTGCCTCGACCGCGGACGCCACCCGTGCGGTGTCGGCCTGGGTGGCTGCCATGAGCGGCACCACTCCCTGCTCCTGGATGCGGTTTGACTCCTCTAACTGCGTCTGCAGCTGCTGGAAGATGGCCCTCATCCCGTCATTGTGCCCCTGGGTTTCAAAATGCATCGGCTGTCCAGGTGGGTCGAGTAAATCCAGGAACCCGGGAAGAGTCTGGCCGTCAGCTGGATGCTGGGCCTGGGCTGCCCTCCGACCATCCAGCCCCACGGCTGCTCCGACCTCCACCTGCTGTACCAGCTCAGCTGTGTGGTGCACACCAGACCGTGACCCAGGAGCCGCATCACTTAATTGGCCAACAAGGTGAGTGTCTCTGGGATGGTGGATGGTGTGGGAGACAGCAGTGCTGCAAGCTCTAGGTCCTCGTCTGTCAAAAAATCAGGAGTGTCCTGGCCCCAGTCATATCCCAGCGCAGGGCGCACGCGGCCCATGTCTGGTTCTCCCTCATGTGAGTCCATTGACTGCATCGCCGTCCTCTGTGCGCCCTGCTCGAGAGTCCCGGATTTGGAGGATGGCACTCCTGGCTGACCTCCTGCCACCTTCTGGCGTGCGGCCCTGGGTGCAGTGGTCGTCGCGGATGGTCGCCTGTGTGTGGCACCAGACGGCCCTGGACGTTCGTCAGCACACCCTAGGGAACAGAATATTGTGGGGTTAGTTAGACAGGCTCGGCCGGGTGTAGGATGGTCCAGTGCTTAGAGTCTGAGGGCACAGAGGATGGGGGGGTCCAGTGGGTAGAGTGTGAGGGGACAGAGGATGGGGGGTCCAGTGATTAGAGTGTGAGGGGACAGAGGATGGGGGGTCCAGTGGGCAGAGTGTGAGGGGACAGAGGATGGGGTGGGGGGGGTGTCATGCAGGGCTGTCTCACTTGGTTCTGCACCTCCAACCGCGCATTGCGCGACCTCCCGGGTGCCAGGTCCCCCAGCAAGATCCAGTGCCCTCTGCTCGAACACTGTCAGGGGGTGCATAATGGGTGAACCACCTCCGGTTTGTTGCGCTCCCGGCTGTTGTGAGCAGCCTTGTCCTGTTGGGGGGGGGGCATAGATTGATCATCACAATTCGGCAGGGAACATCAGGGCGTTCAGATATTGGCACAGGTTGGGAGGAAAGTTGCAGCTACACCATGGCATCTCTCCAGGGGGTTGCAGCGCTCATGTGGGTCTGTCACAACTTTGTTAACCACTCTCCACTCACTCTCGCCCCCCCTCCCCCTCCCCCTCGTGCCCGGGAGGGAGGTGTGTGATGAGGGACATTGGGGGGGGTGATGACAGACATGGGGGGGGTGGGATGGTTGTGACCCGGGGGCACCCTCGTGGCACTTACCCTGGCAGCCCTGGCGAGGTCGTGGAGTTTCTTGCGGCACTGCACCCCACACCGAGGGGTCTGCCCCACAGCACTGACTGCCGTGCCCAACTCACGCCAGGCCCGTCGCACATCGCTGGAAGGGTAGCGATGCCCTCGTCTTGGGCAGATGATGTCCCTGCGCTGCTCCACCTCATTGAGGAGGGTCTCGAGGTCCGTATCACGGAACCTCGGGGCGGCCCTCCGTGACTCCAACATTTTCACTCCCTCCCTTGTTGTCGTCGCTCGCGCCCTTTTACGACGCGGAGCGACGTCATTCGGGCATCAGTTGGGCGTCGCGGGCTCCAGACGTCACCCCCCCCCCCCCAGCCGTGTTTCCCGCGGCCCCGCTCCTAGGCCATTTCCGGGCCCAGAATCAATCGCGATCGGGGCCGTTTCGCGCCATCGTGGAACTCGGCCGGGTTCACAACGACTTTCCCGATGTGGCGCGGCATCGGAGAATCGCGCCCATTGTCTTGCATCTTTCACTTTGTCTATACATTTTTTTTATAAATGTTTTTTATTGAGTTTTTGAACAAAGTATATTTACCGTTATGTACATAGAATAAGCAGATATATATAAATATAAGGGAAGAGCACACTCAAACATACCAAAAAAAAAGTAATAATAAAAAAGAAATAAAAAATAAAATAAAGTAAGTATTATGCAGCAACTCAACAGCAGCAACTCATTACAATTGTCAAAATTATTTACAATCACATAAGTAGGCATCTGTTTGTGTGTGTGTGTGTGGGGGGGGAGGGGGCGGACGGATTTCGCTGCCGTTGTCGCCTCGTGCTCACCTCCGCTTCAACCGTTCCTCCCATCTTTCGCCTGTATTCTCCTTGTTCTCTGCTACTGTAGATGCTAAGTTTGTTATCGTATTCCGTGCCCTCCTCCCGGCTATCATTTTCCTGCCTCCCCCGCCCCACCTCCCTGGTTCTCCACTCTTGTTCCCTGTCCCTTCCCTCTCTCCCCCTCCGCCCCCCGCTTATGTCCTGTGGTTCGCCTTTCTTTCCTCTTAGATTTAGCTGTCCCCCCACCCCTCTCCTGGTCTAAATCTCCCTCTCAGCCTTTGGCTACTTTCCCCTGATTCTTAGCTACCTGGTTATTCTTCAGCTTGTTCGTTGGCCACAAACAGGTCCCGGAACAATTGGGTGAATGGCTCCCACGTTCTGTGGAAGTCGTCGTCTGACCCTCGGATGGCGGATTTGATTTTCTCCATTTGGAGAGATTCCAAGAGGTCGGACAGCCAGTCTGCAGCTTTGGGTGATGCTGCTGACCGCCAGCCAAACAGGATTCTATGGCGGGTGATCAGGGAGGCAAAGGCAAGGGCGTCCGCCCTCCTTCCCAGGAATAGATATGGCTGGTCTGAAGCCTCGAAGACCGCCACTTTCGGGCATGGCTCCACCCTCATCCCCACCACTTTGGACATTGCCTCGAAGAAGGCTGTCCAGTACCCTGCAAGTCTGAGGCAAGACCAGAACATGTGGGTGTGGTTGGCCGGGTCTCCTTGGCACCGTTCACATCTATCGTCCACCTTCGGGAAGAACCTACTCATACGGGTTCTTGTTAAGTGGGCTCTATGTACCAGGTTTAGTTGCGTCAGGCTGAGCCTTGCGCACGTGGAGGTGGAGTTGATCCTATGCAGTGCTTCGCTCCGGAATCCCTACCCTATTTCAATCCCCAGGTCCTGCTCCCATTTCTTTCTTGTTGTGTCCAGTACGGTGTTGGCCCTTTCTACCAGTCGGTCATACATGTCGCTACAGTTTCCTTTATCTAGTATGCTTGCGTCCAGTAACTCTTCCAGTAGTGTCTGCCGTGGTGGTTGTGGGTACGTCTTTGTCTCCTTTCGTAGGAAGTTTTTGACTTGCAGGTACCTTGCAGCTCGTTCCCCATGGCTAGCTGGAATTTCTCTGTCGGTTCATCCAGTGTTGCGATCCTGCCATCAGTGTATAGGTCCCTGACTCTCAGTGTCCCTCCACTTGTCCCCACCTTCTGAAGGTGGCATCAGTCAGCGCTTCTGTGAACCTATGGTTGTTGCAGATGGGAGCTTTGTCTGACATTTTGGTCAGCCCAAATTGCTGCCGTAGTTGGTTCCAGGATTGGAGGGTGGCTGTCACCACCGGGCTGCTGGAGTGTTTTTTGGGTGGGGATGGGAGTGCTGCCGTGGCGAGGGCCCGGAGGGAGGTTCCCATGCAGGAGGCCTCTTCCGCACGCACCCACTCGGCTTCCGGCTCCTTGATCCATCCTCTTATTCGCTCGGCCGTCGCCGGCCAGTGGTAGAATTGTAGGTTTGGGAGGGCTAGCACCCCTCTGGATTTAGTTTTTTGTAGGACCTTCTTTGGGATCCTAGCATTCTCCCACCCCCCGCCCCCCTATGAATGTAATGATTAGTTTGTCTCTGATGTGACCATCAATTCACTCAAGATAAGAGTAGAAGTAAACCGTGGCTTTAATCAACTTAGAACAGTGCCTGCCTGTGACTGATCCAATACTGAGAACCGCCTACAGGTTGACTGCTCTTTATACGTCCCTTCAAGGGGAGAAGCCATGGGCAGAGTCCATACATGCCCCAACATGTTCCCCTATGGATAATGCCATACAATGGCCCATAGGAGAAGCCCACAAGGGCAACAGCATAGCACAGATACAAATACCAGGGCAACAGCACAGATACAAATACAATGGTGGATTATAAGGCATAATACATTCACCACAGTCTTGTGCTTTGAAAAAGTCATTGAGGATGTAGATCGGGATGGATCTAAGTAGGAAGAGGTACCTGGGCAGTACATTCATTTTGATCATCTGGACTCTCCCCGCAAGGGAGAGTGCGAGTGTGTTCCATCTTTGCAGGTCCTTTTTTACTTCCTCTGTCAGACTGGTGAGGTTCCATTTGTGGATTACCAGTTAGCGGAATTTGTGTCGAGCTTGTTTAAACGGCAGTCCCATTAGTGCTACCCCTCTACTTGTGGGTGTACCGGGAAGATCTCGCTTTTGCTCATGTTGAGTTTGTAGCCTGAGAAGGCGGCAAACTCTTTCAGGAGCGCAATGATCCCGTCCAAGCTGCTTTGTGGGTTCGAAATTTAGAGGAGCAGGTCATCTGCATAGAGACTCTGTGCTCTCTGCCGCTCCTTCGGATCCCCCTCCAGCTTTTTGCTGCTCTGAGCGCAATTGCTAGTGGTTCAATCGCAAGAGTGAACAGCAGCGGGGACAGTGGGCATCCTTGTCTGGTGCCCCTGTGCAGCTGGAAGTATCGGGAGTCTGTCAAAGGCCTTTTCTGCGTCTAGGGAGACAATCACCTCTGGTACTCGCTCCCCAGAGGGGCCATTATCACATTCAGCAGGCTCCTGGTGTTTGAGGTAAGCTGTCTACCTTTGACAAAGCCCGTCTGGTCTTCTGCGACCACTTCTGGCACGCAGTCTTCTAGCTTTTTGGCTAGAGTCTTGGCCAGTATTTTGGCATTTGCATTCAGCAGTGAGATGGGTCTGTATGACCCACATTCCGTTGGGTCTTTATCTTTCTTAGGTATCAGCAAGATTGAGGCCTGTGCTAGCGTGGGAGGCAGTGTGCCCTTGGCCAACGAGTCTGTGATCATCTCCTGCAGATGCGGGGCCAGTGCTGTCGCAAACATTTTGTAGAAGTCCACCGGGAACCCGTCCGGTCCTGGCACCTTCCCCGCCTACATGGAGTTGATGCTGTCCATGATCTCTCCCAGTGCTAGTAGTGCTTCCAGGCCCCGTTTTCTGCCTTCCCTCATGACCTGTATGTCCAGCCCATTAAGGAACCGTTTCATCCCGGACTCTCCCATTGGGGGCTCTGCGGTGTACAGTCCTTGGTAGAAGGCCTTGAAGGTTTTGTTGATCTTTTCTGGTTCTGTTTCTAACGTGCCTCTGGTATCCCTGATTTGTGCAATTTCTCTGCCTGCTTTCTCAGCTGGTGTGCCAACAGGAGGTGAACCCTGTTCCAAGCCCAAACCGCTCCAGTACCTCTGAGGTATTTCCATTCGACTCTGTTGAAGGCCTTTTCTGCGTCTAGGGAGACGATCACCTCTGGTACTCTCTTCCCAAGGCTGGCTTTGTCTCCATGTTCGTATAGGGTCCCACGTGCCTGGCGGAGTTGGTGACTGCTTTCCTGGTGGAGAGCAGATCAAATTCCCTTTGTAGGTCTTTCCTCTCCACCAGGAGCTCTACGGTCAGGGCCTCAGAGTATTTACGGTCTACCTCCAGTATGGAGTCAACTAGCTGCTGCCTAGCCACCCTTTCCTCCCTATCTCTTCGCGCTTTGATAGCAATGATTTCCCCTCTTAGTACGGCCTTTAGCGCTTCCCAGAACGTGGAGCGTGAGACCGCCCCGTTGTGGTTGTTCTCCGTATACTCTGCTATGACCCGCAATATCTTTTTGTTGAAAGCCTTGTCAGTTGTAGGGCAATGTCCAACCTCTATGTGGGGCGTTGGGCCCTGCCTGTCTAACGTCCATGTAGTGTGGAGAGTGGACTGATATCGCAATTGCTGACTTTGTCTACATATATGTTTCTGGAACATACCTCTTCATTCACCTGAGGAAGGAGCAGTGCTCCGAAAGCTAGTGATTTGAAACAAACATGTTGGACTTTAACCTGGTGTTTTAAGACTTTTTACTGTTCTCCTTCGATGGGGAATGACGAAGTGATACCAGACGAGGAATGTATCAATTAAAGGAGCACTCTCCAGACCAGGAAGCTGCATGTGGCACAACAGGGGAAACAATGGCAGAGGGCCCTATGGTGTCATTACATGCGCAATGGTCTATGGTGTAGTTGGTCAAATTCCTTGCAGCTGAGTTTAAAAAACAGAGACCAGCAGCTTGAGATGACCTGGTGAAGGTGGCAGCGCTGATTAGTGCTGCTCTGGAGAGAGTGGAGCAGAGGTTGGAGACGCAGAGTGCGTCGATCCAAAAGGTAGAGGAGTCAGCGACCAATCATGAAGATCGGATTGTCTTATTGCGGGCAGAAATTATGATGATGGCAGACGGCCAGAAAAGTTGAGGGAGAAGGTCGACGACTCTGCCTCAATGAGGTAGAACCTGAGGATCGTGGGGCTGCCCGAAGATATTGAGGGAACGAGGGCCATGGAATATGTAGCCAAGATGTTCGAAATGTTGGTGGGGGAGTGGATCTTCGATCGCCCTCCTGAGGTGGATCTGGCACACCGGTCGTTGAGGAGGACGCCGAGAGCGGGGAGCTGCCACGGGCAATTATTGTAAATCTACCTGGACAAGAAGAAGATTTCGAGGTCGGCGAAGGAGATGGGGGAATGCACCTGGGAAGGCCATGAGGTTCATATTTACCAGAACCTGGAAGCAGAGCTGGCTAAGCAAAGAGCCGGGATTAATAGGACAAAGGCGGCCCTATTCAGGAACATGGTGTGGTTTGGGATGTTGTACCCTGCTCGGCTGTGGGTCACGCATAGGGGAAAGGAACACTACTTTGATACGCCAAAGGAGGCAAGTAACATTTTAAGGGACCATGGACTGGGGGACGTTTGAAATTTGGATTTTGGTTGGGTTTGCCGGAGATCTGAACCGGGGAAATTTTATTCAGTGCTTGGAGCAATGGTCTGTTTTCACACTCGGTTGTTAAGTATGTTCTTGTTAGTATTACCCTCTCTGTGTTGTTAATTGTGCTAAAGAAGCAGGTTAAATGGATGTGGGAGCTTGAGGAGCGTTTTTGAAGCAGGGCTATGGAACGAGACCCTGTGGAGAGTAAACCCAACCTCCCCTTGTGCAAGTTTGAGCCTAATTCAATTCAGAATGGTGCATAGAGCGCAAATAACAGTATCACTGATTGCTTGGTTTATTTGGAGGGTGGAGAATAGATATGGGTGGTGTTCAGGGTGGGCCAGCAAACCACACTCACGTGTTTTGGTCTTGCTCGAAGTTGGTGGCGTGTTGGGAGGCTTTTTCGGATGTTATGTTGGAGATTTAGGGAGTTGAGTGGCCCCAAGCCTGCGGGTGGCGATAGTCGGGGTTTCAGAGGATCTGGGAGTGCAAATGGGGAGAGTGGCTGACATGTTGATCTGTACCTCCCTGATACACTGGAGGCGGATCTTGTTCGGGTGGTGGGACCTGCAGCCCTCCAAAGCAGCGGGGTGGGTGAGTAATTTGGTAGAATTCTTACATTTGGAAAAAATAAAATTAGCCATCACGGGTTTAGAGGAGGGGTTCGTCTCAAGGTGCAGGTTGTTCATCACCTTCCTTAAGGAGCGGTAGAAGTTGCGGGGGCGGGGGGGGTTTGTTCGGGGATAATGTGGTTTTATATTATAAGTAAAAAGTGGGGTATAGAACATAGAACATAGAACATAGAACAGTACAGCACAGAACAGGCCCTTCGGCCCTCGATGTTGTGCCGAGCAATGATCACCCTACCCAAACCCACGTATCCACCCTATACCCGTAACCCAACAACCCCCCCCCCTTAACCTTACTTTTTAGGACACTACGGGCAATTTAGCATGGCCAATCCACCTAACCCGCACATCTGTGGGGTGTTAAGAGGGATGGAGAGGTTTGGGTCTAAAATGTATAAAGATAATAGTTTCCTGTGTTTCATATATAAATTGAAAATGCCTTGAATAAAAATATTTTTTCAAAAGAGGTCACCCATTTAAAATGGAGATTCAGTGAAATATTTCCTCTCAGAGAGTCGTGAGTCTCTGGAACTCTCTTTCTGAAAAGGCAGTGGAAGCAGTGTCATTGAATATTTTTAAGGCAGAGGTGGAGATTCTGAGTAAACATGGGACTAATAGTTTATTGGGGGTAGATGGGATGCAGGTTTGACGTTACCATCAGATCAGCCATGTGGCAGAGCAGACTAAAGGGGCCGAATTGCCCACTCTTGCTCATTGTTCATATATTCTCTTCTTCAGGCAGGACAATCTCAGTTTTGTCTGTTGAACTCTTGTATAAATCACCTTGTACAAAATTCCAAGTAGGAGGAAGGAGATCAGTCTTGGGTCTGATGGTCCCGAAGTAGAACCTCATGCTCTGGGCACTGGTCCCACCATAACAGCTGGAATTATAAAGCTAGTATAAGTGACAGTAAGGAAATATGCCATGCTTACCCTGCGACTGACTCTTAACTTCCCACTGAAATGCCAATCAGCTCAAGGGCAATTAGGGATGGGTGCATCCCATGAGAGAATAAAGGAAACATGGTCCAAGCAGTAAACATACCACGAATAAGCAAGCTGCTTCATAGAATTCGAAGAGTGCAAAAGGAGGCTATTCGGCCCAACGAGTCTGCACCGACTCTCCGAAAGAGAACTCTACCTAGGCCCACTCCCCTGCCCTATCCTCTAACCCCACCTAACCTTTGGTCGTTAAGGGCAATTTATCATGCCCAATCCACCTAACCTGCACATCTTTGGACTGTGGGAGGAAACCAGAGCACCCGGAGGAAACCCACCCAGACACGGTGAGAACGTGAAAACTCAACACAGTCACCCGAGGTTAGAAACCATTCCGTGCCCTGGCATTGTGAGGCAGCAGTGCTAACCACTGTTCTACCGTGCCGCCCCAAATGCTGCTAATAAAAACCTAAAACGTTTTCTGCTCCGCAGGGAAGTTGTTGCTGATCACTTGGAGAGCTTTTGTTACATCAAAGGGTTATGCCATCATAGAAATAAATGAGAGTAATGTGACTCAACACTCATAAAAATAAGGTACTCAGACTGATTAATTTTACAACTGGTGTCACTAAACCCGAGAGTGTACGAATGAATCTTAAAAGGCATTCAGTTTGCTGTGCAACAAGCATTAAAGAGCTAACGGATGCTTTATTTTGCTGCACATGCAACTACACAGACTTCTTCACTCAACTTCGACAGAAGACACATAAACTTCAGTTGTTTGATTGTTTTATACAGCTACATGCACAATGCTGTTGTGCTTTATTTTAAGTGAGCCTTCATAGCCACACTGTTTTTTTGTCCTTTGGGGAATAATGGGAGGAAGTGGTGGAAGGATTCCTGGAAAGAAGAAAGAAAAGAAAATCGCTTATTGTCATGAGTAGGCTTCAATGAAGTTACTGTGAAAAGCCCCTAGTCGCCACATTCCGGCGCCTGTCCGGCGAGGCTGGTACGGGAACCGTGTTACGAACAAGTCTCCCACGACCAACATGCCCTTGTGTTGCACTCAAACCTGCAGCTTCTGATCTAGAGGAAGGGGCACTCCCACCGCACCACAAGGCCTCTGTTATGCCATTGGGTGACTCAGTGGGAAAGGATGTTTCTCTGTGGATCTGGAAATGAAAAAGCTGTGCGTACTTGTGATGCCTATATTCTCAGGCCTCACGCAAGCTACAATTCCAACAAAGGGAAAGAAGGTTCCAGTAAGAACCTTGGTTACAGGATATTCATGGCTGATTATACTTCTACGTAATTCATATAGACCAGGAAAGCAAATCTCCAATGAGATGCTTAAGAAAGACAGGCCTTTTAGATAGCCAAGATTTAGAATCATAGAATTTACAGTGCAGAAGGAGGCCATTCAGCCCATCACGTCTGCACGGCCCTTGAAAAGAGCAGCTCACTTAACCCCCATGCCTCCACCCTATCCTCTTTATCCCGGTAACCCAGTAACCCCATCTAACCATTTTGGACACTACGGGACATTTTAGCATGGCCAATCCACCTAACCTACACATCTTTAGACTGTGGGAGGAAACCGGAGCACCCGGAGGAAACTCACGCACACACGGGGAGAACGTGCAGACTCCACACAGACAGCGACCCAAGCCGGGAATCGAACCTGGGACCCTGGAGCTGTGAAGCAACTGTGCTAACCACTATGCCACTGTGCTGTCCGGCTTGGGTTACTGTCTGTGCGGAGTCTGCACGTTCTCCCTGTGTCTCCCGGGTGCTCCGGTTTCCTCCCACAAGTCCCAAAAGATCTGGAGCGTTCAATCCACACTGAGCATATTTGGGGTGCCCAATTTAATTATTTAACAAAGGCCAGAGAAGGTTTTTACTTGACGTATACAATGCACCAAAAACAAAAATTATCTTGTAAAATACCACTGTGAATAAAGGCTTCGTTATTTTGGGAAATTTGGTAGAGTCGTGGTATTATCCAGAGACCCAGGGTAACACTCTGGGAACCCTAGTTCAAGTCTCACTGTGGCAGATGATGAAATTTGAATTCAATAAACATCTGAAATTAAAAGCCAAGGGATAACTGCTGTTGTAAAGACCCATATGGTTCATTATTCCTGCGGTACGGTAGCACAGTGATTTACACTGTTGCTTCCCAGAACCAGGGACCTGGGTTCCATTCCCGGCTTGGGTTACTGTCTGTGCGGAGTCTGCACGTTCTCCCTGTGTCTCCCGGGTGCTCCGGTTTCCTCCCACAAGTTCCAAAAGATGTGCTTGGTAGGCGGATTAGAAATTCTGAATTCTCCGTCTGTGTACCTGAAGAGGCGCCAGAGTGTGGCGACGAGGGGATTTTCATAGTAACTTTATTACAGTGTTAATGTAAGCCTACCTGGGACACTAATATAGATTATTATGGGAAAGAGATTTGTCATAGTAATCTGGTGTGGCCTACCAGCCTCATGAGGCTATGACTAGTTCTACGATGAAAAGATCGGCGAAGCCCCAGCAGCAATGCTCCAATTGGTGAGGGGCTAGCAGCCGTGCCATGTAAAACACACGGCCCTTACAAAATAAACAGCCGAAGAATTGCCGAGTCCATGGCTGCGCATGCGCACGCGGCGATCTGCAGCGGTCACTGCGTACAACATGGTGCCGGGCATGCATGGACCCGACTTGCCAGATAGTGTCCCCCCCTGACACCCCCAAGCCACCCCCGGACCAGTCGCCCCCGCCCTCGCCGAAGCTCCCCTGGCCTGCAGCATAGCTCCCCTCCAACCCCCCCCCCCCCCCCCCCCCCCCACCCCCCACAGTCCACAGCCGACATGCCAGGTTCACGAAAACTGAGTGAACCGTGCCATCGTGGACCCAACCCATCGGGGGTGGAGCATCTGGGGAGGGCCTTCATGTAATGTCCTGAGGCCGTCCCAACGGCGTTGGCGTACTCCTGGGTGATGTCATTTTCGAGGGGGTGGAACATCAGAAAGCAGGCGCCGCCCCCGATTCAGTCGTAAAAAGGTATTCTCCACACAATCGCGGATTACAAAATCAGCATCAGCGAGCAGAGAAACCTGCCCATGACTGCAGACTCACAACAATGTGGTTTACTTATAACCGTCCACTGAAATGATCCAAACCACTCAGTTCAAGGCCAATTAGGAATGGGTAATAAATGCGAGTCGAGCTAGCAATGTCCTGTGAATGAATCTAATAAATTGCAAAATTGGCTGAGAAAGCAACATAGGAAGAGGAAGGAAAGAGTCATGAGTAACACAGCAGCTGGGATATGAAATATGATTTCAATTGAGCCATGTATATTTATTTTGCTCTGCCATTTGTGTTTGCTGTGTTGCCATTTCACTTGCTTTTGTAGTTGGGTGCCTTTCTGACAAGTCCATTATAAGGAACAGTTGAATCCAAAATTGGATATGCATTGTGAAATTTGTGTAATAGTGCATGCAGTGACTAATTTTGCAGCAGGGCAATCAGGGAGCAGGCAACCTGAGAGGAAATTAAATATCACTCTGTCAGTGTTGCTGAGGACCCAAAATAAATTGCATACTCCAAAGATATTTTCTAAATTAGGTAGGGTGTAAAAACAGAAAATGTTGTCACTACTCAGTCGGTCTGGTAGCATCTGAGGATAGAGAAACAGAGGGCTCAATGAACTTTCATCTGTGTATTTCGGTCTATCTTCACCTAGATCAATATAGATTTTAAAAACACCTGGGGCTGGATTCTTCTCTACCCGGCGGGGCGGGGAGTCCCGGCGGGACGGAGTGGCGTGAACGACTCCGGCATTGGGCCGCCCCAAAGGTACGGATTCCTCCGCACCTTCAGGGGCTAGGCCCGCCCCGGAATGGTTGGCGCCCCGCCGGCCGGCGGGAAAGGGGCTTGGTGCCACGCCTACCGGCACCGAAGGGCCTCCGCCAGCGGGCGTGAGTCGACGCATGCGCGGGAGCGCCAGCACGTGCTGGTGTCATCCCCGGACTTGCGCTGAGGGAATCGCTTACGCACCAGGAATGGCCTCCAGTGCGTAGCAATAGAGTGCCCCATGGCAAAGGCCCGCCCACAAATTAGTGGGCCCCGACCGCGGGTAGGTCCACCGTTGGGGTTCCTCCCAGAGCCAGCTCCCCCGCGACCCCCCCAAGAACCCTGGAGCCCGCCCGTGCCGTCAGGCCCCGGCGGTAAGCGACCTACTCTAATTTACACCGGCGGGACCGGCAAAGAACGGGCGGGACTTCGGCCCATCGCGGGCCGGAGAAATCAGGGAGCCCCAGGCCCATTGAGTCGCGCCGGACCCCGCCATTCTCCGAGGCGGGCAGTGTGACTCACGCCAGGGCAATGTTTGGGGGGCGGGAGAACTATGAGGACAGCGGGGGTGGGATTCACGCCGAACCCCGGCGATTCTCCTACTCGGCGGGGGGGGGTCGGAGAATTCCGTCCATGGTGTCTGACCCCCACAATACTCAGGGCACTTCCCAGCATGTAATTCATGAAGGCATATTACTGTGTACATGGTTACAAAAATATAGTGAGATTTAACAGAAACGTTTCAAAGTGTCATTTTGGGCATGTTGAAGGGGCGTTTCTCGACGGTCACATTGGCGAGATCGCAGCCTGTATTCAGCGGCACTTATTGTCACAAATGATTCTCAACATCACTGGCTCCCTCGCCATCTAATTCGTTGGACTCACCCCTCAGCTTCTTGCCGCTAACAAGGGGGAGCTGCTTTTAAAAACTCCCTCACCACTCACTCCCAGTCAGCACACAAGCATGGCAACGTGCAGACATGCTCCTTGCTTTGGCGATGGAGACCTGGCCAAGTTTCTCAACATCGTCGATGATAGACTGGCCACCCTGTTCCTCCAAGGTGGTCAGAGGGCCAGCAGCAGGGTCAGCAATAGAAGCTGAGAGACCATAGCAGTGGCTATCAGCCCGGGCAGCATGTCAAGGAGGACTGGCTTCCAATGGCGGAAGAAGATCAACGACCTCCATTGAGTTGCAGTTACCAGGTAAGTTACTACCTCGCTCCCAGCATCAGTTCCGCCTGCCACCCTTAAAATTGCCAAATATCTCCACCCCAAAAACCACTGGCTGCCACCTTGCACCCTTCCCACATCCAATCTTCGTGCTTGTTCCCCAATACTCTCTGCAACACACCAGCACAACGCCTTCATGTCCAGGTGTGGTGTCCATACATGCCACTTGCTATAGACCCCCCTGACCAATCAAGCATGTGGCTCATAATGCCCCCTCCTTTTCCCCACAGGAAAAGGTAGCCCACAATATGCGGGAAAGGGCCAAGGTGGGGTGGGATGTCAGAGATCCGATTCCTCACCTCCAATGAGAAACGGGCCCTGGAAATGGCATGTTGTCCAAGGAAAGAGCAGTCACCAGCAGTGAGGTTGGCCTGTGCAACCTGCACATCGAGTGAAGGCAGTGAGGATCCACTGCCCTGCAACCCAGATGATCTGTTGAAGTGAATTGTTCATGTCAGACAAAATGATCCTTCCTTCTCATTGACCACATGTTCATTGTCCACAGGATCGGCAGGTGATGAGGCAGGGTCATCCTAAGTTGTTCGCCCTACCCCCGCCATCAAAGAGATCACCTCATTGGAGAGTTCCGAGGAGATCACCATCACGGCATCACAACTATAAGCCCCACCTTCCAGCATCGCAGAGAAACACACCTCGTGGGTGACATTAGTGAATTGGCTTCTGGGTCACAATCTGGTGAGCACCACACATTTGTTGATGCACATCAGGTGGAGGCAGGTGACAGCAGTCAGAAGTCTGCTCGATGTCAGGACACAACGGTTCCCAGTCAGATGCTGAGCCTCTGGACAAGGTCCTCCCAGAGCTAATGTAGATGATACGAGCACATCTCAAGGGCATCGGCAGAATAGGGTGGCACAATTACACCTGTGACACTGGTGAGTCGGCTGCGGCACTCTGGCTCCAGGCCCTCCAAAAGATGTCCACCAAGGGCATCAAAGGCCACAGGGCATGGACAGCAGCACGCTCTTTCCACCTCTGATGTGCATCCTGGGGACACACCTAGATGTAGCACTAGACCACAAAAGATCAAGAAGAGTGAGGAGAATTGAGTGGACACTGGGGGGGGGGGTTCACTATCTGTAGCAAGGGGGATTTGAAAGTTAAGATTTTCACTATTAAAACATGTAACACCTATTACATATAAAGCTTCTGTTATGTTAATCTTCACAGCGGGCCTGCCTGCACTTTCAGCCCATGTTGCCCGCCACTCCCCTTACCCCCATCCCCTGAGAAGAGTGGTCCTGATCAAACATTTCCAGTGCAGACCCCATTCAGAGGATGGGTGTGAGCACGCTGTCAGCAGAAAGAGGAGTCAGACATTTTGCAGAAACTGTGGAGCATCAGAGTTTTCCTCACAGCGAGTGATCATCACTCTCCTGCCTTGTATAGAGACCCGCTAACAGTGCCAACATAGGCCCTGGAGTAATGTTGGGATTGGGGGGAGGGGGAAATGGGGGGAGGAGGGATTGGAGGAAGGAGGGAAATGGGGGGTAGGACGAGGGAGAATTGGGGGATGGGGGATTGGGGGGAAGGAGGGAAATGGGAGGAGGGGGGATGGGGAGAGAGGGAAATGGGGGAGTGAGGGAAATGGGGGGTAGGAAATGTGGGTGGGTTTAAGCTGAAGGACACAGCCTCATCCTATGAGAATCGGGATACAATGAGGGCCTTCCTGGTCCTCTGGGTATGTCGACCCTTGCCGCATCCTGTCCTCCATCTTCTGGCTCCTCATCAGGTTCGTTCTTCAAACCCTCTTGGTCCATTTTCTCTTCACACAAGGCCGCATGTCCCTCCTCCTCCTCCTCCATGTCGCTTTGCTGCTGTGCCAGGTTGTGGAGGGCACAGCGGACCACCACAGAGCGGGAATTACTCGGGGGGGAGGGGGTACTACAGGGCACCAACAGAGTGGTCCAGGCATTGGTACTGTATTTTCAGCAGTCTGATGCACTGCTCAACGACAGCACGGGTGGCAGCATAGGCCTTCTTATAGCGAGTCTCAACATCAGTCTGAGGCCTCTGCACCAGCATCATTAGCCATGACTTCAGTGGTTATCCCTCATCCCCCAAGAGCCAACCTGTCATCCTGGGGTGGTCCTCGAAGACACCAGGGATCTCTGAGTGCCCCAAAAAGTAGCTGTCATGCAAGCTCTTTAGGTAGCAGGCACAATTGTGCATGATGCAGATCGGAACATTCAGGGTGTAAACCCTTCCTGTTAATAAATAGCTCCCCTGATGGTCCAGTGTGCATAAGGCAACAGATGTGCCATCGATTGCTCTCTGGACTTGGGGTATCCCGGCAATGGAAATCCTGCAGTCCGGGCATCTTGGTGGGCCTCGTCCAGCTCATAGATTTCATAGAATTTACAGTGCAGAAGGAGGCCATTCGGTCCATCGAGTCTGCACCAGCTCTTTGAAAGAGCACCCTGCCCAAGCCCATACCTCCACCCTATCCCCATAACCCAGTAACCCCACCCAACACTAAAGGCAATTTTGGTCACTAAGGGCAATTTAGCATGGCCAATCCACCTAACCTGCACATCTTTGGACTGTGGGAGGAAACCGGAGAACCCAGAGGAAACCCACGCTCAAACGGGGAGAACGTGCAGACTCCACACAGACATAGAACCGTACAGCACAGAACAGGCCCTTCGGCCCTCACCCTGTCATTGTGGTGTGCTCCATGTACTTGAAAGTTCCTAAAGCGTCCGACTCCACTATCGCAGCGGGCAGCCCATTCCACACCCCAACAACTCTCTGAGTAAAGAACCTACCTTGTACATCCCTCCCATATGTCCCACCCTAAACCTTATAGTTATGCCCCCTTGTAACAGCTACATCCACCCGAGGAAAGACAGTGACCCAAGCCGGGAATCGAACCTGGCACCCTGGAGCTGTGAAGCAATTGTGCTAACCATTATGCTACTGTGCTGCCCATAGATGATGAAGTTTGATGCCTGGGCATACAGTGCATTGTCACCTCCTGGATGGACCTGTGGGCTGCAGATTGTGAAATGCCAGACACGTCCCCGTCCGAGCCCTGGAACGAACAGGTGGCATAAAAGTTGAAGGCTGCGGTGACCTTCATAGCTACAGAGAGTGGGTGCCCACCTCCTCTATCGGCTGCCAAGTCCACAAAGATGTGGCACAGGTGCCACATTGTTTCTCTCCTGAGACGGATTCTTCTGCGGCACATGCTGTTCATCTGCTCATTGAATGATCAACAGTGCCTGTGGAACTTGGGCCATTGCTGGCCTCCCCTTCTGGGTCATTCCTCAGCCTGATAGGGTCTTCAGGGTGTGCGGCATTCCCTGCACATCGGGTGCCACCTCCAGCCTGCATCGCTGCTACAGTTTTCTCTGGCGTCTGGCTGTCTCGGCGGCCACTAGAAGTGCAACACCAGTAACCATTTTTGTATCTGTAAGGAATTGGAGAAAGATATAGACCAGCATTCAATTGGAGCTTCTATCCTTTAGAGAAAGTGACCATAATATGGTATAATTCTTCATGAAGTTGGAGAGTGACACAGTTAGGTCTGAGAATAGGGTCCTGAACTTAAAGAAAGCTAACTTTAATGGTATGAGCCGTGCATTGTCTAGGATCATCTGGCAAAGGATATTTAAGGGGTTGACGATGGATAGGCATGGCAGACATTTAAAGAACATATGGATGAACTTCAGTAATTGTACATCCCTGTCTGGTGCAAGAGTAAGACGGGGAAGGTGGCGCAACCATGGCTAACAAGGGAAATTAGGGGTAGTGTTAAAGCCAAAGAAAATGCATGTAAATTGGCCAGAAAAAGCTGAAAGCCTGAGGACTGGGAAAATGTTAAATTCAGCAGAGGAGATCAAAAGGTTTAATTTGGTAGGGGAAAATAGAATACGAGAGTAAACTTGCAGAAAACATAAAAACTGACTGCAAAAGCCTCTGTAGATATGTGAAGAGAAAAAGACTGATAAAGACTGGTTAGTTCCTTACAGTTCCTTACAGTTAGAATCAGGTGAATTCATAAGGAGTAACAAAAAGGTGGCAGACAAGTTGAACAAATACTTTGGATTTGTCTTCACTAAGGAGGACACAAATGACCTTCTGGAAATACTCGGAGACATAGGGTCTAGCATGAAGGTGGAAATGAAGAAAATCCTTATTAGTCAGGAAATTGTATTGGGGAAATTGATGGGATTAAAATCCCATAAGTCCCCAGGGCCTGGTGCTCTGCATCCCAGGGTACTTAAGGAAGTGGCCCTATAAATAGTGGATGCATTGGTGATCATTTTCCAGTATTGTATAGACTCTGGAAAAGTTCCAATGGATTGGAGGGTAGCTAATGCAACCCCACTTTAAAAAAAAGAGGGAGTGAGAAAATGGGGAATTATAGGGCGGTTACCCTAACATTGATGGTGGGGAAAATGCTGGAGTCAATTATTAAGGATGGAATAACTGAGTATTTGGAAAGTGGGGACAGGATCACTCCAAGTCAGCAAGGATTCACTGAAGGGAAATCATGCCTGACAAATCTTCTGGAATTTTTTGAGGATGTTACCGCTATAGTGGACAAGGGTGAACCAGTAGATTGGACATGAACAGAGAATTGGTTGCTAGATAGGAAGCAGAGAGTGGGAATTGACTCCAGCATTTTCCCAACCATCAATGTCAGAACTAGGGGTTACAGTCTAAGAATAAGGGTAAGCCATTCAGGACTGAGATGAGGAAGAACTTCTTCTCTCAAAGAGTTGTGAACTTGTGGAATTCTCTACCACAGAAAGCATTGGGGCCAGCTCAATGGGTATATTCAAGAGGGAGCTGGACATGGCCCTTGTGGCTAAAGGGATCAAGCGGTACGGTGAGAAAGCGGGAGTGGAAAACTGAATTTATGTGATCAGCCATGATCATATTAAATGGTGGTGCAGACTCCAAGGGCCAAATGGCCTACTCCTCACCTATTTTCTGTTTTTATGTTTCTGGCCTGGTTTAGCACAGTGGGCTAAACAGCTGGCTTGTAATGCTGAACAATGCCAGCAGTGCGGGTTCAATTCTCGTTCCAGCCTCTCCGAACAGGCGCCAGATTGTGGCGACGAGGGGCTTTTCACAGTAACTTCATTGAAGCCTACTTGTGACAATAAGCGATTATTATTTTTATTATTAAATCAGGAAGCACTTTTTAAATAAGGGTTAGTGGAAATATGAAACTCTCTCCAAACGGCACTGACAGTTGCATGAAGACAATGAGTAATGCATTAATGTTCGGTAAAGTTAACATGGGATATGCAATGAAGGCAGGTAAATAGAGTTGAGATACAAATCTGCAGTGGATGGCAGAATAGGCGTGGATGGCTGAATTGCCTATTTCCATCTTTCGGTTCCTATGGTATATATGGGCATGATAGGAAGTTGCCATGAACAATGATATATGTTTAAATACCTGTGCATGTATCCAGAACTGGCAACACAAGTGTAGGCAGTAAAATTAAATGAGTCGCTAGCAAGGCGTCCACAAAGTCAGAGAAATTATTGCTGCAGGCTTACATTGCCAGTGAACACAGTTCTTGTAGAAGCAGATGGTTGTCTGATGATTCAAGCAGCTGTAGACTGATGGTGGTGTCTCACAGGGCACAGCCATAACCCTATCAGCTGTCTGTAATGGGAGATTGTTAGCAGGGCGGTCTTGGAGGAGATGCAAGAAATTCAGTGAGGGCTGGGGGAACTGGTATGGGGGTGGGCAGGGCATGGCGAATGTGTGTCCAGGGGAGCACTCTCTGGCAGGTTGGGTCCACGCACGGCCGGCGCCATGTTGTATGGCGCAACCGCCGCAGGTCGTTGCTGTGCGCATGTGAGGCCACGGATTTGGCAATTCTACAGCCATTTATTTTGTGGAGTTTGAGCATTTTAAATGGCGCAGCTGCTAGCTCCTCACCGGTCGGAGGATCGGTGCTGCAAGGGCGCCGATGTTTCCCACGCAAAACACCATGGATCCTCTGCACATAGCCTCAAAATCGGAGAATCCTGCCTTTAGTTTTTACTATTAACTACAGTTGTGCTTGTAGTTTTTGTTGTTGTTCTTGTTGTGCTTCTTGTTGTTTTTGTTGTTGTTGTTGTTTCTGTTTTGCTTCTTGTGGTTTTAGTTGTTCTTGTTGCGCTCAATGACTGTTCCGTGTGGATAATTTGAGTCATTCTCAAATTTATTGGTGTCAGTGTCCTTTGTGGTATCTGATGTTTCATTGAGCGTTTCTTCTTGAGGATTGTGAGAATGATCTGATGTTGCATTGATCTTGCTGCCATCAGTCATTTGTGGTGGGTTTGATTCCTCTTCTTTGCTTCCTTGGTGCTCCTCTTCTGGAGTCATTCTGGAGTCATTTCTGGTTCATTTGAATCATCTTTAGTTTCTTGGTGCTCCTCTTCTGGAGTCAAAATCTTCAAGATTTCATTTTTTTGTGGGTAGTTTAGGGTAGATGAGGTTTCAATTGATGTGGTCTTACTAGACTCCTGAGTGGTTGTGCTTTGATTGTCAAGTTATTTTGTACAGACGAGCTGAGATCTGTCAGTCTCGCTGTGATCTTGCACATCTTTTATGGGAATTGTGATTTCTTCGTCACTTGTCTCACATACAGTGGGCAGACGTACATTGTAGAACATAGAACATTACAGCGCAGTACGGGCCCTTCGGCCCTTGATGTTGCACCGACCCATGAAACCATCTGAAGCCTATCCGACCTACACTATTCCATTTTCATCCATATGTCTATCCAGTGACCACTTAAATGCCCTTAAATTTGGCGAGTATAGAACATAGAACATCTTGTTGATTATGTGAGTTTGGTAGACTTTCATAGTCTGCTTCTGCTAGCTCAGATAAGGTTGATAGACGTCCATGGTCTTGTTCACGCATGGATTTCGCTCTGGAGTCTTTAGTTGCTTCCAGTTTGGAGTTTGTCAATGAGCTCTCTGTGGAGCCTTGCATCGCTCTCTGTGTGGTGTCTTTCATTCCTCTTTGTGTGGAGTCATGCAGTGTTCTCTCTGTGGAGTCGATCTGTGCTCTCTCAACGGAGTTGGTCAGTACTCTCTGTGTGGCATTGTTTTCTTCTTGGGTATTTGACAGGTTGGTGTCATCCAATGTATCGACGATCTGCCATTGCATCATGGCATTGGATTCATCTACCATGAGTAGAGTCGTGTTGAGCTTTTCAACCTTGTCGCTGATGCTATGATTAGCATATCCAAATAACTCAGCCATGTCTGAGTAGTATTTTTCGATAAACAAATCATCTTTTTTTGTTTTGGATTTATTATTGTTCTCTTCATGTTCAATGAACAAATCATCTTCTTTGGTTTTGGATTTGTCACTGTGCTCTTCACCTTGGGTGGTGCAAACTGCTTGTTCCAGGGTGCTGCAAAAGTCATGTTCAACTGCTGGTAGAGGTTCCGGCATTGTTGTGCCTTTTGAGGTTAAATTTGTTGGTTTTGTGCCTTTAACAGACTTGTTTGTGATTTTCGGGCATTTCCCCGTTAAGTTGGAATGGTCTGAGTCATCTGACATCATGACGCTCGTGAAGTAAAGCGTAGGAATCAATTGCGCATGTGCAAATCGATTTTCCTTTCTTGTGTGCTTTTTCGTAAACTGCGCATGTGCAGAACGACCTGCGCCCAAAACTTATTTTTTCAATTGCGCATCCGCAGCTGCGGTTTCCTGCGCATGCGCAGACCCAGATTTGCATCCTTTGTTCCCCGGGCAGTATAAAATGTGCTCAGGTGCCATTTTAACTTCTTCAGACCCATGGAAAAGAATCTTTTTGCTGTTTTTTCTTGTTAAAATCTTAAAGTTATTTTTTTCTTGCGATATGCACTTGTCAATCGCGATTTCAAGCGTTAAACCTTTCTGGTCTGATGATTGTCTGAGTTTCGCATCACTCATTCCCTGTGCAATTTGGTCTCCAAGCATTGAATGTCTTAAAGCCGCATTGTTACTGGTGTAACAGTAAACTTCAAATTTTTTTTAAGTATTACTTCTAATTTGGTGTTATTTTCACCTTTCAAGGAATTAAAGCAGTTATAGATTTCTCTAGCTTCATGTCCTGCTAGTAAAAGTGCTATTTTCATTTCGTCTGAGGCTGTGCTCAACTCATTAGCTACAATATATAGTTCGAATGTTTGTTTAAAAATATTCCATCTATGACTTAAGTTAGGGTTATTTTCAGCTGCGGTGGAGTTCCAAAGAGTTTTATCGACTCAGCGAAGTCTACCCACGTACAAGTTTTCTTCTGTTTTCAATCTTGCTTTGTCTGCATCTTGTGTAACCTTTCTAGTAAGCGTTCTGAAGTCATCGGGTACCATGTATTATTCCTTCTGTCTGAAATTATTCCTTGTGTCTGAATAAAGCTCGTAGTCTTCCAGTTGAAACAGATACTTTATTTCTATGAGTTTGTTCTCTCTCCAGCATTTACACTATGTCACATCTGAGCTGCCTGTCTGTGTCGTGCTCACCAGCTGCCGTTCCTGTGAAGAGTCTGTTGACGTCCTGTTTGTCTATGTATATGTACATCTCTGGTGTACCCTTTCGTGGTTACTTAGTGAAATGAAAATGAAAAATGAAATGAAATGAAAAATGAATTAAAATAGTTATACTATATTTACATTAACCCCTTGTGTATATACAGTGATGCATATCACTACACTCACCGCCGTGGTGTGGTGGACATTGTTATTGGTCGGTGGGCCCGGAGAGCAGGCAGTCGCCAAGGCAGACATCGGCATGGGAGAACCAAGTGAGGCGCCCCCCCCCATGTTGCGGTGTCCTCATGGCATGCATGGCACCACCTACACACCTCTCCACCACCCCCACCCCAGTAACCCTCCCAGCTCTGCCCCACCCCTCCACTGCCCCCACCCCAGCAGCCCCCCAACTCAATGCCACCCCTCTGCCACCCTCACCCACAATCAAACCATGCGTCATGTCTTGTGTCTTGCAGTCGTCTGGTGATGAGGCAGGGCCTTCTGGTGCCCCTCCCCCCCTGGCCAAAACCCAGGACACGTTGAGCGATGAGGCGGGATCGGACAGCAACGTGAGCCCCAAAATGCCAGTCCGCGACACTCCAGAGCACCAGTCCAGACATGACACTGACTTTCCGTCATAGCTGTCTCCAACACCCACCACCACCTCAGTTGGGCATTATAGTGAAGAGGCTCCTGGGACACTATCTGATGTGCATATCACATGCTTAACAGTACATCAGATGGAGGTAGGAACCCCCGAAGGGGTGGATGGTCGGAAAGTGGCCCGACCACAGGGACTAGCTGCCATCCAGATGGTTTGCGGGCTTCTGGAAACTGCTGTTCCAACAATGCTGGGGCAGGAGGCGATGTCAACCATGCGTGCTACCTGGGCCAACACTGAATGGGTGGTATCTGTGGCGGAGGCCTTGGGGAAGATGGGTCAAGATGTCCAAGGCCTGGGACACTCTGTGCGGGCGGTTGCCCAGGCACATGACAGGGCAGCCTGGTTACAGGCAGCTCTGTACCAGGGCCACCTGGACATTGCAGCGGTGCCCCAGAGCTTGGCCCAGTAATAAATGGTCATGGCTGAGGGTGCCAACAGCGTAGTCTGGGCATTGGCTGAGCTGAGCCAATCACAGAGGTACAGAAGTCCCTGTGCTCCATAGCGGTAGTCATTGAGGTCCTGATTGAGGTGAGAGCGGCCTCCAGGACTGGTAGCACGGAGTAGCCCAGGGGCCATCAGGCCACCCTGAGGGAGGAGGAAGTGGTGGGGCCCGTGCCGGTCACTCACGCAGGGGAGGTGCCAGAACACCACAGTGCCTCAGACACCACCCCCCCCTCCTGTCCCTGGCGCATCTGATGGGCAGTAGGCAAAACAGGGTGGCACCACGCAACCTGGAACACCTTAGAGACTATTGGGCCCGTTCAGGCAGCCTGAGGGGCTGGTTTAGCTCACTTGGCTAAATCGCTGGCTTTTAAAGCAGACCAAGCAGGCCAGCAGCACGGTTCGATTCCCGTACCAGCCTCCTCGGACAGGCGCTGGAATGTGGCGACTAGGGGCTTTTCACAGTAACTTCATTGAAGCCTACTCGTGACAATAAGCGATTTTCATTTTTTTTTCATTTCAAAGGGGACCCAGGTCCCCTGGCATAAATCACAGAAGGTCACCTCCACACCTGATGTACCACGTGGGGAACCACCTAGACATAGCATTAGGGCCTCTAAGGCAGAAAGGTTAAGTTGGCATGGTGCAGCACACAGGATAGCTTTCAGGGCTAGGGCATATATCTGTGGAAACATGTTAACATGTTCACAATAAACACCTGTTCACAAATGTTCCAACCTGCCTTGGTGGTCTCTCAGAAGAGAGTGAGGGGTGGGCTGGGCTAGGCTGGCTGCACAGAGGAAGCTTGGTGGGGGGGGCATTGTAGGTTAGCACGGGCCAGAATCCCCAGGTCAGCCACCGCACATCGCTCTGGATCCTGATCCCGGCCCTACTCCCTCCCTCTTCAACCCCCGGTGCGGGAGGGTGGACATGGGAAGGGATGGTCAACCGGTTGTGGGCAGGAGGAGAGGTGGGAGGGATGTTCGTGTTGCCGATGGCCAGGCCCATTAGTTGGTGAACCTGGAAGCGATTAGAGCGACTCATGCACGGTGACCCTGGCGCACACATTGTCGAACCTTCTGTGGCTACCCAGGTCCCATGCCCTGCCCATCCTGGCTCTCCTCCGCATCCTCCTCATCAGATGAGGTCTGGCATTCACCTTACTCCTCCAGCACGTCGCCCCTCTGCTGCACAATGTTGTGGAGAATGCAGCAGGCCACCACGATGTGGGAGATCTCCATCTGATGTACTGTTAAGCATGTGATATGCACATCAGATAGTGTCCCAGGAGCCTAGCGCTATACTGCAGGGTCCCTTGAGAGCAGTCAAGGCACATGTTCCGCATCTTCAGGATGCTGATGCACCCCTCGAACATGAATGAAATGAAATGAAAATTGCTTATTGTCACGAGTAGGCTTCAATGAAGCTACTGTGAAAAGCCCCTAGTCGCCACATTCCGGCGCCTGTCCGGGGAGGCTGGTACGGGAATCGAACCGTGCTGCTGGCCCGCTTGGTCTGCCTTAAAAGCCAGCGATTTAGCCTTGAGAGCTAAACCAGCCCCAGTCATGACCCAGGTCTGAGGCCTCTGGATAGGCATCATTAGCTATGACTGCAGCAGAAAACCCCTATTGTTCAGTGCCCAACCCCTCACCTGGGGGTGCATCTCGAAGGTATCGGGAACGTTCGATTGTGCCAAGATGAAGGCATCGTGCATGCTGCCTGGATATTGGGAGCAGATGTGCATGATGTGCATCTCGTGGTCACACACCAGCTGTACATTTATGGAGTGGAATCTCTTTCAGTTTGTGAAGGCCAGCCCCTTGTGCGCTGCTGCTCATAGCGGGACATGCATCCCATTGATCGCTCCTTGGACCTGGGCATCATGGCGATAGCGGTGAACTCCGCTGCCCAGGCAACCGGGTGGGCTCGGTCCACTTTGAAGTTGATATATTGTGCCGATCAGGCATATAGAGTTCCGTGATGGTGCAGGTCCATCTGTGCATCGAGGTCTGCAAGATCCCAGACAGGTCCACACTAGGCGCCTGGAAGAACCGCATGGCAAAAGAGTTCAGGGCGACCATCACCTTGACGGCTATCAGTAATGTGTGCGTCCCCCCCTCAGAGTGAGTGATGGAATATTCTCCATTTAACTGGTTGAATGCAGCTCCACTTGATTGGCACCAAGAAGCTCAAAACCTCCTGGACAAAGCGGCCCACTTCTTTGGCACCACATCCACCACCTTAAACATTCACTCCCTCCACCACTGGTGCTCAGTGGCAGCAGTGTGTACCAACTGCAAGATGCACTGGACCAACTCACCAAAGCTCCTTCAACAGCACCTTCAAAACCTGCCACCTCTACCACCTTGAAGAACAAAACAGGAGATGGTGGGAATACCAGCACCTGGAAGCCCCCTCCAAGCCACACACCATTGTGACTTGGAACTGTATCGTCGTTCCTTCACTGCTCCTGGGTCAACAATGTGGAAATACCTTCTGAACAGCACTGTGAGTTTACAGACACCACATGGACTGAAATGGTTCAAGAAGTGATACCCACATCCTGTGAAAGATTAAGTTATAAAAGAGAGAACTGAGTTCAAAAAACTTTGAATGTACGAAGAACCACTCAAAGTAAACTCTAACAGACTGTCCACACTGTGCACCAGTGATTATTGGCTACCACACTGTCAGAATATGCAGATGTTGGGCAGCACGGTAGCATTGTGGATAGCACAATTGCTTCACAGCTCCAGGGTCCCAGGTTTGATTCCGGCTTGGGTCACTGTCTTTGCGGAGTCTGCACATCCTCCCCGTGTGTGCGTGGGTTTCCTCCGGGTGCTCCAGTTTCCTCCCACAGTCCAAAGATGTGCAGGTTAGGTGGATTGGCCATGGTAAATTGCCCTTAGTGTACAAAATTGCCCTTAGTGTTGGGTGGGGTTATTGGGTCATGGGGATAGGATGGAGCTGTTGACCTTGGGTAGGGTGCTCTTTCCAAGAGCCGGTGCAGACCTGATGGGCCAAATGGCCTCCTTCTGCACTGTAAATTCTATGATAATCTGTTTTTCAACACAGGAAATGGTAAGCGCATATATGAAGGAATGAAAAAATGTTTCATCAGGAAATGGCTCTGAGAAAAACAAAGGCAGCATCACTGACCACAATGAAACATTGTAGAGATAGGTGATATGCCACCTTAAGTTGTGCTCAAGGGAGAACAGTGTCACCAAGGAAGCCCCAGATACCATAGAAAGCCTACCTGTCACAGAAGAGCTGCATATCTAATCTACAGTGGAAGAACATAACAAAGCTATTGACACACTTGCCATTGGAAAACTCCAGGTACTGATGCTATACCAGCTGAACTCTTCAATCACTAGCAACCGACACTCCAGCATGAACTCCTCTGTCTGCTGAAGGCAGGAAAAATGCCCCAGGATATGGTCAATGTAATTACGACCTGTACAAGAACACGGACGATCAGAGCCATTATAACAACTGTCCAGAAATCTCCCTGAAGAACAGCATTGAAAAGATATAGGCCCATATTACTCTTGTCACACTGCAGATGCAGGCTGAGCGAATCTATCTCGAATCCCAATGGGGATAGGAGACTGCTGTATATTGCCTTCATCAATTTTCACCAAAACATTTGAACACATAAACAGTGGCAGTCTATTTAACCTGCTGAATAAAATTGGCTGTCCACCCAAGATGCTCAATGTGATCTCCTCTTTACATGATAACGTGATGGTAAGGTCCGCTATGATGTGGCTCTGTTAAAACGCTTTGTGATCTGCATTGGGGTCAAACAGGGTTGTCTTCTAGCATCAACACATTATTGTGTTATGTTCCAATCTTTGCTGGTGTCATATGCCTTCAGATCAGCTACAGAGGGTGTCCACTTACCTGAATTGACAGAAAGCTGTTCATCTTTGCTCGCATGGGATCCAAAACGAAGGTGTGCCAAGTCCTCATCAGAGAATTGATCTAGGATGATGATTTCACACCAACATCACATTCTGAAGAATACCTGCAGCAGAAAAGAGACAGACTCTCAAGAGTTTGCTTTGACCATCAGCACCAGGGAGACAAATGTCATAGTCCAGGTTCTGCCAGCAGTGACCTTGTGATGTTGGAGGTTGTGATAGTTTCACATATCTTGGCTCTACTATCACCAACAATCTGTCACTTGATGCTGATATCAAGACACGCATTGCCGTGCCCAAGCTGAGTAAGAGAGTGTGCAGTGACACCAACCTGAGTGAGGACACCAAACTGCAAATCTACCCAACTTGTGCTGAGATTGAACAATATAAACCAGACAGGAGAAAAGGATGAACAGTTTCCACCTTCACTGTCTCGGATGTATCCTCAGCAGCCCTTGGCAGAACAAGGCCACCAACCCAGAGTTATTGGAGTGTGAAAATTACATCAGCATATGCTCACTGCTCAGCCAATGACATATTTTTTGTCATCAGAGGGATGACAGTCATATATCCGTAGATCTTCCGTATGGTGAATTGGCCATTGGGCCATAACCTCCTTGGCACCCACACCTCTGCACCAAGGACACCTGCCAGCAAGATATCACTTTGGTGGATATTGACATTGACAACTGGGAGTCGCTTCATGAGTCGCTGACAGTCAGGAGGATGACTGTTTGGAACAGCATTGGAAGAAAGTAGCAGACACAAACAGTTGACCGAAAAGGGGGCTCAGAGAAAACTGAGGCCAATGAATGTTACACTTTCTCAGTCCACTGTCTTCCTCTGCCAAGCTGGAGTGGACCTCCAGCACCCACCAGACGATGCTGAACAAAGAGTTGGCCAGCAAGCGCAAACCATTGTGATAGAAGGTGATCACCGGTTTTTTTCTGGGGTATTCTGAATTCAGAAACATCTTGTGGTGTATTTCTGTGCATCACTATAAGACACTTTATACCTCCCAGTGAATGATGGCACAGGAATCCAAACAAGAGGTTTTTATGTGTCGTCAAGCCAGCAACTGTAACACTCGGGAAAAAAAGGATTGTGTGTATGCTGAAGCATGAGATTAAACTGCGTCTTAAATTCACGAAGGTGGATCTGGTATTATTTATAATCCACATCTATTTTTCTTTTCTGAAAGCATTGTGTCAATTGATTAATACTGCAGTTTCTGTTCCGGTTTATCGTTACAGGACATAGGACCTTAGGAAATAGAAGAATTTTGATGGGAAACTTTGAAGCTACATTTTATGTTGGGTTTCACGCAGTAAGAATACTGTTACTGGCAGGTTATCTTCTGTGGTCAATTGTAGAAAAACTAACTGTGTAGTATAGGCTATGAATTGCACAACATGTTACAAAGCAGTGTAGACCAAAGAGATGTTATAAAATGCAGCAACAAAACTCGAATGATTGGAAGTCTGAGATGTGTAATATGGGACGCTCTGGAATTCCCATTTTCCCAGTCTTTGGAGGAACCTGGGTGTAGGAACTTTGTCCGGACCCAGTGAACCTCAATTAGATCAGTGGCAGAAGACCTGGCCAGACCCATGTCCACAAGCCAGTAATTGCAAAAAATGACTTTTTAGGGTCAATGAGTGTAAAGTGTATGCAACTGATACACATTGCAGGAGACTGCATTCATGTGAATGAGTCCTCTTAGCTTAATTGATCTTATCAAATCATGAAATGTTTGTTGGATTTCTGCTGCCATCTGTGCAGGTGGGAGAGGAGTTGGTGTTGTCAAGCACTGCCATTTCATATATCATTTACACAGAACACCTTCACGTCCTGACAGTGAGAGGGCCCTTTAAGTAACTGCATAGCGTAAAGCCCAATAAGGTCTCTACTTCCTACAGAAGCTAACAAAATTTGGCATGTCTGCATCAACTCTCACAAACTTCTACAAATGTGCCATAGAGAGCATCCTATCTGGCTGTATCACAGCCTGGTATGGCAACTGCTCGGCCCAAGATCACAAGAAACTGCAGAGTGTGGTGAACTAAACCCAGTGCAAGCTTGTCACCCTCCCATTGATTCTGTCTTCACCTCCTGCTGCCTCAGGAAGGCAGACAGCATTGTCAGAGACCCCTCAAACCTGAGTTTTGCCCTCTTCCAGACCCTTCCATCAGGCAGAAGGTACAGAAGTCTGAACTCCCGCACATTCAGACATAGGAACAGCTTCTTCCCCACAGCTACAAGACTCCTCAACAACTCCCCCTCGGACTGATCTGTTCCCTGGAAGAACATTATTCACGATGCCCTATGCAGCTCTTGGGCGCGATTCTCCCCTCCTCACGCCAGGTGGGAGAATCGCGGGAGGGCCGGGCGACTCACGACACGCCCCCCCTGGTGCCCCCTCAGATTCTCCCAACCCCCGCTCGGAAGAATCGGCGCTCGCCAATATTCACGGCGACCGGCGATTCTCCGACCCGGATGGGCCGAGCGGCCTGCCGTTCGTGACCGGTTCATGACGGCGGCAACCACACCGGGTCGCTGCCATCGTAAACATGGTGCCAAAAGCTGGTTTGAAGCTTGTGGGGGGCGGAGAGGGGAGTGAGCACCATGGCCGTGCTCGGGAGGGGACTGGCCCGCGATCGGTGCCCACCGATCGTCGGGCCGGCGTCTCAAAGGAACGCACTCTTTCCCCTCCGCCGCCCCACAAGATCAAGCCGCCACGTCTTGCGGGGCAGCGGAGGGGAAGACGGCAACCGCGCATGCGCGTTGGCGCCGGCCAACCTGTGCATGCGCAGCTGACGTCATTAGGCGCCGCCGCGTTATTCTCGGTGCGCCGGGCCTTGACGCCAGCGACAAGGCCCGGCAGCTGAGAATAATGGAGCGCTGGTCCTAGCCCCCCAGGTGGGGGTGAATAAGGTGAGAGGAGCGGCTTCCGAGTTCACGACGGCCTTCTCAATTTTTCGCGGGAGTGGAGAATTCCTCCCCTTGTTCATGTATTTGCTTTGTATGCCCCTTGTTTGGCACTGTAATCAATCACTATTTGTCGATGTGCTATTTGTCGATGTACTCTGTTGATTGTTCTTTTTGTCTACTATGTATGTGCTGTGTAAATTCCCTTGGCCGCAGAAAAATACTTTTCACTGTACTACAGTACATGTGACAATAAAATCAATCAATCAATATTCAAATTCTTCCAGCATTATGGTTGTAAGGACCACTCTAGATCAGTAGAACAGGCGTATCGACATTTACATTATCCCCTCTTGTGCAGCAAATGCACAATAGAACTTTGTGTTTATATTGACGAGCGTAATATTGGGCTGAGTTCTCCGCCACCCACCTCGAGTAGCGGAGTTCCCGATGTGGTGGAGAATTCAGCACTGGGCAAAAAATGGGATCGACGCCGAGCCTGTTCCGATGCGCTAGTCCCCCACTGGCGGTGGGGGTTCACGTCCACACCAGCGGGAGGATGCAAACGGGTCATTTAGACCCACGTATATCCTATCAATGGGCCGGGGACCATGTTCTCCAAGCCTATGTGAATCTCTGGTCCTCTGGGCCCGGATTCACGTGGATGAGAATTGGTCCAGTTATTTACAAATATGACCTTGATGCAGTTGGCTTCACAGTGGGAAGAGGGGGTAACCCTTTAAGGGAGTTGCCCCCAAATTCCAACGGAGGGCCACCCTGACTCCCACAATGCAAATCCTGCCAATCCCACCCCCACCAGCTCCCCCAACAGAGACAACCCCATGAGAGAGACCCCACCAGGACACGCCAATTACAAAGAACCTCATCAGAGACCTCCATGAGAGAGAGACCCCCACCAGATCCCCCAAATACAGAGACCCCCCACCAGAGGCCCCCACCACAGACCCCCCCCCCACAGGAGAGACCCCAACCAAAGACCCCCCTAAAGAGAAACCCCCACCTGGAAGCTTGAAAGCAGTCCAGACAGAGGTAATTGAAAAAAGATCATAGCTTTAAAACGCACCTGTGTAATACATCTGTTGGCATAAGATGTAGCACCTGTAAATTCCTGTAAAGAGAAAACCACTCAGCTGTGTTTAAATGTCCTCAAATCTTTTATCTGTAAGGCTTTTATTCATATCTCTGTGAAATTGCTTTAACTAGGCTGTGATTGACAGCTTCCACACACATCCAGCTGTCTGCATTATTTAATTCATCTTCCTTCAGGCTTGAGTGGCTTTCAGGTAGTCAGCTGTGAAACTAACAGTAATGTTTATAAACATCTAACTATGATTGAAAGCTCCTGACCCACATGAAAAACAGTTAAATGCTTTCTGCAGAGAAAAAGGGGAAGTTAGAGCACTTAAAGCATTTAACCGGTTAGTTTCACAACTGATTACTTGCCTACTTCCTTTAAAGTCAGCTTGCTTTCCTTAACAACCGCTTTTGAATCGCCTCGCTCCTCAACCCAAAGACTAGTCTCTCTTGGAAGGTATAATTTAATACATCACCAAATTCACAGTGCTTAGCCAATCTTTTCAGTGTAGCTACAAGCTGTGCAGTCAATTCCCCTTCTTGGTTTCGCTTGTGAAATGTAAACCTTTCTGCAATGAAATAGAGGTTTTGGTGAGCAGTGGCCCCACAATATTTCCACCATTCCTTTGTATGTTTCCATGCCTGGCTTTTACCGGTTGTACCAGACTTCTGAGGAGGTTAAATGCTCCCCCCCCCCCCCATTATAGTCAGGCATGTTGGGGCTTTTAAACCTTTGCTATCTCGTTGGCTTAAACAAAATGTTCTTTATTCGAGCTCCATTGCTCTGTATCCAATGGTCCCATGGTGCCAAACACTACTGCCATTTTTCTCCATGGAAGAACCTGTGTGCTTGAAGTGCCACGAATCTTTAGTATCGCCTTGCTTCCTTTCTCCCAAGATAACGCACAACCTGATTTCAACCTGTTTTTCTTTGCGTTTTACAACACCACCAGCTCTAAATTTGTTGCTGCAGAGTAATTATTACTCATGGCTACTGAGTTTGTTCCAGGCGGAGCACAGTCTCTTCAAAGCTATTTTTATTCAAATGTTTTTTTTGTTCCTCGGGGTAGCTATAACTATTATTCTACTTCCTCGGCACCAGTTTTTGTGTGGCGACGATTTTTCTAAATTTCAATTATAGACGCTGACGGTAGATTAACAATGCCAGAGACATTACAGGTAGGTTATCAATTCTAGTTATATATGGTGCAAATGGGTTACCAAATTCAGTGATAGATACCGAAGGTAGCATATCAATATCACTTATAAACACTGCGGGCATTGTTTTGATCAATGACAATTATAGTCACGGTGTCATCAGCATCAGTTATATTCACTGAAGGTGCGCATCAACAATATCACTTGTTAGCTTAATACAAGAAAATATATAATATGTTTTTTCATAACAGATATTACAGGAATATTAAATGATTGTAAATATGTTAATATAGAACCTTAGTTAGGCCACACTAGGAATACAGTATTCAATTCTGGTCACCATTCTACCAGAAGGATGTGGAGGCTTTAGAGAGGGTGCAGAAGAGATTTACCAGCATGTTGCCTGGTATGGAGGGCATTAGCTATGAGGAGAGGTTGAATAAATTCAATTCGTTCTCACTAGAAAGACCGGGTTTGAGGGGCGACCTGATAGAAGTCTACAAAATTATGAGTGGCATAGACAGAGTGGATAGTGAGAGACTTTTTCCCAAGGTAGAGGGGTCAATTATTAGGGGGCATAGATTTAAAGTGTGAGGGCAAGGTTTAGAGGAGATGTACGAGGCAAGTTTTTTACACAGAGGGTAGTGGGTGTCTGGAACTCGCTGCCGGAGCAGGTGGTGGAAGCAGGGACGATAGTGGCGTTTAAGGGGCATCTTGACAAATACATGAATAGGATGGGAATACAGGGATACGGAACCCAGAAGTGTAGAAGATTGTAGTTTAGATGGGAAGCATGGTCGGCGCAGGCTTGGAGGGCCAAAGGGCCTGTTCCTGTGCTGTACTTTTCTTTGTTTCTTTGTATAACTAAAACATATTATTTGTTGATGAAAATGAATGTGTTGTTGCATATAATTATTAACATTTTGCATTGTTTGCAAGGCTCTTCATGTGAAAGATGTGATTTTGAAGCTGGATTCTGTAACTGGTCTAATGATCTGGAGTCAAGGACGAAATGGACCAGGATGAGTAGTGCCAGCGGCATTGGGTCAATGGGTGACCACATAGGAAATCAGTCAGGTATGGAATTGTGAAAATTTACTATCTTGATTTCAACTAGCGCCTAAAACTAGTTGAAGTAGAAAAACAAATTCCATGGATAGATTAACAAGGGCCAGGTGGTTGATAAGAATATGTCTTATTTGTGTTGAGTATCTGCAAGATCACAGTAAAAATAGCTTGTATTGCTTTTTCAATCATCGTCTTTTTAAGTTCTGCTCTTGCCTCAAATTTATTCCTGTTTATTTGACCATTATCTCCATATGGTTTTGGCTGAAGTCTCTGTTGAATTGTTTGAGTTGTGGTTTATATTAGAAATTCGATTATAGGAACAGTGCCCTGTAAATCGCTGGCGCGTGCTTTAGATTTGTGGGATATTTGCTTCAAAGGTAACAGAAGATAAAGTATGTCTGTTGAACTGAATGCTGGAAAGGAAGGCAGCTTAAAAGTTATCAATTAATTGAAGCTATCACCAAGGCTTTAGGCCGTGGATTTCCCCGGCTAATTTGGCCATTGCATTTCCTAAACTAAAGGATTTATGAAATAAACGGAGTTAATTAACGTTTAGGTTAATTGAATTTGGAAGATCTGTGTTTATACTGTGGGCATTTCTCCCTAGTAAGAGAAGCCATTATTTCAAACTCATGCTCGAAGGTAAAACCAGATGGAACACAGAGATATTCGCCTAGAAATGTGATGGCACCATATCCACTTCTCAGGCATAGAATGGCAGTTAAGCATCAAATATGTGCACCTACATTTCCTGGTATATGCTCATCAACTGTTCTTTGGTAGCCAAAGCCCTTGATTCCAGAATTTGAGCCCTTTAAAGCATAGCTCCCAGAAGGAAGAACTGGGAACACACAAATATTGGTCTGAATGGTTTGGGCTCTCCTATCCTAGTTCCTGAATAGTTGTTCTCGGTGATTCATAGCACGATGACCCTTCCTCTAGCCGAGCTTCTAAATTGCACAAGGTGCTAGTTCTAAGCTGGTGCTTCTGGGGGCTGAGATCAAGTTAAGGTTTATCCCCAGGACGGCTGGTTTCTTCCTCCTGAGATGACAGAAGTATCTCGCATCCTCAGTACCTGAAATAAAAGAGAGGGACATGGTTAGCTTTTAGTGCATAGGAAGCAAAGACAAAGATAAATGACTGGTGAAAGAAATTGTCATCCAGTTTTGGATGAGAAGGAGAAATCAGGACAAGGTGACATGTTATCAGCTGCCTTGGCCATAACTCTACTTCAGCCCTTGATGAGAAGCCACTTTCTTCCAGGGCGGTGAGTGTATGCAGGTCAGTTCAGCCTCTTCTGAGGGCAGCCTTCTTTCTGGAATTGTACGTGGCCTTCTCCTGCAAAAAAAAGAATGGAGTGTACTCATAACATAATGGTGAGGCTTTTAGAGGTTGTACCTCTCATGGTGAAGTCGGGTGGAAGATATGAAGTGTAGGGAAATGAGGGTTGCAGTCGGAGTGAGTGTGTGAGTCTGAGATGAAGGAGGAGTGAAGTACGGTGCAGTGATCCCAAAAAAGTAAAAGAATGCAGTGGAGGGGAGTGTTGATTGGTGATACTGTAGGTGGTGGGGCTGTGAGAAGAGACAAAAGGAGCAGTATTCTTAACTTGACAAAAATAAATTGTGACCATGAATCTCACTTAGTGCATGACGTGTCATCTGGCTTCCTGCTTGGTAATTCGACTCAAAAAGAGTGAATTCATTCACTCAGCAAATTGAGGGCAACGTAACAGAAGGTGAGGGAATAAAATTCATTTTGATCCAAACTGTATTAAATATATGACATTTTGGCAACCGAGTCGGGATCATTCATCCCCAGACCGACGCTGGGAGTGAAGTCTCTGACAGATCTATCATGCTGAGGTAAAAGGTGGAATTAGGAATTTATCTGCTCGCTCAGCTTGTATTTGTCAGAATTCTGAAATCTAACTTTCTCACAACACCGAGATGTGAACTTTTATTTTGAAGAATTAAAATTGAAACTAAATTGGTTACCGATAGGAATCTAGGCATACTTCACCCAGGAGGCATTTTGGTCGGAAAGTAGTGGCAAGTTATTATCAGTGAAAGGGATAAAACAGCAGTTCATTCAGCACTGAAAATCAGATTTATAAGAAGGATTAGACTGACTGATGTGGACATTACTGGGGAAAATGTATAACACTGAGTAAAAGGTAGTGCACATATACAACCAGACAGCAAAGGAAAGATCAAAGTCCCTGGTTGTAATTGATGCCGCACTTTGTTAGCTGGCTTGCCGAGAACAGGTTTCTTCATTCCTGATACTTTCACTCAAGGGACATTGCCCAACCACTGAACTTATCTCATAATTCAAATAAAGCACAAGCATTATTCAAATTCCTTGGAAAGCTAAAGAGAACTTTGTGCAAAGTGGCCTGTACAACAGTTTCGCTTTGGTGCAGAACCTTGCAGTGTTTTCCTATGTTTAAAGATGATATGTAAATGCAAGTTTTCTGTTCAGTTGCAAGTATTTAACAGTATTTCCAATGAAATGCCTCAAATTATTTACGCAGATTTCCAAAAGAAAATAAGGACGGGATTCTCTGAGCCTCCACGCTGCAATCACACTTGCTGCGGGGGCGGAGAATGGGCGTCAGATCCGTGATCGGGTCCGGATAATCGCCGCCAATTGCGCGCATGCAGTCGATGCGACACCAATTGGGAGCCATTGAAAGAGGCCCCCGTGACAATTCTCCGCTGGCAACTGGCCGAGTTCCTGCCGCCGTGGTTTTCTCATGGTTCCACCCAGCAGGAGCTCAGGTTGGTGGCTGTGGACTTAGTCCGCAGGCTCCCTGGTGAGGGGGCAGGGGGGTCCGTCACCGCGGGGGGCGGGAATCTCTCATCCCACCAGCAGCGCACCACCATACGTGTGTTTCCTGGTGGAGTGGAGCAGCTTCAATGGGAAATCCCATTGACAGCGGTGGGAGCAGAGAATGGCCCGCCACCTCCTGCCATTGGCTGGGAGGACAGAGAATCCCGCCTTCAATGGTTCGTGATTATTCCAAGGAAAGGAGGGCGGAATTGTCTGTGTGTTTTCTGGCGGCAAAGGTTGCTCGCCACTGGCTGCTGGCAGGAGCCTCTGATTTCTCCGATGTCTATGGTGTTTTGTGTGGCTTGCCCATCCTGTCTCCAGGCAACCTGCCGGGGGGTGGGTTGCCTTTAATGTACCAGACGTTCCCACCAGCGGGAAGGATGGGAAAATCCCACCTCTTGGACAAGTAGACGATATGGATATTGCTCCCCTAACTTTCGATTTTTCACTGACTAAGACTATGACTTTAAAGGTGCTAAAACAATACCAATAGAAAAACCTACTCATAAAAAGATAAACTAAGTCATTTTGGCATGTTACTCTGATGGAAAAAAACTGCCACAGGCTGATTGGGGAGAGAGAATTAGATAGATTTTTTTGTTTTGAAGAGGCTTAGCAACAGGTTCCTGGAGAAGATTCAGCTGGATCTTTAACTTCCACTGACAGAATCCAAAGTAAAACTAAAATGGAACCTCCTTGCCCTGAAAATCATTTTAATTGGATAATATTCAATCACCACCTGTTATTGGGCAGAGCACAGCCTTTCGGGCCAATTCATTGGCCAAATCTTCCTCAAGAAACTAAGGAAATTCAACATGTCCACATTGACTCTTACCACCTTTTACAGATGCACCAAAGAAAGCATCCTATCTGGCTGCACCATAGACTGATATGGCAACTGCTCAGCCCAAGATCGCAAGAAACTTCAGAGAGGCGTGAACACAGCCCAGTCCATCACACGAACCTGCCTCCCATCCATTGACTCCATCTACACCTCCCACTGCCTGGGTAAAGCAGGCAGCAAAATCAAAGACCCCTCTCACCTGGCTTACTCACTCTTCCAACTTCTTCCATTGGGCAGGAGATACAAAAGTCTGAGAACACGCACGAACAGATTCAAAAACAGCTTCTTCCCCGCTGTTACCAGACTCCTAAACAAGCCTCTTATGGACTGACTTGATTAATATTACACCCCTGTATGCTTCACCCGATGCCGGTGTCCACGTATTTATATTGTGTACCTTGTGTTGCCCTATTACGTTTTATTTTTCTTTTCTTTTTATGTACTTAATGATCTGTTTGAGCTGCTCGCAGAAAATACATTTCACTGTACCTCGGTACACATGACAATACACATATCCAATCCAATCAAACCGAGCCCAGCCAATCTCTATCATTGGTATCGGTCCACAATTTAAATCAGCACAGCCTTCTGGATCCTTCCATTTGAATTAAAGGCACAGGTCATAGCTTTCTACTGCTTAAATGAAAAGAGCAGGCTGCCTTAAAGTCACATGTCCATAAATCATCCATTAATCAAAAATGTAACGGCAAAAATAAAAGAAAGGGAAAATAAGGGAACAAACAGGAAAGACCCTTACAACATGGTGAGAGTGAACTACCCAAATCCTTGCTCCCTTCCCATCTACCCATAAGCAGTAGGCTTTTGAAAGACAGATGTGAGTGTTTCTTAATCCCGGAGTGTGTGGATAATTTGAATAACCAGCAGCAAGCTTTTCATGGATTTAAATAAAGAGAATTGTTTATTCATGCACTCGCCCTGAAATCTAATGCCAGGGGACTCACTCACACAGTAACACAGACAAACACACTCAAGGAAAGCAAAGTTGAAAAGAATAGTGCTCTTTTACAAGCTACAAGCAAAAGAATAGTCCATAATTCACGGTCATAATTTAGCACGGATCTGAGCGTAACAGGTAAATCATGCAAGGGCCCAAAACGAGGCTCCGTGCCGGGCTGATCACGAGATCCAGATCTGCATATTGAAATCAGCCTAGGGCTCATTTAAATGCCCCAATGCCTGATTTACCTGGTGCCCGGGACTCAACAGCCGCGCCTATGAGACCTCTCCAGAGCACCTTTTAACACTGGTCCACACAAACATGGACCAGACAATGGTACCTCTTGGGGTCTTGCAGGGGAGACCCTGGGTGGTCGGGGATAGGGCCAGGTACTGCCCTGGCACTCTGCCTGGCGCCTGGGCACCATGGCACTGCCAGCCTGGCACCCTGGCATCACCACCCGGGCATCAGCACCCGGGCACCCTGGCAGTCCAGGCAGTAGGTTGAAAAATCACTGCAGTGGGGAGGATTCTCCATTCCGGTGACTAAGTTCTCTTGCCAGATTAGAATTGCTCCTGGTTGGCACTGGTACGAGGAATGGTGCCCAGGAGCAAGTCCCTCTCCCTTGCCATGTAAATTTATTTTAGCGGACGGCCCGATAACGAAGCCCAGTGGCTGGACCCCCTTCGCCTCGCAATGCAAATCCTACACACCCCTGCTGACAAGTAGGGGCATCCTGCCCCCCACCACCACAGGGATTATAGGTTTTGTCCCCCCCCCCCCCCCCCCCCCATGCACCAACAGCCTAAGAATATAAGAACATAAGAACATAACTAGGAGCAGGAGTAGGCCATCTGGCCCCTCGAGCCTGCTCCGCCATTCAATTAGATCATGGCTGATCTTTTGTGGACTCAGCTCCACTTTCTGGCCCGAACACCATAACCCTTAATCCCTTTATTCTTCAAAAAACTATCTATCTTTACCTTAAAAACATGTAATGAAGGAGCCTCAACTGCTTCACTGGGCAAGGAATTCCATTGATTCACAACCCTTTGGGTGAAGAAGTTCCTCGTAAATTCAGTCCTAAATCTACTTCCCCTTATTTTGAGGCTATGTCCCCTAGTTCTGCTTTCACCCGCCAGTGGAAACAACCTGCCCGCATCTATCCCTTCATAATTTTAATGTTTCTATAAGATCCCCCCTCATCCTTCTAAATTCCAACGAAACAGTCCCAGTCTACTCAACCTCTCCTCATAATCCAACCCCTTCAGCTCTGGGATTAACCTAGTGAATCTCCTCTGCACACCCTCCAGTGCCAGTACGTCCTTTCTCAAGTAAGGAGACCAAAACTGAACACAATACTCCAGGTGTGGCCGCACTAACACCTTATACAATTGCAACATAACCTCCCTAGTCTTAAACTCCATCCCTCTAGCAATGAAGGACAAAATTCCATTTGCCTTCTTAATCACCTGTTGCACCTGTAAACCAACCTTCTGTGACTCATGCACTAGCACACCCAGGTCTCTCTGTACAGCGGCATGCTTTAATATTTTATCGTTTAAATAATAATCCCGTTTGCTGTCATTCCTACCAAAATGGATAACCTCACATTTGTCAACATTGTATTCCATCTGCCAGACCCTAGCCCATTCACTTAACCTATCCAAATCCCTCTGCAGACTTCCAGTATCCTCTGCATTTTCGCTTTACCACTCATCTTAGTGTCATCTGCAAACTTGGACACATTGCCCTTGGTCCCCAACTCCAAATCATCTATGTAAATTGTGAACAATTGTGGGCCCAACACGGATCCCTGAGGGACACCGCTAGCTACTGATTGCCAACCAGAGAAACACCCATTAATCCCCACTCTTTGCTTTCTATTAATTAACTAATCCTCTATCCATGCTACTACTTTACCCTTAATGCCATGCATCTTTATCTTATGCAGCAACCTTTTGTGTGGCACCTTGTCAAAGGCTTTCTGGAAATCCAGATATACCACATCCATCGGCTCCCCGTTATCTACTGCACTGGTAATGTCCTCAAAAAATTCCACTAAATTAGTTAGGCATGACCTGCCCTTTATGAACCCATGCTGCGTCTGCCCAATGGGACAATTTATATCCAGATGCCTCGCTATTTCGTCCTTGATGATAGATTCCAGCATCTTCCCTACTACCGAAGTTAAGCTCACTGGCCTATAATTTCCTGCTTTCTGCCTACCTCCTTTTTTAAACAGTGGTGTCACGTTTGCTAATTTCCAATCCACCGGGACCGCCCCAGAGTCTAGTGAATTTCAGTAAATTATCACTAGTGCATCTGCAATTTCCCTAGCCATCTCTTTTAGCACTCTGGGATGCATTCCATCAGGGCCAGGAGACTTGTCTACCTTTAGCCCCATTAGCTTGCCCATCACTACCTCCTTAGTGATAACAATCCTCTCAAGGTCCTCACCTGTCATAGCCTCATTTCTATCAGTCGCTGGCATGTTATTTGTGTCTTCCACTGTGAAGACCAACCCAAAAAACATGTTCAGTTCCTCAGCCATTTCCTCATTTCCCATTATTAAAACTCCCTTCTCATCCTCTAAAGGATCAATATTTACCTTAGCCACTCTTTTTTGTTTTATATATTTGTAAAAACTTTTACTGTCTGTTTTTATATTCTGAGCAGGTTTACTCTCATACTCTATCTTACTCTTCTTTATAGCTTTTTTAGTAGCTTTCTGTTGCCCCCTAAAGATTTCCCAGTCCTCTAATCTCCCAGCAATCTTTGCCACTTTATATGCTTTTTCCTTTAATTTGATACTCTCCCTTATTTCCTTAGATATCCACGGTCGATTTTCCCTCTTTCTACCGTCCTTCCTTTTTGTTGGTATAAACCTTTGCTGAGCACTGTGAAAAATCGCTTGGAAGGTTCTCCACTGTTCCTCAACTGTTCCACCATAAAGTCTTAGCTCCCATTTTACCTCAGCTAGTTCTTCTCTCATCCCCTTGTAATCTCCTTTGTTTAAACACAAAACACTAATATTTGATTTTACTTTCTCACCCTCCATCTGTATTTTAAATTCCACCATATTGTGATCGATCCTTCCGAGAGGATCCCTAACTATGAGATCATGAATCAATCCTGTTTCATTACACAGGACAAGATCTAGGACCGCTTGTTCCCTCGTCGGTTCCATTACATACTGTTCTAGGAAACTATCGCGGATACATTCTATAAACTCCTCCTCAAGGTTGCCTTGACCGACCTGGTTAAACCAATCGACATGTAGATTAAAATCCCCCATGATAACTGCTGTACCATTTCTACATGCATCAGTTATTTCTTTGTTTATTGCCTGCCACACCATAACGTGACTATTTGGTGGCCGATAGACTACTCCTATCAGTGACTTTTTCGCCTTACTATTCCTGATTTCCACCCAAATGGATTCAACCTTATCCTCCATAGCACCGATGTCATCCCTTACTATTGCCCGGATGTCATCCTTAAATAAGAGAGCAACACCACCTCCCTTACCATCCACTCTGTCCTTCCGAATAGTTTGATACCCTCGGATATTTAACTCCCAGTCGTGACCATCCTTTAACCATGTTTCAGTAATGGCCACTAAACCATAGTCATTTACGATGATTTGTGCCATCAACTCATTTACTTTATTCCGAATACTACGAGCATTCAGATAAAGTACACTTGTGTTGGTTTTTTTACCTCTGTTTTGAATCTTAACATCTTTAGTTTTATTCCTTTTGTTATTACTGGGCCTATTCACTGAGCTCCCCTCAGTCACTGTACCTTGTACTGTCGCCCTTTTAGATTTTTGACTATGTCTTCTCTGCCTTGCACTTTTCCCCTTACTTCCTTTTGCTTCTGTCCCTATTTTACTACCTTCCAACTTCCTGCATCGGTTCCCATCCCCCTGCCACATTAGTTTAAACCCTCCCCAACAGCTCTAGAAAACACCCCCCAGGACATCGGTTCCAGTCCTGCCCAGGTGCAGACCGTCCGGTTTGTACTGGTCCCACCTCCCCCAGAACTGGTTCCAATGCCCCAGGAATTTGAATCCCTCCCTCTTGCACCATCTCTCGAGCCACGCATTCATCCTATCTATCCTGACATTCCTACTCTGACTAGCTCGTGGCACTGGTAGCAATCGTGAGATTACTACCTTTGAGGTCCTACTTTTTAGTTTAACTCCTAACTCCCTGAATTCCGCTTGTAGGACCTCATTCCGTTTTTTACCTATATCGTTGGTGCCTATGAGCACCACGACAGCTGGCTGTTCACCCTCCCCCCCCCCCCCCCCCCCCCCCAGAATGTCCTGCAGCCCCTCCGAGACATCCTTGACCCTTGCACCAGGGAGGCAACATGCCATCCTGGAGTCTTGATTGCGTCCACAGAACCGCCTGTCTATTCCCCTTACGATCGAGTCCCCTATCACTATAGCCCTGCCATTTTTCTTCCTGCCCTGCTGTGCAGCAGAGCCTGCCACTGTGCCATGAACCTGGCCTCTGCTGCCTTCCCCTGGTGAGCCATCTCCCTCAACAGTATCCAAAGCGGTATATCTGTTTTGCAGGGAGATGACCGCAGGGGACACCTGCACTGCCTTCCTACTCTTGCTCTTTCTTTTGTTCACCCATTTTCTATCTCCCTCATTAATTTTCACCTGCGGTGTGACCAACTCGCTAAACGTGCTATCCACGACCTCTTCAGCATCGCGGACGCTCCAAAGTCAGTCCATCCGCAGCTCCAGAGCCGTCAAGCGGTCTAACAAGAGCTGCAACTGAACACACTTCTTGCACGTGAAAGAGCCAGGGACAGTGAACATGTCCCTGAGCTCCCACATCGCACACGAGGAGCATGATACGGGTCTGGGATCTCCTGCCATGTTTTAAACCTTAGGTAAACTTATACAACAACAATTTCAAAATAAAAATAAATAAATTAGACAATGAAAAGAATGAAAAGAAAAACTACTTACCAGTCACTTACCAGGGTTAAAAAGCACCTCTGAAAAAGCACCTCCTCACACTCTGCACCGAATTACCTCACTGCACCAAATTACCAAGTTGCAATCCCACTCTAGATGAGTCTCACTCACTCCGGCTGTGTCTTCTTGACCTGCGCAAGCTTACTGAGTGCGCTTTCTGTCTGTCTTTTATGCAGACCTCAGCTAACCGATGACTCAAAAAAACCTAAACTTCGAAGAGAAGAATACATTGTGCCCTTTGTGCCCCTAAACAGGCCTCAGGTGACTGACAGATAACTGCCTCTCAGCAATTAGGGTGGGGGCAGCTTCAACCAATCAGACACTAAGCTACACACTGCACTTTTAACTGAAAAACAGCAGAATTAGATTTTCCACTTACCTTTCCTGATTTACCTCACTGCACCAAATTACCAAGCTACAATCCCACTCTAGATGAGTCTCACTCCGGATGTGTCTCCTGGAAAAGCGCTAGCTTACTGAGTGCGCTCTCTGTCTGTCTTTTATCCAGACCTCAGCTAATCGATGACTCAAAAAATACCTAAACTTCAAAGAGAAGAATACAATGTGCCCCTAAACAGGCCTCAGGTGATTGACAGATAACTGCCTCTCAGCAATTAGGGTGGGGGCAGCTTAAACCAATCAGACACTAAGCTACACACTGCACTTTTAACTGAAAAACAGCAAAATTAGATTTATTAGGATAGAGGACATAGGAACATAGGAACAGGAGAAAGACATTCAACCCCTCGAGCCTGTCCCACCATTTAATGAGATTATGGCCGACCTATGACCCGACTCCATATACCAGCCTTTAGCCCATATCTATTAATATCTTTGCTTAACAGATGTCTATCTATCTCAAATTTAAAATTAAGCACTGATCTAGCTTCTGCTGCTATTTGTGGGTAGCACTGCCAGTGGCAGTGCCAAGATGCCAGGCTGGCAGTGCCACGGTGTATGGATGTCAGTGAGAGTGCCAGTGTACCACACTGTCCGCAGCCCGGACACCCAGGGGCTCCTGATGGCCTGGGGGCCCACCCAGGTCCCGTTACACATGGTCCATGTTTGTGTGGACCAGTGCTAAACAGTGCCACAGCGAGGTCTCCCAGGCGAGGGTGTTTGTTTTTGGCCTCAGGACCATTGGGTGCAGACATATTTAAGTGAGCCTAACTGCTCACTTAGATATGTAAATCTGGATCTCAAAGTATCACAAGATCTTGATCGTGCGAGGCATTCCGAGAGCCTGAAATCTCATGAGAGGCCTCTCACATGATATAACAACCTCGTTGCCTCTCCAAGTCAGGGCCGGCGAGGCTGTTCGATCACGCCCACTGATTTTTCACTGTTTCTGCCTAGAATGCTCTTTACCTTCCAGGTATATATAAACATATATATATATATATATATGGGGGTCTCTGATATGGGGTCGCTGATGGCGGGGTCTCTGATATGGGGTCGCTGATGGGGGGTCTCTGATATGGGGTCTCTGTTAGGTGTCTGATGGGGTCTCTGTTTGGAGTCTGATGAGGTCTCTGTTTGGAGTCTAATGGGGTCTCTGTTTGGAGTTTGATGGTGTCTCTGTTGGGAGTCTGATGGGGTCTCTGTTGGGAGTCTGATGAGGTCTCTGTTTGGAGTCTGATGGGGTCTCTGTTGGGAGTCTGATGAGGTCTCTGTTTGGAGTCTGATGGGGTCTCTGTTGGGAGTCTGATGAGGTCTCTGTTTGGAGTCTGATGGGGTCTCTGTTGGGAGTCTGATGAGGTCTCTGTTTGGAGTCTGATGGGGTCTCTGTTGGGAGTCTGATGAGGTCTCTGTTTGGAGTCTGATGGGGTCTCTGTTGGGAGTCTGATGGGGCTTCCCTGTTGGAGCTATGAATGCGGGATCTCTATGGGTGTCTGTTGGGGACTCTGATCGGGGGTCTGATGGGGACGCCTGATGGGGGTTGTGGAGATGTTGGGTCACCCTCATGCATGCATGCTCTGTGGGGGAGTGAGCCGTAATTCATGTGGTGGTGGGGGTGCAGGATGCCCCTACTTGTCAACAGGGAGAGGGGGGGCGTGAGGATTTGTGTTGTGACAGGAGGGGGGCCAGCTGCCAGACCTCGGTATCGGGCTCCCTGCTCAAAATGGCAGCCCGACGGAATCCTGCAAGCTCCCCTCCATGCATAAATTTGCATGGCAAGAGAGCGTGAATTGCTCCTGGGTGTTGCTTCTATCGCCAGCGCAGACCAGGAGCGATCGTACTCGAGCGAGAGAACTAGTCTCCCGAATGGAGAATCCTCCCCACAATGTAATTCTAGAAGTCTCAATTGATAGTTGTGCACTTGTCTGTTTCATGGGCTGATTTTGCAAATGAGAATACTTAGTTGTGAGTAGCTGACTGCTTTCAAAATAAAACTAGTGTGTGGTTTGTCTTAACGGGTAGTGCGAAACTGCAGACCATTTCACATTCAGCACAATTTTCCCTTCCATTGAGGTAAGTAAAATAGAAAATTGTGTGGAGAGTAAGTCAGCCTGCTGATGCACTATTACTATTCTGTGCTTCCACTAAGAAGAATTTCACCCCAACCACTTTCACTGCTTATCTACTAATTGTGTCTGCTCTCCATCCATCAGAGATGTTGGTCTAGTGAGAGGCATTGATCCATTACTTTCCATGGATTAGACAGGGTGTATCTCAGCTTTCTCGTGCTTCAGTATGGCAATGCATCTTTTCATTACTTTGTTTTTGTAAGCTGCTGGCGCAGACTGGAGATGGCTCTGTTGATGTGCCATTGGAGCCATATTCCCCTCTCAGGTCTATTTATTGCCTCTAGTTATACTGCTGAAACAAGAACACAACCTCGTTTGGCACCATTGGTGGCTACAACTGTTGATGACCCAGGATCTTGGCCAAGTACTCAAGGCGAGTTGATAACTGATCAAGCAGAAACCTTGGAACAGTGAGCCAGTCATTTTAATCACATTTTCAGTTGTCTCTTAGCAGTGTCTAGTGACATGTAAGAACATAAGCACAGTTGACCTTTAGCCCCGGAACCTGTTCCGCCATTCAACGAGATCGTAACTGATCCATGAACCTCCAATTCCATATAGCTTTGCCTAATATTCTTTAGTACATAAAAAGAACAGAGAAATAAACATCTATCAGCCTATTTTTTTACTATAAACCACTGATCAAGCATCAATTGCAGTTTATGAGCAAGAGTTCAAGACTTCCATCACCTTTTGCCTTTGGGAGTGTTTCCTACGTTCCTTTCTGGAAGGCCTGGCTGTAGATTTTTGACTGTGCCCCCACGTCCTAGAGTCCCCCCCCCCCCCCCCCCCAATTGGCAGAAATTATTTATCTCTATCTGTCCTATCTATTGCTCTTAATACCTTGAAAGGTTCAAGCAAATCACCACTGAACCTTCTAAGTTCCTAGTTTAAATGACTCAACAAATTTGAGTGCCCAAGCAGATTTGTTACATTGTTCCACAATTATATGTTGATAAGATGGCGCAACTATTAACTGATGAATGCCTAAGATGTCAAATCAAATTCCTGAATCCATTATCTTAACAATTTGGGTAATAGTGCTTCTATGAAAATAATGTCAATAGGAATTAGGCACATAACACAATAACATTGTCTATAGTAATTTTCCACCTTTAGTCTTTATTTCCTCCTTGTTAGAACACATTTCAGGTATTAATTATATATATTACACATATTGATGATTTGTGCAGCCAATATATAATCTGCATGATGCTGCACACAACACATTGGATACACTTACTTTGATTTTGCTGAGTTGGAAGGGAAAAGTACATATTTTAGGATAAGACTATTTGTCGTTATGTCGAAGGGCAAGAGACTATGGTGATTAGTCGGCAAAAGGAGAAAATGGTAGAAAATTGCACTTGTGGAGAGAGCAGGTTAATGATTTGAATGTGCGAGCTCTTCATCAACGTTGGAAAATGTCACAAGTAAACCAGCAATTAAAAAGGAACAGGACAAAAATGTAATCAAGAAGTTATGGGGAAATGAATTAGAATGAACTTTGTAAAGTGCTTATGTAGAAACCAAGGCAAGTGGCAGAAGTGATAAGTGTGAGAAAAAAAGAGGCATAATGAGAAGATAATGAGTGTGTGTGAATAACTAAAAGGATGGGAATAGACAGAGGTAAGGGCATTGGGGGGGGGGGGGGTAATTGATGTTGGATGTGTGGAATACAATACAATATTTATTTTAGAGCTTAAAACACTCAAAATGTTGTTCAATAATAGTAAGTACTGGATTGCGCACACAGTGTCACCAAATTGAGAATAAACTAAATGATTAACAGAATCTAATAGTATAACACTCCCTTAGTACTGCGCTGTCACCCGAGACTATTTGTTCAATGCCAATTGTTCTGAAAGAATTCGATGTGTCGGAAAATAATGCAATATTTATTTTGAAAATTGATTTAAAGACTGTAGAACAATTGAATAACAAGAAATAATGGTTTGGGCACACAGTGCTGCCAGATTGAGGAAGAGCGAAGTAATTAATGGAGTCGACCTTTGATTTTGCCCTTCCAGAATAGATTTAGTAAGAAAATATATTTACGCATTTTTTTGTTTTTGTCTCACCCGGATATTTGCTCATTTACTTGCCATATGGCAGTTCCAGAAATGCTGGAAGCAGAGAGAAAGGTGCATTATTTGCCTGAAACTGCTACATTTTAACAAAGGAATGATTTGGGCCAGAAATGATCTTCAGTGATAAGGCGTCCGAAAGCTAAGTTACAACTGAGGTGAAGATTTGACTACTAGCTGATTTCATGAATAAATTGCGACAAGAATAGCTATTATTTTATAACCCAGTTGTCACCATGGAGACACAGTGAAAAGTGATTATAATATAATCCCTACAGTGCGGAAGGAGGCTATTCAGCCCACTGAGTCCGTACTGACCCTCCAAAAGAGCAGTCCACCGAAATGCCCACTCCCCTGCCCTATCCCCGTATACCCGCGCATTGAACATGGCCAATCACCGAACCTGCACATCTTTGGACACCAAGGGGCAATTTATCATGGCCAATCCACGCAGCCTGCATATCTTTGGACTGTGGGAGGTAACTGGAGCACCTGGAGGAACTCCAGGCAGATATAGGGGAGAATGTGCAAACTCAACAGAGAGTCATCCAAGGCCAGAATTGAACTTGGGTCCCTGGTGCTGTGTCACAATAATCCAAATTTATCAACTGTTTGCATGTAGGAAACGGTGCACAGTTGTTAGTTTTGAAGGAACACAAACAAGGAGAGAAAAAAATGGCAATTAAATACAGCAAACAGGGTAATCCCTTAGGTAACTGTGTTATCAGAACTTCACAAATGTGAATATTTCACTGTAAGTAGGACCCCCACATAACCCTGAATTTTCTGAAGATTTTCATGGAGTGCAGATAGAAAGCCTCACGGGATAATGATGTTGCCAACGTTCTCTGCTTTTGCTGGAGGGAGTGGACACTAATCCATGGGCGACTGCAGTGATTGAAACAATTACTGAGGCATCGCCCTGCTGAGCATTGCGGGCAAGGTATTTGCCCATATTGCCCTTGTCAGACTACAGATCCTGGCTGAATGCATCGATACCTAAATCCCAGTGTGGGATTAAATGTGGACGTACAAATCAGTAGCAAGTGCAGGCCATTTGGTCCCTTAAGCTCGCTCCACCATTCACCAAGATCGTGGCTGATCTGATTTCGCCCTCAACTCAATAATCCTGACATCCCTCATTATCTTTGACATACTTGTTAGTCAAGAATTTATCTACAAATGCCTTAAAAATATTCAATGACCTTGCCTCCACCAGTCTCTGGGGAGGAGACTTCCAAAGATTCGCACCCTCTTGGTGAAACAAATTCTCTTCATCTCCATCTTAACTGCGAGACCCTTGGGCTGGATTCTCCGATTCAGGGGCTATGCCCCCACATCGGCGTGGGAACAGTGACGCTTTAAGCAAAAAAAAATGGTGCAAAATGGCCACCAATTCCACGTTTTGTTGGGGCTAGTAGAACGGCAGTGTAGAGCACCCAGCTCTAGCTGCCGATATAGCCCGGTGAAGTGTTGGGTCCATGGCCGCACATGCGCATGGCGGCGGCCTGCAGCGGCCGCGCCATGCTACATGGCACTGGCTGCTGGCAGACCCGGCCCACAAAATAGTTCCCCCCTTCGGCTGGCTCGAGCGCCCCGGACCACCCCTCCACAGTGCCCCCAGTCCCAAATAATGTCCTCCACTGCCCGCAGATTGGCCCTCCCCGACTGAGTCCACAGCCGCCACACTGAGTTCCCGCCGGCTGAGACCACACGTGTCTCACGTCGTCGGGAACTCGGCCGGTCGGGGTCAGAGTGTGGTGATATGAGTGGGAGCACTGCCATTGATGCAGAGCATTGGTTTCCCATTGGCTCTGGCTGGTCATGTGCCTCTCGTCTGATTGGCTGGGACTAGTCATGTGCCTGCTCACCAATTGGTCTAGAGGCAAGTAGACCCCCGCCTCGGAGGCGGGGTATAAGTACCCAGGTTTCCCGGCAGTCGACCTTTCTCTGTAGTCGACCACAGGGCTAACAACTAGCTGATTAAAGCCACAGTTTGGATCTTCATCGTGTCCCGCGTCCAATTGATGGTTCATCACAGAGCATCGGAGGGCCGACCTGAGGCAACATCTCAATCAGTACATGACGTGGCGTACTCATAGAGTATGTCGCTTTGTAGGGGCGGAGCATCGCAAAAGCGGCGCCGCCCTGATTTGATCGGGAACTCGGATTCTCCAGCTGGTCGGCGACCTGAGAATCCAGCCCCTTATTTTTATACTGTGTCCCCTAGTTCTAGTCTCTCCCACAAGGGGAAAATATCCTTTCAGCATCCACTCTGTCAAGTGCCCTCAGGGTCATATGTGTTTCATAAAGATCAGCGCTCAATATTCTAAACTGCAAATGAAAAAAGGGTGGCATGGTGGTACAGTCGTTAGCACTGATGCCTCACAGTGCCAGGGACCCGCGTTCAATTCTGACCTTGGGTCACTGTCTGTGTGGAGTTGGCACTTTCTCCCCGTGTCTGCGTGATTTTCCCCTGGGTGCTCCAATTTCCTCCCACAGTCCAAAGATGTGCAGGTTAGGTGGGGTTATGGGTTTACGGGATAGAGCAGGGGAGTGGGCCTAGGCAGAGTACTCTTTCAGAGGGTCGGTACACAGTCAGTGGGCCAAATGACCTCCCTCTGCACTGTAGGAATTCTATGGTTCAATGGAATGCAGGCGCATCCTTTCCTTGTAAAATAATTCCCTCATTCCATGTATCAGTCGAGTGACCGTCCCAGCAGGTCCACAGTTGACTTGCCATGATCCACATGGTCTTCTCAGTTTAACAGCTGCAGCAGGTGCCATGAGCAAAGGCAACCACTATATGTATTACCTTCATTAATCTCACCAAGGCATTTGAACATGTAAGCAGAGGTGGTCTATTTAGCTGCTGGAGAAAACTGACTGCCCACCGAAGCTGGTCAATGTATTTTTAAAAATTTGTTTACGGGATGTGGGTGTTGCTGGTTAGGCCAGTATTTATTGCCCATCTCTAGTTGCCCTTCAGAAACTGGTGGTGAGCTGCCTTCTTGAATCGCTGCAGTCCTTGCGGTGTAGGTGTATCCACTCTGCTGTTAGGAGGGAGCCCCAGGATTTTGCCCCAGTGACAGTAAAGAAACGGCAATATATTTCCAAGTGGGGCAGCACAGTAGCATTGTGGATAGCACAATCGCTTCACAGCTCCAGGGTCCCAGGTTCGATTCCGGCTTGGGTCACTGTCTGTGCGGAGTCTGCACATCCTCCCCGTATGTGCGTGGGTTTCCTCCGGGTGCTCCGGTTTCCTCCCACAGTCCAAAAGATGTGCAGGTTAGGTGGATTGGCCATGATAAATTGCCCTTAGTGTCCAAAATTGCCCTTAGTGTTGAGTGGGGTTACTGGGTTATGGGGTTATGGGGATGGGGTGGAGGTGTTGACCTTGGGTAGGGTGCTCTTTCCAAGAGATGGTGCAGACTCGATGGGCCGAATGGCCTCCTTCTGCACTGTAAAATCTATGGAAAAAAAAAGTCGGGTGGTGTGTGACTTGCAGGAGAACCTCCAGGTGGTGGGGCTCCCAGCTATCTGCTGCTCTTGTCTTTCTAGATGGTAGTGGTCGTGGGTTTAGAAGGTGCTGTCTAAGGAACGCAATACATCTTAGAGATGATACACATGGCAGTCAAGGATCATTTTTTTTTGGTGGTGGAGGGTTTGAATATTTGTGAAAGGGGTAGCAATCAAGAGGGCTGCTTTGTCCTGGATAGTGTTGAGCTTCTTGAGTGTTGTTGGAGCCAAACTCATCCAGACAAGTGGAAAGTATTCCATTACACTCCAGCCTTGTGCCTTGTGCCTTGTAGATGGTGGACAGGATTTGGGTGGGGTTAGGAGGTGAGTCACTCGCCATAGGATTCTTAGTCTTTGACCTGCCCTGGTAGCCACAGTAATAATAAGTCTAGTCCAGTTTAGTTTCTGATCAATGGTAACTCCCAGGATGTGGATTGTGGGGGATTCAGCAATGGAATGCCATTGAATGTCAAGGGATAGAGCTTATATCTTCTCTTATAGGAGATAGTCCTTGCCTGGTACTTGTGTGGCGCAAATGTAACTTGCCACTTGTCGGCCCAAACCTGGATATTGTCCAGGTTCTGCTGCATTTGGACATGGACTGCTTCATTATCTGTGGAGTCAAGAATCGCACTGAACATTGTGCAGTCATCTGCGAACATCCCCACTTCTGAATTTGTGATGGAAGGGAGGTCACTGATGAAGCAGTTGTAGATGGTTTAATCTGAAGCCATGAAGTCCAGAGTCAATGTTGAGGACTCCCAGGACAACTCCCTCCTGACTGTATACAACTGTGTTGCTACCTCTGCTGGGTCTGTCCTGCCGGTGAGACAGGACATACCCAGGAATGGTGATAGTGTCTGGGACATTGTCTGTAAGGTATCATTCTGTGAGTATGACTATGTCAGGCTGTTGCTCTCCCAACTTTGGGACAATCCCCCAGGTGTTAGTAGGGAGTACTTTGCAGGGTCGGCAGAGCTGGATTTGCCGCTGTCATGGCCTGTGTCTGGTTCGATGCCGGTTGGCCCGCCCGGTTTCATTCCTTTTTTGTGTTTTTGTTGGGGTTGAATACAACTGAGTGGCATGCTAGGCCATTTCAGACGGCAATTAATAGCTAACCACTTTGCAGTCAGTCTGGAGTCCCATGTAGGCCAGACCAGGTAAGGATGGCAGATATCCTTCCCTAAAGGACATTAGTAAACCTTGTGATATCCTCTTTCTATGACAACATGACGAATAAAGTCAGCTATGACATGGCAATCCTTTAAGATCCACTCTGAGTGAAACAAGGTGGTGTTCTGGCTCGTACAGTCTTTGGCATATTCTTCTCTTTGCTCCTGCCATTTGCCTTCAATCACCTACAGAGGGTGGCCACTTGCACAGCAGAACAAACTAAAAGGTTTTTGCCCTAATCTGGCTAAGTGTGCCAAGTCTTTGTCAGAGTTTTTCTGCTTTGATGTGCTGCACTTTCATTGTCTACAAGGAATACCCACAGTGGCAAATTAACAGACTGTCTCATGGTTCTAATGAGTTCGGTTTGATCGCATCAGGAAGACAAATGTCATGGCTAGGATGTTGACAAGGCGACATTGGAAGCTGTTATAGTTTCACATATCTAGGCTCTACAATCACCAGTAATCTGTCAGTTGATGCTAAATCAACATACACATATCACAAAAGCTGCAGTTGTTATATCCAAGCTGAGAAAAAGTGTTTGGAACAACCACAACCTGATCAATAACACTAAATTGTGAGTCTAGCCTGTGTCCTCAGGGCACTCGTCTCCAGTGGCAAGATTTGGACAATTTATGCTGTGCAGGAGAAAAGGCTGAATAGTTTCCACCTTTGTTGTCACAGTATCTTCAGCATTTCTTGATCGGACCAGCTCAGAGGTCCTTGAGTTAGCTAATTTCATCAACATAACTCATTACTAAGCCAATGACATCTCTGATGTCTCGCCCATTCTCATTAAATGGATGATGGCCATATGTCCACAGACTTTCTGCATAGTGAGTTGGCCACTGGGTCATGACCCACGCGAGGTGCCAGAAAACTGAGAGGACATGTGACCGATGCCATCTGGATGTTGGCCAGAGGATGGTGAATCTGTGGAACTCTTTGCTGCAGAAGGCTGTGGAGGCCAAATCACAGTGTCTTTAAGGCGGAGATGGATAGGTTCTTTATTAATAAGGGGATCAGGGGTTACAGGATAAAGGCAGGAGAATGGGGATTGAAAAATATCAGCCATGATTGAATGGCGGAGTAGACTCGATGGGCAGAGTGGCCTAATTCTGATTCTATATCGTATGGTCTGATGGGGCTGGATTCTCCGATTTTGGGGCTATGGCCCCACGCTAGTGTGGGAACGATGACGTATTACGCCAGACAAAAAGGCGCAAAACGGCCACGGGTTCCCCATTTTGCTGGGAGTAGCAGGATGGTAGTGTAGAGCACCCGGCTCTAGCTGCCGATATGCCCCGGAAAATTGACGGGTCTGTGGCCATGCATATGCACGACGGCGGCCAGCAACATGACAGAGGCCACTCGTGGATCCGACCCGCGAAATAGTCCCGCGCTTCGGTCGGCTCGCGCGTCTCAGACCCCCCCCCCCCCCCCCGCCCCCCACAGTACCTGAATAATGTGCCCCCTTGCTCGCGGATCGGCCCTCCTCCTACTGAGACGGCGCTGGACTTACTCCGCCACGCCAGGTTCCCGACGGGTGAGACCACACGCTGTTGATAGTTAAATTCTTCACCCGGTAGTCTGGCTCAATAAAATGAGAGATGGATTTGTAGGTATAGTATCATTTAATAATAAGCAACTTGCAAGGCTGGCTTACTCTTAGGACCTCAGAACACACACACAGCCGTCTTCTGGGAGCCCAGAGCAAGAGAGACCGAGGACAAAGGGTCTCTACAGATATATTCAAAATCACAGTAAGATTCACATATAAGCTTCCCATTGGTCATTCTATACACCTCCTGACCTGGCCATATATCCAGAAATTTGCATTTCTCAATCCTGGGCCCCTTGTTACCCAGCATCCTTTTCACCATTCTCTCCACGAGGCTACCCTCCCCCTTATCTAGCCAGGCTTTGCTAAATTTCTTTGTTCTTTGTCTGTGAGCTCACTACCATCGGACAAGCCCTATTATCTATACTATTTTAACTAATAATCCTATTTTATATCACATTCATTTGTTCAATTCTTCATTCCCTCCTTTTATCATTTCATGATAACCTATCGGTTCAAGCCGCAGTCACGGCCCCTCATCTAGGAACATTCGTCGCTGTATTTCTAATTCCTGTAGCAGCACCCCATCATCCGCTGCATCCTCGTGGATCCGAACAGCCAAGACTCTAGGGGCGGCTATCTGTTCCAGCGCATCCTGCATTTTACCCATCACGCATTTAAGGATGGCCAGGCCCACAAAGATGCAGCCGAGTGCCACTGCTAGATACATGGCCATATTTATCAACCAATCCTTCCAACCTCCGAATCCCCAGCTACCCCAAGAGCCAGGGTCCTTCATACCGTCCAGGTGGTCCCTTATGCGATCCATAAATGTAGTGATGTTAGCGGTTAAATCTTGAACTCCCATGATACACTTACCCTGCACTATGGCGCATACCCCACCTTCACGGGCCAGAAGATAGTCAAGAGCATACCGGTTCTGCATGGCAAACAACTACAGTTGAGATAGTTCCTTTGTTATTGCCCCGAGGGTCCCCAAGGTATCGTTTCCCAGGATGGTAAGGCTGCAAATAAAATAATTCCTATCGTTGACCGCCAAGGAACCCCCCACACCCCCCAGTGTCAAGGTGCTCAGAATTCCCCATCCGGCTGAGTGGCCCCGGTTGGGTGCTAGTACCTGAGGTTTCTTCCAACCTTTGCAGAATTCGGCTGAGACTGATCGGCGCGCCAATTGATGGTGCAGTATCCACTCAGTGGGGCAGGGGACTGTGGTAGGGACTAGAGTCCCGATAGCAATTTGGCGGGGAAATGGGGGTGACAAAACATTGGTCGCTGTGCCATTAAAGAAAACGTAGTATCCTTGATCCATGTACAGGCTAGCATCACAATCAGTATATTGGTTGAGCAGGGATCCCCCAGTAGCCCATTTCATCCAGCTTTGGAACGCCCATTCAGGCCTCCTAGCAATGCGGAATGCCTGGCGTTCAATGGAACACAGGTGGTGTTATGACAGATGCATTGGCCAGACGCCTGAGTGACGTGACACCTCCTGTCCGTACAGGTGGGGAACAGCCATGTTATATTCGTTTCCACCTCTACTAGCAAACATCCGTACCCCGGACTGCTGAAACAATTCTCGTACGACCGGGAATCTCTATTGGGAGTGAAGTGGCTAGGTATATACGCCCTCTACCGTCGAAGCTTATCATATTGAGAGTGGGAATTATCCCGAGGAAGGGGAAGGCAAATAGCCGGTGGTGCGGAAGCCGAATCGTAAGGAAGAGTGACTTGTTCAGGCGGTGGCTCGGAACGCTGACAATGAACCACAGTTTGGGGAGTGCCCCAAACCGGTGAAACTGAAAATAACCTAGACACCGATGCAGGGTTCGGGTAGCAGACAATCCGTCCCTGGCCATACAAACGGTGGTAAATCTGGTAGAAGAGATTCATACGCGACCCATGCCGTCGAAAACTCAGTCGGTCGAGGACGGAGCATTGGGGGGGGGGGGGGGGGGGGGGGGGGGGGCCTCAGACAATATCCTGAGGCTGCCGATACGTGGCGCGACGTACTCTCCCAGTACGGCGCTTTGGAGGGGGCGGAGCATCGCGAAAGCGGCGCCGCCCCCGATTTGGTCGGGAACTCGGATTCTCCGGCCTTTCACTGAACGTGATTTCAGCATCGACGAACGAGGAATACAGCCCCTGGCCTCAGGAACGGAGAATGCAGCCACATATTTTTGAGGTAAAGTTAAAAATATTAGACTTGCCCGCTATGATTATACAAATAGTTAATGCTGTGCTCAAGGAGAGGAGACAGAGAAATATGATTTGCATGTTGGAAAGGTTGAAGGGAGAGGAAGCAATCCCTTGAGTGGATTGCAAGGGCTCTGTGGTAGTCACCACTAACTGTATATTAGATGTAGTACCTGTATATTAGATGTAGTATGGTAAGGCCCCTGCACGAGAGGTACATGGGTAAATCCCTGCCTCCTGGCTCCACCCAGTAGGCGGTGTATAAATGTGTGTGCTCACCGGAGCTGCTCCCTTTCTGGTAGCAGCTACAGGAGGCCACACATCTTTGCTCAATAAAGTCTCGATTATTCACTACTCTCGGCTTTGTAGTAATTGATAGTGCATCAATTTATTGAGCAAAGATTTTGAAACGATGGAACTTAGCATCAAGCCTGATAGCCGACAGCTACACCCTCAAGCAGCCAACGCCACGTCAGCCTTTGACCACTAGCTAGCCTGCTTCGAAAGCTACCTCCGAACATCGGCTGAACAACCCTCGGATGCACAGAAGCTCCAGGTCCTTTACTCACGGGTGAGCTCTGATATTTTTCCTCTCATCCGGGATGTGTCCACTTCCTCTGAAGCAATGGAGCTCCTGAAAGGACATTTCTTTCGGCCGGTTAACAAACTCTACTCCAGGCACCTCCTGTCCACGAGACAACAACTCCCCGGTGAGTCCCTAGATGATTTCTGGCGTGCCCTGCATTTCCTGGCGAGGAACTGTGATTGCCAGGCAGTTTCGGCAGTCCAGCATACAGAACTTTTAATCAGGGATGCTTTTGTTACGGGCATGGGGTCGGCGTACATTCGCCAGCGCCAAATGGAAGGGGGTACGCTTGACCTTACGGGAACCAGGCAACTCGCAAATTCGCTAACAGTGGCCTCCCATAACGTCCAGACATACGATCCCAACCACACGGCACCCTCGTGGACATCGTGTGCCCCACCAGCTACCGACCCCAGCCCACTGCAAGCCTGAGCCGCGCGGCAGCCAGCCAACCCCGGGGGGCCCAAATGCTACTTCTGCAGGCAGACCAAACACCCCCAGCAGCTCTGCCCGGCGCGGAGTGCAACCTGCAAGGCCTGCGGAAAGAAGGGACATTTTGCTGCTGTGTGCCAGGCCCGGTCGATTGCTGCTGTTTCTAGGCCCAGCCTTCCTACACCCCCCACGTGCGACCCGTGGGCGCCGCCACCTTCGGCGCCATTTTGGATGGTGCCTCAGGACCCCTGCTCGTTGGGAACTTTGTCTGGCCGCTCATCGCCTGCCACCACCGCCGACCAGCCCAGGGCCTACCAGCACCAGCCGCAGCTCGCCTCGATCACCCTCGACCAGTCCCGGTCTCACAACTTCGCATCCGCAACGACTACGGTGAAAATCAATGGGCACAAGACTTCCTGCCTTCTTGACTCCGGGAGCCCAGAAAGCTTCATCCACACCACTACGGTAAGGTGCTGCTCCCTCACGGTACACCCCATTACCCAGAGAATCTCCCTGGCCTTCGGATCCCATTCTGTGAAAATCCGGGGGTACTGCATCGCGACCCTCACCATCCAGGGCATAGAGTTGCACTATTTCCGACTCTACATTCTCTCCACCCTCTGCACTGCTCTGTTACTCGGCCTGGACTTCCAATGCAATCTCCAAAGCTTAATTTTAAAATTCGGCGGACCCCTACCCCCCCTCACCATATGCGGCCTCACCTTCGGTCGATCCACCTTCCTTGTTTGCAAACCTCACACCGGATTGCAAACCCGTCGCCACCAGGAGCAGACGGTACAGTGCCCAGGACAGGACCTTCATCAGGTCGGAGGTCCAGTGGCTGCTACGGGAAGACATCATTGAGGCCAGCAACAGTCCCTGGAGAGCACAAGTGGTCGTAGTAAAGACTGGGGAGAAACACAGGATGACTATTGACTACAGTCAGACCATCAATCGATACACACAGCTCAACGCGTACCACCTCCCATGCATATCTGATATGGTCAATCAGATTGCACAGTGCCGGGTCCTTTCCAAAGTGGACCTGAAATCTGCCTACCACCAGCTCCCCATCCGCAAGGCGGACTGCCAGTACACTGTGTGCGAAGCAGATGGTCGCCTCTATCACTTCCTTAGGGTTCCCTTCAGCGTCACTAACAGGGTCACGGTCTTCCAGCCTGAGATGGACCAAATGGTTGACCGGTACGGACTGCGGGCCACCTTCCTGTACCTAGACAACATCACCATCTGCAGCCATGATCAGCAGGACCACGACGCTAACCTTCGCAAATTTCTCCACACTGCCAAACTCCTTAATCTCACGTACAATAAGGACAAGTGCGTGTCCTGCTCCAACCGCTTAGCCATCCTTGGCTATGTTGTGGAGAATAGAATTCTAGGGCCCAACTCCGACCACATGCGCCCCCTCATGGAACCCCCCCCCCCCTCCCCCACTGCCCCATGGCCCTGAAATGATGCCTGGGGTTTTTCTCCTATTATGCCCAGTGGGTCCCTAACTATGCGGACAAGGCCTGCCCACTCATTCACTCCACAGTTTTTCCCCTGATGGCTGAGGCCCGCCAGGCCTTCAACCGCATCAAGGCAGACATCGCCAAGGCCACGATGCATGCGGTCAATGAGTCCCTCCCTTTCCAGGTCGAGAGCGATGCATTGGATGTAGCTCTGGCTGCCACCCTCAACCAGGCGGGCAGGCCCATGGCATTCTTTTCCTGCACCCTCTGTGCCTCCGAAATTCGGCACTCCTCTGTCGAAAAGGAGGCCCAAGCCATCATGGAAGTTGTGCGGCATTGGAGGCATTACCTGGCCAGCAGGAGATTCACACTCCTCACTGACCAACAGTCGGTTGCCTTTATGTTCAATAATACACAGTGGGGCAAGATCAAAAATGATAAAATCTTGAGGTGGAAGATCGAGTTTTCCACCTACAATTACGAGATTTTGTATCGCTACGTGAAGCTCAACGAGCCCCACGATGCCCCATCCCAAGGTACATGTCCCAGCACACAAGTGGACCGACTCCGGGCCCTGCACAATGATCTCTGTCACCTCGGGGTCATCCGATTCTTCCACTTCATAAAGGCCCACATGCTGCCCTACTCCATTGCGGAGGTCAGGGCTGTCACCAGAGACTGCCAGCTTTGCGCGGAGTGCAAACCGCACTTCTACCGGCCAGATTGAGCGCACCTGGTGAAAGCCTCCTGCCCCTTTGAACGCCTCAGCATGGAATTCAAAGGGTCCCTCCCCTCCACCGACCGAAACACGTACTTCCTGAACGTGGTCGATGAGTACTCCCGATTCCCCTTCGCCATCCCATGCCCTGATATGACTTCTGCGACGGTCATTAAAGCGCTCAACAGCATCTTCGCCCTGTTCAGTTTCCCTGCTTACATCCACAACGACCGGGGATCCTCCTTTATGAGCGATGAGCTGCGTCAGTTCCTACTCAGCAAGGGCATTGCCTCGAGCAGGACGACCAGCTACAACCCCCAGGGAAATGGGCAGGTGGAGCAGGAGAATGGGATGGTCTGGAAGGCCGTCCTGCTGGCCCTGCGGTCGAAAGATCTCCCGGTCTCTCGCTGGCAGGAAGCCCTCCCTGACGCGCTCCACTCTACCCGATCACTACTCTGCACTGCAACTAACAAAACCCCCCATGAATGTTTCCTTGCCTTCCCCAGGAAGTCCGGGGTTTCATTCCCAACATGGCTGGCAGCTCCTGGACCCGTCCTCCGCAAACACGTACGGACCCACAAGGCCGACCCGTTGGTTGAAAGAGTACAACTCCTGCACGCGAACCCGCAGTACGCCTAAGTGGCACACCCCGACAGGTGCCAGGACACAGTGTCCCTCCGGGACCTGGTACTAGCTGGATCCCCACCCACGGCCTGCAGCCCGACACTCCCTCCTCCGATTGCCACGGCGCCACTCACCCTACCCCCAGCGCACCTCACCTCAGCCCCCACCTCAGGACGATCTGTCCTCCCACTAGTTCCAGTCGGGGGCGATGAAGACGAGGACAACACGCTCCCGGAGTCACAGGTAACCAAGTCAGTGCCCGCATCACCACCGGGACCGAGGCGATCACAGCGGAGGATCAAGGTATCCGACCGACTGAACCTGTAAATTTTGCCTGAACTTGTATATTTTGACTGAACTGCAAATTTTTCCACCACCCTCGCTGGACTCTTTTTTAACAGGGGGTGAGTGTGTAGTCACCACTAACTGTATATTAGATGTAGTACGGTAAGGCTCCTGTACTAGAGGTACAGGGGTAAATCCCTGCCTGCTGGCTCCGCCCAGTAGGCGGTGTATAAATGTGTGTGCTCACCGGAGCTGCTCCCATTCTGGTAGCAGCTACAGGAGGCCACACATCTTAGCTTAATAAAGACCGATTATTCACTACTCTTGTCTTTGTAGTAATTGATAGTGCATCAAGCTCAACTGAGGGAAGGCAGGGAAAGGTATCCTTTTGGGTCGGGTGGGGAGAAAAAGACAGAAACTATTCTGGAGGCGGGTATGAAAGAGGCAGAGATCTATTATATTTGAAAAGAGACGGGGATAGAAAGAGAGACCCTCTGCACAGCAAATCTGGAGAGGAAGACGAGAGAGAGAGGCACCATGTTATGGGGCGGAGGGGAGATAAATTGTTGAACAAAGAATGCATTGAAGGAGGAGAAGCAGAGGGATCCAACAGGAACACGAGAAGACGAAAAAATCAGAGTTGGAGTAGACTGTATGGCCTTTCATAGAGACATAGAAAATAGGAGCAGGAGGCCATTCACCCCTTCGAGTTTGCTCTGCCATTCAATACGATCATGGACAATCATGGACTTCAACTCTACTTTCCCACCTACTCTCCTTATCCATTGATTCTCTGAGAGACCACAAATCTGTCTATCTCAGCCTTAACTGAAAGGGCAAAATGATAGAGAAAAATCTTGTTCTTGGCTAAGGTCAACTGCTGGCTCTCCTGGGAGTGAGTGGGATGGTCGCTGTGAGGATTTAGCTGTCCCAACTTGGAAAAAAGCGTATCCTCCAACTCACTGCAAGAAGTCATTGGGAGAACTACAATATTAGAATTTACTTATTGGGTAAAGGAGCAATGAATAATCGCTTTTTGTTTTACAGCTTATTATCTAGTTGTCTTAAATGAAGGTGATCCAAAGCATTTCGCAACTCTACGAAGTGTTGTTTTCCTTCCACCAAAAGATAATTGCCAGGTAGGATTTATTTTGCAGAAATTTAGAGGGCAGCATGAAAAATTTTAATGCTGCCCTCTAATTTTCTGATTTAATTTTCTCTTCAAAATTATTGGAAATTAAATGAATGTTGCACATTTTTATGATTGAACGTTGCCTTTTTCATGATAGATGAAGTTTTATTATCATTTTGGTCGAGTGAGTGGAACACTAAAAGTTGGCTTGTGCCAGCCCCCTCGTGGAACTTTCATTGAACTTTGGAAGCGGACGGTTCGACAGGAGAGCCAATGGACCAGAGAAGTAATCACAATAAACAGCAGAAGCAAATTTCAGGTCAGTGCCTCCACTCAAGCTTTTAAACCTTTTCTGACAGGTCCACTTGTGGAGGAGGCTGAGGGGTTTGGATGTTGGGACTTATGCCTTTCCCCCAACGCTGGACCTTCCTTTCGGATTCAGGTTCAAGAGATCCATCTGTTGTGGCACTTATCTGTTTTCCACCTATAAGCTGCCTGCCTGCCCGACTGACCTTGTACCCTCGATTCCTGAGGAGACCCAAAGCCAAGATCATAGAATTTTCATAGAATTTACAGTGCAGAAGGAGGCCCTTCGGCCCATCGAGTCTGCACCGGCTCTTGGAAAGAGCACCCTACCCAAGGTCAACACCGCCACCCTATCCCCTTAACCCAGTAACCCCACCCAACACTAAGGGCAATTTTGGACACTAAGGGCAATTTATCATGGCCAATCCACCTAACCCGCACATTTTTAGACTGTGGGAGGAAACCGGAGCACCCGGAGGAAACCCACGCACACACGGGGAGGATGTGCAGACTCCGCACAGACAGTGACCCAAGTCGGAATCGAACCTGGGACCCTGGAGCTGTGAAGCAATTGTGCTAATCACTATGCTACCGTGCTGCCCACGGTGATGCATTGTGGAGACTTCTGGTGGCGGCATGTAGATGGAGGTCGCACGTTAGGTGGCTCCTGCTCAAGCCTCTGGTTTTTAGACTTTTTGCCTGGTGCCAGGGGCAGTTTTTGAAGGAGCTGGTGTGGGATGGTATAAGCAAGGTGTGAGATGTCAAAGACCCATGAAAAGGGCACTGGGAAGAAGGGGGCGAGCGAACATCCACCATCGAGAGAGTTGGTGAGGCCGTCAGGAAGAATGCTGGCGGAGGTTGGGTCGCTGGGTGGGGCCGCTCCCCTCACAGTGGAAACTCTGATCGAGGTGATGGCAGGGGAATTTGAGAGGCAGTTTGCCAAGCATATGGAGGTGCTGCAGAGGGAGATGATGGCCACAATGAAAGAGTGGGTGGAGGAGGCGATTGCACTGGGAAAGGTGTCAGTGTTGAAGACATCGGTCTAGGTGCGGGGGAGCAAGGAGAGTTGAAGGGGGTGGAGGAGGCTCTGTCGCAACACAGTGACCAGTTCACCTCGATGGGTGAAGAGCTGCGGGGGGTGGCGGAGGCCAAGAAAGTGCTCACAGCTAAGGTGGAGGACCTGGAAAACATCGGGGCAGAAAAATAGACAGATCGTGGGCCTGCCAGAGGGACTGGAGGGTCCAAGGCCAACCGAGTACTTTGCAAAGGTGTTGCCAGGGCTGGTGGGGAGGGGAAGAATGCTCCCGATACAACTTGGATAGGACACATTGTTCGCTCAGGCCAAAGCCGAAAGCAAATTAGCCATTAAGGGCGGTGATAATCTGCTTCCATAGGCTTTATGTGAAGGAGAAGGTCCTGAGTTGGACGAAGCAGAGGTGAGAGGGGAAGGCGTTGGTATACGAATATATCAGGGCTTGACGGCAGAATTGGTGAGAGGCCTTCAGATGGGTGAAGGCAGCATTGTGCAGCAGCGGTGTGAGGTTTGGAGTGGTCTACCCTGCGAAGTTGAGAGTGACGCACAACTCGAGGGATTTCTATTTTGAGATTTGGACGTGGCGGAGTCGTTCGTGAAGGCCGAAGGACACGGACTGAAATGAGAGTTGGGACTGGGACTGCGACTTGAGTTGAGGGGATGAAAAAATCTGAACTAAAAGTCTAATAATGATCATAAAACGATTGCCAATAGCCGGAAAAACACAACTGGTTCACTAATGTCCTTTAAAGAAGGAAATCTGCCACCCTTCTCCGGTCTGGCCTACATGTGACTTCCGGTCTCCAGCAATGTGGTTCCCTCTTAGCACTCAGCTCAGGGGCAATTAAGGACGAGCAATAAATGCTGCTGGCCCAGCCAGCAACACCAACATCTCTTGAATTTAAAAAAAAACCTAAGTGTGCAATGTTAGGTCCAAGTTAATAAAATCTGGAATTTTATAGTAGGTTCACAGCAATGTGGTTGACTCATAATTGCCCTCTGCCCTCTGAAATTGTCTAGCAAACCACTCAGTTCAAGGGCAATTAGGGATGGGCAACAAATACTGCCCACATCATTTGAAAGAATTTTAAAACCTTTTATTACTATTATTAAGTTTTAGAACATAGAACATAGAACAGTACAGCACAGAACAGGCCCTTCAGCCCTCAATGTTGTGCCGAGCCATGATCACCCTACTCAAACCCACGTATCCACCCTATACCCGTAACCCAACAACCCCCCCCCTTAACCTTACTTTTATTAGGACACTACGGGCAATTTAGCATGGCCAATCCACCTAACCCGCACATCTTTGGACTGTGGGAGGAAACCGGAGCACCCGGAGGAAACCCACGCACACAGGGGGAGGACGTGCAGACTCCACACAGACAGTGACCCAGCCGGGAATCGAACCTGGGACCCTGGAGCTGTGAAGCATTTATGCTAACCACCATGCTACCCTGCTGCCCCTTTATTAAAACTTTTATGACAAACTTTAAAAACATTTATTAAGTGAAGAAAATGGGAGTCAATTACAAAAATTTTAGGTAACTCATGGGTTATGACTTTAGCCAAAACTTGTGATTAATCTGCTGATTTATAATTTATTCATAATAAGTTGCTTTAAGAACCATAATTCAATTTCAGCATCAGCAGAGTTTAGTTATTAAAATAAAGGAAGATAGGGGCAGCACAGTGGCACAGTGGTTAGCATTGCTGCCTACGGCACTGAGGACCTGGGTTCGAATCCCGGCCCTGGGTCACTGTCTGTGAGGAGTTTGTACATTCTCCCCGTGTCTGCTTGGGTTTCGCCCCCACAACCCAAAGATGTGCAGGGTAGGTGGATTGGCCACGTTAAATTGCCCCTTAATTGTAAAAAATAATTGGGTACTCTAAATTTATTTTTAAAAATAAAGGAAGCTAAGCGTTCATTCAAAATTGACTTTGAGAACGTTGATGCACTTTTACAAAGCTTTTTTTATTGTGTACATGTGTTTTATATTTGCAGTGTCTTTGTTTTTGCAGGATTATCAGTTTTAACTTTGTATTTACTGTATACATGTACAGGTTGTTCTTCAGGGCAGTATTTTTGCCAATAATCAACCCAGTGAAGTGCTTGCCATTGACGATATTTCCTTCAGCAATGGCTGTCTCGCAGCTCCAGGTAAATTCATCAAGACAAATGATTACTTAAATGGCTATTGAAGTTTAGAACCATTCAAACATTTACACTGCAGTTACTATTTATGCAAAGGTCTTGTGGGGCAGTGGGTAGCGAGTGTCCCTGTCTCTGAGCCAGAAGCTCCATGTGCAGGTCCCATCCCAGGACTTGATAGGCAAGGAAAGCATGTTCAAAATGGTCAAACAGGCTTGACTGTCAACCTGCAAATCCCATCCAAACACGTCAATGGTTGGTGGTGTGGGAGACTCCTCGTGTAGTATCAATGGGTGCTTGTGTGAATGCAACAAACATTCTAATGATGAGAATGCAATTGACACTCCATGCTTGATGTGGAGTGGTGCACCTTCAAGCTATAAGTCCCATGTGATAGACTAGTCACCAGTTCCATGAATTACTAACTACGGAAGCTGACAAAAGGCTTCCTTGGTGCACCACTAGGTGTAGGAAGAGAATTGGAATGGGCTATTTATGTGGTTGGACACAAATGATATAAACAGCATCTTAGAGAAAAAGGATTTTGTATCATAGTGCCAACAATATATGCAAATTAAAGGATGCATTCACTCGCACTACACTCCCATTGGTGAGCTTTATTTGAACTGAACATGGGCCAGGAAATCAAAGTTTGTGTTGCAGCCCATCTCCGATTTTCACGCACTGCAACTGTGGCCCCACTGTCGTGAAGAATTACTGATCAGCAGCAGCCTGAACCTTGGCTGCACCTCCATGCAAGCATGGTGCAATGCTGACTGAAAGGCTCATGCAGCATCATCTCCTCTTCAGCTGCCTTCAAAAGGAGTTTGCTTTCTGGACTCTGTTTCTTGCCCTTGGATTCATGGCTTAGGTATTCTTTTGCTTCAATGTTGCCTGTTAAGGCCCTTGGCTTTCAATTTTGGAAAAAGCTGGTAATTGATTGGCTTTTCCAAAGGATTTCACTCTTTTCACCATTCCAGTATGATCCTTCCTGTTTATTGTCCTCAATCCTGCAATTTTCTCTCAAACACATTTCCGTTATCAGCATTAGAATGTTTGTTGTATTCACACAAGCACCCATTTTTGCTAATAATGACGTATTAAAAATATTTTCACAGGATGTAGGCATTACCAGAAAGGCAAGAATTAATTGCCCATTGAAAATTAAGAATTTAATGCCCAGCGATATTTACCCGATATTTACCCGTGAGAAGATGGTGGTGAACCACCTTCTTGAGAAGCTGTCATCTATTTGTTGTAGGTACATCCACAGTTAGTTAGGGAGACAGTTTCAGCAATGATTACGGAATGCAATGTATTTCCAAGTCAGGGTGGTGGTATGACTTGGAAAGGAACCTGCAGATGGTCATGTCCCCATGCACCTGCTGTACCTGTCCTTTCAGGTGATAAAGGTCATGTGTTGGGAATAATGACCTTGGATAATTTGCCCCCATGATTCACTTCCATTTCAGTTGATCCAAAGCCGATTTGTAACTTGTTTCTGAGAATCTTGTCGAATGTGTACTTTGGATGGGTACAGAAGAGGTTTACCAGGATGTTGCCTGTTATGAAGGGCATTAGGTATGAGGAGACGTTAGATAACTCTGTTTGTTCTCACTGGAACAACAGAGTTTGAGGGGCAACCTGATAGAAGTCTACAAAGTTATGAGGGGCATGAACAGAGTGGATAGTCAGAAGCTTTTCCCAGGGTGGAAGAGTCAATTCCGAGGGGGCATAGGTTTAAGGTGCAAGGGGCACAGTTTTGAGTTATGTGAGGGAGTTTTTTTTTACACAGAGGGTAGTGGGTGCCTGGAGCTCACTGCTGGAGGAGGTGAGGGAAGCAGGGACGATAGTTTTGTTTAATGGGCATCTTGACAAATACATGAATAGCATGGGAATAGCCGGATATGGGCTCCAGAAGTGTAAAAGGTTTTACATGGTCGGTGCAGGTGTGGAAGGCCGAAGGGCCTCTTCCTGTGATGTACTTTTCCTTGTTCATTGCTCTTAGCACCCATACATGTTTTCCTCGCGCCCAGCGCGGGGGCAGAGAATTACCCAAAAAAGGCCCCCCCCATGCCATTCACTCGCCATCAATGTGACGCCGGTTGGAGCCGTTGGAAAAGGCCACCCCCCGGTGATTCTCCGCACTCGACGGGCCGAGTGCCCATCGAGTTCCGCCGGCGTGGTTCTAATGAGGTTCTACCTGGCAGGAACACAGAGTCGCGGCCACCATGCACATGCACAGCCGTGCGGTCTGCCCAGCAGGGCCCCACCAGCAGCCAGAGCTGCAGGACATATGCCGGAGGCCTGCGAGCCCCCTGGAGAACGGGGAATCACCCCGGACTTTCGAGGAAAAAGTCTGGAGTGATTCGCACCCATTTTCCAGCAGGAATGAGTACTTAGTGCCCCAAAGGGAGAATTCCGCTCCATATACCATTCTGACCTGGAACTATATTGCTGGTCCTTAATTGCTGTTGAGCCAAAATCCTGGAGATCCCTTCCTAGCAGCACTTTTGGCTGTACCTATACCAGATGGAAGGCAGCAGTTCAAGAAGACAGCTCACCACCATCGTCGGAAACTGTAATAAATGTTAGCCTTGCAGTTGCCCCTATGTCCCAGGAACACATAACAAATGTCATTTTGTACATGGATAGTGGGTGAACTAGTGAACGTGTGCAAATAGCTCTCTTTCACTCTTGTACTGAAAGGAAGAGAAACTTGAAATCCAAACTATGCACATGTAATATTTTAAGGGGAGCTGCATTAATGATAAGATTGTCATGGGAGGAAAAGGAAAGGAGAAAGTAAACAAGTGAAGAGAATGAACAAAACTGAAAGAAAGATTCAATTTTGCCATACTAAATGGGTATGACTGAAGATAAACGAAAATGTATGCCATCTGGAAGTTTACGTCCGTGACCACAATCTATCTCACGGGGGCCTCACGGTAGCATGGTGGTTAGCATCAATGCTTCACAGCTCCAGGGTCCCAGGTTCGATTCCCGGCTGGGTCACTGTCTGTGTGGAGTCTGCACGTCCTCCCCGTCTGTGCGTGGGTTTCCTCCGGGTGCTCCGGTTTCCTCCCACAGTCCAAAAGATGTGCGGGTTAGGTGGATTGGCCATGATAAATTGCCCGTAGTGTATGGTTAATGGGGGATTGTTGGGTTACGTGGGTTTAAGTGGGGTGATCATTGCTCGGCACAACATCGAGGGCCGAAGGGTCTGTTCTGTGCTGTACTGTTCTATGCTAAATCTATGCTATCTGACACCTCATCCAACCTCTCGATTCAGTTAGTATTCTTCCCTCTCTGTCCTGTCCTTGGAGATAAAAGGTGATGAATCTTTGGGAGCCAGGATTGTTTAGACTTGGGGATTGCCTGCTTCTGTGGAGATATTTATTGCCACCTCACAGCTCCAGTAAAAAATGGAAGATTAATAAAATCCTTGAAAGATATTTTCAGATTAAATTCTGTTATAATTAATCATTTCACCAGCAAAAATAATTAATCTTCCCGAAGTGCCCTGTCACTCCTAAATCGAGTCTGGAAATGTTCAAATTCAAATAAGATCAGCTCCAACTTATAAACCTTCAGTTTATAAACGCTATATATAATATAGAACTTTCCTTTTTTTTAAATGTTAAGTCCTTGATTTTGCAAGGCCCTGATGGCGATGTAAGAGCCTCTTATGCAATAGAAACAGGGTGGCAAGTAGGCTGACTGACTCAAAATTCTTAAGGCTATGTGAGGAAATTTATAAGGCAACAATTTAAATGTGTGGTGCTTATTTTACTCGTGTGAATACCGTGGTAAAGCTCTCACATCATATTTCACATTTTCAGGTCGGAAACCATGCAGGTATGGATCTTTCCTATAGGAAGCGTAGTTCTAAGACATAGGAACGTGAATAAGCCTCGCTCGTTACATTCAATTAGATCTGAAGAAGAGTCAGACAGGCTCAAAATGTTAACTCTTGTTTCTCTCTCCACACATGTTGCCAGACCACCTGAGTCTCTCCAGCATTTTCTGGTTTTGTTTTCGATCATGGCTATTTTGTCCACCATTGTTACACATCCAATACTCTTGCCGAATAAAAATCTAACAACCACAGTTCTGAAATTTTCAAATGACCTCATCTCAACCAGCTTCTTGGAGAAGCAAGTTCCAGATTTTCACTATCCTATGTGTGAAGAAGTGATTGCTGGCATCACCTCTGAACGGCATAGTTCTAATATTAAGGCTATACCACCTTACCCTGGACAATAACTTTATCAATTCCTGTAGTCATCTAAGTACCCTTCAGTCGTCTACATTAAAGAGACTACCAGCCTACTTTGTGCAACAAAAGAAAGCACATGGACTGTTAAAGCAAAGTGACAGGAAATAAGTTTCACATGACATGAAATAAATATTTTTCTGCAGAATTTACTCCTTTGTTACTTTAGCATACCAGACTGCAATTATTACACTATCTCACTTTGTCTCCACAAAAACTGACTGGAAATTTGCAGTTGGAGCGCCACAACTAGACAGAGTTTTGATATTTAAAAAACCCTCCACGTGTTTTGGGCGTGATTGCTGGACGTCTGTTTAAAATCTGCCTGAAAAGGTGCCCACCAGATTTTCCTACACTCACCTGTTCTTCAGCTGAGCTGTTACACACATTTGCCACAGGGTCACTACCTCATAGCTGCTGATTTCCTGGGAAACCTGTTGTTGTTTGCTGTTCCTTGGCTCCCTCTTCAAGAAATATCTATCATACACCCTGGACAGATTGGCTTGCGAGGTGATGCATTGCTGTGCTTAATAAACATAGAAACATAGAAAATAGAAGCAGGAAGAGGCCATTCAGCCCTTCGGGCCTTCTCTGCCATTCATTATGATCATGGCTGATCATCAAGTTCAATACCCTGATCCCACCTTCCCCCCCCCCATATCCCTTGATTCCTTTATCCCCAAAAGCTATATCTAATTCCTTCCTGAAATTACACAAGTTTTGGCCTCAAATACCTTTCATGGTTGTGAATTCCACAGATTCACCAGTCACTGGGTGAAGAAAGTTCTCCTCACCTCAGTCCTAAAAGGTTTACCCCTTTTCCACAAACTATAATTCCTAGTTCTGGACCACCCCGCCATCGGGAACATTCTTTCTGAATCTATCCTGTCTAATCCTGTTAGATATTTGTAAGTTTCAATGAGATCCCCACTCACTCATCTAAATTCGAATGAATATAATCCTAACTGACATAGTCTCTCCTCGTATGATGGTCCAGCCATCCCGGGAATTAGCCTGGTAAACATTTGTTGCACTCCCTCCATAGCAAGAACAACCTTCCTCAGATAAGAACACCAAAAGTGCACACAATACTCCAGGTAAGGCCTCACTAAAGCCCTATGCAATTGCAGTAAAACATCTCTATTGCTCTCCTCAAATCCTCTTGCTATGAAGGCCAACATACCATTTGCCTTCTTTACTGCCTGCTGTGCCTGTATCCTGATGCACGAGGATACCAACGTCTCGCTGAGTATCCACCTCTCTCAATTATTTTAGGGACAGCACGGTGGCACATTGGTTAGCACTGTTGCCTCACACAACTAAAGATCAGGGTTTAATTCCGGCCTCGGGTGACTGTGCAGAGTTTGAACATTCTCCCTGTGTCTGCGAGGGTTTCCACCGAGTGCTCCGGTTTCCTCCCACAGTTCAAAGATGTACAAGTTAGGTGGATTAGCAATACTAAATTGCCTCTTCCTGTTCAATGGTTTGGTGGGGTTGCAGGCATAGGCAGGGGAGTGGTATGTAAGGTGCTCCTTTTGAGGGTCAGTGCAGACTCGATGGACTGAATTGCCTCCTTCTGCAGGGATTCCATGATTCTATTTCAAACGTTACCTATGGGATATGAGCATTCCCAGTTTGGGTTTGATGCCACGATTGATTTTCTGTGTAAGAAATATAAAAACAAAGAGCACACTGTATGGTTGGTGGTGGCAGCTGACTCTCGTAGAGGGTGATGTCTATTTAGAGTCGTAGGTTTCTGCCATGGGCGTGACTGAAATGGTTGATTCTCAACCTATAGATCTTTGACAGAACCTTGGTAGACATCCGTGCATCACTTTGACATAGGGGTGTCAGCATTGGCAGTTGATGCTCAGACAGCTGAGAAGGCAGATGAAGGATGTAATGGCAATGTGGACCCAGACACTGAGATCTGAGAATCAATTAACAATGCTGACACCCCTATGTTAAACAAAGTGATGCATGGTCTTCCTCTGCTTGTTCTACTATTGAAGACATTTAGGACTGCATTTTTTCCAGCATATCTTCCTGCCCTGGATGGTCCAACCATGAGCAAGGAGCTCCTGAAGGCATCACTCAAAGGATCATCAGAATAAATTAGCCCCTCCATCATGTCAAGGTGGCGATGACTGGAGAGAAGCCTTCTCCTTGATTGAAATCAACAAACTGCATCTTCACTCTCAGCCAGATTCCAGAGAACTAGATGATTGAATTGACTCTATTGGTCCCTTCCCACCGTGAAACTTGCATATGGGCTTTACTGGACGATGGTGATCAGTTTCCACCTTTAACATGCTTCCTGCAGCAACGCTGTTACAACATCCAGCAGAGTACTGTAGATCCTGGCCTGGAAATTAAAAATAATAATCTTTATTAGTGTCACAAGTAGGTTTACATTAACACTGCAATAAAGTTTCTGTGAAAATTCCCTAGTCGCCACACTCTGGGGCCTGTTCGGGTACACAGAGGGAGAATTCAGAATGTCCAAATTACCTAAGAAGCACGTCTTTCGGGACTTGTGGGAGGAAACCGGAGCACCCGGAGGAAGCCCACACAGACACAGGGAGAACATGTAGACTCCGCACAGACAGTGATCCGAGCCAGGAATCAAACCTGAGCACCTGGAGCTGTGAAGCAACAGTGCTAACCACTGTGCTACCGTGCCGCCCTTAAGCAGTGTCATAAATTATTTTTATTCTTAAACCGATGGTGAAAGTGGCCAGTTTATAATCTAGGGAGGAAGAGGGATGAATGAGGAAATCAGCATTATCAGATGACTGAGTGAGTGCCTTTTAGAGTTTGGACAGGAAGTGTGTATTTGTTTTGTCAATTTTGAAAAAGCATTCAATCAGTTTGTCTGGATTAAGCTCTTGACAGTGCTGAAAGACAATGGAATATACTGGAGAGGTAGACAACTCATAATAAATCCGTAAATCGGTCAAATAGTAACAGTGAGAGTAGCTAACGCCAAGTTGAAACTATTGGCGGAATCTTCCGATATTTTTTGAAGTGTCGATTTTGGTGAGAAAATTGAAGAGAATCCTGCCAGTGCCATCGGCGAGAACAATCGCCGTATTATCTGCCACTTTGTGAAAACAAAATTTCCACGAGATTCACGCTGCGCTCGTAGCAGCCTGTCCCTGATTCACTCGGTCCTATTATTTGATCTCAGCAATTGGGGTTTGGGGTGCGCACCTTTTAAATGCCTCCCCAGCAGTTGTTTCAAATCCACTCAGGGGAATGGCAGCCAGGACGACAGCCCCACCATTCTCAGAGAGAGCCCTGACCAAGATGCTGGATGGGGGTGGAGCAGAGGCACGACAGCCTTTACCCTCCACAGGTAGGCGACCAGTCAGCAAGGTGACCAATCCCGCATGGAGGCCGTGGCAGGGGTAGTGAGGACAGGGATCCAGTGCAGGAAGAAGATGAGTGACCTTCTTCATACAACTAGGGTAAGACACGCTTCTCATGTGTACACCTGCACCCATTAACACACCTATCACACTTCCATGGTGATCTCATTCCCAGCCACCTCATGGCGTCCCAACACTTGTTTTCCAACCACCCCCTTCCCCATTATCCCACCGGTAGAAGAGTGGCTCCTATTCTCCTCATATGCCTTCTTCCACTCACCTCAACACATGCCAGATTTTATTGCCATTTGACCTGGCATATTTCCTGCTTATATTCTCCCCATCTGTCTCATTGCAGGACAAACTCGAGCACAATCACCATGAGTGGGCACAGCCTGCCGGTGTGATGCCTGAGCTGATGACGCTCACTCCTTTCCAAGAGCCAGTGCAGACTCGATGGGCCGAATGGCCTCCTTCTGTACTGTAATTTCTATGATCCGCACATTGACAACCATGCCACCATGGGGAATGCAGAGCCACATGCGTGCAGTCAATCAGACTCTGCACTTGGGGCAAGCGTGCCAAGTGGCCGAAGCCTATGGCCCTGGCGTTCTGGCTCACTTGGTCCCAGTTAAAGTTGATGTACTGGTGAGCCTTCAAAAATAGCTCATCAGTCACCCCTCTTATGCATTTATGTCTGGTGGTCTGGGAGATGCCACAGAGGTCACTGTGCAGCCCTCCGAGCTGTTGCTTTCAGGTCCATAGGAAATGGGTGACCTCCTAGTCCATGAGGCGACAACTGCTGCATCACCTGACAATGGTGGTCTACTGTCCCTCTGGACAGATGCAGTCTTCTCCGGCACTGGATTTCCAACATCTGGAGGTGTGATGTTCTCCTCCAGTACACACATGACTGGTAGTGTCTCCACCGAGCCACCTCCAAGTGTGACCTTGCCCCCGCTCACTCTGCAGGACCAGCCATCCTCTTCTCTGCAGTGCGCCGGTCCTGTCCAAATGCAGCTGCACATTGACATCATTGCTGTTGGTTCACTGCTGGCAATAGCACTTCCAGCTTGACTAGCTCCATGGTCCTCTCTATCCAAAAACTGAAAGGAAAGAAACAGAAATGTCAGCTTTGATGAGTCCTGAAATTCCCCTGACCCAGAAGGCTCCCAACACAGGGGACATCCGCCCGTGCACATCCCCTCACGTGAGTGCCTGTTAATGAGCTTCACTCCCTTCTCTCACACACAGTGGCCATAAATCCACATGAGCATCTCGCAACTCAATGTGACAGATGGATATCTACTTTGGATAGCAGGGTTGACTGATGAGCTCTGTAGCCTTTGCTTCTGACATTGGGGGGGGGGGGTAACATCAGTATAATTTATCTATTATCTAGGCCTAGTTTCGGGAGCCGTTCAGAGGAGGAGGAGCAGGCTCTGGGTGAGTATAAAAACTCACTTAACCCGGGGATCGAGGCCTAGTTTCGGGAGCCGTTCAGAGGAGGAGGAGCAGTCTCTGGGTGAGTATAAAAACTCACTTTAACCCGGGGACCGAGGCCTAGTTTCGGGAGCCATTCAGAGGAGGAGGAGCAGTCTCTGGGTGAGTATAAAAACTCACTTTAACCCGGGGATCGAGGCCTACTTTCGGGAGCCGTTCAGAGGAGGAGGAGCAGTCTCTGGGTGAGTATAAAAACTCACTTTAACCCGGGGATCGAGGCCTAGTTTCGGGAGCCGTTCAGAGGAGGAGGAGCAGTCTCTGGGTGAGTATAAAAACTCACTTTAACCCGGGGATCGAGGCCTACTTTCGGGAGCCGTTCAGAGGAGGAGGAGCAGTCTCTGGGTGAGTATACAGACCTAACGGTAACTTCCTGTTTTCCACTTTTTTTTCAAAAGTGACGTCAGAGGGAAGCTGTGATCTGATTGGTTGATAACCAATCTGCCCCAAATTTAAAACTCGTAAACTTAAATTAAACAAATTAATTAATTAGAGATGGCTGGTCAGGTGATGTGCTTAAGCTGCTTGATGTGGGAGCAGGCAGATCCCATTGCGAGCTGCAGCGACCACATCTGCAGTAAGTGTTGGTTGCTCGAAGAACTCCGGCTCAGAGTTGATGAGCTGGAGTCTGAGCTTCACACACTGAGGCACATCCGGGAGGGGGAGGCTTACCTGGACACTTTGTTTCAGGAGGTAGTCACACCTGTCAGAGTAAATAGTTTAAATCCTGCCAGTGGCCAGGGACAGCAGGGTGTGACTGCAAGTCAGGCAGGTAAAGGGAACCAGCGGTCAGGAACTCAGGAGCCTCAGCCCTTGACCCTGTCCAACAGGTACGAGGCACTTGCTACCTGTGTGGATGGCGAACAGGGCTGCAGGAAGGATGAGTCAGCTGACCAAGGCACCATGGTTCAGCAGGCCATTCAAGGGGAGGATGTAAATAGGCAAGTTGTAGTTGTTGGGGATTCTATTATCAGAGGGATAGATAGTATCCTTTGTGAGCAGGATAGAGGGTCCCGCATGGTATGTTGCCTGCCCGGTGCTAGGGTGCGGGACATCTCTGACCGGCTTGAAAGGATATTGGAGAGGGAGGGGGAGGATCCAGTTGTTGTGGTCCATGTCGGTACCAACAACATAGGCAAGTCTAGGAAAGAGGACCTTTTTAGAGATTATAAAGAGCTAGGATTCAAATTAAAAAACAGGTCCTCAAGGGTCATAATCTCTGGATTACTGCCCGAGCCACGTGCAAATTGGCATAGGGAGGCAAGAATAAGGGAAGTTAACACGTGGCTGAAAGAGTGGTGTGGGAAAGAGGGGTTCCTTTTCATGGGACACTGGCATCAGTTTTGGGACAGGGAGGACCTATACAGTTGGGATGGTCTCCACCTGAACCGAGCTGGGACCAATGTTCTGGCGAAAAGAGTAAATAGGGTGGTCAATAGGACTTTAAACTAGAGATTGGGGGGGGAAGGGAAAGTCAGGGAACCAAGAGGTGAAGGAATCAGTGGGAAGCGTAGCTGCTTAGGATTACAAAAAATCACGAAAAGACAGAGCTCAGGAGAGGTTACGATAGTCCCCATCTCACAAAATATGACACAGTGTATGGAAAGGCTCAGTAAACCAAGGTCCACCACACTAAGAAAACAAAAAGGGACAGTCAATAGGGAATTAAAGGTGCTATATTTAAATGCCCGCAGTGTACGGAACAAGGTAGATGAGCTTGTGGCCCAGATTGTGACTGGCAGGTATGATGTGGTAGGCATCACAGAGACGTGTTGCAGGGGGTTCAGGACTGGCAGTTAAACATCCAGGGATTTACAACCTATCGAAAAGACAGAGAGGTGGGTAGAGGGGGCGGGGTTGCCTTGTTAATTAGAAATGAAATTAAATCAATAGCACTAAACGACATAGGGTCAGACGATGTGGAGTCTGTGTGGGTAGAGTTGAGGAACCACAAAGGCAAAAAAACCATAATGGGAGTTATGTACAGGCCTCCTGACAGTGGTCAGGACCAGGGGCACAAAATGCACCACGAAATAGAAAGGGCATGTCAGAAAGGCAAGGTCACAGTGATCATGGGGGACTTCAATATGCAGGTGGACTGGGTAAATAATGGTGCCAGTGGACCCAAACAAAGGGAATTCATTGAATGTTTACAGGATGGCTTTTTGGAACAGCTTGTGATGGAGCCCACGAGGGAACAGGCTATTCTGGACTTAGTGTTATGTAATGAGCCAGAATTGATAAAATATCTTAAAGTAAGGGAACACTTAGGAAGCAGTGATCATAATATGGTAGAATTCAGTCTTCAATTTGAAAGAAGGAAGGTAGAATCAGATGTAAAGGTTTTACAGTTAAATAAAGGTAATTACAGGCGCATGAGGGAGGAACTGACGAAAATCGACTGGAAGCAGAGCCTAGTGGGAAAGACAGTAGAACAGCAATGGCAGGAGTTTCTGGGAGTAATTGAGGACACAGTGCAGAGGTTCATCCCAAAGAAAAGAAAGGTTATCAGAGGGAGGATTAGGCAGCCATGGCTGACAAAGGAAGTCAGGGAATGCATCAAGGCAAAAGAGAGAGCCTATAATGTGGCAAAGAGTAGTGGGAAGTCAGAAGATTGGGAAGGCTACAAAAACAAACAGAGGATAACAAAGAGAGAAATAAGGAAGGAGAGGATCAAATATGAAGGTAGGCTAGCCAGTAACATTAGGAATGATAGTAAAAGTTTCTTTAAATACATTAAAAACAAACGGGAGGCAAAAGTAGACATTGGGCCGCTCCAAAATGACGCTGGTAATCTAGTGATGGGAGACAAGGAAATAGCTGAGGAACTTAATAAGTACTTTGCGTCAGTCTTCACAGTAGAAGACATGAGTAATATCCCAACAATTCAGGAAAGTCAGGGGGCAGAGTTGAATATGGTTGCCATCACAAAGGAGAAAGTGCTAGAGAAACTAAAAGGTCTGAAAATTGATAAATCTCCGGGCCCAGATGGGCTACATCCTAGAGTTCTAAAGGAGATAGCTGAAGAAATAGTGGAGGCGTTAGTTATGATCTTTCAAAAGTCACTGGAATCAGGGAAAGTCCCAGAGGATTGGAAAATCGCTGTTGTAACCCCCTGTTCAAGAAGGGAACAAGAAAAAAGATGGAAAATTATAGGCCAATTAGCCTAACCTCGGTTGTTGGCAAAATTCTAGAATCCATCGTTAAGGATGAGATTTCTAAATTCTTGGAAGCGCAGGGTCGGATTAGGACAAGTCAGCATGGATTTAGTAAGGGGAGGTCGTGCCTGACAAACCTGTTAGAGTTCTTTGAAGAGATAACAAATAGGCTCGACCAAGGAGAGCCAATGGATGTTATCTATCTTGACTTCCAAAAGGCCTTTGACAAGGTGCCTCACGGGAGACTGCTGAGTAAAATAAGGGCCCATGGTATTCGAGGCAAGGTGCTAACATGGATTGACGATTGGCTGTCAGACAGAAGGCAGAGAGTTGGGATAAAAGGTTCTTTTTCGGAATGGCAACCGGTGACAAGTGGTGTCCCGCAGGGTTCAGTGTTGGGGCCACAGCTGTTCTCTTTATATATTAACGATCTAGATGACGGGACTGGGGGCATTCTGGCCAAGTTTGCCGATGATACAAAGATAGGTGATGGGGCAGGTCGTATTGAGGAGGTGGGGAGGCTGCAGAAAGATTTAGACAGTTTAGGAGAATGGTCCAAGAAGTGGCTGATGAAATTCAACGTGGGCAAGTGCGAGGTCTTGCACTTTGGAAAAAAGAATAGAGGCATGGACTATTTTCTAAACAGTGACAAAATTCATAATGCTAAAGTGCAAAGGGACTTGGGAGTCCTAGTCCAGGATTCTCTAAAGGTAAACTTGCAGGTTGAGTCCGTAATTAAGAAAGCAAATGTAATGTTGTCATTTATCTCAAGAGGCTTGGAATATAAAAGCAGGGATGTACTTCTGAGGCTTTATAAAGCACTAGTTAGGCCCCATTTAGAATACTGTGAGCAATTTTGGGCCTCACACCTCAGGAAGGACATACTGGCACTGGAGCGGGTCCAGCGGAGATTCACACGGATGATCCCAGGAATGGTAGGCCTAACATACGATGAACGTCTGAGGATCGTGGGATTATATTCATTGGAGTTTAGGAGGTTGAGGGGAGATCTAATAGAAACTTACAAGATAATGAATGGCTTGGATAGGATGGACGTAGGGAAGTTGTTTCCATTATCAGGGGAGACTAGGATGCGGGGGCACAGCCTTAGAATAAAAGGGAGTCACTTTAGAACAGAGATGAGGAGAAATTTCTTCAGCCAGAGAGTGGTAGGTCTGTGGAATTCATTGCCACAGAGGGCGGTGGAGGCCGGGACGTTGAGTGTCTTTAAGACAAAAATTGATAAATTCTTGATTTCTCGAGGAATTAAGGGCTATGGGGAGAGAGCGGGTAAATGGAGTTGAAATCAACCATGATTGAATGGTGGAGTGGACTCGATGGGCCGAATGACCTTACTTCCGCTCCTATGTCTTATGGTCTTATTATCGAGAGGTGAGAGAAATCCATGGCGCTCAATGTTTAGGGGACGTCAGTTCCCAAAGGGTTAACTAGTGGATACCAATCAGTGGCAAAATCATGCATAACAATGCTGATTTAATGGGTATAATTGACTCATCAGGGATGGGTCAGGGATGTTATTAATGAAGTGGCTTCCTCCCGTGGCAGGCAAGGCCTGCCTGTTTAATTTTAAGATTCCAATTTGTATTAAGCCTCATCCTTAAATTTCACCCTCATTCCCACAGCTCTCATGGGTTGCAGTTAAGGCTCCCATCTTGAACAGCCAGCATTCTCAAGATTACATCCATGATAGCCTGGATTCCTGGACCATTGAGATTGCATTCCATACATCTCTTTCCCTAAAACAATATTTTGCAGCCTAAGGATGGGGGGATAAATGTGACTGGTCTCTTCATCCCCTCTGTGTCAGGGTCCTCTTGCCCTCATGAAGCTAATCACCAGCCATGTTAGAGTCCCCCACACTGCCCAATCAATCTGGTGTTTCACTGGGCCCGCACCCTGGGACCCTACAATCATCCCCTGTGAATTGACCTGCTCCCACCCACTTCCAGCTGTCACTCCAGAAAGGCGAAGAACATTGTTTAGACATCAGCAAGGAGGACCCGAGAGGCGCAACATTGTCACCAAGTGCCAGACCCCTTCGAGCCCTGGAGGTCTGGAATAATGAAGGCCTGCAATGGCCTGTGGGCAGCAAACTAATGCCTCCCAGGCCTGAGAATGACTTAGCTAGTTCCCCCACGCCTTCTCGGTGGACCCTCTGCATTTGAATCCCTTGTGGGTAATGCTGACCTGTGCATTCACCTCTGATATTCCCTTCGGAGGTGAAGTAGCCGAACTCATGTTTTGGTGGAGCTGTTGTAATCCGTGCTGGCGTGGCGTCACATGAAAATGAAAAAATGAAAATGAAAATTGCTTATTGTCACGAGCAGGCTTCAATGAAGTTACTGTGAAAAGCCCCTAGTCGCCACATTCTGGCGCCTGTCTGGGGAGGCTGATACGGGAATCGAACCGTGCTGCTGGCCTGCTTGGTCTGCTTTAAAAGCCAGCGATTTAGCGCAGTGAGCTAAACCAGCCCCTAATGAATATTCAAAGAGGGTGGAAGTCCCGAAGGGGCACTTCACAAATTACATGCTAATGTATTTAAATAAGGTTCCCACCTTTCCCTGGCGGGAACCTCACCTTGACACAGACGAGGGCCGAGAAAATTCAGGAAACAAGATCTTGTCAACGAGAATCTTGTTCCCCGACTCTCACAGAATTTTGCATCCGCATTGCCATTTATGCTGACAGCTAACGCGGAATCAGAATTCCGCCCCACGAGTAATTGGAAAGAAAATTCAACAAGGGTGCTGTTTATCACCAGTTTCCTTCAATGTCTCCCCAGAAACAATGATCAAAACAGTATTTACAGCACAGAACCTGGTATTAAGATTGAGGTTGGGGTTGGGGATGGTGGGCACCCGGGGGGGGGGGGGGGGGGGGGGGGGTGCACACGGGGCGTGGAATGATAACATCACTTAGATTTGTGGATGAAAGGGCAGCACGGTGGCCTAGTGGTTAGCATAGCTGCCTCACGGCGCTGTGGTCCTAGGTTCGATCCCGGCTCTGGGTCACTGTCTGTGTGGAGTTTGCACATTCTCCCCGTGTTTGCGTGGGTTTCGCCCCCACAACCCAATAATGTGCAGAGTAGGTGGATTGGCCATGCTAAATTGTTCCTTAATATGAAAAAATAATTGGGTACTCTAAATTTATTTTTTAAAAATTTTAAAAAAAGATTTGTGGATGACAAAGCACCTGTAGCAAGCACAGATGAAAGATTACAAGAACCAAAAGAATGACTAAGAATAGCAGGCATGAACATTGGAATGAAAGGGAACATCAGCATATCTCAAAATTTCCAAGAGATGTTGATATACTCAGAGAAGAAAAAGAACTGGAACAAGAATTCATATATTTAGGAAGCATAATATCTGCAGTATCGAGGAGCGGGAATCAACAAACACATTTGCTGAATGTAATCAGGAAAAGGTAGCGAGACTGGGTAGGGTGGTTTAGCTCACTGAGCTAAATTGCTGGCTTTTAAAGCAGACCAAGCAGGCCAGCAACACGGTTCGATTCCCGTACCAGCCTCCCCGAACAGGCGCCGGAATGTGGCGACTAGGGGCTTTTCACAGTAACTTCATTGAAGCCTACTCGTGACAATAAGCGATTTTCATTTTCATGTGAAGAATAAACTGATTTGTAAGAGAAGTTACGGAGGGAAGGTTTCAAAGCAAATAGAAAGGAAGAGAGAACACCAATGCTAGAGAGCTTGACGACTGAAGGAAGATATTGGGAAATGAAAAGACTGACATAGGACAGAGTTGACATCAACTGAGCAGAAGGCACTCAAAGGCTCCCCCTCTCAGCACCCTAATGTACGGTATCTTGGTCAATTTCACCTCCTGGTCACTGGGAGACAGGGAGGTCACGCCAAACTGCGGGGGTAGGGGCAGTAGCAATGAGCGATCATGCTGTAGGACAATGCGATAGTCTTTCTCCATGATGTATCATTATCATAGAATTTACAGTGCAGAAGGAGGCCATTCGGCCCATCGAGTCTGCACCGGCTCTTGGAAAGAGCACGCTACCCAATGTCAACACCTCCACCCTATCCCCATAACCCAGTAACCCCACCCAACACTAAGGGCAATTTTGGACACTAAGGGCAATTTATCATGGCCAATCCACCAAACCTGCACATCTTTGGACTGTGGGAGGAAACCGGAACACCCGGAGGAAACCCACGCACACACAGGGAGGATATGCAGACTCCACACAGACAGTGACCCAAGCCGGAAGCGAACCTGGGACCCTGGAGCTGTGAAGCAATTGTGCTATCCACAATGCTACCGTGCTGCCCCACATAGAATTTACAGTGCAGAAGGAGGCCATTCGGCCCATCGAGTCTGCACTGGCTCTTGGAAAGAGCACCCTACCCAAGCCCACACCTCCACCCTATCCCCATAACCCAGTAACCCCACCCAACACTAAGGGCAATTTTGGACACTAAGGGCAATTTAGCATAGCCAATGCACCTAACCTGCACATCATTGGACTGTGGGAGGAAACCGGAGTACCTGGAGGAAACCCACGCTGACATGGGGAGAACGTGCAGACTCTGCACAGATAGTGACCCACGCCGGGAATCGAACCTGGGACCCTGGAGCTGTGAAGCAATTGTGCTAACCACTATGCTACCGTGCTGCCCTTCTTACTCAGGCTGCATCATTCAGAGATCTCATTACTGTCATGCATCAACACTTAAACCTACATGACTGCTACTCCAGAGGTTGAGAACCCACCCCACCTCAGGGTAAGCACCATGTGGCCTTCTCTTTCATGGTCACATCCACCCAACCCATTAGACCTGACCTCTTGACTCTCATGACATCCCACCCATGTGCCCCAGAGATGCCCCCACCCCGTACTCCCATGTCACAGGCTGCAGACCTATATAACACTAAAAGCTCATTTAAACAATGCAGACTAGGACCACCCGCACCCTTCTCTCATTCCCCTCCTCCCCCCCCCCCCCCCACCTCCCAATCCCCATAACGGGCCAGCGAGCTTGTCCCTTTGGACTCTCTGGTGCTCAGTGGAGACAGTAGTTCTCACCTTCCTTTCTCTTGGAGGTCATGGCACCTGGTTACCATTTTTAAAAAGCAATAGTAATTCGCGCCAGCCTGCCATCAGACCTGGTGATGGGCGACACAGTGACACAATTGTTAGCACAGCTATCTCACAGCGCTAAGTACATGGCAATGATTCAAAATCATGCAATTCAGGTCCGTTCCCTTCTTGGGCATGAACCTGACCGCATCATCAGGGAGGGCCTGGGAAGATCACAATTGGAAATCTCACCAGCGCAAATCCTGTTTTTGGCCTTTTGCGAGATTTAGCAGCCATGACGGCATTGTGCCCACAGCTAATGCAGCCACTAATGCTGTCCAGTCGCTTCCAGTTGGCACAACTTGGATCTCCTCGGCTTCAGGCTTTCTGACCCTCTGATAATCCTAACTTACCATGATGTGAACCATTTTCCTGGGTCCTTGGAAACTGCCCGACCTCTTGTACCCACCCAGGGTGGTGACATTATTCTTGCTGACCTCAGGAAGTGATCGGTGTCAGGCCTCTGTCTTACTGGTGGTGTGGGATGCAGTCAAGTTGTGCAGACCTGCTTCTCTCTTGCATCTCTGATTCCAGTCAGGAGTTAAATAAATGGCTGCTTATATATCTACGCGTGTTAGTACAGTTTTCTCATACAGTTAGGCCTAAGTCCTTGGAGCAAGTTCTGATAATGTTGTCAGTGCTCACCAATTAATTAAAAACACTCAGGGCAGTAGACATGGGAAAATGTATTTCAGTTCATTATAATTCTTTGTAACTTCGATTTTATTTCTGAGGATGTGATTCTCCCGAAGGAGATTAATTATTTGAACATCATTCTACATCAAAAGTACTGTGTAAAATTCTCCCTTCTCCTCATTATATTCCAAATCTTCACACATAGACTATGCATCCGTCAATGAAAATTAATAATTTTTTTCCCTCTTCGGGTGCCCAGGGAACTGTGAGGTGGTTCAGAATCAGAAACAGCTTTTTTAAGTCGAACAACACTGAGGGTTAAGTTTAACAGAGAAAATAAATGTCTGCCCTTAAATGAAGTTTGCTTATCATTTGTACTGGCATTACAATGTCACTTTGCACTGATAAGAATGCGGTGCATGTGTGTGGGCTCATTTAAAATGCTAATCTGGATCTCGCCCACGCTGTGTTGAATATCGCGAGATGTCTCGAGCATCGCAAATCTCACGAGAGGCCTCCTGTAAGATTCACCGGCCTCATCGTGAAACCAGGTCACCGTGACGATGGCGATATATCATTCCCGTAGAATGAGGGGTGTGCTTTTCAAACATCAACCGTACCACGTCACCTTGAGCGCCACAAAGCTGTTCTTTCTCAATATTCTTTAATACACTTAGTTTCCATGTAATTATCTATCTCTCTTTTAAAAACATCAGTTGATCCGAGATGAATGCATTTCTGGGAGAGAGAATTTCAATTAGCCTCTTTCCTAGGATTTTCCTGGGATTACTTTGAGTTGACTACCTTCAATTCAAAAACTTCCCCTGGATTCCCTACCAAAGGAAAGTGAGCACAGTAAGAAGTCTTACAACACCAGGTTAAAGTCCAACAGGTTTGATTCAAACATGAGCTTTCGGAGCGTAGCTCCTTCCTCAGGTGAATGGCGAGGTATGTTCCAGAAACGCCATTCACCTGAGGAAGGAACTGCGCTCCGAAAGCTCGTGTTTGAATCAAACCTGTTGGACTTTAACCTGGTGTTGTAAGACTTCTTACTGTGCTCACCCCAGTCCAACGCCGTCATCTCCACATTAAAGGAAAGTGAGATTCTCTACCCAAATTCTCACTATTTTAAGCATCTCAGTTATATAACCATTTAATTTTCCCCCCTCAAGGAAATGCTTCCCAAGTTTGTCATCCTTTTATCTCAGAGGGACAATTCTAGGCTTGCCCACCCAAATTGTACATCAGGATTCAAAAAGTAGTGGCAGCATGCTTTTGATTTTCCAACATGCACTGCCCATCCAAGTTCAAAAATCAACCTTTGGCTATCACCCTGAGCATTAGCTTATTTGTTTTTATCTTTGGTGCTATCTGAGATGCTGAGTAGGTCCAGCATTTATTAGTTTTGTTTCTGTGTAATGAATGATGGGCTTTGGAATGCCACAACTACAGTGTGTCATGGTTGTAGTGGTACAAGAGCTGGGCAGGATTCTCTGTCCCACCACACCAGTTTTCGGTACGGCGCGTCACCTCCGGCAGCGGGATTCTGCGTCCTGGCTGCCGGCCAATGAGGTTTCCCATTGTGAGCATCCACACACCGCCGGGAAATCCGCAGGCACGTTGCGCTGCCGGCGAAACAGATGGCGAATCCAGCACAGCATGTTCATATCAAAGCAACATTACTCACCTCAGCAATGATCCAACTGTTTTTGTAGACCCTGCCAAAATTGAGGGAATTGCTCCCAAAAGAGACAGTTGCGAGTGGAAATATCTGCTGCATGGACAATAACAACAATCTGCATTTATGTAGCCCTTTTAATGCAGCAACATATCCCAAGGTGCTTAATACAATGACCTCAATAGTGATAGGGCTGGATTTTCTCAACAGGGGGGCAGTGTTTGGGTCGAGAAATCTAGATGTCTGGGTTTCCCCACATGCTGTGAGTTATACTCAGCGTGAATATTTTGTTTGGCAGGATCCCCTATTGATGGGAATTTGATTCCGGTCAGTAGGAGAGCACTCCAGAGCAGGCAGTAACGAAATGGGAGATGTTCGAGGTTTGGGAAACTCAGCAGCTAAGGTTGAACCTACAAAATAAGTTAAATCTGAAGCTCCTAGCTTTATTATAATGCCTAAAGCACAAGCAAACCTCCACGGAGTGTATTGGTTCCCCACTCCCATCCTTCATCTATTGAACCCAAAATTGGTGTATTGTGGGGTCAGGATTTAAAAAGTTCACATCTCACCGGAACCTGTTTATTTTGGATTTTAAATTCACTCCAAAATGTCTTTTTGCACAAGGAGGTCTTGTGACATAGTGGGTAGCGTTCCTGCCTCTGAGCCAGAAATACTGGGTCAACAGGACTTAATGGCCAAAAGGAGTGACTATCAACTTGTATGTCTTTCCAACATGCACAAACACAGACAGCAACAGTGGAGCAATTCCTGGTCAGTTATATAATTGAAGCAAATTGGACTCTTACCATCACATACCATACCTCCAGGCAACATGAAAAGGTGGATGTTGCCACAGCAACTTGGTCTTCTTGGGGAGGGGGTGGACAGTTAATGTAGATCACATTGGTGCCAACAGCAGAGGGCTTAATCCCTATTCAGGCTCGGGTTGATTTGGGAACTGCCTTTTTGCCCTGTCCGTATATAGAGATTGTGATGTCTTTAGGCAGAGAACTGTCGTGTCAAATTTTGTCTGATGACACTTGGTCAAAGACACTTGGGTAGCACGGTGGCACAGTGGTTAGCACTGCTGCCTAATGGCGCCGAGGTTCCAGGTTCGATCCCGGCTCTGGGTCACTGTCTGTGTGGAGTTTGCATATTCTCCCCGTGTTTGCGTGGGTTTCGCCCCCACAACCCAAAGATGTGCAGGGTAGGTGGACACGCTAAATTGCCACTTAGTTGGAAAAAATAATTGGGTACTCTAACGCGTTAGGTTTAGGGGATACCTAAAAGAGGGAAGACGGATAGCAGGGCATTGTGGTTTAGTGACGAGATCGCAGAGCTTGTGGCCGGGGCAACTACATGCTTCGCCATCAATGGATCAATGGAAATCAGGAATGAAGGGGACCAGAACTGGAGGAACGCAGGCATCCTGAATGGCTGTAGGGTTGGAAGAGGTTACAGAGAACAGATGGAGTGAGGCTAAGGATTGGAAGATGAGGATGGGAATTTTACTTAGAGGAGTTGACAGATCAAGAGCTAATATAGGTTAGCAAGCAAGGGGTGGTTGTTAAAGAGAATTTGAATCGAGTTTCGGAGATCGGCAGCATAGTTTTGATCAATTTTACCACGGAGAGCAGAAGGTAGGAAACCTGCCATTAAACCATTGGAACTGTTGAGTCTTGTTGTTCTCAAATTTTCAGCCTCTGAATTCTTCGAGGCTAGCTTAGCGATTATCTACGGTATCAGCCATTGTGCTGCCTACCCTTGCATCAATCAGCATGGCCGGTACATTCAGTTCCTTTCCAAAGATATTTCTTACAACACATTGGTTGGAAATCTACCAGACTTAAATGTTCTGTTGTTAATCTATAACAAAATTTTCTGCTTATACTAATGCATGTTTGTTTATTCCCTCCTATGTTCCAGATATTATGGGCTGGATTCTCCTGTCACCGACGTGAAATCGCGTTCGTCGACTGGCTGGAGAATCCAAATTTCCGCCGAAATCGGGGACGGTGCCACTTTTGCGTTGCTCCCCCCTCCAAAGCGGCCTACTCAAGGAGTACACCACCCCACGTATCGATGGCCTGAGGCCTGTACTCCCCATTCTCCGCCCCCGACATGCCGAGTTCCTGACGGTGAGGGTCGCTCATGGTCTCACCCATCAGGAACTCGACATGGCAGCTGAGGACTCAGAGGGAGAGCTGATCCGCGAGTGGTGGGGGACATTATTCGGGGCTGGGGGCACTATGGGGGAGAGGGGGGTTGGCCAGAGCGCTTGAGCTGGCCAAAGATGGGGCACTATTCCGCGGGCCGGGTCACCGGGCTGCATCAGCCATGTTGCACGGTGTGGCCGTTGCAGGCCACTGCCGTGCGCATACGCGGCCATAGACCCGGCAATTCTCTGCGGTATATCGGCAGCTAGAGCCGGGTACTACAGCCGTGCTCTACGCAGAGGGCCTCCCAGTGATACTCCGATCCCAACCTGCCGATTTCCCGACAACATGGTTCTAACCATGTCTGGCCGATCGGGACTCACGCAAGGCAGCTGTGGACTCAGTCCGTCGTTGCCCTGGTGGGGAGTGGGGTGGATCCAGCGCTGGGGGGGGGGGGGGGGGGCGCCTTATGGGCGGCCAGGGCAGTGCCCGACGGTGCGGGGCCAAATGGGAGATCTTCTTTCTGCGTGCTGGTCAGCGGTCCGAATCTGCCATGGCGCCTGGCGCAGCCGCTAGAAGCCGCCGCCATGCGCATGCACGGACTCGGAACCGGAAGTGAAGGGGCCCGTATCTGCAGCCAAAGCTGCATGAAGCTCTCCGGGTCCCTGCTAGCCCCCTGCAGTTGAGTGAATTGCCTCTATTTTTTTCAGGAAGTCTGGAGTGAATCCAGCCCTAGGAGTGGTATTAAGCAATGCAGCCTCTCTAATCTGCTCCGCCATTCAATAAGGTCATGGCTGATCTCCTCTCGGCTTCAAGTCCACTCTCCTGGAGTCAATCTAGTTGAACCCTCCTATGAACTGGCTCAAATGCAACCACAATCATCTTCAAGTAAGGGAACTAAACTGTACACAATACTGTATGGGTCCAGCAACACTTCCCTACTTTCATACTCTTCCTTTAGCAATAAATGCCAGCATTCCATTTGTCTTCCTTAATACCCATTGTACCTGCTACGAGTTTTCTTGGATTCATCCATTTAGATAATAAGTAGCCTTACTATTTTTCTGATCAAAATGAATGATCTCACAGATGGACGTTAAACTCTATCTGCCAAATTTTGGCCCACTCACCTAACCTGTCCACATCTATTTGTAAATTTCTTATTTCTTTATTGCAACCTACTGTCCGACCTATTTTAGTGTTATCTGCAAATTTAGCTATTAGTACATTCTACCCTTGCATCCAAATCATTAATATAGATTATACATAGCTGGTTCTCGAGGACCGAACCCTGTGGCACCCCACTAGTTACATCTTGCCAACCAGAAAATGATCCACATATCTGTTGGTTAACTTGTCCTATATCCAAGCTAATAAATTACCTTTGGTCCCATGTAACCTTACATTGTGTATTAAACTTTTGTGCAACACCTTATCAAATGTCTTCTGGAAATCCAGACATACGACAGGCGGGATCTATTGGTCGCGTTGAACCTGAAAAGCAGCACTGCACCACGCAAAGTGACCAGTAGATGCTGGGAGATCCCACTTTCAGGAAGTACCGGGCTCGCCATGCCTTGCGGGTGCGGGTGCGGGTGCATGCCTTCTGAGCAGGGTGGTATGCTGGCACTGCTGGTGCCACCTGGACATCTGTGCACTGCCAGCCTGCAACCCTGGCAGTGCCACCTGGGTGCCAGCCTGACACCACTGATGAAATTGCAGATAGAGTTTAACGTCCATCTGTGAGATCATCCATTTTGATCAGAAAAATAGAAGGCTACTTTCCTTTACCTCTGCATTGTCAAGGTGCCACGCTGGCATTTTTTGTGTGATGGGGATCGGGCAGGGGTGTGCCCTGCACAGTGCTGGGGGACCCAAGGACCTCCTTATAGTGAGTTTAGTGGGGCTTGGGGGCAGTTTAGGGGTTGCTTGGGACTCGAGATTGGGGTGCCATGGTGTCCTGATCGCTTGCTGCACTGAGGAATTCTGGCGAGTGGAGCTCCTCAGTGCAGAAAACGGGGCTGAGTACGGCCTCAGCAGGGATCTACCTGAATAGGCATTAAATTGTGGGGTGGTTCTCAGGACTCCGAGCGCCAGGAAACAGCTGGCTAATCTTGTGTGCTATGGGACTTTGTCCCCATTCAGGTACATCGTGCCCTACATTTACAGAATCCCTCTCTCCACGCTGTTCCGCGTCCTGAAGCTGCTCTCCTTTCCACTTTGCTTGTTACAACTTGAAATGAAATGAAATGAAAATGGCTTATTGTCACGAGTAGGCTTCAATTAAGTTACTGTGAAAAGATCCTAGTCGCCACATTCCGGCGCCTGTCCAGCGGGCTGGTACGGGAATCGAACCGTGCCACTGGCCTGTTTGGTCTGCTTTAAAAGCCAGCGATTTATATTTGAAGAATACTTGCAAATTCGTCAAACATGATTTTGCCTTCATAAAACCATGCTGACTCTGATAGATTGTGTGTTAACTTTCCAAATGTCCTGATATTACTTCCTTAATAATGGATTCTAACAATTTCCCAATGACAGAAATTAAACTAACCGGTCTACTTTCTGCCTCCTTCCCTTTCTGAATAAGGGCATTACATTAGCATTTTCCAATCCACTGGAACCTTATCCAAATCCAGGGAATTTGGGAATATTATAACCAATGGATCCACAATCTCTGCTGCCACTTCCTTTAAGGCCCTGGGATGTAGGCCATCAGACCCAGTGGAATTGTCTGCCTTCAATCCCAATAGTTTTCACAGTACATTTTCCCTACTGATGATGATTGTTCAAAGTGACCCTTTCCTTTACCTCTGCATTACCTGTTACTATTGGAATGGTACTAGTGTCCTCCACCGTGAAAATTTAGATGGTCTAGTCATGCTAAAATTTCCCCTTCGTATCCAAAGATGAGCAGGTTAGATGGGCTTATGAGGGATATAGCTATGGAGTGGGTCTGGGTGGCTGCTCTTTCGGAGAGTTGGTGCAGGCTCGATGGGCTGAATGGCCTGCTTCTGAAAGGTAAGGTTTCTATGGGTCTATGAATTCTATGGAACTGAGGCAAAATACTGATTTAGTGTCTCCGCCATTTCTGTGTTCCCCCTGTCTCATCTTCCAAGGGACCAACATTCACTTTAGCTACTCTCTTTCCTTTTATGTACCTAAGAAGCTTTTGCTATCCATTTTTATATTTTGCTCTACTTTTCTTTCATAATCTGTTTTTATAAATTATTTTCTAAGTAACTTTTTGTTGATCTTTAAAAGTTTCCCATCCTCCATCCTGTCACTGGCCTTGCCAATTTGGTATGCCTTAGTTTTTGACTTTATGTTATCTTTAACTTCCTTGCTTAACCATGGATATTTCCCCCCTCTTACAATCTTCCTTTCTGGAATATATTTTAATTGGGACGAATTGAATATCTCTTTCAACAACTGCTGCTGCTCATCAACTGTCCTAATCTTCCTGCCAAGTTTACTATGGCCAAATCTGTCCTCATAACTGTGTAATTACATTTGTTTACCTCCAGATGCTAATGTGGGTCTCCAGAGGTGGGATTCTCCCGAATCGGCTTGATGGCTCGATGGCCTGACGCCGGCGTAAGAAATGGCGCAAACCAATCCGGCGTCGGGCCGACCAGAAGTTGCGGAATTCCCGCGGGCCAGGCCACCGTATGGCCCCCCCGGATCGGATCCCCCCCGCGACCCCCGAGGACCGCACCAACCAACTTACCTGGCAGGACCCGCCGTGTGGGACTGGCCAGAAACCGAAGGCGCTCGGCCCATCGGGGCTCGTGGAATTGCCAGGAGGGCCGCTGCCAACAGCCCCCAACCGGCGTGGCATGATCCCCGCCCCCGCCCAAAAACCGGTGCCGGAGAATACTGCAGCGGCGGGGCGGGATTCACGCCACCCCCCAGTGATTCTCCGACCTGGTGGGGGGTGGAGAATCCCGCCCCTATTCCCACCCACAAACTGAAATTGAAATTCTATCATGCTATGATCACTCCTCCTGAGAAGATTCTTAGCTATGAGGTCATGAATTAAGCCCTCCTCATTACACTATAGCAAATATAGAATAGCCTGCTCCCTGGTTGGTTCCACAACATATTGTTCCAAGAAACAATCTCTAATACATTCAATTAACTCTCCCCTTAGGGTACCCTTGCCAATTTGATTAATCCAGTTCATATGCATATTAAAATCACCCATGATTGTTGCCATTTCTTTCTTACAAGGCCCCAATATTTTAGTTTATACTGTGCCCCACTGTGCAATTACAGTTTGGGAATCTATAGATTACACCCACCAGAGATTTCTTTCCCTTATTATTTCTTATTTCTACCTAGACCACCCCGCCGGTTTGCAGAGAATCCCGCCCATAATTTCCCACTACAGCAGTAATCTCTTATATTACGAACAGATCTATATTTACGAACATTTCTACCCTGATCCTACATTTTGATCGCCAGTGCTTATATAGGGCGGAATTTTCCGACTCCCCCGCCGGGTCAGTAAATTGCCAGGGGGCGGCGTGAATCCCGCCCCCGCCGGCTGCCAAATGCTCCTGTGCCGGGGATTTGGCAGGGGCAGGAATCGCGCCGTGCTAATCGGATGCCGTTGGCCGCGCCCCCCCAGCGATTCTCTGGGGCCCGCGATAGGCTGAATGGCTCCGTGAGCGGCCTCCGGAGTCCTCGGGGGGGGGGGGGGTGCGGGGGGATCTGGCCCCGGGGGGGTGCCCCCATGGTGGCCTGGCCCGCAATCGGAGCCCACCGATCCGCGGGCGGGCCAGTGCCGTGGGGGCACTCTATTCCTCCGCGCCAGCCGCTGTAACAGTCCGCGATGGCCTGCGTGGAGATGAACCCCCCCTGCGCATGCCTTGGGATGATGCCAGCACACGCTGGGGCTCCCGTGCATGCGCCAACTCACGCCGGCCGGCAGAGGCCCTTTGACGCCGGTTGGCGTGGCGTCAAGCCCCTCCGCGTCGGCCGGCGTGGCGCTAACCTTGCCCCTGAAGGTGCGGAGCATTCCGCGCCTTCGGGACGGCCCGATGCCGGAGTGGTTCCTGCCACTCCTTGGCGCCGGAGTGGCCCGCCCCGCCGGTTCGCAGAGAATCCCGCCCATAATTTCCCACTACAGCAGTAATCTCTTACTTCACGAACAGATCTACAGCACTTCTTTTTTTCCTCCCTGCTTATCCTTCTGAGATACTGAGTACCCTTGGATATTAAACTCCCAAACTTGGTCTCCTTTTAATCATGTCACAGTAATCGTCACCACATCGTACCCTTTTAACTTTATTTGAATGGATAACTCAGTAATTTTATTCCGAATGCTTTATACATTCAGATACAAAGCCTTCCTCCGGGTGCTCCGGTTTCCTCCCACAAGCCCCAAAGGATGTGCTGTTAGGTAATTTGGACATTCTGAATTCTCCCTCTGTGTACCTGAAAAGGCGCCGGAATGTGGTGACTAAATGCTTTTCACAGTAACTTCATTGCAATGTAAGCCTACTTGTGACAATAAAGATTATTATTATCAAGTTTGTTCTGTTATCAAATTTCCCTACTCTGGTATGATTCCTTGGTGCAATATCATATTCACTCATTCTGCCCCTTCCTTTATTTTCTGATAATAATCAGCCTCATCACTAATCTGCACTCTTTTACTTCAACTTTAATTTTCTAATTTTCCATGCAACTAGCCCCCCTCATCTCCATTTTTACATTTGCAACTTAATTTTTTAATCTGTAAAGTGTTTCTCCTATTTACCTTTAAACTGAAAGCAATTTAGATTAAGTCAATCAAATTATTTACCAACCAATGAAAGAGTCATGTCACTCTATTTTCCCGCTCTGTTTATTGTGAGCTCCTCCCTCACAGCTCTCTCCCGTCCCCTGCAGCCCGCCCACTGCTGTGTTAATTCACTCTGCCCACCTCCGCACAGTTTCGCACTGTGAACTGCTCTCCCTTCCTTACATGTCTTAACTGGCCGGGTCCACCTCTCTCCACGCTGTTTCTCACTCTGAAGTTGCTCTCCCTTCCCCCACTGTTTTAACTCACTGGCTTTGCCTCCCTCCACACTGTTCCACGTTCTGAAGCTGCTCTCCTTTCCCCCATTGTTTTAACTCACTGGATTTGCCTCTCTCCACATTGCTCCGCATTCTGCAGCTGCTCTCCTTTTCCCCCATTGTTTTAACTCACTGGATTTGCCTCTCTCCACACTGTTCCATGTTCTGAAGCTGCTCTCCTTTCCCCCATTGTTTTAACTCACTGGATTTGCCTCTCTCCACACTGTTCCATGTTCTGAAGCTGCTCTGCTCTCCTTTCCCCCATTGTTTTAACCCACTGGATTTGCCTCTCTCCACACTGTTCCATGTTCTGAAGCTGCTCTCCTTTCCCCCATTGTTTTAACTCACTGGATTTGCCTCTCTCCACACTGTTCCATGTTCTGAAGCTGCTCTCCTTTCCCCCATTGTTTTAACCCACTGGATTTGCCTCTCTCCACACTGTTCCATGTTCTGAAGCTGCTCTCCTTTCCCCCTTTGTTTTAACTTGTTGCATCCACCTCTCTCCACGCTGTTCAGTTGAGAGAGTAGAGAAAACCATATCCTCTTTTATTTGACTACACCAATGACTAATTTAAGATAACCAGTAAGCTCGTAAACTGTGGTTCATTCACACTGGCTGGAGGTGAAATATATTTATACACAAAAATCTGTCCTGTGCTATCAAAAGGGATATGTTCAAGCTTTGTGTCTTTTTAAAATTGGTTGGGAGCTTAGCGAACCCATAGTTCCCCTTTGCTTTCTTAATGGCAGTCAAATTGGCTTCCACCCAATCAGCACCTTTTTCTCCTGCAGTATTTGTTCGGAAAATAAAGGTAGTTTTAAGGGATTTATATGTGTTTTGGTAAACATTAGAAATAAGGTATAGTTTTAACTGGGTTTAAATTAATGTTTCTGTGCCTCAAAGCGTAAAAACTATCATTAGATTCATGATGGACAAATGTAACTCTAGGCATTGATTTTGATTCCAATTGTGATTCAAATGTGCTTAGCGAGGGTTACAGTGTGAAGAATAAATAAGCCAGCAGTCGTTGTTTAGTGTCTGGGGCTTGTAAGATAGAGAAGTTTTTAGGTTTTAGTTTTGCTAATTTGATTGCAAATGGAGATAGGTACTGAGAGAGAAGGCAGCTTGGCTGGAAGCAGTTGGTTTAGAGAGCTAGACATGGAACATCTCTCTTAGTTTAGTAAGAAGAAAAGCCATAGCATTGAGTAATGGTTAAGAAAACAAGCGCAGTGATCTGAAGAGCAGCTAGTTAAGGATCTAGAGAAATGAAGAGGAGTTTCCAAGAAGTCTGAGGATAAAGGTACTAGTCATGATGTGGAGATGCCGGCGTTGGACTGGGATGAGCACAGTAAGAAGCCTTACAACACCAGGTTGTCTCAAAAGCTAGTGATTCGAAACAAACCTGTTGGACTTTAACCTGGTGTTGTAAGACTTCTTACTGTAAAGGTACTAGAACAGAGAACTGTTCAGTAAAAAGACAGACTGAGCTGAGAAGAGAAATCGATGGCTGGATCTCAGAGTTTGTGTAAAAGTAGTTAAACAAGGGAAACCTAAAGGGGTTGTTGTAAAATCCTGGATTGGATTCGCTGTTAAAAGTGGAGTGGAACCTTTGTAAAAGTGTCATTTGGAAAACCTGCTCTGGAGTTCAGAAGGAAATCAGCTAAGGGAAAGCATAATTATGAGAGAAGAGTTTAAAGCGTGTTTTGTAAATGGAGTTTGGAGACTCTGATGTAATCATGATCTGAGGGGGATTCTGAAGAGAAATCTACAGACACCAACTTTGCTTAAAAGTGGATTTGACCACAGTCATCTTGTGTGCTTAAAAGGGACTTTTTGTGTTCATGGGACCATTGTAGGTTAAGAAGTATTTTGTAATCTATGTTAATTTCTAAATATGTCTGTATTTATCAAGGTACAAAGTCTTACAACGCCAGGTTAAAGTCCAACTGGTTTGTGTCAAACACCAGCTTTCGGAGCACTGCTCCTTCCTCGGATGAATGGACCATTCACCTGAGGAAGGAGTAGTGCAGGGCAGCATGGTGGCCTAGTGGTTAGCACAACTGTCTCACGGCGCTGAGGTCCCAGGTTCGATCCCGGCTCTGGGTCACTGTCCGTGTGGAGTTTGCACATTCTCCCCGTGTCTGCATGGGTTTTGCCCCCACAACCCAAAAAAAATGTGCAGAGAAGGTGGATTGGCCATGCTAAATTGCCCTTTAATTGGAAAAAATAATTGGGTAATCTAAATTTATTTAAAAAAAAGAAAAAAAAAGGAAGGAGTAGTGCTCCAAAAGCTAATGATGTGAAACAAACCTGTTGGACTTTAACCTGTTGTTGTAAGACTTCTTACTGTGCTCACCCCAGTCCAACGCCGGCATCTCCACATCATGTATTTATCAAGATAAGGGGGGAGTAAAGGACTATTGTATAATAGCTCAACTCTTCCAGTTTATTTGTTTTCTTGTTAAAATAATTAGCGGTCCTCTGATTCTGTTCCTCCATGTTTCATAAAGAAAAGCTAAAGTTACGGTCTTTTAAGTCAGGGTTACATTCTGGGATCTTCACATCCAGTTATAGCACCAACTGGGATGCTAATATACGAGTGTTTATGATTGTTTGAACTTTGGCATTCTTGTATTTGGCCTGATGAGTGCAAGTTGTAAAGCTTCAGCAATGGGTCCCTCCTTTTGGCAATATTCAATTTTTTTGTTCCTTAGCATGGTCAGAAGTATCAATAAAGAACAGAATCTACACATGTCTTTGACAATCAGGATCCAGTTTGCTGACACCTATTGATCATTCTTGCAGTCAGAGAGGCCAGCTTAGTTACGGTTAACCTGCTGTGGCATTCTGTTTGAGCAGAAATAAATAACAAAGTGCAGTGAGGCAAAAAACACCTTTTTTTTTATTACCCTGTCGCCATGACGGGATTGTCACAATCCTATTATTGCACAAATATATACTTTTCTTAAAATCAAAGCAAATACAGATAGTGGAGAACCCATGCAGTTAACAAAATAGTTTGCCAATGTATCTTAATAATTGTGTGCTGTCAAGTATTTTTCTGAGGCATGGATTGCGAAACATAACGTGAACAATAAAGTGATCCACGCTTCAGCAAACAAATGTAATTGTTTTTAAACTGTTGGAGGGTAAAATCCCAATGTGAAGCCAGGGCTGAGAGATATGGAACTAAGCTATCTCAAAGACTGTGTAGTGATGATAACCTCCGACTGTTGAAACTGTTACTTTGGAACCACAATAAAGATCAGCTGATACTGCTCACACCAGAGGATAATTCTTCTTCTTTGTACAGTCTGGCAGTGAAGGATAGAAATGGTTCCTGAACTTTATACTTTATAAGTTTTTATAGACATGGACATTACACACCTGTACCTCCAGACCCAACAACAATGAATCACAGTTAATGCCCACCACCTGAATAATATTAAATATTCAATTACTACAAGATCAACTCTGGTCCATTCTTGTATTTCCCTCATAAATTTGTATCTGTCGTAACTCCACACTGTTGTGGGGGAAGGGCTTAAAAATGCAGCAATTGTCCTCTGACGTTGATGGGGCCGTAAAATTCTGCAAATGTAAAATTCTGCTCGTTGTCTCACTAAGATTTCATTAAGAGCAGTTATTTCCTGCATTTTCTCTGTTCTCCATATGACTCCGGACACTTTGGGTAAGAATTTTAAGCATTGTGAGTGATCTGTGCTACCATCCCGACAGTTGGTACCTAATACGAAGCATCCAACTCTCGAACTCCCACTGCCATTTACACTCACTTGAGCATTAATTGACCGTGGGTGGGACTTCCATCTAAACTTGGAAGGAAAATTGACTTGCCAGCTGTTCAACCCGGCCAGATGCAGGACTGCAGCGCTCTGCCGAGGGACTAAGTCCTGGGAGGTTTAAAAAAGTAGGTTCTGGGGGAGTGGATAGATAGGGGACATCCTGAGGAGGTCCCGGGGTGGGGGGCATCATCGTGGTATCGAGGGTTGGGCCAGTGGGGAGGGGGTTCCGTAATTCCAAATGTCCCAGGGGGAAAGACGCCCCAAAATTGAGGGGCATTCAGATTGAGACGTCCCCCTTCTCGCCCGAGATGGAGAAAAGTTTAAATATCTGTCTCCCACCCTACCCACTCCTGCCAGCCTAGAAAATTGAGGCTGGGTGGGAAAAGGCCATTAAGTCACCACTTAAGGGCTTTAAGAGGTGAATGGGCTAACGTCCCACCCGAGAACCTGCTCACCCGAGCGTGAAATTGCGACTAGGTTTGGGTGGGCGGGCTCTGGAAGGAAGACCTCTGCATTCAATTTTACACTCCCTCACCCACCGCTCCCACCCCACACACACACCTCAGAATCCACATTGGGGGGATGTAAAATGCTGCCCCCAATTAAGTTGTTTTTCAAAGTCTGTAATGGGTTGGAGAGCCGGAGAGTTTAAATTACAAAGATGTCATGGAATATAAGACAAAGGGAACGGTAATGATAGTTTTGAAGATTGAAGTTTTGCTCCAGAGTAGGTGTTAATCAGAAAATAATGGCCAGCACTGAAAGCAAAATGTTTATATTTATTGATTCTTCCATTCAAGGCCTGCATTTGTTCCCCATCTTTAATTTCCCTTGAACTGAGTGACCTGTCAGGTCATAAGACCATAAGACATGGCAGCAGAATTAGGCCATTCGGCCCATCGAGTCTGCTCCGGCATTCAATCATGGCTGATATTTTCTCACCCTGTTATGGGCCAGGGTTTAGAAAACGTCAAAGTATATCATGGAGTTCACCTGACCTACAACTTTTTATTGATTTGGTTTGCTTTTCAGGTGTTATTCAGGTAAGGCCTTAAGCACTTTTAATCAAAAACAAGCTTTATTCAATGAATTTAGTTAACATATTTAAAAACACACACTGTAAGGATTTTTATCAACTACCAACATAAATGCCCCACACAGCTACAGTACTCGATGTATCACCCTTAATAACCTTCCCACATTCACTGTTCCAATTTAATATGATCCCATAAACCAGAAGCTCGTTTTCAAAGGTGTGACCCAACACATGGCACTCTTACTATCTTTACGACTTGGTTTCCAAAACAGTAGGTTTGAATTCCTTCCAGAAAACAGTTATCACTTTTAAGTTATCAAGTAATCTGGAAACAGCTTTTAAACTGAAGATAGAGACACCTTTTTCCAACCTGTGCAATACAAAACCAGGTCAAACTCAAAACAAAATAAAACCAACTCCCAGAGCCACAGCCAGCTCCACCCACACATTGACATCACTGAAGCCATGTGATCAGACAGAGACATTTTTTTAAAGGTGCACTCCCATGACAATCCCCATTCTCCTGCCTTCTCCCCGTAACCCCTGATCCCTTTATTAATCAAGAACCTAGCTATCTCTGTCTTAAACTCACTCAGTGATTTGGCCTCCACAGCCTTCTGCGGCAAAGAGTTCCACAGGCTCACCACCCTCTGGCTCAGGAAATTCCTCTTCATCTCTGTTTTGAAGGATCACCACTTTAGTCTGAGGTTGTGATCTAGTTTTTCCTATAAGTGGAAACATCCATCCAGGCCTTGCAGTATCCTGTAAATTTCAATAAGATCCCCCTCATCCATCTAAACTCCAACGGACCTAGAGTCCTCAACCGTTCCTCATACGACAAACTCATCATTCCAGAGATCATTCTTGTGAACCTCCTCTGTATCCTTTCCAAGGCCAGCACATCCTTCCTTAGATATGGAGCCAAAAACTGCTCACAATACTTCAAATGAGGTCTGACCAGAGCCACATGCGGCCTCAGAATTACATCCCTGGTCTTGTATTCTAGCCCTCTCAACATGAATGCTAACATTGCATTTGCCTTCCTAACTGCCGACTGAACTTACACGTAAACCTTAAGAGAATCGTGAACAAGGACACCCAAGTCCCTTTGTGCTTCTGATTTCCTAAGCATTTCTCCATTTAGAAAATAGTCTGTGCCTCCATCTCTCCTTCCAAAGTGCATAACCTCACTCTGTTCCACATTGTATTCCATCTACCACTTCCTTGCCCACACTCCTGCCCTGTCCAAATCCTACTGCAGCCCCCCTGCTTTTTCAATACTACCTGTCTATCTACAGATCTTTGTATCATCTGCAAACGTAGCAACAGTGCCTTCAGTTCCTTCTTCCAGATCATTAATGTATATTGTGAAAAGTTGTTGTCCCAGCTCTTTTGCTCATTCAGGGTGAGTGTGCTTAACACTCAATTGGCTCTGTTTTATTCCTAAGCTCTAGAGTCGCCAGGTATCTTTATGATACCGCCACGAGATTCAAGTTCAAGTTCAGATCAATGACTCAATACACCAGTTAGTAAGTTCAAACAAGACACGTTTATTATTACACAGTTATTTACTACTCATGCATGTAATACTAAGACTAAACTATTCCTACCACTACTAGGCCAATACTTATCTGGAATAAGGGAACTGCCGGATCAGGGAACAATAGCCTCTTGCTCTGTCCTGGATCCGCAGGCTTCCAGTTGGTGTGGACTAAAGGGGTCAGGAGTGTCTATTCTCATAGCGGGCGTTGTATGACACTTACTTGTTGGTGTAGCAATTGGCCAGGCCTCTCCTTCTCACGTTCAAGTTCTTAGTGAGCTGCTGCAAAGGTGTTCTGCTGGGAGGGCCAGCTAAGAGAGAGAGGCCGGCTAAGAGATCAAATTCGTATTGGGACCTTACTTTTATAGGTCCCAGGGGCTTCGCGCCCTTTTGGGCGGACCCATAACTCACTGGCAATCGATTGGGTCTCATCCCAATCGATTGATACGAATCCCCCCAATACTGAGGCTGTTCCTCGATCGCGGGGCGGTTCTTTCTATAACTTATTTGTGTCCTTTTGTTTCAGACTCCGTTGGCGCCGAGAAGTCTGACCTGCTATAGAATGTTTCTATTGCAGCTAATTGCTGTGTCCATTGTGCCCGGGAATCACCGGGAATCGCTCAATTAGTATGCAAACTTGCTAGTTTCTATGCTGTCTGGTTTCTTCACAGAGAGGTTCTGCAACCTCCTTGCCTTTCTGACATTGTCCAATTTTCCCTGCATGTGTTTCAATTCTCCATTTTATGTCGAGAAGTGGCCAGCTTCGGTGGCTACAGCACAGACCCCCGAGGCACACAACTAGTCACTGGCTGGCATCCTGAAAAAGACCCTGTTATTCCCACTCTCTTAGTTCTGCCAGTTAGCCAATCCTTTACCCATGCTGGGATCTTACCCTTAACACCATCGGCTCTTAACTTATTTAACAGTCTCCTATGCGGCACCTTGTCAAAGGCTTTCTGGAAATCTAAATAAATCACGTCCACTGGTTCTCCTTTATCTAAATTCCTTGTTACCTCCTCAAAGAACTCTAACAGATTTGTCAGACATGACCTCCCTTTGACGAAGCCGCGCTGACTCAGTCCTATTTTATCATCCACTTCCAAGTACTCCGCGATCTCAACTTTAATAATGGACTCTAAAATCTTTCCAGGGACCGAAGTCAGGCTAACCGGCCTATAATTTACCGTCGTCTGCCTCCCTCCCTTCTTAAACAGAGGCGTTACATTAACCACTTTCCAGTCCTCTGGGATCCTTCCTGCCTCCAGTGATTCCTGAAAGATCACCACCAATGCCTCCACAATCTCCTCAGCTATCTCTTTTGGAAACCTGGGGTGTAGTCCATCCAGTCCAGGTGATTTATCCACCTTTAGACCTTTCAGTTTCCCCAGAACCTTCTCCTTAGTGATGGCCACTGCACTCATCTCTGCCCCCGATTCTCTTATAACTCTGGCATCCACCGTGAAGCCTAATGCAAAGTAACTATTCAATTCCTCTGCCAGTTCTTTGTTTCTTATTCTATGTTCTATGTTCATCTGACAGGAACTAATGTGTTCAACTTCTCCAGCCACATTTTCCAGTGGTCCAATGTCTATTTTTTCCTCTCTCTTATCGTTTATAATGTGGAGATACCGGCGTTGGACTGGGGTGAGCACAGTAAGAAGTCTTACAACACCAGGTTAAAGCCAACAGGTTTGATTCAAACACGAGCTTTCGGAGCGCAGCTCCTTCCTCAGGTGAATGACACCTGAGTGTCACCGCAAACTGGCGGCTCAAAGTGGAGAGGATCTCCAGGAAGATTGCGCATATAGACACTGACATTAAGTTTCTACAAAGATGCAAAAAAGCAGACAAGATCCCGAAAGGGCTACAGATCACAAACTCAAGTCGACCTACAACACAGACTACGCTGAAAGACTCTGCCGCCGCACATTCACCTGAGGAAGGAGCTGCGCTCCGAAAGCTCGTGTTTGAATCAAACCTGTTGGACTTTAACCTGGTGTTGTAAGACTTCTTACTGTTATCTTTTATAGGCTATTTTAGAAGAGAGTTAAGAGTCAACCGCAGGCTCGATCCAAAGGCTACGTTGCGCCCGAAAAGCAGCACAGCATAGCCGAGGAAAGCTGGGAGATCCCATTTCCGGGATCCACCCGGCTCGCAATGCCTTGCGAGATTCAATGCAATCTAGTGAGACGTTGCGATGTGATTCCCGCCCATAATCGATGGATACCCTTTTTGGCAAATCTGCCCATTAGAGTGAGACAGTGGGCATCACTCAAATGTACAGATTCCCAAGGTATCTGATGCTTTGGGATTCAACCCCTTTGCCTATGAGATCTCGGGCTAGTGCCGGTCAGCATTGGTCCCCACAAAAGGGACCAGAGTACACTCTGGTTTCTCTTCAGATCGTATAAATCTTTCCCCTTTTACAAAAGGGACCAGAGCTAATAGCATTCGTGGGAGACTCCCATGGGATTGGAGGTCCCCAGCTGCATGCTCTTTGGGCATGGTTTTGCCTTGGCACTGCTGGTGCCAGCTTGATCTGGCAGGGGCTGTTTAGCGCAGGCGGGAAAAGCCTTTGGCGCCATGCCAGCAGGGGCTGAAGGGACTTCACCGGCCGGCAGAAGTCCGCGCATGCGCCGGTGCATCAGCGGCTGCTGACTTCATCCCCGCGCATGCGCAGGGGAGGGGGGTCACATCCACGTCTGCCTTTGTGAAGGCTATGGCAAACGTGGAAGGAAAAGGGTGCCCCCACTGCATCGGTGGGCCCCGATCGCAGGCCAGGTCACCGTGGGGACACCCCCCAGGGCCAGATTGCCTCGTGCCCCCCCAGGACCCCAGAGCCTGCTCGCGCCGCCTGGTCGCGCCGGTAAGGGACAGCAGCGGGACTTCGGCCCATTGCGGGCCGTAGATGGGGGGGGGGGGGGGGGGGGGGGTGCCGCCGACGGGCGCGACGCAATTCCCGCCCCCGCCGAATCTCTGGTGCCGGCGGGGGGTTGGAGATTCCCGCCCAGGATTGCCTGGTTTGGGTGTTGGGGGGATGCGCAGAGGGGTCAGGGACCCTCCCATAGTGCGATTGAGACAGTGGGAAGGTTGGGGATCATTTTGAGGGCCTCATAGATCTGGTCGCCCCAAATGGTGTCCCAATCTCGCACTACACTGGGGCGTTCAAGAGAGCAGATCTCCCAACTGTAAAAAAACGGGATTACGTGTGCCCTCAGCCATGTGTTCCCCATTCAGGCCCCTTATTCAACACAAGTTCTGTGTTTCTCGGCACTGAGAGAGCTGGGAAACCTGCGGCTAAATGCGCTCGCTCGGATATGTTGTTCCCTTTTGGGAGAATCGCACCCAACAGTTTTGTGGGTCTGGAGTCACATGTCATTCAGACCAACTTTCCTTCCCAAAAGGACATTAGTAATCAGGTGGGGTTTTTTGATGACCAACAATGGTGTCATGGTCACCATTACTGAGACTATTATTACATTCCAGACTTTATCAATGGGCAGGTGGTGGCAGAGTGATATTATCACTGGACTGGTGATCCAGAGATGCAGGGGACGTGGGTTCAAATCCCACCATGGCAGATGGTGGAAATTGATTCCAATAAATATCTGGAATTAAAAGTCCAAAGATGACCATGAAACCATTGTTCATTTTAAAAAAAACCCAGCTGCTTCTCCAACACCCTTTATGGAAGGAAATCTACAGTCCTTACCCTGGTTTGGTCAACATGTGATTCCAGATGCACAGCAATGTAGTTGACTCATAAATGCCCTCTGAAGTGGATGAGCAAGCCACAAAAAGGAACAAAACTGGCATATGGCATCGGCCTGGGCACCGGAAACATCACCTGCAAATGCAGCCCTATCAACCCTGCCAAGTCCTCCTTACTAACATCTGGCAGCTTGTCCAGAAACTGGGAGAGCTGTCTCACAGACTAGTCAAGCAATAGTCTGACATAGACATACACCACAGAATCATACCCTGTGGATAATGTCCCAGATGCCACTTTCACCATCCCTGTCCCACCAGCAGAGGTGTGGCACAGTTGTCTATAGGCAGGAGGAAGTTGCCCTGGGAGTCCTCAACATTGACTCTGGATCCCATGAAGTCTCAAGGTTTCAGGCCAAATATGGGCATGGAAACCTCCTGCTGATTAGCACGTACCGTCCACCATCAGCTGATGAATCAGTTCTTAGAATCATAGAATTCCTGCGGAAAGAGGTCTTCGGCTCATCACGCCTGTACCGACTGTCCAAAAGAGCATTCTATCTATGCGCAATCCTTCGTCCTATCCCCGTAACCCCATAACCCCCCCCACCTAATCTTTGGACAAGCAACAGGAAGTTTGGGGTCATGCTTGCAGACTGAGCGAAGGTTTTCCGCAAAGCAGTCACCAATTCTGTGATTGGTCTCCTCACTGTACAGGAATCTGCATTGTGGGCAGCGAATAGTGGACTCAATTGGAAAGAGTGCAAATAATCGCTCCTAACTGGAGTATCTGGTGCTTTGGGCAGTGAGGAGGGTGTAGGTAAAAGGACAGGTGTTACTTTTTTTACATGTTCATGGGACTTGTGCGTTGCAGGCTGTGCCAGCATTTATTGCCCATCTTAATTCTCCTTGAGGGGCCAGTTAAGTGTCAATCACATTGCTGTGGGTTTGGAGTCACATGTAGGCCAGACCAGGTAAGAACGACCGATTTATTTTCATAAATGACATTAGTGAACCAGATAGGTTTTTACGACATTCAACAATGGTTTCATGGTCATCATTAGACTTTTAATGCCAGATTTTTATTGAATTCAAATTTCACCATCTGCAGTGGTGGGATTTGAACCTGGGTCCACAGAGCATTAGTCTGGGTCTCTGGTTTACTAGTCCAGTGACAATTGCATGGGTAGGTGCCATGGGAAGGGGATGAAATAGTGGGAGTGATAGAGGAGTAAACCAGAGGGTCACAGAAAGAACGGTCTCTTGAGAATGCTGCCGGGGGTTGAGGGGGTTTTTAGTTGTAACATCATGCTGGAGTTGATGGAAATGGCGGACGGTGGTTCTTTGAATACAGAAGCTGGTGAGGTGAAAAGTAAGGGGAGAAGGGGTTATTTTGTTATGCTCTTGACGTAGTATAAACTGCTTTCTTGATGTGCACTCTGATAAAGGAAGGTTCAGACTTGGAGATAGCTTCAACACATTATTAAACTGTTCACAATTCTCCTACTTGGATTCGACTCTCCTGTTAGTCCTGCTATAACTACTCAGACTATCTAACCAGTCTGCTACAATCCACGTGGTGGGTGTAATGTGTTGAATCAACCCTGTGTACTCACTAAGTGTCTCCACTGGAAAGAGGAAGATCATGTGTGCAGTGTCCTTTTATATGTTTTGGTGTAATGCCCCCCTGTGGTAGTGTCACCTCTGTGTGTGTCATGGTTTAGCACAGGGCTAAATAGCTGGCTTTTAAAGCAGACCAAGGCAGGCCAGCAGCACGGTTTAATTCCCATACCAGCCTCCCCGAACAGCCCTGTGCAGCAAACGTGAATTGGTAAGATGCATCGTCCTGCCATGGTATGTCATTGTACTGAGCTGAGCAGTAACGTGTCCCTCAGTTGTAGAGTTGTACCATGTCGTACCAGTCGCAGTTCCATTGTTTTTGGCTTTGTCGTGCTTGTTGTCGATGTTGTTGTTGTGGTGGTTGGTTGTGTTGCCATGTTTGCTGCTCTCAAGGACCACACTCTGGATAATACGAGTCCTTCACACAGTTACTTGTGTCAGCGTCCTTTGTGGCATCTTCTGTTTCCTTGAGCGTGCCGTCACTGAAACTGCGGCGCTCCCCGTCTGGAGTCAAGTCCGGCTTACTCGAATCAGATTTGGCTTGTGGATGCTCCCCATCTGGTGTCTGGTCTGTTTCACCTGAGTCAGTTTCGGCTTGTCGATGCTCCCCGTCTGGAGCCCTTTCTGGTTCACCTGAATCAGCTGAGGTTTCTTGCCGCTCCCCATCCGGAGTCATTGCAGGTTCACTTGAGTCAGCTGAGGTTTCTTGATGCTCCCCGTCTGGAGTCATTTCAGGTTCACTTGCATCTTCCGAGGTTTCTTGATGCTACACGTCCGGAGTCAAAACGTTCAGGAATTCATTTGCTTGTGGAGAGGCTCGAGCGGATGAGATTTGAATTAACGTGGTGGCACCGGAGTGACCAAAAGTCTCACTGTGATTGTCGAGTGCCTCTGTAATTCTAGATGAGGTCTGTCACGTTGCACATCTTGTATGGGAAGTGGGATGCCGTCGTCATTTGTCACACATCCAGTGGGTAGAGTCTCAGTGTTTTCTTGCTGTACACTTGAGCATAGTAGACTATCATAGTCTGCTTGCTGTACACTTGAGCATGGCAGACTGTCATAGTCCTTCTGTTGTTCACTTAAGCGTGGCAGACTTGCATCGTCTGCTGCTGGTTGCTCAGAGGAGATTGCTAGACCCTCATGGTCTTGTTCATGCAAGGACTGTGCTGTGGAGTCTTGCGTTCCTTCCATCGTGGAGTCTGTCCACGAGCTCGCTGTGGAGGCTTGTGTCACTCCTTCTGTGGAGTCGTGCATTGGCCACACTGTGGAGACTTTCATCGCTTTCTGTGTGGAGGCTGGGACCCTTCGTGGTGCGTGGACCACTCTGTGTGGAGTCGGGGACTCTTCGTGGTGCGTGGACCACTCTCTGTGTGGTAGCAGGCCGCTCTCTGTGGGCTTGTACCGCTCTCTGTCTCTTGGCGTCAGGCCGCAGCATAATCCTGCACTCACGTTTCGTGATGTCATACATGCTGCGCTGAAGATTCCCCAATCTGAAGAACTCATCGTCGGGGTCTTCAATGTACAACACGTCTAGTTGCGGTTCGGATTTGGTACTTGGGTAGCCATCTCCCAAGATTAAATCTTCGTCTGAGTCGTAGTCTTCTAGGACCATATCATCTTCTAGGGCGGTGCTAACTGCTTGTTGCAGGGCTCTGCAGAGGGTACTTCCAGCTACTGGTCGAATTTCAGGCATTGTGCTCTCGTTCCAGGTGAAAGAATCTGTTTTTGAGGCTTTAAATTTTTTTTTCTTGTTTTGGGACATGTCCCTTTAAGTGGCCGTGGTCCGGGGCCTCTGCAGTCATGAAGCGTGTGACATAGAGCGTAGGAAGTGATTGCGCATGCGCAGATCACTGTTCCTTTACTTGGGGCCTTTTTTGCAATTGCGCATGCGTGGCTTCTTGCACATGCGCAAACGGACCTTCCCGTTCTGTGCACTCTTCGCGCAACTGTGCATGTGCAGCTCCTTTTTCAAGATGGCTGCAAATCAAAACTGCCGTTTGTTGCTGCAAGCCTACCTCGTGGTGAGTTTTTCCGCCTCTTTTACCTTTTCTTCTTGTATCCTCCTTGCAGAATTCTTGGAATTTGTCCAGGACTGCCTGGAAGTTGCTCTTGTTTTGCCCCTTTGAGTATTTGAAGGTCTGGAAGATTTCAGCTGCTCTTGGACCCGCAATGGTAAGTAGAAGCTTTATTTTTTTCTGCATCGGCCACGCCATCTAAGTCGGACGCTACCAGGTAGATCTCAAATCTCTGTCTGAACGCACGCCAGTTTTCACTGAGATTGCCTTGGTACCTGAACTGCTGTGGAACCGGAATCTCGAACATCATCTTGCCTGGCTGCTGTTGCTGGTTGTCACTGTCTGCTGAGTTGTAACTATATGGATTTAAACAGTTCACTCACTGGTACCATGTTTTGTTATGCTCTTGACATAGCATTAGCTGCTTCCTTGATGAGCATTCTGACAAAGGAAGGTTCAGACTTGGAGATAGCTTTAACACATTTATTAAACTGTTAACGATTCTCCTACTTGGATTCGGCTCTCCTGTTAATCCTGCTATAGCTACTCAGACTATCTAACCAGTCTGCTACAATCCATGTGGTGCATGTGATGTGTTGAATCAACCCTGTGTACTCACTTAGTGTCTCCACTAGAAAGAGGAAGATTATGTGTGCTGTGTCCTTTTATATGGGTTGGTGTAATGCCCCCCTGTGGTAGTGTCACCTCTGTTTCTGAGTTGTGAATGCCCATTGGTCATGTCCTATCTTACTGACCTATTGGTTGACTGTCTGTGTGTCATGATGTCTCTGGTGCTCCCTCCGGTGTCTATCTAGTCTACGTATATTTACATTAACCCCTTGTGTATTTACAGTGATGCATATCACCACAGGGGTGAGGGCAGAAGTGTGGGAAATGAGTCAGAGATAGTTGAGGGCGCTGTCGACCAAACCTTGGCTCAGGAAAAACGAAAACAGGTCAGAAGCGACGTTTTGAAAGGTAGCACCTTCAGAACTGATGTGAGCCAGATGGAGAAATTGGGAACATGTAATGCAGTCCCTGCAGGAAGTGGATGTGAGGAGGTGTAGTCGAGGTAGCTGTAGGAGCCCATGGGTTTGTAATGAATTTTGGCAGATAGCCTATCACCAGAAATGGAGAGAGAGAAGTCAGGGATGAGAAAGGTCTTGTCGGAGATGGACCATGTGAAGGTGAAGCAGGTGTGGACATTGAAAACAAAATTGATGAATTTTTCCAGGTCCAGACAAGGGCATGAAGCAGTACTGATATAGTCATCAATATACCGGAAAAAGAGTTGTGGCAAAGAGTCTGGGAAAAAATTGGCAGATGGAGTATGAAGTGGATAAATGTGAACTCGTTCACTTCGGCAAGAAGAACAAAAAAGCAGTATTCTATTTAAATGGAGAAAGATTGAAGAACTTGGTGGTACTGAGGGATCTGGTATGCTGGTTGCTGGTAACACGATTGGGAAGGCAAATGGAAGTTTTATCACACTTGTACAGGGCCTTGGTGAGTACGCACCTGGTCTATTGTGTGCAGTTTTGATCTCTGTAGAATCCAGGAGACATGAAATGAAATGAAATGAAAATTGCTTATTGTCACGAGTAGGCTTCAATGAAGTTACTGTGAAAAGCCCCTAGTCGCCACATTCCGGCGCCTGTCCAGGGAGGATGGTACGGGAATCGAATCGTGCTGCTAGCCTGCTTGGTCTGCTTTAAAAGCCAGCGATTTAGCTGAGTGAGCTAAACCAGCCCCTTGTTTATGATGATAAAGAGACATGATGATAAAGGTTCAAACAAATTTATTTTAACTCAAAAGTAAAGCTGCACCCACAGCACACAACACAGGAACTTCTAATTTTGGTCTGGGACAGTATTTAAAAGTTGGATAAGGAGTCCTCAGCCCATTACCATGGGAACCATGGGAAATATAATCACTTCAGAAGCAGTTCAGAGAATGTTCACTGGATTCATTCCTGGGATGAAGGGGTTGTTTCTTGAAGAAGTATTGACTTATATCCATTGGTGTGGAGATGCGAACATTGGACGCGGTTGAGCACAGTAAGAAGCCTTATAGCACCAGCTTAAAGTCCAACGGGATTCACCTGAGGAAGGAGCTGTCCTCTGAAAGATAGTGATTCGAAACAAACCTTTTGGACTTTAACCTGGTGTTGTAAGACTTCTTACTATTTCCATTGGAGTTTGGAAGAATAAGAGGTAATCATATTTAAATTTAATAGGTCCTAAAGGGACTTGAAAGTGTGGCTAATCAGAGGATGTTTCCTTTTGTGGAGGAGGCTACATCTGAGGCTACATATAGTTTCAAAATAAAAGGCCTCCTTTTTAAGAGAGATCAGAAACCTTGGGATGGATTCTCCATCAGCGGGATCCTCCTTTTCGCCGGCAGTGCGGTCATGCCCATGGATTTCCCGAAGGCATGAGGGTGCCCACAATGGGAAACCACATTGGCCGGCCGCCGGGACGGAATCCCGCTGCCAGCAGGCGTGTGCCGCACCAAAAAACGGGTGCAGCAGGACAGAGCATCCATCTTCTTTTGTCCCAAAGGGTCAGTGGTGTGTGGAACTTTCTTTCCCAGAAAGTAATGGAAGATTGAATTGATTTAAGGCAGAAGTAGAGAAATTTTTATTCGGCAAGGGAATCAAGTGATATGGGGCACAAACAGGAAAGTGGAGCTGAGACCACAATAAAATCAGCCATGATCTTACTGAATGGAGGAGGAGGTTCATAGAATCCTAACAGTGCAGAAGCAGGCCATTCAGCATATCGAGTTTGCACCGAGCCCCAAAAGATCACTCTGTCTAGCTCCAATCCACCTTAACACTGTAACCCCACTGATGCACCATCGATTGCACGTGAGGCGAGTGATTTACCAATGTCAGGCTTTAATTAACTAGAACACAGCCTGGCAATCGTCTACAGTGGAAAGGGACGATCGTCAGGCTTCTGAGCATTTATACCTCGTTGATAGAGGCATGGTTAACTCAGCCTCTCGGCCAATCGGTCGAGAGGCACATGACCGACCAGGGCCAATGGTAAGCTGACGTTCTGGCCCAATGGCAGACGAGTATGCAGATCATATCATCACATTCACCCCTTACGGAGAAGGAAGGCGGGGGGGGGGGGGGGGGGGGGGGGGGGGTGAACGAGACCCGGGGTGGGGGGGGGGGGAAGAACTGATGATATGAGTAGACGTCGGGAGAATAATTTTCTCTCCGTACCCTTGTCGAATTTGGGGGCTTGCCACTGGCCCAGACATAACAATATTTACAAAAGGAAGTCCATGGGACCGTAGAACTCTAGAAGGATTCGATCAGTCGTTTGGTGGTCCTTGACGTCCTGGCCGAGCGCCGTAGTGGAGGAGGTGTCGTCGGATCGGCTGATGGTCCTGCTGATGTCCTGGAGTACGGGAGCGATAGACTTCGAGTAGTCTCCGTCACCTGAGCTGGCCGCGGAGACGCCATGGATGAGGGATGGGGAAGCCGAGTGGGGTGCTGGGGTGAAAAAGGGGAGGGGGGGTCTGTGGTGGGGGGGGCTGCACGCCGGCGGGTGCCAGGTCCCGGAGGGAGACCGTGCTCCACATACGCGTACTGCGGGTTAGCGTGGAGTAACTGGACATGCTCCACCAACGGGTCGGACTTGTGCACCCGCACATGCTTCCGGAGCAAGATGGGTCCGGGGGTGACCAGCCACGTCGGGAGAGGGGATCCGGAGGACAACTTCCTGGGGAAAACAAGAAGACGTTCATGAGGTGTCTGATTAGTAGCAGTACAGAGCAGTGAGCGGATAGAGTGCAGCGTATCGGGGAGCACCTCTTGCCATCGGGAAATAGGGAGATCTCTGGACCGGAGGGCCAGTAGTATGGTCTTCCAGATGGTACCATTCTCCCGCTCGACCTGTCCGTTACCCCGAGGGTTATAGCTGGTCGTCCTGCTAGAGGCGATGCCCCTGTCGAGCAGGAATTGACGCAGCTCGTCGCTCATAAATGAGGACCCCCGGTCGCTGTGAATGTACTCGGGGTAGCCAAACAGGGAGAAGATGGAGAGGAGGGCCTTAATGACGGTCGATGTGGTCATGTCGGGACAGGGAATGGCAAAGGGGAAGCGGGAGTGTTCGTCGACAACCGCCAGGAAGTAAATGTTGCGGTTGTTAGAGGGAAGGGGCCCCTTGAAGTCAATGCTGAGACGTTCAAAGGGGCGGGATGCTTTGATCAGGTGTGCGCGCTCGGGGCGGTAGAAGTGCGGTTTGCACTCGACGCAGATGTGGCAGTCACGGGTTACTGTCCTGAGTTCCTCGATAGAGTAGGGCAGGTTGCGGGCCTTAATGAAGTGGTATAGGCGGGTCACCCCTGGATGGCAGAGGTCTGCGTGGAGGGAGCGGAGGCGGTCTATCTGCGCGCTGGCGCAGGTACCGCGGGACAGGGCATCGGAAGGCTCATTGAGCTTCCCAGGACGATACAAGATATCATAGTTGTACGTGGACAACTCGATCCGCCACCGTAAAATCTTGTCATTTTTGATCTTGCCCCTTTGTGTATTATCAAACATGAAGGCTACTGACCGTTGGTCTGTGAGGAGGGTAAACCTCCTGCCGGCCAAATAGTGCCTAAAATGTCGCACGGCTTCGACTATGGCCTGGGCTTCCTTTTCCACAGAGGGGTGGCGGAGTTTGGAAGCCTGGAGGGTTCTGGAGAAGAAGGCCACGGGTCTGCCCGCTTGGTTCAGGGTGGCCGCCAGAGCTACTTCAGATGCGTCGCTCTCGACCTGGAAGGGGAGGGCCTCGTCGATGGCGCGCATCGTGGCCTTTGCGATGTCCGCTTTGATGCGGCTAAAGGCCTGACATGCCTCCGTCGACGGCGGGAAGGTCGTGGTTTGCATGAGGGGACGGGCCTTGTCCGCGTAGTTGGGAACCCATTGGGCGTAGTATGCGAAAAACCCCAGGCAGCGTTTGAGAGATTTGGGGGTATTGGGGAGAGGGAGTTCCATCAGGGGGCGCATGCGTTCGGGATCGGGGCCTATCACTCCGTTACGCACTACGTAGCCGAGGATGGCTAGGCGGTCGGTGCTGAACACGCATTTATCCTTATTGTACGTGAGGTTAAGGAGTTTTGCGGTTTGGAGGAATTTCTGGAGGTTGGCGTCATGGTCCTGCTGGTCGTGGCCGCAGATGGTGACATTATCAAGGTACGGGAAGGTAGCCTGTAATCCGTACTTGTCGACCATTCGGTCCATCTCCCGTTGGAAGACCGAGACCCCATTCGTGACACCAAACGGAACCCTAAGGAAGTGGTAGAGGCGCCCGTCAGCCTCGAACGCGGTGTACAGTCGGTCACTCGCGCGGATGGGGAGCTGGTGGTAAGCGGACTTAAGGTCCACAGTTGAGAAGACCTTGTATCTCGCGATCTCGTTTACCATGGTAGAGATACGGGGGAGAGGATACGCGTCCAGTTGCATAAACCGATTGATGGTTTGGCTGTAATCGATGACCATCCGGTTTTTCTCCCCCGTCCGGACCACCAGCACTTGGGCTCGCCAGGGACTGTTGCTGGCCTCGATGACCCCTTCCGTCAGCAACCTCTGGACCTCGGACCTGATGAAGGATCGGTCCTGGGCGCTGTACCGTCTGCTCCGTGTGGCGACGGGTTTGCAATCGGGGGTGAGGTTAGCAAACAGGGAGGGGGGGTCCACTTTGAGGGACGCGAGGCTGCAGACAGTGAGGGGGGGTATAGGGCCGCCGAATTGAAAAGTCAAGCTCTGCAGGTTGCACTGGAAGTCCAGTCCTAGGAGTGCCGGTGCGCAAAGGTCAGGGAGGACAAGAAATTTATAATTTTTAAAAACCTTCCCTTGGACCGTGAGGTCCGCGATGCAGCACCCGGTGATGTGGACGGAGTGCGAACCTGAGGCTAAACTGATTTTGCGTGTTACGGGATGGACAGGGAGCGCGCAGCGTCTTACCGTGTCAGGGTGAACGAAGCTTTCCGTGCTCCCGGAGTCCAGCAGGCAGTCCGTCTTGTGGCCGTTGAGGTGGATCAGCGTAGTCGTTTTGGCGAGCGTGCGTGGCTGAGACTGGTCGAGCTGAACGGCCGCGAGCTGTGGAGGAAATTCGTCGTCGCTGTCCGATTCCATGCTGGAGGGACCTTGCGTGGCAGATGTGGAAGTCGGTGGCCAGGATCCATATGTGGGGTGAACGGCCGCGAGCCGTGGAGAAAATCCGTCGTCACTGTCCGATTCCATGCTGGAGGGACCTTGCGTGGCAGATGTGGAAGCCGGTGGCCAGGATCCCCAGGTGAGGTCTGTTCCCCAAGATGGCGGCGCCCAGGACCCGCACGTGGGGTCGGGGCCCCAAGATGGCGGCGCCCAGGACCCGCACGTGGGGTCGGCACCCCAAGATGGCGGCGCCCAGGAAGCCCTCGTGGCCGCTGGAGGCGGAGCTCGCGTTGCCGGCGCTGTGAGCGGAGAGGCGCGCAGGCCGGCTCCAGGACGGTGGCTAGGTGCATCAGCTGTGGGAGGAGGTAAGGCGCGCGGGCCGGGTGTGGGGGGCCGGGGGCGGGGGTAGCCGAGTCGGGCTGCGGGTAGACAGGGACCGGGGGGGGCCCGGAGAGGCGAGCCGGTCGGGCGCCGGGGCCCGGGGGTGGGGGGAGCCGGGGTCCGGGAGCGGGGGAAGCAGGGCCGCTGCGGGCAGGCAGGGACCAGGGGGGCCCGGAGAGGCGAGCCGGTCGGGCGCCGGGGCCCGGGGGCGGGGGGGAGAAACATGCGCAGCGGGCAGGCAGAGGCCTGGAGGGGCCAGGGAGGTGCGCATGTCGGCCGGCGGGGCGCGAGTCGGGAGCGGCTGGAGGGGCCCTGGAGGAGAGAGGGAGGCACACAGGCCGTTTGCAGAGGCCTGGGGGAGGGGGGGAGAGTGCTGTGCAGCTTCCAGAAACGCTGCAGCCAGCGTTTTGGCCTGGCAGACCGTGGAGTAGTGGCCCTTCTTCCCACAGCTCTTACAGAGGGCGGAGCGGGCTGGGCAGCGCGAGCGAGGGTGCTTAGCGTACCCACAAAAGTAGCAGCGGGGCCCCGCGGATTTATCGGGTTGCCCCGCGGCACAAGCCTGAGGGAGGCCGGGAGCGGTGGGTAGCTGGTGGGAAGCGTGCCAGGAGGCGGCCTGGCCAGGGTCATAGGTGCGAGCGCTTAGATCTGCGACCTCCAGGGAGGCGGAGAGAGTCAGCGTCTCCGTTAAACTGAGTTCGTCTCTTTCCAGCATCCGCTGGCGGATCACGGGAGACAGCATCCCAGCCACGTAAGCGTCTCTGACGAGTAGCTCCATGTGCTCTGTAGCGGACACCGCTTCACAGGCGCAACCTCTCCCCAGGGCACAGAGGGCCCGGGCGTATTGGTCTAGAGACTCACCGGGGACCTGCTTTCTGGTGGCCAGCAGATGTCGAGCGAATACCCTGTTGATCGGTTTGATGAATTGTCCTTTTAGCTTTTGTATATCGTCATCATAATCTGTTTCGTCTTCGATTATTGAGTAAGCGTCAATACCCACGCTGGAGTGGAGGACGTGCAGCTTCTGTGCCCCGGTGGGGGGGCTGGTTGTAGATGCCAGGAACCCTCCGAGGCAAGTCAGCCAGAGTTTGAAAAGTTCTGTAGAGTTCGGAGTTTGCGGGCTGATGCGGAGGCATTCGGGCTTGATGCGGAACTCCATCTTCAAAGTTGTAGTTAATTAAATTGATGCACCATCGATTGCACGTGAGGCGAGTGATTTACCAATGTCAGGCTTTAATTAACTAGAACACAGCCTGGCGATCGTCTACAGTGGAAAGGGACGATCGTCAGGCTTCTGAGCATTTATACCTCGTTGATAGAGGCGTGGTTAACTCAGCCTCTCGGCCAATCGGTCGAGAGGCACATGACCGACCAGGGCCAATGGTAAGCCGACGTTCTGGCCCAATGGCAGACGAGTATGCAGATCATATCATCACACCCACCTAACCTTTGGACACTTAGGGGGCAATTTAGCATGGCCAATCCCCCTAATCTGCACATCCTTGGACTGTGGGAAGAAACCAGAGCACACAGAGGAAACCCACGCACACACAGGGAGAAAGCGAAAACTCCACACAGGCAGTGACCCAAGGATGGAATCGAACCTGAGTTCCTGGTGCTGAGAGACAGCAGTGCTAATCACTGTGCCACCATGCCACCCCACTTGAAGGGCTAAGTGGCCTACTCCTGCTCTTAAGTTCCTAAGTAAAAGTGATCAGTGTTAATTACTGCCAGTCAACCTCCCAGGCAACTAACTAATACAATTGCCAAATGCAGAGTATTATTCCCCATTTGCTTGCTCTGTTCAACCAGGTTCCCAATGCAACAGAGAGGGCCCCACACAATTTCCATCTCACACTTAACTTGCAACACAATACTGTGGACACTACATTAAGGACAAGTCTGGCTAATGCTGGATACCACTTATTGCACTGTCACAGGAAATGTTTGGGCCATTGTATTTACAGATATTACTCTTAAAAAAGGCTGCACAGACACAATGGATGGGATTTTCCACATTGGCCACTAGCCATTGGCCAGTGGTGGGATCTTCTTGTCCCGCCATTGTCAATGGGGTTTGAATGCGCCTCTCACTGCCGGGAAACGCACATGGGAGGACCAGAAGATCCCACCGGCGTGAACAGCAGGAAAATTGCGGCCAATGGGTCAAACGGCCTCCTTCTGTGATGTGTTTGTCTCTGATTCAATGAAATTAAAGTCACAAATTTGGAGAGTTGCATAAGCCTATCTATGATTTTGTTTCTTGAAAGTATAAAAATTAAACAAAAATTTGAAAGCTAGTTAGCAAGTAAGGTAGTATATTCAGTTCAAGACTCCAACTGTTAGCGAAATGGTTATACTCTTGACTCGAGCTTCTTGCAGTGACTTGTCGAATTTTAATGGATTCCTCCATTTTTGTTCCTACTTTAGCTCCAACCTGTGATTTTGAATCTGACCTATGTGGATGGCACTCTGAAGAGGCTCAAAACGTTGTTTCATGGCTGCACGTACAAGCTAACAGTATTTCTTCAAGCGGCACTGCTCCGCTGAAAGATCACAGCACGGACTCTTCATTGGGTAACTGCAGAAATTTTAATAAACTGTAATTTATATATAAAACTTTAAATAGGACTGCAAATATAGAACTAACATAAACTTAGATATTGACAAATCAGTAAGTACATTCATAAAGCAAGGTGGAGGTGGAAGGACTAGGGGAATAAAGCCAGAGGATTACAGTCAGAGCTTTCAGTAGTGGCTGCCATTGAGTCAATTGTTAATTTTAAGTCTGCGATTGATGACTTTTAGGTGCTAAGGGATATGAAACAAAAGCAGGTATATGTAATTAAACCACAGATTAGCCATGACCTTATTTAATGACGGAACAGGCTTGAGATACTAAATGGGCCACTGCTGTTTCTTTGTTACAGTGCCTCATTAAAACATTCCAGAAAGAGTCAGACTTCAGTATGTCAGGAAAGGATGAGGGGCAGGCATGGGCGTTCGATTCCGGGCCTTGGCAGCATCGGGCGCCAACATATTTAAGTGAGCCTAACCTCTCACTTAAAACAAAGAACATTACAGCACAGGAACAGGCCCTTCGGCCCACCAAGCCAGCGCCGATCCAGATTCCTTATTTAAGCGTTCTACTTATTGCCCAAACAATCTGTATCCCTCTATTCCCCGCCCGTTCATGTGCCTATCAAGATACATCTTACATATGTAAATCTGGATCATGATGAGTGAGGGTTTGCGAGGCATTCTGCGTATCGAAAATCTCATGGGAGGCCTCTCGTGACATTTACTGGCCTCATTGCGTCCCGAGTTGGGCATGACAAGGCTGTTTGATCGCACCCATTGCGATTTCAGTCTGCGGGCAAAAAAATTGGTAAAACTCTTCCTCATCTGTGGCGAGGTAATAAATACAAAACAACATTGTAAATTGGAATACACCATGAGACAGTGTTATTAAAGCTCTGTAGTATGTTTACAGTAATCATAGACTTTTAGTGATCTCCTTAAAATGTCAAGAACATAAAAAAGAAAGATAAATTAAAGACAAATTAGCCTATAGTCTGAAAGAAAACTCTAAGGGTGGGATTTTCCTGACTCACCCTTTGCTGGGAACATCGAATCTTGCCAAAAGTCAGTGGATCTTTAGCTGGGCCGTCACATCCACCGCAGTGGATCCCACCATGACAGAACGGGAAAATTCCCGCTGAAGAATTTGTGATTTAAGTTAAGAGCATTTATAAATGTATGGATTAATCAAGGGCAACATGTTGTTGTTAAAGGTAATTTGTATTTGAAAAATCTAACATGCATATATTGTATAGTTTTAAAAATTGACAATTTGGAGAGATAATAGAATTCAATAGATATCCCAAAGACATTTGATGGATGTTTCATGGGAGGCAAGCTTTTAACCCTTGATGTCTATAACCAAGAGAACAGAATCCAACAAATAAAACAATTACGGACAAAAATGCTATCAATATCCTTGCTTGCTTTTTCACGAGCATTATGCACTTAAGAGAATCATTCCCCCATTTCCAGCAATATGAATCAGGGCAGTCAGCGGCTGGGAATAGTGCACTAACTTGAGTCCTGAATTTACTGACTTCTGAATGCCATTAATTAGTAATGCGCAGGTCATTATTGCTGAATTGATGTATTTTTGATTAACAGAGGCGTAGATGTTGAGAGTAGTTTCTCCTGATCGAAGATCTAGAACAAGCAGACCATAATTCCAGGATATGAGATCGGCCATTTTGGATTGAGTAAAAGATTTTAACTCAGAGAATTCGGAATCTTTGGAATTATTTACCTAGAGAGTTATAGGATGCTCAAACATTGTGAATATTCAATTGAGACATCAACAGATTTTTGGGCACGAAGGGATTTGAGGGACATGAGGAGAGGACAGGAGAGTGGAATTGTTATGAAAGTTTAGCCATGATCTTATTGGATGGCAGAGGGAGGTTGAGTAGCTGTGCGGCCTACTCCTTCCTCTTAGATGTTCTTATGTAAAAATCTGCTTCATTTTTATTCACAGGCCATTTTATTTGGATAGAAGCCAATAATATCACATTCTCCCGGACTGCTCTCTTTAATAGTTCTGTGCGCCACAACTCTGGGCAAAGTTGCCATTTTGAATTCTTCTACCAAATCAGTGGCAAAAATGTACTTACAGTATTTTTACAAACCCATGAGGTGAGTCAAAATAATGCTTATTTTAGCAAGCAGATAAAAATGAATTTTTGGGAACTTGAGGAATAGGAAGCTCAAGTACAAACAATTCTGATTGATTTTAATTCACCTCCTTTTCACCTTCTGTCGGTGTTCCGTTGTTGCACCTATTTCTGGAAATGTCTATCGGGTTGTATTTACCATTTATATCAAAAAGGCAGTTAAACTCCCTTTCTTTCTTTGACTTTAAAGACACACTATTAAAACGACAATGGAAATGATTTCACCTTAGAAATTTCACACAACTCTATATTGATAGAAGAGCAGTAGAATACTGGCCAATCATATGTCTGTCAATTCCTCTGATATATGAGTCAGTTATCAGTAAAAACACAAGCGCATAGTTATGTTAAAATGGAAGAAATAAAATTTTGTTCAAAGGTACTAATGAGTATATTGACTAATTCCCACAACATATCCACAAAGCAACTGCGTCAAATAGAATTGTCTTTTTCCCCAGCACTGCTGAATTACTGTTAATCCTGATGTTGATTTCTACATTTGGTTTAAAATTAAAAGTAGTTAGTAAGCAACCAGAGCAAAGAAAACAGAGATTATCATCATGTTTAATAATATGCCACTACCTCAATGTCATTTTCAAGTATTATCATGCTGTAACCTTTAGGGAGAAACAATACTGTGGGAAGAACAGACACCAACTGAAAACCAATGGATCAAAGGAGAAGTAGGACTGCCTACTTCCTTGAGTCAATTTCAGGTAAAATTGGTCTAATTTATTCACAGGAATAGAAATGCACATCGAAACATACATAGAAAATAGAAGCAGAAGGAGGCCATTTGGCCCTTCGAGACTGTTCCGACATTCATTCTGATCATGGCTGATCATCAAGTTCAGTACCCTGATCCTGCCTTTCCCCCATATCCCTTGATCCCTTTAAACTCAAGAGCTATATCTAATTCCTTCTTGAAATTGCACAACATTTTGGCCTCAACTACTTTCTATGGTAGGAATTCCATGGATTCACAGCTCTCTGGGTGAAAAACTTTCTCCTCACCTCAGACTCCTAGTTCTTGACTCCCCCACAATCGGAAACATTCTTTCTGAATCTACTCTGTCTAATTCTGTTAGAATTTTGTAATTTTCTATGCGATCCCCTCTCACTCTTCTAAACTCCAGTGAATATAATCCGAACTGATTTAGCCACTCCTCATGTGACAGTCCAGCTATCAATGTTTTCAGAGTGCTAAGAGTTTGCTGTTACTGCTTAATAATAGGTATTTATTGCATTCTGCTGTGCACCTCGAACAGATGCTCATCCACTTCTCATTGTAACTCATATCTGTTGCATTGACATGAAACTTAAACCAACTAAAAACCCAATGGTCTGAATTTTACTTAAGTTTTATTGCTCAATCTACCCAGAGGAAATGCTGGTCGCGAGTTTGGAATAAAAGGGACAGTAGCAATGCGGATACAAATTTGGTTTAATAATAGGAAGCAAAGATGTCAATGGATATTTTTCAGGCTGGAGGAAGGTTTATAATGGCATTGCCCAGGGGTCCATATCGGGATCCTTGCTTTTCCTGATATATATTACTGAACTGGATCTTGGTGTACAGGGGCCAATTTCAAAGTTTGCAGATGACACAAAACTTGGCAGTATTGTAAACTGTGAAGGGGACAGTATAGAGCTTCAAAATTACATAGACAAGATGGTGGAGTGGGCAGATAGGTAGCAGATGAAGTTCAATGCAAAGAAGCATGAGTTGATCCATTTTGGTAGGAAGAACATGGACAAACAATATAAAATAAGGGGTTAAATTCTTAAGGGGGTGCAGGATCTGAGGAACGTGGGTGTATATGTGAACAGATCATGGAAGGTGACAGGACAGGTGAAGAGAGCAGTTAATATTCTGGACTTTATTAATAGGGTCATAGAGTACAATAGCAAGGAGGTTATGCTGAAATTATGCAAGACATCATTAGACCTCAGCTGGAATATTGTGTGCCATTCTGGGTGCTACACTAGAGGAAGGATGGGAGTGCAATAGAAAGGGTGTAGAAGAGTTTTACAAGAATTTGTCGAGAGATGAGAGACTTCAGTTATGAGGACGGATTGGAGAGGTTGGGACTGTTCTCCTTGGAGAGAAGAAGGCTAAGAGTGATTTGATAGAGATGTTCAAAATCATGAGTGTGCTGGGCAGAGGAGATAGGGAGACCATCTTGTCTATGTCCTTTTGAAGCTCTACACTGCCTTCTGCACAGTTTAGGGAGAAACTATTCCTGCTCGTAAAAGGTTCACGAACAAAAGGATACAGATTTAATGTGATTTGCAAAAGATAGGAGAATGGGGTGAGAAACATATCAGCCATGACTGAATGTCAAAGCAAACTCAATGGGCTAAATAGCCTAATTATGCTCCAATATCTTATGGTCTTATGGTTCCATTTGCACTAGATGATATAGTTTAGCGGCAGTCTCCTTAATGAAGCCACGATGTCTGACATTCATTTCCTGAATGAAATTGAGGTGCATGTAGAATTGTTTGAAGAGCCATTTCAGATTTTGGGCAGCATGGTGGCACAGTGGTTAGTGTTGCAGCCTCAGAGTGCCAGGGACCCATGTGCGATTCCGACCTTGGGTGACTAGGGGCTGGTTTAGCACAGGGCTAAATCGCTGGCTTTGAAAGCAGACTAAGGCAGACCAGCAGCACAGTTCAATTCCGGTACCAGCCTCCCCAAACAGGCGCCGGAATGTGGCGACGAGGGGCATTTCACAGTAACTTCATTTGAAGCCTACTTGTGACAATAAGCGATTTTCATTTCATGTGGCGTTTACACGTTCCCCCGTGTCTGCATGGGTTTCCTCCGGGAGCTCCGGTTTCCTTCCACAGTCTAAGGATGTGCAGGTTAGGTGGATTGGCCATTCTAAGTTAACCCTTAATGTCCAAAGGTTAAGTGGGATTACGGGGGTAGGGGGCCTGATGGGTCGAATAGTCTCTTTCTGCACTGTAGGGGTTCTATGATTCTGTGATATAGATTCTTGCACTTTTCTCTCTTCTCTCAATTAATCCTCCTCACTCTTGTATCCTTCACTGCTCTCCCTTTGTCTTCAGCCCCAAAGGTCGGCTTGCCAAACTACCTATGATTGCAATAAATCTGTTCTGAAGACAGACGGAGTCAGTCCAGCCCCAATAAAAACTTGGTAACAGAAGTCATAATTCTATTGCAAGCGGCAAAAACAAGTTAAGTTAACCAGCAGCCTAAAAGGCAAAAATAGCATCCAATTGAATGGAGGTGATGAACCTTTCAAAAAACACTGCTGCAGAATTGTTGCTGCCTGTTTTGCTTTCTGTTCGTGACATAGCTGATTTATGAAGTACAGAGGGATAATTACAACAAATATTCCACGCTGGGGAATGAGTGTGATCTCTTGGAAATCTTGAGATTTGAAAGCAGATGGAGATGAATTTGTCTGTTATTTTAGAGAAACATCGGGAAATGTTCTGCAAAGCAGAGCTGCTGGAAAGCATATTCGAGCATCTGTGTATTCTGGCATTCATCCAACTTGTTCAATGTATGTGGAGCAGCTATTGCAATATTAATCAAAAGGATTACAATAATGTGATTCAGCAGTATTAACTCTTAGAGGAGTTGATTAAATCTGTCAAAGAGGTAAAACCGCCGCAAAATAATTAGAGGGGCAAACATATTATTGAGTATGGACTGAAATACATTGTGAGCAAAATCTGGCGTTGAGTTGTCAAATTAATGGTATTGTCACTGGAATCCAGTGCTAATGCTCTGGGGAACTGGATTCAAATCCCACCATGGCAGATGGTAAAATTTAACACAATATGATCTGAAATTTAAATTCAAATGATGACTATGAAACCATTGTTGATTCCTGTAAAAACCCCAATAGTTCGCTAATAAAGTTCTTTACGGAAGGAAATCTGCCGTCCTTACCTGGACTGGCCTACACATGACACCAAATCCACAGCAATGCGGTTGACTTTTCAATGTCCTTAAAAGCCATTCAGTTCAAGGCAGTTAGGGATGGCCAATAACTGCTGGCTCAGCCAGTGATGTGCACATCCCATAAATGAATTTTTAAAAACATATATTTTAAGGGATGGCTGGAAAGCAAACTCAGGCTGCTTCTTAGTCAGCATGATAGCACAGGGCTGGTTTAGCACAGTGGGCTAAACAGCTGGCTTTTAATGCAGTACAAGGCAGCAGTGCAGGTTCAATTCCCGTACCGGCCTCCTCAAACAAACACCGGAATGTGGCAACTAGGGGCTTTTCACAGTAACTTCATTGAAGCCTTCTTGTGACAATAAGCGATTATATTATTACATCACCACCATGGTACCTCATCCAAATTCGCATTCTGATCTCACCAGAGACAAAACAGAATCACATTTATATTTTAAGACCTGTTATTGGGATATGGATGATGCTGTTCATAAAGACCTTGTGATCTCTGTGGTTTGGACCTCCCTCCGCTCTTGATACCACTTTTATTTCTGGTGCCAAGTTTAGGGGATCACTCAAGTGTCCACAGCGGTGATGTCAGCAAGCTGTGTAAACAACCAATTTACACTGAACTATTCTTAATGCCAGTAAACTACTTTTCATTTTAATTTTTTAGAGATGCCGAAACATTAGATTAAGTTGGAAGATAACATATCATGAACAAACATTTAAAACAGTAAGATGTCTTACAACACCAGGTTAAAGTCCAACAGGTTTGTTTTGAATCACTAGCTTTCGGAGCACTGCTCCTTCCTCAGGTGTTGGACTTTAACCTGGTGTTGTAAGACTTCTTAATGTGCTCACCCCAGTCCAAAGCCGGCATCTCCACATCATGGCAAACATTTAAAAGATTTATATTTTGAAAATATGGAAAATTTGTTGTAATGGAGAAATTTGACATTCAGTAAATATAATGAGGGTATTTAAACGTATTTATGAAGTTAGCGTGCTGTTAAAATTGCAGTTGCACCTCATTCAACAAGATACAACTGTTTGAAAGACTTTTACGAGTTTAAGGGGATATCTTGGATTTCACTGCAAAGCTATCATTACATTTTACTCGGTTTCTCATTGCTATGCCTATATTTCTGCAGGTTACATTTGTAGGGTCTGTGCACAGCAAAGCAGGATTCTTAGCCCTGGATAGTTTGCAATTCAATGACTGCGAAGTGACACCTTCACCAGACTCCTGCTCGCCTTCAACATTCGCTTGTGGAACAGGCCACTGCATTCCAATGAGTTCAGTTTGCAACTTCCAGACTGACTGCTGTGATGGTGCAGATGAAGACCAAGCAGTCTGTTGTAGGTCACTCCTCTTTTTTGGTCAGAAATTACATTTTTACTTTTCACTGGTTTTTGCACCAAATATGTTTGATTGCCTGCTTTATCAGGATTCTTAGTATTAATATAGGGCAATCTTAAAATCTTAATATAGGAGAATTAATCTTAAAATGTGCTGATTACATATCAAGTATTGAATTATGTGGATCTCTAGCCATTGAAGCATCAGGAGACAAATATTCTCCACAAGTGCACAAGTAGTGAAAATTATGTGCAACCACTAATGATTTTTCTTCTGTTCATTCATCCATCCATATATATATTTTATGTATTTGTCTAAAATAATGTAGAGAGAAAAGAAAAAATTCTCTCTGACAATGAGTCACCCGGACTCGAAACGTTAGCTCCCTTCTCTCTCCACAGATGCTATCAGACCTGCTGAGATTGTGCAGTATTTTCTTGTTTCTGGGATATAGAGAAAAGTATTAGAGATTTAACTAATTAATGAAAATGTGTTGTAAATTCATTAATGTTGGATTGATACAATAGGTATCTTTTTATGAGATCCCTGCATGTTCCAATTTAATTAGATTGCTGGCCAGCCTACGGGGGAGCTCTTGTAGCACAGTGGAAGCCTTCCTACCTTTGTTTCAGTAGCTCTAGGTTCAAGCCCCATTTCAGAACTTGAAGGTCACAGAAGATGCATTCAACTCACGGCTAAGCTAGTTTTTTTTTATCAGCCTGTAAGACTTTCCTATATGCCTGATGATAGCTGGTAAGAGTGGGAGAGTTTCCTGGTCAGTCATAGTTTGTATAATTTCATAATCTTCAGAGTTACAAATTCAATGCACAAAGTGGACAGGGTAAGCCTCTAATCCATCACCTTGCTTGCTCCAGAAACCAATTCAAATTCAATCCAATTCATGGTCCCCACAAGAGAGACATACAAGATAAAAGAAAATTACAGTGGATGCTGGAATCTGAAACAAAAACCAGAAAATACTGGACAATCTCAGCAAACCGGACAGCATCTGTGGAGAGAGAAGGGAGCTAATGTTTCAAGTCTGGATGACTCTTTGGCAAAACAGGACATAGGGTCAGATTTATACTCTTGTGAGGGGGGGCATGGAACAGTGGGGTTGGATAGGGGGCCAGTGATATGTGGGGATTGACAAAGATGGCGTTGACAGAAAGATAAAGGGAATGTAAATGGGGTGATTAAGGCTAAGAAGGGTGCTGATAGTGGCATATAAACAGATTAAAATGTGTGAATGGCAAACAAGATCCAAGTTGACAAGAGCAGGCTTTAAGCCTGACCTCACGCTTTATCTTAGCTAAAATGCCGAATCAACCAAACTGCAGAAGGCAACAACAAACCACTGCAGTGCTTTACCAAAGACTTCACCAATCCAATGGAAGTCCATGGTCACCCACACCTCTTAGGGTATGAAGGAGGAGGAGGTCAGCCTACTTCTATGAGAACTATAGGGTCTGAAGCAAGTAGGCTTGGTCCACTGGGCTTCATTGTGCTTTTGTTATGGTGTGGTTTTCATTGCTGTTGTAAATGAACTGTACATATTCAAATATAAAACAGCCTAGCTGCAGCTCAAACCGTTACTTCACCAGTTATGGTGACCTAAAATACATACATTCTCCATGAAGCTTCTCTCCAGCATAAACACTCAATGCATTTTTCATGGCAAAATGTGGTTGTTTCCTTTAACACTGCATCCAAATCTGGATAGCCTTGCTGCCGATTACTCTAGCCATGGTTGAACCAGTGGCTTTTACAGGTTCTTTTTCCCCAATTATAACGCAGGGTGGAATTTTGTTGGGTGGTGACCAAGGCAGCTAGTAAACCATCTTGAGTTTGACAGTGTGTGTCCAAAGAGATTTTAGCTACTGGGTAATTTTTGTTTTATTCAAAGTCCACATGACTTTGCTGACAAGGCCACATTTACTGGCTGTTCCTATCTGCCCTTGATGAGGGAGGTGGTGGTAAGCCGCCTTCTTGAACTGCTGCAGTGCATCTGGTGTAAGTACACCCAATGTGCTGTTAGAGAATGAGAGTTTTGACACGGTGACCATGAAGGAACTGTGATATTGTTCTAAATCAGGATGGTGTGTGGCTTGGAGAAACACTTTGAGGTGATGGTGTTCCCATGCATCTGCTGCCCTTATCCTTCTAGGTAATAGAGGTTGTGGGTTTGGAAGTTGCTGTAGACGGAAGCTTGGTGAGTTGCTGTAGTGCATCTTCTATACAGTACACACTGCTACCATTGTGTGCTGGTGGTGGAAGGAGTGAGTGTTTAAGGTGGTGAATGGGTTGTTGGTCAATTGGGCTGCTTTGGCCTGGATGGTGTTGAGCTTCTTGACTGTTGTTGGAACTGCGCTCATCCAGACAAGTGAAGAGCATTCTATCACATGGAATGGGCAGCACGGTAGCAATGGACAGCACGGTAGCACAGTGGTTAGCACTGTTGCTTCACAGCTCCAGGGTCCCAGATTCGATTCCCCGCTTGGGTCACTGTCTGTGCAGAGTTTGCGCGTTCTCCCCATGTGTGCGTGGGTTTCCTCCGGGTGCTCCAGTTTCCTCCCACAGTCCAAAGATGTGCGAGTTAGGTGGATTGGCCATGATAAATTGTCCTTAGTGTCCAAATAAAAAGGTTAAGTGGGGTTACTGCATTACAGGGATAGGGTGGAAGCGTGGGCTTGAGTAGGGTGTTCTTTCCAAGGGCTGGTACAGCCTCGATGGGCTGAATGGCCTCCTTCAGCACTGTAAATTCTATGATTCTATGACCACATTCCTGACTTGAGCCTGAGATGATGAACAAGCCCATGGGAGGCAGAAGTTGAGTCACTCATCACACATTTCCCGGCCTCTGACCCACTCTTGTTGCCACAGTATGCAGATAGCTGGTTCAGTTAAGCCTCCAGTCAATGGTAAATGTCAGTATGTCGATATGGGCGATTTAGCAATGGTAATGCTCATGAATATCATGGCAAGATGGTTAGATTCTATCTTGCTTGCATTTGTTTAGCGCAAATATTACTTGCCACTTTTCAACTTAAGCACTAGCGACTGTGCAATCATCAGAGAACGTCTCTACTTCTGATATGATGATAGAAGGAAGGTCATTAATGAAACAGTAGAAAATGTTTGGGTCCAGGAAACTACCCCAGAGAACTCCTGCAATATTGTCCTGCAGCTGAGATTGTTGATCTCCAAGAATCAAAACCACCTTCAGCCTTCCAACCAGTTGAGGATTGCCCTTCTCCAATTTCGTATTGACTTCAGTTTTGCTCATGAAGCCACTCTTGGTCCAATGCTGCCTTGTTGTCAACTTGTTGCTTTCCTTTCTCCCTTTGACTGTCAATTCCAGTCTGGCTTTATTAATCGCTTTCTCATTTCAACAGTGTCCCCTTCTTAAAATTGTGTGTTTCTGTTTTACTCCCCTTACCCCATTAACGTTGGCACAAAACCCTATTACGAACGGAATTTTACACCTCCCCCTCCATAGAATCATAGAATTTACAGTGCAGAAGGAGGCCATTCCGCCCATCGAGTCTGCACCAGCCCGTGGAAATAACATCCCACATAAGCCCACACCCGTAACCCAGTAACCCCGCCTAATCTTTTTCAATATTAAGGGCAATTTAGCATGGCCAGTCCAACTAACCTGCACATCTTTGGACTGTGGGAGGAAACCAGAGCACCCGGAGGACACCCACGCAGACACGGGGAAAATGTTCACACTCCGCACAGTGACCCAAACCGGAATTGAACCTGGGACACTGGAGCTGTGAAGTAACTGTGCTAACCACTGTGCTACTATGTTGCCCCAACATGTTTTCAGTGGGATCAGGCACATAAAAAGTGATGGATGGCTTACCCAATGCCAATCTGACTCCCGTGACCCTGTCCCCATAGAACAGTAGGTGGGTGGGTGCCAATATTGGCAGCCCATCCGCCATCCTGAAATCAAGCTTGTTCCCGAGCCAACTAACCGGAATATTATACCACCCATGTCATAATATGGTTGGTGTAGTCAGGTGCAGGGAGACTGATTAGGCAAAGGCAGGAATGAAGGGGACATATTATTTGCAGGGCCCCCTGCGCTTACCACCGCTTTGTTTCTCCATGCATGGCTTTGAAGACCCACGTCCCTGGCCCCCACCCCCCTCACCAGCTTCTATTGGCCAAGCCTACCTGAACCCTCACTGTTAAATACCCCAGGCTTGCATGCGTCTGAATGCCACAACAGTTTTCAACATGTGCCTGCTAGCTGTTCCAGCAGCAGCCAATAATCAGTTTTTGCACTGCTTGGACTGCTGGAGCTGTCAGCCAAGCAGGTTGGCTGGAAGGCAAAAGGATGCCTTATGTGTGGGCCACGAAGAATCCAGCACGAGTTTTAAGGATGCAAAGAAATAACATTTATTTACAATAACATATATATATATATATATATACAACAGCAGCAGCAACTTCCCTTGCTGCTCACTCCTCTCTCTCTAGCCAGTTCCAAACTGGCCAGCTCTATTTATGCAGGGAGTCTGCTAATGATTTCTCCGCCCCCCTGATTGGGGAAGCTCATACTCCCATAGGATTGTGGGATTGTCATTAGTCCCCAGCCAGTGGTAAGCAGGCATGTTATAACAATGCCCATCCACAAAGAGGCAGTAGTCCCACCCTCTGCTTATTTAGCCCCCGGGGCAGCTCTATCACATTCGAGCAATATGCTTGCTGTGAAATTCATTCTTCTGTTTCCATCTCCCTTTCCAAATTGTTCCCTAACCTTAACTTGTTCAATAATTTCTGATTGTTTCCGTAAAATCAGATGCAAAATTCCTTCTCCCTCCTATTGGGTTCTTTAGCCATCTGGAAAAGCAATCCATGGCCAGAAGACGGATCACTGTTTGGGCTCCCACTACAACTGGAAAAATGACAAACACTTGGATATCTCAAAAATGTCAAGGATTACTAATGTGCCCATCTGTATAAAGATGCATGCACAGCTAGATTTACTAACAGTGGTACACCTCATTAATTCCAGTGTTCAGTAATTGCTCCTGTCATCCAAATAAATCCATATCCCAGTTAACGCAATAGAGACATTTCAGTCTACTGCTACCAAAGTTGACTACTTCCATGACAGTAAGATTGATGTATCCCGACGATTTTCATTGTTTTTAGCATTTCATGGATTGAGACTAATTTTTCTGTTGGTCCTACTTTTCATTGTCTTTTTTTTTGCTTGTTATCTAAAATTATTTTTGATGCCGTTAAAGCCAAATTTCGACTTCTCATACCTCAGCCTTTCCCAAAAAGCTTGGGCTTGGCCTTTACATTTCGGCACAGAATGATGACCCCTGAGGTGAATATAGCTCCTACCATCTGCGCATGTGCAGTGTGCACAACTTCCCAGAATATATAAACAGCATTTAAGCAAACCAAATGATAAATGCCATCTTTGAACGGTTTTCTAAATGGTTTGAAGAAAAGGACGGCTCGGCAGCACAGTGGTTAGCACTGCGGCCTCACAGCACCAGGGACCTGGGTTCAATCCAGCCCTGGGGGACTGTATGGAGTCTACATGTTCTCCCCATGTCTGCGTGGGTTTCCTCCAGCTACTCTGGTTTCCTCCCATGGTCCAAAGATGTGCAGGTTAGGTGGATTGACCATGTTAAATTGCCCCTTAGTGTCCAATGATGTTCAGGTTAGGTGGATTGACCATGTTAATTGCCCCTCAGTGTCCAAAGATGTGCAAGTTAGGTGGATTGACCATGCTAAATTGCCCCTTCATGTCCAAAGATGTGCAGGTTAGGTGGATTGACCATGCTAAATTGCCCTTTAGTGTCCAAAGATCCTGCTCCTTGAGGTGCCTATGTGCAGGTTCAAAGAACCTTGGAGAACAGTGTGGTGTTGTTGAGGTGAAAACTGGATTATCAGGAAGACCAGGAGAACTGAGTGCCGACCAGCCAGCGTAAATTCAAAACTGTCCCAATTTTCATCCATGCTGCTCCATTGTTGACATTCAAATGGCAGTGGATTTAAAAGAGGTTGATCATTGGTTGGATCTAACATTATGGGATCCACTTACAGCCCGTTAACAACGTCCCATCTATTGACTGTGAAAGCGAAAATGAAAGTCGCCATAGTCCTCGCGACCGTTGGCTGCTCTCGCCTTTTGAGAGAGAGCTGACTGATAGTGGTTTAACCTGGGGGTCATCACACCTCAGGTGAGGGTCAAGGTTGAGAAGGCAATCAGTAACCTCAGCCGGTACAGCAATTGAACCCAAACCACGAACCAGCCATCCAGCCAACTGAGCTAACAATAAGTAGAACTGCTGGTGATTCTGGGGAACCCAAGAAGCCAATCTGCAAGAGTGACAATATGATTAATGGAGAAGCACCCACACTGGGAATTCTTTTTCCAAGGAACCAATCTAAAACCCACTTTCTTTTTCTTGAGCAGATCTCTTACAAATGCTCTTCCAAATTCTTTGGGCCGCGATGTGAGGATGGAATTCCGTATTCTTAGATGCCTGTGTTAACTTTGAAATGGAAATTTATGCAATTGATTACATGGCCTTAATTCAGTCAAACTGTTCCAAACTGGTTAGAACCCTAACATCAAATTAGTACCTGAAATATATTGCCAACTGTTACTTCATTATGTTACAATCCTTAGTTTATTCATCATTAGATAACACCTGCTTGTTTTAAACTTAATACTGCAGAGCCAGGAACTACCAGTGCAATATTGGTTAATCAATAACAATGAGGCATTATTTCACTGCTCATATAATATAATGGGCCCCTTATTCTGGCAAAGATTTGCCAAGAAATAAATTGTGTCGCCAGGCTGAGAGAGCAGTTAATAAAGCATACAGAATTATTGGCTTTATCAATAAGACATAGATACATAGAAGATAGGAGCAGGAGGAGGCCTTTTGGCCCTTCAAGCCTGCTCCGCCATTCACCAAGACCATGGCTGATCATCCAACTCAATAGCCTAATCCTGCATTCTCCCCATAACCTTTGATCCCATTCACCCCAAGAGCTATATCTAGCAGCCTCGTGAATATATTCAAAGTTTAGCATCAATTACTTCCTGTGGGAATGAATTCCACAGGCTCACCACTCTTTGGGTGAAGAAATGTCTCCTCATCTCTGTCCGTAATGGTTTACCTCAATCCTCAGACTGTGACCCCTAGTTCTGGACACACCCACTACCGGGAACATCTTCCCTGCATCTACCCTGTCTAGTCCTATTGGAATTTTATAATTCTGTATGAGATCCCCATCATTCTTCTGAACTTCAGCGAGAACAATCCCAACCTAGTCAATCTCTCCTCATATGACAGTCCTGCCATCCCTGGACTCAGTCTGGTAAACCTTTGCTGCACTCCCTCGAGAGCAAGAACATCGTTCCTCAGAAAAGGAAACCAGAACTGCACACACTATTCAAGGTGTGGCCTCACCAAGGCCCTATATAATTGCAGCATCACATCCCTACTTCTATACATGAAACCTCTCGCAATGAAGGCCAACAGACCATTAGCCTTCTTTACCGCCTGCTGCACCTGCATGCTTACCTTCAGTGACTTATTATGGGAGCCGCGTTTTCAGAACCCCAAAATGTATCATGGAGTTCAACCAGCCTCTCCCTTTAATGTATTGTTGCTTTTGAATGACACGGCTTGGTCTCCAGGTGTGGTATTACAATTATGGACACGTGGGTTGTTTAAACACAAAACAATGTTTATTCCATGAATTCAACTTAACCTTTTTAAATAAACATTGGATCACTTACTACCCCTTACTTCAAAGATCACCCCAAAAATAATACAACACTAAATAATCCCTTAAAATGTTCCTTCAAACCTCCAAAAGATTTAACACCTTTAAACAGAAACACATCAGGTTAAAGACATTACTATTATGAGTTTAAATCACCCAAATGATTCAGAGATAGTCTTTCATGGCAGAGATCACAGCAAATCCAGCTCACTGCAAACACAGACACACCCAAGCTCTTTTCCTCCAAACTGAAACCAAAACACTGCAAAATGGCTGAGCTAAACACCCAGCTCACCCCCACTCTGACATCGCTTCAGTAATATGAGCTGCTCATTTCTTAAAGATACATTGCTTAAACATCCATTTCTTAAAGGTACTCTCACATGACAGACTGGTGCACAAGGACACCCACGTCCTGATGCATACTTCCCTCTCCCAATTTACAACCATTGAGGTAGGAATCTGCCTTCTTGTTTTGCTTCCAAAGTGAATAACCTCACACTTATCCAAATTATACTGCATCTGCCATTGATTTACCCAGTCGCCCAACCTGTCCAGATCATGCTGTATGATCCCTGCATCCTCGTCACAGTTCATCCTCACACCTCCCACAAGAGCAAGGAGGTTATGTTGAACTTGCAGAAGATACTAGTTTGGCCTCAGCTGGAATGTTGTGTCCAGTCCTGGGTGTCACACTTTAGCAAGGATGTGAAGGTATTGATGTTGCGATCCCTGCACAGGACAAATCAAATTCCAGAGTGAAACCTGACTTGATAGATCCTAATTTTCTTTAGCAACTGAATCTCGGGGGGCGGAGAATTTGGGACACGGCGGGGGCAGGATTGAAGCCGGCCCCGGGCGATTCTCCGACCCCCCGGGGGGTCGGAGAATTCAGCCCATTGTTCCTAACATTGGCTAGAGGACAGAAAATATTCATGAGAATGGTTCCAGGGATGAAGAATGAGGAACTTCAGTTATGTAGATAGATTGGAGAAGTTGGGACTGTTTACCTTGGAGAAGAGGTGGCTGAGAGGAAATTTGAGGGAGCTTTCAAAATGATGAGATGTTTGGGCTGAGCAGATGGGAAGAAACTGGGGCCGGCGTCAATCCTGCCCCCGCCGTGTCCCGAATTCTCCGCCCCCCGAGATTCGCCCCCCGGTCGACGGGCCCCCCGCGGCGATACTGCGGCCCGCGATGGGCCGAAGTCCCGCCGCTGACAGGCCTCTCCCGCCGGCGTGGATTAAACCACCTACCTGACCGGCGGGATTGGCGGCACGGGCGGGCTCCGGGGTCCTGGGGGTGGGGGGGGCAGGGTGATCTGACCCCGGGGGGTGTCCCCACGGTGGCCTGGCCCGCGATCGGGGCCCACCAGTCGGTGGGCGGGCCTGTGCCGTGGGGGCACTCTTTTTCTTCTGCCTCTGCCATGGCCTTCACCATGGCAGAGGTGGAACAGACCCTCTCCCCTGCGCATGCACCAGTATGACGTCAGCAGCCGCTGATGCTCCGGCGCATGCGCGGACTTATGCCGGCCGGCGAAGTCCTTTCAGCCCCGGCTGGCGTGGCACCAAAGGCCGTTCACGCCAGCCGGCAGAGTCGGAACCACTCCGACACGGGCCTAGCCCCCCAATGTGAGGGCTTGACCACGCCAGAGTGGTTCACGCCACTCCGACATGCCGCCCACCCACCCCCGCCCCGACGGGCAGGGGAGAATCCCAGCCCTGATTTTAAGTACTTAGTAAACAAAGCAAAAGCGACACTGGGGGAAATATTGTTCACACTGCCCAGTGTTTAAGGTCTGACATGCAGTGCCTAAGAGTGCAGAGGAGGCAGCTTCAATCAATGCATTCAAAGAGACTGTTACCTGAAAAAAAAAGAATGTGCAGGGTTATGGGAAGAAGGCAGGGGAATGGAACTAGACAAATTTCTCATTCAGAGCCGAATGGCCTCCTCCTGCACTGGAACAATTCTGCAATACAGCCTGCAGTACTGGCATAAACAGTAATTCAAGTTAAATACTCCAGTCCACAAATTAGGGATGGGCAATAAATTCTGGCATGGCTAGCAATGCCCATATCCTGTAAAAGAATAATACAAAAATGCAAAGCCAGATATGATTTTAACTGCTCTTCATTTTTATTTTCCAAGGTCCCTCATTTTTACAGTGCAGCATAAATGTGGAGATGGTGACCTCCTCAGTGAAATGTCTTAACGGCGGTCTATTCCCTTGCTTTTTGTTTTCCAGTAAATTATACCTTGTGTAGCTTCGAATCTGGTTTCTGTGAGTGGAAGCAGCTGACCTCAGATGGTTCTGTGTGGGCGAGAGGACAAGGACAAACATCCTCAGGATTAGGATTGCCTATTACTGACCACACGACTAACAGTAGCCAAGGTCAGTACTCACTGTTGTAACGTCGTTACTCATATGTAATAGAAAACCGTGCAGCCCAGATGCTTGATGGTCAAACCAAGGGGGTTTGATTCCGTTGATGAGAACGGCCAGAAAACCTTAGCCAAGGTGAGTACAGGTAGATGTCTGATCGGCCAGTAAACAACAGTTAAATTGCATCCATGTTTTCTAGGTCACGTGACTGGTCTATTATGGAACAATGTCGCGTGTTTTAAAACACATATTTAGCAATTTTTCAGAACAAAGATGTGGTATTTGCCAGAAGACTGGTGGATAGCTTATCTAATTCCTATATTGAAGAAGTGGGATAGAACATGCCCACAAAACTATAGACCAGCCAGCTTACCATCCGTGGTAGGAACACCAAAGGAGAGAATAGAAGAACATCTAGAAACAAGATTTATAATAATGAACAGTCAACGTCAATTTCAAAAGGGAAAACCTTGCTGAACCAAATCAATTCCTTTTTTTTGAAAAAGTGAATGGAGGGAGTAGGCAATTCAGTAGATCTATTTTATCTGGACTTTCAAAAAGCCTTCAATAAGGTGCCCCATGATTCATTCATGATAAGGTCAGAGAATGTGGAGTTAGGGGAGAAGTGGCAGAATAGATCGCGAGCTGGCTTCAAGACAGAAAGCCGAGCTTGGGAGTAAAGGGTAGTTATTCAGAGTGACAGAAGGTGGGAAGTGGTTTCCACAAGGATCAGTGTTGGGACCATTGCTGTTCACAATTTATATTAACTATTTGGACTTCGGAATGAAAATCATAATTTCTAGATTTGCAGATTACAGATGGGCACTAATAACTTGTAGAATGGACAGTAATTGACAAATTAGGTTCAACAGATAAACGTGAGGTAGAATTCCTTGTTCAGAAAAATAGGGAAGTCACTCATTACCTGGAAGGTGAAATTCTAGGTGAGCTATAGGACCATGTTGTTGGTGAGGATGGGGCTGGTTTTAATGAGCAGCCCTTGCAGCTGGGCAGGGCCCTTCACTTAAGATCACATAAGGGCTTCAATTGGCCTCTGGATGGGAAGGCCATCATTGACATTCCCCATCATTGAGATAGTTGCAAGTGATGAGCACTCCATGTTCCATCCCATTCCACAGCCCCCAACCCATAATTCCCAGATCACAATCACTCCTGCAGGCCATATTGAATCCTACCCAATGTATGCTTTTGTCTAAATTATGCATTGTGTCAGTATGAAAATGCCAGAGCATGTAATGGCATCTTTTCTTCATATGGTCACCCTGCTCTTCCACCACTGCGTGGCCCATGGCAGTTCTTGGGTATCTGAAAGTAGAAAGTAGAAAGGGGTAGAGTTATGGTGAGGGGAACAGAGTGTGGCCTGAGGAAGCATGAGGTGCATTCTTACACCATCTTGTTAGCAGAAGAAATTGCTATATGTGTCACAGAATTGATATAAGTAATAATAAAGATGTCTCGAGTATTATAGCGGCACAGGTCAAGGGAAAAACGAGTAGGCAAGGGGTTAAAATGTTGAACCTTAAAGAAAAGTCACCTGCACTCGAGGTAATTGAATCATCCTACAGGGCGTTAGGATAAGAATGGGGACCCATGTCACAGAAACCAGGGCTCCAGCCTGTCTGTAAGAGATTCATTGTCCAGCCCAGAGCAGGGAATAAAAATACATTAACACCCCATCAAAGAGTTCAGGTTAAGGGAAATATATTGAACAGAATCCAGGAGATTGTAAAGAAGCATTGTATTAGTTGATCGTTTCCCATTAAAGGGCCCAGAAAATATGCATATTGATCACCTTTTATTGTTTCGAATGAATCAATGATGTCAGTGCCTACTTGGAACTCTGAAAGAACTTTAAATATATATGCATGTAACTCTGAATATGATCAGAACTGACTTTTGCGAGCTGAGGGCAGCAGCAGAATTTGTCTCTCCTGCAATTTTGACTAAATGCAACTTTTTTACAACTCCACGCAGTCGAGAAAAGACTCTGAGTATTTCTTCCCTCCAACAATCTGCAGGTTGGTAAATAAGAAATTGGTGGGGTGTGGTAAGAAGTCTTACCACACCAGTTAATGTCCAACAGGTTTGTTTCAAACACAAGCTTTCGGAGTACTGCTCCTTCCTCAGGTGAAGGAAGGAAGGAGGAAGGTGGAGGAAGGAGCAGTGCTCCGAAAGTTTGTGTTTGAAACAAACCTGTTGGACTTTAACCTGGTGTTGTAAGACTTCTTACTGTGCTCACCCCAGTCCAACGCCGGCATCTCCACATGGTGGGGTGTGAGTTAGAGGATTAGGTTTTAGGATACTGTCATCTTCAACATTACAGACCCACTGCTGACCATGGCCTCACCAATGGCTGTTGCCCACCATCTTCTTGATCAGGGTCAGGGCATGCAGCCATGCATGACCCCGTTGATTAGCTCCTGCTGCCTATAGTTGTGCAACAATTTTTCCTACAGGAGAGAGTTATGTGTCTTGGTGAGGGTGATGTTTGGTTGATGTGCCTGCCATGGAAAAAATAGCTGGCAATATGTGTAAGCTGGGAGATGTTGGTGTGAGGCTTGCAGCAGAGGTAAATGTGAATGTGAAGTGAAGCAGTAATTGTGAGCTATGAATGGTGATTAATGGAGAGTGTTGATAGGTGAGGAATAGAGATGTGGTGCATTGAGCAGTGCCTAAGATGACAGGTGCAGATGGTAGAACATAGCATTTAAACATACATATAATTTTTCCTCATCAGGCATGAGAATATTGTGACGATGCATCCAGTGCTTGACTCTTGGTATTGACTGCCAGAGCTATCTTGTTTCACTGCTGTCACAAAGTTTGTCTGGAGGGGCTCCTGATTATGTGTGGATAGATTATGGGCGGGATTCTCCCGTACCCGGTGGGGCGGGTGGTCCCGGCGGGACGGAGTGACGTGAAACACTCTGGCGTCAGCCCACCCCAAAGGCCTTTGGCGCGTGCCAGCCAGGGCCGAAGGGACTCTGCCGGCCGGCGCAAGTCTGCGCATGCGCAGGAGCGTCAGCGGCTGCTGATGTCATCCCTGCGCATGCGCGGGGGGGGGGTCACCTACGCGTCGGCCATCGCGAAGGCTGACACGGTTGACGCGTAGGAAAAGAGTGCCCCCATGGCACAGGCCCGCCCGCGGATCGGTGGGCCCCGATCGCAGGCCAGGCCACCGTGGGGGCACCCCCGGGGCCAGATTGCTCTGTGCCCCCCCAGGACCCCGGAGCCCGCCCACATCACCAGGTCCCGCCAGAAAGGGACATAGTCTGAACCATGCCGGTGGGACTGGCTAAAAACCAGCAGGACTTCGGCCCATCGCGGGCCTGAGAATTCAGGCAGCCCCGGGGCCCATTGAGTCGCGCCCGTCGCCGCCATTCTCCGAGGCGGGCGGCACAACTCACGCCTCGCCGATTTTTGGAGGGCCGGAGAATTCGGCAGCCAGCAGGAGCGGGATTCACGTCGACCCCCGGCGATTCTCCGACCCGGCGGGGGTCAGGGAATCCCACCCATGATCTCTCCTGCTTTCCATCTCCTACAACAAAGCATCCAGTGCTGCATCCAAAAATCTTGGAGCTTGCTTTCTGCCTATTTGAGCTATTGAGGGTTCCTCATATCAAAATTAATTTTACATGACTTCCAGCACCTGCTGTAGCCACCTTTGAGAGGCGCAGGCTGGATTTAAGTAATAACAGCTCATTTTAAGTCATGATGCTAGTTTGGAAATCCAGTGTAGACACAATAGACCAAATGGCCCCTTCTGCGTCGTAACAATTCTGTGATTCTAATTCATGTTAATGTCGCACAGTTTTGTATCTCCCAATCAGGTTTGCAGCCACTTAACAGCATTCATCTCATTAGTTATTTAAATTAACAGGAGATACAAACAATGGGAATGAGGAATTCCCATCAGGATCCCCATGCTCGTTTTCAGGCCCTGTTCAATTTTCACCTCATGGTGTTGCAGGGGAATAGGGCAGAAGGGGGGTGTGGGGGGGGGGGGGGGGGGGGGGGGAGGTGTGGGGGGGTGTGGGGGTGTGGGTGGGGGGGGTGTGCACTTGATGCTATCCTTAGAGTAGAGGATCTGAGGGTAGGTTTTCTTTCCAGAAGTACGTGATTATAGAAGGTAGTGGAAGTAATTCCAGAGGTTCAAAATCAATGAGCACAGACCAAGGACAGATAGCTTGAGAAAAACAACTGTGTAATGAATATAATGGAGGAAATTACTTTGAGTTTGGATCACAGATTAAAGTCGTATCTAAAGTAACATTATCATCATCAAACTAAGCACACCAGTACACAACATTTCACCCAATATTTAAAATTAGATAAATTAAAATTGATTAATGTAACTGTAGAAACAATTATGTGCGCCTCAGATATTACCATGCGTGCAAAGCTAAATGCATTTTTATGAACATGCTCTGTTTATTATTTTAATGGAGATGTTAATCCATTTCTTTAAGTGCCCTATCAAAATACAATGAAAGAGGCTTGATAAAGTATTACGCAAAAATGGGACTTCAAAGTCATAAGGAATAGGAATAAGAGGCACCTGTGACTATATTTATGCTTTCAGACAGAGCTGACATTTATTCTGCTCTTAATACCTGCTCTGAACCAATGCTTTGTTTCTTTGCTACTATCATTAACTCTCCCTCTGCATCTTCTGTCATTTAATCTTCCCATCTTCTAATCTATCCCTGCTGTGCACCTGACAACCTCCCCTCCCAGCTTTCCACTGCAAAACCCATCACAGTTCAGTTGCAGAGAAGTGTCATATTGGATACAAAATGTTAACCCTGTTACTCTGTCCAAGATGATGCCAGACCTTTTGAGTTTTCCCAGAATTCTCTCTTTTTATTTCAGATCTCAAGCATCCGCAACATTTTTCATTTATTTCCAATATGTGTTCTCAAGAGTAGGGATGTGTTTTATAGTCCACCCAGTGGGTGGGGAGGGTGACAATTAAAGGCCTTAATCCACCCCCACTACCATAATATGCTAGGCAGTGGAAGGCGGGCTCGAGTGGAAAGGCTGTATTTTTCACCAAAGTTGGTGAACGAATGGGAAGGAATACCTCCTTTGGGGGCTGGGACGTGGGGCCCTTTATGCCTCCCCACCTGGCTTCAAAGACCCACCACCTCATCCAGCTTGCTGGAGTGCCAGATCTCTCCTGTCTCAAGAAACCCTGGACCCACCATGAGCAGTGCCCATGTCACTTTCTCGTGAGCCCCATTGCAGTCCAAGAAGTGTCACTACGTCCTTCTGGTGCTGCTAATTGGCGCAATCAGTTTGTCTGGTAGATCCTGAGGGCAGGATTGGCTTCCACTCAGATTTGTAACCTTTTTTTTTTTGCGAGAGGTGATGGTGAGCACTATGCCCCCAACCCTGAAAAATTCATGCCGTAAATTCTGCCCCGACTTTACACTGAAAATCTGATTACCTTTAACTTTCTAACCTAAATTAAATATTGCTAAGATTGAAGCCATTGATTTTGATCCCTTCTTCAAACTGTTCCCTGGTTACTGAATCCATCCCTCTTCCCGACAACAGTCTGAGAATAAACTAGCCTGTTGTAACATTAGTGCCACATTTGACCCCAAGTTGACATTGTGTTTACACTATCCCGAAGACCACCTGTTTCCACCTCCGTAACATTGCTCGACTTTGCCCTGCTTGAGCTTATCCGCTACTGAAACCCTCATTTATGCCTTTGCCACCACTTGACTTGACTATTCCATCACATCCCTGGCTGGTCCCCTCTATTCTGGCCTGTGGAATGTTTGACATCGCCCACAATTCTGCTGCCTGTTTCTCATTTCACAGCGAGTCCAGTTCCACCAGCACACCTGTGCCCGCTGATCTGCACAGGCATCTGATCAAATGGCATCTTGATTTTAAAATTCTCCTTCTTGTTTTCAAATACCTCTGTGGCCTCGCGTGTCTCTATCTTTGTAATTGCTGCTCCATTGGTGGCTGTGTCTTCAGCTGCCTAGGTCCAAGACCTTGAATACCTCTCTACACCTCTTGGCTTCTCTTCCTCGCTTTCCTCCTTTGAGATCTTCCTTTGAACTATGTCCATGACCAAATGTTTGGCCACCTGACCTAATATTTTCTTATGTAGCTCAGTGTCATACTTTATTTTTTACTGCTCCTGAAAAGTTCCTTGGACATTTAGTTATCTTCAAGGAGCTATTTAAATACAAGTTGTTATTATTCTAACATTAGGCCTCAGGGCAAGTGTGACTATGCAACTGTGCTGACCCTTGGAAATACACCTGACTAGACACTGTATAATCCTGATGGATGTTCTATTTATTTTATTTGCTGTGGAAGCCAATTTAGGGTAAGCTGCTGAAACACTGACTCTCTTTCTTGGTTTCGACAGCTTAAAACAAAAAATTCAGCTGAGAATACTAAAAAGCTGAATAGGAGCACTGCTTGGAAAAGAGTATTTGTTGATCGGAAAAACATTTTCATAGCTATATTTTACAGTGACTGAATAAGTCAAGGTCCAACTTTATTGCACAGGAATCTGAGATTTTTATCCATAATTCCATTGATTTATAATTATCGCCAAAATTTGTGATGACTGGATAAATTTAGTTCTTTCATAATTATGTGGCAGGTTCAAGATTTCTGCCAATGTTTTGGGGCTTATATGCTGCAATTCTATTGAATTTTGTATTAAAACTGGCCTTGGATATCTTCAGTGCTTCTGGCTGATTTAATGGGCTGACTTTTTCCTGATTCCTGAATCTGTCGTTGGAAGGAAATATCAGCCAGGAACACACATATGCTGACTCTGGAACCCAGAGCATGATTTTTGAAGGGGCTACCAATTAAAGGTGCCTGCTGTCTATTTAACTGGCCATATTGACTACTCACCACAGGCAGAGAGTGGGGTGGATGGGGGAGTGGGGTGTGATGGGGCATCGGTAGCCTGCAATCCAGCTTCAGAGAATGTTGTTCAAGATGGGATCATGGCAGCAGACTGGCACCTTGGCCAGTTGTGGGAGATAGCAGACTCACCTTCTGGTCCCTCTTCCATGCCCCATCAAACTTTTAGCTGAAGGTCAACCCTGTCGACCCTTAGTTGATGGAAGTGCTAGGTACTTTTAGGGGTAAGTTAAAAAAAGTAAAGTCACCATAGTCCCGCTTTCCCCTTTAAGGGGGAGAGCTGACTGGTGATGATTGAACCTGAGGATCATCACACCTCAGGCAAGGGGCAAGGATGAGAAGGTAGGGCCTTCATGATTAACCTCAGCTGGTGCAGGAATTGAACCTACATTGTTGGTCTTACTCTGCATTACAAACTGGCTGTCCAGCCAACTGAGCTAAACCAACTGACCTAAATATTGCAGCAGCAGTTGACTCATTTGGCTTGCGGTGTCAGGCTCCCACTCATTGATGGGAATTTCACTGGACTTCCACCCTGATAGCTGATAACCCTTGACCCAAGAATATGTGATAGATTCCTGATGGGGCCTGTCTTGAAGGTGCACATAACTCACCCCACCACCCTAACCCTGTCCAAACCTCCCTCCTGGAAGTAAGATGAGAATCTAATCCCTCATGCTAAGTATAGGATAAGTTACCAATGATAGTGTGTATAAGTCAGAGAAAATTTGCATGTGAGTGTATTAGTAGAACAAATGGTACAGCATTTGGAAATCCATAAATATTAATATCAGAAGCTACAGCTGGCATTTATTCTGGTATTATCTTCTGGAATTCTAGGAGCATTAGACCAGGAGTCTGCTCCACCATTTAACTAGATCATGGGTGATCTTGTACCTGAACACTAATTCCATGCGTTATTTGGGCAGCACAGTGGTCAGCACTGCTGCCTCGTGGCGCCAGGGACCCGGGTTCGATTCTGACCTCAGGTAACTGTCTGTGTGGAGTTTGCACATTCTCCCTGTTTCTGCGTGAGCTTCCTCTGGGTTTTCCGGTTTCCTCCCACAGACCAAACATGTGCAAGTTAGGTGGGTTGACCATGCTGAAATGTCTCTTAGGATGGAGTTGCAAGAATAAGATGGGGGATTGGGCTGAGGTATTGTGGTTGTTCAAAGGGTTGGTGCAGACTCAAGGGGCTGAATGGCCTCCTTCTGCATAGTAGGCATTCTATGATCCCGTAACCCTTGATGTCTTGAATACCTAGGAATCTATCAATCTCTGTCTTAAACTTGCTCAATGTCTGAGCATCCACAGCCCTCCGGGGTAGGGAATTCCAAAGATTAACAAGCCTCTGAGTGAATCAATTCCTTCTCATCTCAGTCCTTAAATTGCTCCCCCATTTTCTGAGACTGTGTTCCCTGGTTCTGGACCACCCAGCCAAGAGGAACATCCTTTCTGCATCTACCCTGTCAAACTCTGTAGGTGTTTTGTATACCTCCATGTGATCACCTCTCATTCTTTTAAACTCTAGGGAAGAATTGTGTCTTCACAATCGTTCCTCATAGAAAAATCCCACCATCTCTGAGATTAGTCTGGTGAACCTTCACTGTACTACCTCTCGAACAAGACTATTTTGGTAAAGGGACCTAAACTGTACACGATACTCCAGGTGCAGAGGGTAGTACTGTTGCTTCACAGTTCCATGGTCCCAGGTTTAATTTGCGGCTTGGGTCACTGTCTGTGTCTGCATGTTCTCCCCATGGGTTTCCTCTGGGTGCTCTGGTTTCCTCCCACAAGCCCAAAAGAAGTGCTAATAGGTAATTTGGACAGGCACCAGATTGTGGCGACGAGGGGCTTTTCAGAGTAACTTCATTGCAGTGTTAATATAAGCTTACTTGTGACACTAGTAAAGAATATTATTATTATTATTACTCCTGTAGTCAAATTCTCTTTGAAATAAAGGCTAACATGACATTTGCCTTTCTAAATGCTTGTTACACCTGCATGTTAGCTATCAGTGACTTGTAAATAAGGACACCCAGGTTCCTTTAGACATCAGCATTGCTCAATCTCTCCCCATTTTAAACATACTGTGCATTTCTGTTTTTCCTACAAATGTGGATAACTTCACATTTTTCCATTTTCCATTCCATCTTCCATGTTTTTGCCAATTCACTTAGTCTGTCTAAATTCTCTTGAAGCCTCGTGTCATCCTCCTCACAACTCATATTCCCATCTGGTTTTGTGTCATCAGCAAACTTGGAAATATTGGCCGGGGTTCTCCAAAATCCCGGCCAAGTGTTGATGCCGGCGTAAACACCAGAGTGGTGTACGTCGGCATTAATGAGTCTCCTGGCCCAGTTATTCTCCGGATTTCAGGGGGCTAGAACGGCGCTGGAGTGCTGTGCGCTGCTCCGGCACCGGCTGCACGGTCGGCGTGGGTCCGCGCATGCGTGCGACAGACAGCGCGAGTCCGGGCATGCACGCGACGGCCATCTTCACGTCGGCGCATGCACGTGGTTGCCATCTCTGCGCTGGCCCCACGTAACGTGGTGGAGCGCTACGGGGGCCCGGCGCGAAGGAACATAGCCACCCCCCAGAATGAGCGTCCCCGCCGATCAGTAGACCCTGATCGCGGGCCCGGCCACCGCGGAGCCCCCCCCCGGAGTTGGATCCCCGCCCTCCCACCAGGACGGCCCACACAGCCAGAACGTCGAGGTCCCGCCGGATGGGACCACATGTGAACCATGCCAGCGGGACTCGGCGGGCACTCGGCCCTTCGAGCGTGGAGAATCGCCATGAGGGCCAACGGCCCCCCGATCAGTGCTGCAGTGACCAAGCAGGTGCGATTGGTGGGATTCTCGGCCATGATGTTTGCTCCGCACATCCAAATCATTGATATAGATTGTGAAGTACTGGGGCTCAGCACTGATCTTTGCGGAATCCACGTAGTCATAGTCTGCCAACCTGAGAATGACTCATTTATTCCTACTCTTGGTTTTCTGTTTGTTAGCTAATTCTCAACCCATGCCAATTCCTTACCCCAAGTCCCATGTGCTCTAGTTTTGTTTCCTAAGCTCTTGTGAGGGATCTTCTTGAAAGCCTTCTGAAAATCCAAATACACCACATCCACTGGTACTCCCTTGTGTATTCCACCAATTACATCCTCAAAAAACTCATCAGGTTTGTCAAAAATGAATTCCTTTCCTGAAGTCCATGTTGACTCCTGAAAGGGAAACAATTTTGTCCTTGATAGTGGATACTGGGTGGCTCAGTGGCACAGTGGTTAGCACTGCTGTATCACAGCTCCAGGGACCCGGGCTCAATTATGGCCTTGGGTGACTGTCTGTGTGGAGTTTGCACTTCTTCCCTGTGTTTGCATGGGTTTCCTACGGGTGCTCCAGTTTCCTCCCACAGTCCAAAGATGTGCAGGTTAGGTGGATTGGCCATGGTAAATTGCCACTTAGTGTCCAAAAGGCTAGGTGGGGTTACTGGGTTACGGGAATAGGGTGGAGGCGTGGGCCTCAGTCGTCTGCTATTTCCAAGAGCTGGTGCAGACTTGATGGGCTGAATGGCCTCCTTCTGCACTGTAAATTCTATGGTGCTATGGATGATCATGTTGATTCACTCAATATTAAGTAATCAGAATTCAGCCGGTGGTATTTCAAATTGAAGATGAGCAAACATGTGTTTTTTCTAATTTATGCTCTATGAATTGGGTGGCTTGAAAATAAAGCATATGAATAAATATTTTTGTGTTCTCTTACATGGTAGGAATGTTCATCTATGTCAAAGCAACCTCAGAACATAAAGCAAAGAATACAATTCAACTTGGAAGTCCTGTTTTAAAGAACAAATTAACCAAGAGTCTTCCATGTCAGGTAATTATGGATCAGTCATTTCCAGAATGCAATTTGTTTAAATATGAAGCCTGACGAGAAGAAAATAAAACAAATTACACAAGCAATTAAGGTGCGACCAAGACATTCAAACGGAATATTTAACAAGCCAGAATACAGCAACAAGTAGAATTTTGAAGAGTTTGTTGGCTTGAACTGGCCCTCACAGATTTTACAGCAGATGGTAGTGAGGATCTATCTCTCATATCTCTTGCCATTGTCCTGTTTCTGATGCCATGAGTCTTGTTCCCAGCTCCTCTTTATATGGATATGGGTGTGAATTCTCAAGGGACTTCTCCTGTGCAGCTGCATTGGCAGAAGTTTATCCACTAGCTTATTGTGTGTCAAGTTATGAGCAGAGCTGGAGGATTCCCTTCTGAACTTTGCCACCTATTTTTCTCAGGGAGATAAATGTGTTTTGTGGAATGAAGATGTGTCCACCATGGTCCATCATGAAACAAAGTTAGTCATACCAACAAACCTGTTGTACAAATTCACAGTATCTTTCGAGTACACTGTGGCTAATTAAAATTTAAAGTGGCCATCTGTATTACTGCAATAATCTTCAGCTGGAGCTCACCAAATAATTTCCAATTCCCTCTAGTTATCAGTCAGTCTGCAAACAAATATGCCTGCAAGGTTCACATTGCCTCTATTCTTACACTTCTCCTTCATTTCCTTTTCCACTGTACTCATTAAATTCTATTTTAATTTTTCTTTTTCTTATCGCTCTGCTGTTCTCATCTCTTACTCTTGTTTATCAACAAAAAAAACTCTCCATTTCTTTTAATATCCGTGTTACAGAACCATGGGTAAGAATACACAGTTGGGAAAAGGTAGGGTGTTGAAGTTTGTCAGAGATCCAGATGTTGCAGAGGCCAAAATCACTTATGACATTCTGATTACTAAGCCACAAAGGTCTCTCTCAATTTCATCCATAGCTATTTCAATAACATTCATAAAGTGTGCATGTTGCCTAATTACCTTCCTCTATGAAATATCTTTACACGTGGGAGCTTATGCATGGGATTATGACTGTAAAATGTATTATTAAACTACACTTTACATCATTATGCTACAGTGGCCACCTGAAAGAAAAAACAATGGCCTTGAAATTATAAAGTTCCTCTTCTGTTATTTTAGCAGAAGGGCCAACCCGAGAGGACTTCATGAGAGAATTTTTAAGTGCCTGTGCATCATTCCCCACAACAGAATTTAAAAACATAAGAAATAAGAGCAGGAATAGGCAATAAGGCCACTTGAGTCTACTCCACCATTTAATAAGATCATGGCTGCTTTTCTCAACCTCACTGCCTCGTTCTCTCCCTGAACACAAAGGCATTAGATAAATAATTAAGGACTTTGTGATGAAATGCTTGTTAAAACTTTAGCTGCTCCATAATAAAGAAGCAGGTAGTGTGGGTGAGTATATGCTGGTCAAAAGGATTGTTGAACATGTGCAAAGAGAATGGCTGTCCTCAGCATTACGTTATCAACATCCTTCAAAACACTTGTTGCCACTATTCCCAAGATGAAGGATATTTGACTACACATGTAACATAAGCTCAAGTGTTAGAATTTAAGGGCGCAATCTAATGGGCGCGCTGCCCCCGACTCAGGATGCGACATGGCCGGTAAACTTGTCACGCCTTGCAAGATCTAACACGTTCTGGTGAGATGTCATAATATGGATCCCGCCACAATTGGATGGCAGGACCCAGATTTGCATTTTCAAGTGTGCAGTCAGGAGTTACCCAAGACGTGGGATCTAACGCCTGTGTCTCGGAGACCCCGACTGAGCGCCGTTTAGCACTGGTCTCCACCAACATGGACCAGTTGATCGGAAGCCCCTGGGTGGTCGGCATCTGAGCACGGTGGTGCCCTGGCAGTGCTGATGCCACCAGGCACCTTGACAATGCCAGCCTGGTACCCTGACAGTGCCACCTAGTGGCACCCTGGCACTGCCAGGTTGGCAGCACCAAGGTGTCCAGATCGCATTATGCCCATGCCGGGATCAGGCCTGGGCGTACTGTGCCCTTATGAGGTGTGGTGCGAGGGGTTCAAGGTGCCCCCTTATAGGTGGGATGGGAGGGTTTGCAGGCCATGATGAGGAGATCTAAATAGCACCCGATCTCTTCCTACAATGGTGAGCAGAACGCAACAGTGCAGGAAATGGGACTAAGTGCAGACTCGGTGGGCCGTTTCTCGCTGAGGCCCCGAAATTGAGCAGAGTCCCGTTTGCAGCAATTTGACAAGGAAATATTCAATCTATAGCACCACACTGGGAAGTCCTGAGGAACAATGAGACCTTTGCGTGTTTGCAAATAGATCTCTGAAGGCAGAAGGGCAGGTTAATAGGCTGGTGAAAAAGGCTTATGGTACACTTGGCTTTATCAATCGAGGAATAGATTACAAAATCAAGAAAGTCATGTTGGAGTTATATAGAACATTGGTGAGGCCACAGCTGGAGTACTGTGTGTAGTTCTGGTCGCCACATTATAGGAAGGATGTGATTGCACTGGAGCGGATGCAGAGGCGTTTCACCAGGATGTTGCCCGGGATGGAACATTTAAGTTATGAAGAGAGGTTGGATAGGATTGGGTTGTTTTCGCTGGAGAAGAGGAGACTGAGGGATGCCCTGATCGAGGTGTACAAGATTATGAGGAGCATGGACAGGGTGGTTCGGGAACAGTTGTTCTCCTTAGTTGAAGGGATCGTTACAAGGGGACACATGTTCAAGGTGAGGGGTGGGAGGTTCAGGGGGAATTTGAGGAAAAATGTTTTTAACCAGAGGGTGGTGATGGTCTGTAATGCACTGCCTAGGAGGATGGTAGAGGCGGGTTGCCTCACATTCTTTAAAAAGTACCTGGATGAGCACTTGCGATGTCTGAACATTCAAGGCAATGGGCCAAGTGCTGACAAATTGGATTAGGAATGGCAGATCAGATGCCTTTCATGCGACGGTGTAACTCGATGGGCTGAACGGCCTTTTCTGCACTGTATTTTTCTGTGACAGCAGGGTCGTTCTTGACGTTGCCAACATTACTTTTTTTTAACGTGTCTAGCACAGGGTATCTGGGCAGCCAGGGATTGATACTTTCTAAATCAGGGTTTATTTGACCTGACCCATAATGTTTCTTCAAGCATTTGACTGGCATGTGGGTGTCCTCTATGATCAAGGGAAGTATGTTTTATTCCTTGTAAATAATGTCTCGGGAGCACAGTAAGTTTATTAGGAATGAAAAATGAAACCGCGCAGGACATGAAATGCTTCCTTTCTTAAATCCCACCTTAGTAACAAGGCAATTTCATATAATATTGACTAAGAATTCTAGAATGTTTCACTATTGAAGTTTTTAAGTATTCTCAAAAGTATTCCTGTTAAATAATGTGGCGTGCTTCATCTGAAGTTAATGAAACATAAAATTGTCAAAAAGTAAAAACATTCCATGGCATTCTCTAAATAATATTTTTGTAGCCAGTTTCAAATTATATCTTGTGATATGAGAAATCATTTCCAATCAATACTTGCAATTGTTTTTTCTTCATTTTGCTGTTGTCTATGTCCGATTTCACAGTGAGTTGTGCATGTTCAGTGATCTATATTACTTTTCTCCAGCTCAATCTCATACTGCAGTAACAGTGTAACATGGACTTAAATTATGCCCACAAAAAATGACTTTTATACAAAAGAAAATCCAAATGAAATGTTTTCGTATGCTGCACATGTACAATTGTATGAAAGATTGTGGAGACTTCTTTACAGTTTTACACAATAAAATTAGGTTTTGCAAGTGTCAGTTGACAAGGTATGCCAAATACTCATTATAATGATATCAAATTAAAATTACCATATTGTCACATACCTGCTGAAATATATTGTTTGGCTCTCATTCTCAGCATCTAATACTCGACACATAAACAGATTAAGATGACAAATCTGATTATCTGAAATCAGTCGGGAGAAGCAAATTTAGATCTCAAACCCTTGCCAGTGAGCAGGTAGGTAATGGGAAGTGGTCGGGGTGGGATTCTCCGGGTTTCCGGCACGGCTGTCCCCGCCAGCAGCAGGATTCCCTGTTCCGCATCCGGCCATTGTGTCCACCGCACGCATTTGGGAAACCCGTGGGTGTGCTGCTGGCGGGCCGCAGGATGCTGCTGACGGAGAATTCCGCTGCAGGTCTTTGAGAGAACACTGTTCAGTGATCTGGCGTAATAGAAGCAGAAAATACTGGAAACACTCAGCATGTCAGGCAGCATCTGTGGAGAGAGAAGCAGATATAACGGGTGGAACCTTACCATATTTGTTCAAGGTGTCAGGCTCTGTGTAGCTCACTAGCTGTACAGACCAAATTTCACGCCAGATCTAGAGCCTCTCTACACGTGGGTATGGTTCTCGCTGTCTGTCTGGCTAGACAGGGCATGATAGAGCCAGCAAAGCCAGCTCCACAGAGGCCCACCTCTGGCACTACTCCCTGGCACAAGTTGGCACTCCCAGGTTGGCACTGTGCTGACCTGGCAGTGCCTACATGTGCCAGGGGCAGTGCCAGGGGCAGTGCCAGGGGTCTCTGGGTGGGATCCTCTTGATCGAATCTAATTTTTGAAAACATGTTCTAAACCTCCCCGATGTGAGGTGTGAATATTCAGTGAGGGGGAATCACGTGGTACAGGGGCTCTCTAATTATATTAAAATGCATGCAAAGCCATTAAAATTAATTTCTCGCCTTTTATGGGCAGGAACCTCGTGACATCACTCACGAGGGGAGTGGAAAACCAGGAAACGCAATCTCCCCAGATCCCGCCCGCATCAGCGATCCCGCAGACCGCTAACTCGGCCTCAAAATGATCCCCAGTATTTCAAGTCAATATAGGAAAAGTTACAAATGTAAGAGGACTTAAGGTGGTGAAATATGGGAGGGTATAAAAAGATCAAAAGGAACAATCTGTCATCGGGAGAAAAACAGGAGTCATTAAATGACAAAGGAAAGAAAGGCTGAGATTTTTACTCCCACTTGGGTTTCCAGAAACTGGAGAATTCCTGGCTCTGCAAAGCTGACCCTTAAAAATGGCTGCCTGCAGTTGGGATTTCCTTTACGGGAAACAGCTGAATTACATGTCTGGCATGCAGCCCCCGGAACGAGTGCAGAGGCTGCCAGGTGCAGAGGAGGGCTGGGCGGGTGGCCTGCCGCTGTGTTCCTGCATTGTGTTTAAGTTATTTTTAAAAAGATTTAAACAAAAAACAACCTTCCATCCCTAAGCACTCAACCCCCGCACCCTTCCCATGTCCCATCCTTGCCAACCTATGCCACCACATAACTCCACCCAACTCTCATGGCCCCTCATACATGTATCTCAGCCCATGACCCCTCCATCAATGCCCATGAAACATAGTGCCAACTCATACCAACCCATGCTCTCTAATCACTACTTTTTGTCCTTTAACCTCCTCCATGCCAACTCACCTAGCTTCCTTTGACAGTTTTTTGACAGATTGACAGATCTTTGACATTTCCTTCACAGCTTTGATAGTTCCAATGAGTTTATACACTTTTTACACACAATTATGCTTACTTTTAAGAAACCAAAGAGTTCTTTACCTCTCCCAAAGGGTGCCTTACCTTCCCAAAGATGTCCCAGCACATCTCCAATGGGGTACTTTACTCTCCAAAGGGGTACTCAGGCTATCAAATGAATCCACCATGTACAGACCCCCTCCCTGGTCTAATCTGCTCATAGAACCATAGAACTGTAAAAATGATACAACACAAAAGGGGTTTAGCACAGGGCTAAAGAGCTGTTTTTTAAAGCAGACCAAGGCAGGCCAGCAGCACAGTTCAATTCCCGTACCAGCCTCCCCAAACAGGCGCCGGAATGTGGCGACTAGGGGCTTTTCACAGTAACTTCATTTGAAGCCTACTTGTGACAATAAGCGATTTTCATTTCATTTCATTTATTCAGTTCATCTTGTCCGTGCCGAACCAAAGACACCCTTTCTAATCCCATCTGCCTGCACATGGCCCATAGCCCTGCAACTTACAGCACCTGAGGTGTAGACCCAGTTATTTTTAAAAGAGTTTAGTGTTGCTGCCTCCACCACAAACTCAGGCAGTGAATTCGAGACACCCAACCACCCTCTGCAAAAAAAAAGACTTTTCCTCTTTTCCTCTATAATCTTTCTGCCACTTAGCTTGATTTTTGAACTCTCTGCCAAGAGAAACAGCTTCCTCCTGTCTACTCTATCTCTACCATCACAATTTTGTATACCTCAATCATGTCACCCCTCAGCCTTCTCGAACCCAAGTAAAACAAGCCTAACCTCGCCAATCATTCTTTGTAGCTACAATTCTCCAGCCCTGCCAACATTTTAGTAAATCTTCTCTGCGCTTTCTCCAGAGCAATTACATCCTTCCTGTAATGTGGTGGCCAGAACTGCACACAATACTCCAGCTGTGGCCTCACCAATGTTTTATACAGTTCCATTATTATATCCCTACTTTAGTATTCTATACCTCTGCCGATGAAGGATAACATTCCACATGCCATCTTTACAACCTTATCGACCTGTAATTCTGCCTTTCGGGACCTGTGCACTTGTATGCCAAGATCTCTCACTTCATCTACCTTTTTCAGTATATTCCCATTTATTTTGTATTCCCTTTTACTGTTTGACATCCCTAAATGCATTACCTCATACATATCAGAGTTGAATTCCATCTGCCACTTCCCTTCCCACTCCACCAACCCACCTATACAATTTTGGAGCTTGCAGCTTCCTCTACATTAATGATAATAATAATCGCTTATTGTCGCAAGTAGGCTTCAATGAAGTTACTGTGAAAAGCCCCTAGTCGCCATATTCCGGCGCCTGTTCGGGAAGGCTGGTATGGGAATTGAACCCGCGCTGCTGCCATTGTTCTGCATTACAAGCCAGTTATTTAGCTCACTGTGCTAAACGAGCCCCTATCCACTACACAGCCATTTTTTGTCTGGACTACAAATTTCCCAATCATGCCTCCCACATTCAAGTCCAAATGATTAATATATAAAACAAACAGTAGGAATACCAACACTGAGCCCTGTGGAACACCACTTGAAACAGCTTTCCATTTGCAAGGGCAGCCATCAACCTTTACCCTTTGTTTCCTGTTACTAAGCCAACTTTGGAACCAATTCATCACATTCCCTATATCCTTTTATGGGCTTTTACTTTTTGATAAACCTGCCATATGGAACCTTGTCAAATGCCTTACTAAAATCCATGTGGATGACATCCACTGCATCGATCCTCCTTGTTACTTCCTCAAAAAATTCAATCAAATTGGTAAGGTATGACCTTCCAGGGCCAAGCTGGCTATCCCTGACTCGTCCATGCCTTTCTAAGTGATAATTTATCTACTCTCTCAGGATTGATTCTAACAATTTGCCCACCACCGAAGTAAGACTGAACAGCCTATAATTGTTTGGCATTTACTTTATACCATTTTTAAACAATGGAAACACATTTGCATTCCTCTAGTCCTCCGGCACCTCACCTATGTCTGGTGAAGATTGGAAAATA